>NW_027071826.1:18807765-20007765 GCF_038088225.1 Cyrtonyx montezumae
ATTCCTGTGGTTCTGGATCTGTCCAGTTTAAAGAGATCAAAAGTTTAAATTGATCAAAAGTTTTAAATGTTATATTCATGGTAGCCAATAAAAAGCAGGGTTTCATGCCCAGCAGTCTATTAGCTTTATAATTATTATTAATACTAGTTGCTCTATTATGCAGCATTAGAAAAGTAAACTCAGGCTTTTTCAGCACATTTTTAACAAAGCAATTACTTGAGTCAAAATCACTTATTAAATTGAGGAACACCTAGTAAGAATTATATTTCTGACTTGAAGTCTTTGTTTTTCAAATAGTAATGCATAATAACTTCTTGAAGAATTAGTAATCAATGTGTCACTCCTGTAAGTAATTATTTTACTTGAAACGAGTAATAAGTCAGTGTTCCCATTTGAGGGCACATGTAATTGCAATGTATTGTTAATTCTGCAGTCGTTTGTATAGAATGAATATTCAATCTTACTAATCATGAGAAACAAACTATCTCTAGTGTATGTTCTCTTCAGGAAAAGAATAATAAGAGTTAGCACACTGAGTATCTTTTTAAGTTTCAAACTTCTGAGCAAAACATTTATTGAAATGCACTCTGCGTGCAGTGTTTGTATGCATTCTCTGCATGTTCTGCATGTTTTTTTTTTCTTGATGCTTTGAAAGAAAGCTATAGGCCTAGTAGAGCTTGGAATCTGACATGCTCATTTCTTTATGCTTGTCTCTTCCATTGTATTTACTGTCAGATCGGGAGTACAGCATGAGGCTCTTTTCTGCCTCAGTTTCTCTCCCTTTAAAATGATGAAAACTAAATCCATCTTTGGGGCAGATAATATTGTCATCATGAGTTATTGTTTGTTAAACACTTTAAAATCAGTCATAGAAATTCTTAGAAAAGCACAGAGCATTACTTGTTTCTAAGAGATAATAAATTAAGATGAAATATAATAAAACTTTCCAGCTGTGAGATATGTCTTAAGACACTTTCATATCACATTAGACCATGAAGTCATAGTTTCAAATACATGAAACAAAATAGATTTTTTTCCACTGCATACCACAGCATGAGGCAGGGTTTCCACCTTGGAGATGTTCAAGACTTGACTGGATTCGGCCCTGAGCAACCTGACGTGATTAGTCTTGCTTTAGAAAGACAGCTGGTGTAGTTCCTTATTACAGCACACTTTTAAGAGCCTTCCTGGGCTGGCCAGAATATTCAGCTCTTTATAGTTCTGAATCTCATACAAGCAAACTGGACAAGACATTGGTGAGAGCCTTGATCCAAGCAGAGCACTTGGCAGCATGGTGCAAACAGTCGAACCTCTGTTTTGAGCCAGCTCTGATCCCAAAGATGATTACATGCACTACTTCATAGCCGTGCCTGTGAAAAGATGTCTTGCCTCACAGTTGGACATTTTATGTGGGCACTGTCCTATGTTAATGCATCCAGATGGCCTGTCTGCTGCAGCTAGCTCAGGGAGTGTGCACAGCTGTCTGCACCTGGCCACATACACTGCCCAGAATGTCTTCTCCCATCATAGAAAAGCACCGTCTATCCCAGGCTATGAAAGTACAGGTACCATTGTTGTGTCCCTGTCATCACGTCTTTTAGAAGCCTAGCACCATGCTGGGGCTTTAATTAGCTTCTGACAAGAAAGAAGTAGCAACTCAGCCATCAGAAAAGACTGATCACTCATGATGCACCATCACTACAAGCCCAACATAAAACTAGTTCTCCAAGCTGGACATTTACATTATCGTTCCTATTTTGCCTGTTTGTGTGTGTGAGGTTTAATGCTTATGCTGTTAATTTGAGAGCTTTTTGAGAAAACTAGTTTGTACACAGCTGCAATTAATCAGAGTGTGGAGAATAATGTAGCTGAGCTGAACACCCTGCTGAAACAGATGGCTGTGCTGCCACCACATAGCCCTGCATTCCTGCAGAGGTGAAGCCAAATTGCAGAGCCCTGGGAATCTGAGCTTGCACGCATACTGACTCTACCCACATCAGGCCTGCAAGGGAAAAGCTTGGACGATTTTCACCTGGAACCCTCCTGGGGCTTGCAGCCATCACTTGAGAAGTTTAATAACCAGTGGCAGGAAAGAATAATAATAATAATTAAAAAAAAAAACCACAAAGAACTCATGGAACTTTTCCAGCCTTGCAGCTGAATTTAGCATCCAGACCTCCTCCCTGCCTGTCTTTTGCATTCTGCTTGATATCAAAACTGTCCTGGTATGAAAGCAGGAATGGCAGCTGCTGTGTACAGCAAAGCATCCTGAAGTCAGCAGTCCTAGTGGTATGTACTGGTTTCCATCTGAATGCAAGAACAAGTTACTTTTCCCAAAGAAAGAGTAATAAGGGTACACAGAGAAAAGTGTAACGTTTTCCAGCTTCCAGACTGAAGAGCAGCTCCCTCTAAATTCTGGGGACTAACATGCAGCATCAGTGAAAGGTGGTGTGCTGATTCAATTGGAAAGTGTGAGGGCTGGTGCCAAGCAGAACTTATCTAGAATGAGAGGAAAAAATTCACCAGTGTCCCACAGGGCACACAATGGCTTACAAGAGGGCTATTTATTAGGTTATTGACCACTTGCCTGAAGTGCACCCAGAGTTACCAGGAAGAGGTTTAGCAATCACCTTAAAAATCCTGTGATTTAATGCAAACAATAGGTTAAATGTGATTATGTTTGTAATCTAAGCTTCTTTCAAATACATAGATGCTCTTCTACATAGTCACTAGAAAATGACTAATATCCTTAAAATACAACCACTAAAGTGGATCTTAAATACAAAAGAACAGTGACTGTGCTAATGTCGTTATCTCTTATGAGTGCTTTTTCAAAGGTCAGAGTAAAAGGTCCTCCTACATGTGCCATTATATTAAGGATGATATTCCCAAAAGAGACAAAAGAGACCAAGTAATCTCTGCTTTAATCTTGATTTCAAAGCTGCTTGCATCAATTTTCATGTCTTGATTGAGAAACAAAAGGCAACACAGAACCCACATCCTGATGGCTTGATGCAGCTGTGAAAGACAATTGTTTGTTCTCATGTCTTAAAGCTTGCTTTCTGAGGCATTTTTTTGTGATAAGACTCTGGCTTATCCAGGAAGCGAGTGCTCGGTGTCACATGGCCAGCATCACTTTGTGGACAGTTTGAAAACATTTCTTTTGGAGGTGTTTGCCTTTGAAAGAGGGTGCTCAGGAGTGTTCACTGACATAAAATCTGGCCTGTGACCAAATAACTGGCATGGGAGATTGGGGGATGATACCATTATATCCCGTGAAGGCAAGATACAATTTGGCATCTCCCTGTTCCCTCTAATCTGCTGACTTTGGTTTGCTAGGCCTGGAAGATGGGAACAAAGAAATTCCTGCTGAGACTCAAAAGCCAGGCACCATCACTCCAAAAAGAGCTGACTCAACCACTTTGGACTTACAAATAAGTTTGTACTGTTGATGATAATTGTTGCCATCAACCGAAACCTTCAACAGCCCAACAACCCATCACTAACGCAGATCAGAGTCTGAACTATGAGCTACGTTGCAATCCTGGTACTGACTATCTCTCTCTTGCTTTCTTCAGAGACTTCTTGCTTTTACTTCCTTTCTCTTTTCTATTGCCCACCTTCCCTTCCCCATCTCCCTAAGCAAGTCGGATTTGTAATAAACTGGTCCCACTGTGTCTTAATCTCGCTGTTGGGTACACATATAGCAAAAGAACCTCCTCTCCCTCCTACTAACTGGAGCAAGACAGCAGCCATGGGAAGAGGATGTAATTCTGCTCCCCATTTTCCTTTCCCGTGCATTGGCACACGTTCCTGCAGCAATGCTATGAGAAGTGAAACACTTCAGCTGGAGATTAAAAAGAACGAAGGCTGAGGAGTTCAAACCTTTCAAGCTCCTTCAAACAAATCCAAATCTGATAATTAGTGCCAGTCTTCTACTATTCCATCCCTAGCTGACTCCTCAACGGCTTCAAGATCTTGGTTATTATATTACAAAGGAGTGATGAGAAAAAAATACATTCATAAATGATTGCTTGAAGATGTTAGCTCTACAGCAGACACTTGGGGAATTCTAGTTGAAGAGCAGAAAGATATCTGCATAGCTCTTTAAGAAGTCTGAACTTGTGAACCTCAGAGCAGAATAGCTTTTTTGATTCTGCATAAATCCTGTATGTTTTTCCTTATGGCCAGGACCTTGTCCTGAAATGCAAAAAGTAATTACAATGTACAATGATGATTCCAACAAAATCATAGGGATTTTTTTCCTCTCCTTTACCCAAAGAGCACGTAAATATATTTAATAGGTTAGTATCATTGGCATCTGTTGCAGGGAAGAAAAAGGAGACACCATTCCAAGATGAATCATAACGGAGGTTGTGAAAACAAAAGCAAGGCCCAGAGTGAGATGACTGACACTTTTGAAGGCAAAGTGAGTTTGAGTTCTGGGCTGTAGGCAATAATGTCTGGCACATGGAACATCAGCTGAGAAACCTGGAGTTTAGCAGGAGTTACCACGACACTAGTAGTGATAAAAAGCCATGATGGTGTAGATCTCATAGAACTAATGCACGCTGTGTTCTATTATCTAACTTCACCAAACATAAAGCTATAGATCAAGTGTAATTTCATTATTTTAGTCAGAGACAGAAACTCTAATTTCAGGTTTCTGCTCCTGGCTCTGATATTAGACTTTACAGTGCCATGACTACCATTGAACCTGAGCATCTTTTATGAATTATCCTCATAACTGATACTAAAGACTATTAACCTCACTTTCAGGAGGGGAACCAAGGCACCAAGTGGCTATCTTATCTAAGATCACATAGGAAATTAATACCAGGAATGAACAGACTCCATTCTCCCAAGACACAGGTCTTGAATTTTCATCATTGATCATATGCACTTAAATGGCCATAACTCTGGATAAAATTGTATTTTTTCCAAGACAGGTAAGAAGGTTGAATTTTAAAGCATTCTGAGTTGTTAGAATAAAGGTCACTACAAAAAATTCAGTGCACCATACCAATTACTGGCCTAATATCTTGCAATATTGAGACTCAATGATAAAAATACTGTATCGTACTATTCTTCAGATAAAATTCTCTTATTGTTTCTATTATATGTTTCTGCAGTGGCCAATTCTGCAACAATAAGACTCTTCTTTTTATTTTCCAAGTTCCATGCCACAATTAAGAATCATTCTGTAGCACCTAACAGTATAAGTTTTGGGTGGATGACTGCAGCCAGAGAGGAAACAGTGGCAATAAAATAAATCTCTAAAATTATTGCTATAACGTACAGGTTTTCTTCACCCCTAGTACACTGATAAGGTTTATATTTTAGCCAAAGATTAAAAATGAGGAATATACTGCTAGGAGTTGATTACCAGCATTATGAAGCAATCTAATGAATAAAACTACAGAAGTCAGTGCACACTGATCAGAAGGACAATGAGAAAGAAATGTGAAGTATAACACTAGGTCAAAAAAAACAACAGCCTAACAGTGACCATACAGATTTCTCACTGCTCACAACAGCTCAGTTGAAGCAGAGCTCAATGCTGAACCAGGATGCTCCACCTTTCTGTGACAGAAGTTCTCTCAAGAACTAGAAGAAAAATAACCCTCAGGTGAAGCTGGCAAGAGCAGAGCTATCTGAGATGTACTTTTACAATAACAGAAGAAGACTGCTGCTACCAGCTTTTTAAACAGTTATGGGGAGCTAGCACGTATCAGCCCAGTAGAACAAATCGCCTCATTAAGAGCTCTTTCCAGCAAAGCAATCATCACCCTCTGCCTACAATTTACATGAGCTCTTCCTATCCACATCAGAGCTAAAAAGGAAATGGTGTGAAAGAGAAAAGCACTGATATGAAATAAAAGTGGCACAGAAGCCCTAAATCATATTCAAGTGCTTGCTGTTAGATCAATTTACGAACCCCCATTATCTCTCTGGTACAAAGTCCCCTCTATAGGGTTTACAATCTTTCTGCATTCTCCTATAAAAGATGAAGATTTAGATTCTCTGGAGGTGATCCTTCTGCCTTCACTTGCAGATGATATAAAGCTTTTTAAGGGCTATGCTAATATCATCTTGATATGTGTGCACATGGTAAGCTGTCTACTATGTATGTTAAGTCTAAGTGTGGAATTATGTTTGTATTTCTCAGTACATACAGTTTGCTTAATGAGATCACAACTTATGGGAAACAGTTTTCTGTACCTGAGAGCACTGATGGTTGTGGGTGAGGAATATGACACGTAGGAGGGTGTAGTACACATACATGAGCACACGAGTGGCTCTGAAAGATATCTACAGCACTGAACTTTTGAGGACCACTGTCTACTCTCTGGGCAAACTGTATGTGGTCATTTCAAGAGCACTGTAAAGAGATGCATGTGACCATGTACACTTCATGAATTTACTGAAGATTCCTCATCAAAGGCAAAGGCTTAAACTTTGCCCTCTTCCTAAATATACAATTAGTGCTGGCCTATATGGGAGGGAAAGATGCATTTGATGAGTTTTTGCTAATCAACCAAACAGATCACTCCTTTCTTTCCTTCTTGGACTTTTTTGCTCATCCATATCAAGCTGCTGAGTACCTTTCCCTGCACTATGCTTTTCCATGAAACCTGTCTGTTTTGGGTTTATTTCCCATCACGTACAGAAAATGCAGGAGTGTGTAGTTTTTTGAGAGGGTAAATTATGAGAAACTCTCAACACCACCAAAGCTCTTCCTTCCACAGGAATCAGGCAGGAAGCTCAGTTGAGCTAGACCACATGCCTCTAGCTACTTCATATCAGATCAAAAATAAAGCCTTCAGAAGCATGTATTGACTTACATTTCAAGTGATTTTAATACAGCGTCTCTCCTGCTTTTGAAAGGAAGGACAACTTTTGCACTTCTCTTGCCTTTCCTTCTGAATTTCCAAACTTCTACTTGATACTTGCGAACAAAAGAATGTGTAATGTCTCCCTTCTGTGACCAGCAGTCTGCAGGGCAAGTTGATAAACAATTCCTATCAATGCCAGTGCAACTGAAAGTCATCTGGCGTTTACAAACCAGACAAGAGAAGTTTTTTTCAGCAGGGAGAAGGCCTCAGCAAGAAAATAAAAAGATGAATAAGCCTGCCACAGTTTTTTTTTTTTTTTTTTTTTTTTTTTTATGAAGCAGAGGTGCAGTTACTAGGTACTTGCAAAGAAGGCATGCTGGATATATGACTCCTAATACATCATCCATAATATACCACTGCGCAGAAGGCATACAACTTTTCTAACAGTTGTCAGAGGCAGAAATAAATACAAAGTCTTGGTGTGAAAAAATGAACAAAAAGATTACCAGAGAGCATTTGGGTAGTACATGTAGGAGTCAGACAGCTATCCCTGAGAACCTGTTTTCATATTTGCAATTTGTCAGAAAAAGGAAAATTATTAAGCTATTATTATTATTAGTTTTCTCTTAATAATTTGGGTGATTTTTTATGGTTAATAAAATGTGACAGATTGATAGTGCTCACTAGAAGGGAAAGGCCACAAGCACAAAGCTCTGCCAAAAATACCTTCATCCCCAGCAGTGGCACCACCTTTACTTCAGACTAGTGACATGATACCCCTTTGAAACTGTTAATTTGACACATAATCTCCTATTCTCAGTTATCCTAGACCTGAAGGCCCCACAAAAACTGCCAGTTGTTCTCACTGCCATTGTGCAATTACCTACCTCTTCTCTTCAGTACTGTCATACTGTTCCAAGAAAATACAGTAGTGATTACTCATATTTCTCTGCAATATTTTAGTACGGGGGTCAACTGCACATTCCATCATGGTCTGCAGCATCCCATCTTATCCTAATATTGATCTAAAAATTATCTGCTAATTTACTTTCAAAGTTTCAATATTTACACTTCTTCATTCTCAGACAGATACAGTTCAGGCTTAAACAAAAGCTAAGCTCAGTGTGATTTGCACATATTATTTCAAGTGTGTTGCAAAACACGGAAATTTTATGTTCATGAATTCTAAACAATGCATATAAAGGGAGTTAGAAATCAGGAGTGGATAAGCTTAAAAATAGCTAAGAGATGAGGCAGAAAGTGCACAGGGCAACCTGAGATACACTAGCTGAAGCAATGTGTCTAAATTGAGAACATCTCTATAAAGTAATTAATCTATAAAGTTTCCTTTGTGAAAATGTATCAGCCTGGTGACTGCCTAATTAGGAGGCTACAACTTGATCCAACAGAAATGTGGAAAAAATTAGGTTGGAGGGTAACTCAGAAGATCTTTTGTCCAACTCTTTTCTCAAAGCTGTTCATGACCACATCCAGTTGAATTTTGAAAATCTCCATGTGGGAAGATTCCATAACCCTTTTAGATACTTGTTCAACTATGCAACCACTCTCATATTTATTTCTCTTATATCACTGGATTTTCCCTTGCCACAGCTTCTGTTTGTTGCTTTTTGTCCTTCAGCTATGTATTTTGCAATTTTTGGATCCGTCTCTATGAACCCCTCTAAGTAGCAGAAGCTAGATTCATTCCAGGCTGAACAAACTGGTTCCTCCAGTGCTTTTCACAGAATCATAGAATCATAGATGGAATCACCAAGGTTGGAAAAGACCTACTGGAAAAGACTAGTCCAACCGTATACATATCGCCAATCATTCTCATTAAACCATGTTCCTCAACACAACACCTAAATCTTCCTTGAATACCTCCAGGATTGGTGACTCCACCACCTCCCTGGGCAGCCCATTCCAGATCCTGACCACTCTTTTGGAGAAGACGTATTTCATAATATCCAGTCTGAATTTCCCCTGACACATCTTGAAGCCATTCCCTCCAGTCCTATCACTAGTTATATGAGAGAAGAGGCTCTGCTAAAATGTCTTTGCTATTTTTCTGGATAACACTGAAATGTTATCATTAAAAAAAATCACACATAATAAACATAGGTAATATCTCAAAACTGTTGCCTGTGCCTTCATCATACCATCAGACCATGCTTTCTCCATGCTAATAAAAACTGATTCTGAAAAGAGAAGCTTGAAGACCTTTTCTATTCTTTGTCCTCCAGCCTGCTATTTGATATATGACAATTCACATAGGAACTGCTTCAAAAGTGCAGTGCATCCTAGGCAGGATTTCTTCATAGGAAGCCTAATTCAGACCCTGGTCTGAAAGTGAAAATACAGCAATTTACAATGACGTATGATCTCAATAGCAAAATTTCACCTGACCTGCTGCTAAAAGCAAGAAGCAAATTACTGACTTGAAAGAAGTTGGTTAGAATCAAATATTTAAAAAAGTCCACTGTTCTTGCATGTGAGTGGAACTTTTTACTGAGATTTAGAAAAAACTTCTTTATATTCCTTATGCATTGAGCATTGCGTATCATAGCTCTGACTGAGACAACAAGTACCTTATCACCAGCGAGATAAAACTGCCAATGATCAACCAAATCGTCAACACTTGTTCACTTTCCCCGACCTAACTATCTTTCATTCTCTCTCCCTTTCTGATTTTATCCTCTGATCGTTTTCATCCTGGCCTCATATTTCCTTCCTGCTCCACACAACCTTCCTCTCACTATTTTAATAAAACTACTGCATAGTACAGTAACTCTCTCTTTCTTATACAATACTGACATGTTCTGAAAAAATACAAGTAATTTTCTGTGCCCTAAAAAAGGAAGTAAGGAACTAATTTCTGACCACAAGCGTGGCAACTGATAACCCCAAATATGATTTTCAAAAAACAAAAATGAAGTCCCAGTATTAAAAGCTCAAATAATATCAAAACCACAAATTGCACTTATTTCTAACAGGCTTATAACCAAAACCAAGTACAAAACCTATTCAGTCTTAAAATACAACAGTTATTTCCTAACCATGAAAAATACACAAAAGAGATGTAAAACAAGACCATTTTTTTACACTAGCTCTTTTCACTCTCATAATACTGTTTGGAAGCTGTCAGCCAATTATTCCGAGTAAAGATCCTAGTTTTACATTTCTTTCTTCAGAAAGAAATACTTAGAAATGTATAAATCTGCAGCTTAGCCTTTATGGAAAAGGCTGGGGCACTGAAGCATGATTTGTCCTCTCAGGAAGGGTGAGTGACATCTTCATATAATTAAGCCTTTCATTCATTCTGCAGTTAAGCTTTATTCACCTAATTTTTTAATGTAATATAAACATGTTTTATCAGTTGTTACTCAGACAGGTGTGCTACACACTGAGTCTCAAAGATTTGCAGGCCAGAAAAACGGAAACTGGAATGAGAAAATTACTTGTCTGCAAACATTTAGGGAATGCTGTGAAATGCTTAATGACATACAAGTAAGTTTCACATTTTATTTTCACAAAACTCTTTTGAAGTTAAATGTTACAGTTCTTTACTCCTCTCCCTTCTTACCTTTTATACCTTATTGAAAACAGCATCTTCAAAATCAAGTAGGGATGAAACAACTAATTTCTCTCCTAATTCCATAAACTAAATGCTGAAGAAATAAAACTTTCACTTCCCACAGAACCTAAGACCTTGTTAATTTGAGCCCTTAACAGCACAATCTGTTGTCCATGCGCAATGTGCAGTGTTTAGGATAAAATGTTCCACTCAGAACAGTGACGGCTAGACTACTTCCTTGCTAATGTATAATCATATTCTACAATGTTATTAGTAGAGCTAACTCTGACCTCTTAAGAGTCAAAATGAATATGCTTTTGCAACTGCGTTAAAATGGTCTGAAAAGTTATTCTCCTTTAGCTTCTTGATACTGCCAACACATTTCCCCCAATGCAGAAATGATTTCCGGAGAGTTTCAATTCAAAATAAAAGCAGTTTCACATAATTACCTTAATTGATAGCTTTGATTAGCGTATTTTGTACTACAGTAGGAACACTGATGTAGTCAATTACTCTATCTCAACCAGGGCTGGCAATTTGTTTCATACTGCAAACTGTTTTACACAATCATAAAGAAACCTTCAGCATCCTATATACAGATATATCCTATATATGCCTTCTTTCTACAGTGAAAGTAAACATAGATTTGAGCCCTGTGTACTAACTTGCTTACGCAAAAATTTACCAGATGAAATTGAAGAGAGAAATTATTCATTCCATGTCATACCTGAAGATGTGTCATGCTATTCCATGAGTGCAGTTAACACTTCACATTCTTGGTCAACAAGGAATATTTCAACATTCATAGAGAAGTCTAACTTCTTTATTGGATAAGAACCTACACAGCTAATTACTGAGAGACATAATTCCTTCTTCTGTTTCTTTTGCATGAAAATGGGGATTAACAAATGTAACTTCAGGTATTAAGCTGATTTGCACCTGCTCAAATCTGAACCAACAGCAAACTTCTGTTCTAAAGTGTGTGCTTTTTCTGCACTATTTACATTTGACACCCCTTCATTCCCAAGGATAGTAAAACAAATTACACACACAAAAAAACAAACAAACAAACAAAAAAAAACAAAAACAACTAGAAACACAAAAACATTTTAGTCTAGCTTAGCTTCTCCCATGTAAACTAGTAATTAGACTAGAGGCAACGGCCTCAAGTTGTACCAGGGGAAATTCAAGTTGGATGTTAGGAAATACTTCTCCAAAGGAGTGCTCATGCATTGAAATGAGCTGCCCAGGAAGGTGGTTGAATCACTGATATTGGAGGTGTTCAAGAAATGTTTAGATGTACTGAGGGACATGGTTTAGTGGGAGATACTGATTATAGGTGGATGGCTGGACTAGATGATGTTGGAGGTGCTTCCCAACGTTTGTGATTCTATGATAACTGTATCCCATTGGGGCAGAGAGAAAAAGTCACATACCTATTATTCTTTTGTTAGATAGTTCTCAATGGCTGTTAAAGCTTAAGTGATACTTCACAACCACAGATTACAGAATTTTTTTTTAGCCCAAAGAAATGTGGAGCAGATGGGATTCAGTGTTTTGAGTTACTTGAAAGACCTGGCTTCCCAACAGAACTATAAAGAACAAAAACAACTTCCACTCAGAAGTGTTTCTGAAGATTCCAGAGACTGATAAAATCAAAAGCAATAGAGCACTAGAGAATCCCATTCATTTCAGAAATCTGTTTCCACCGCAGAATCTAAACATAGTTCTTCCAGACCGAGAAGAAAACTCCAACTCTTCCAACAGGAAAAACCTTGTACTTCACTACCCAGGCAGAAGCGGTCTTCTATTATAAAATTTGCTCTATCATATGGTGTTATTGTTCTCTTTGTAACTGTCCTAGTTTCCACAGAAATAAATAGAAGACACTAGTTTTGGAGTAACCTATGTACACTCAAATGAAAAAGTGCCTATTCATATAGACTGTCAGCTTGGCATTCTTAAAGCACACATATATAGTTAAGCAATATATATTTTTATTATGAAAAATGTTGCACATAGAAGTGTCTAAGTAGCTCAGAAAGATACAGCTATTTTTCTTTCTTTTGTTACTGAGAAACTGATAAAAGCATTACTAATTGTTAGTAGGAGCTTTTGTAACAACCAGGTATGCAGTCCTGCCTGCAGAATGTAGCAAAACTGCATAGTACGGTGGTTGGAAAAAAAAAAAAACAACAAAAAAAACTTGAACTCCAACAGAGTAAATGTGCAAACAAGAAACAATAAGGCCATGTGGTGCTGCAAACTACCTTAGCTAATTTTCCCTGTTTCTCAACCATATAAAACAATCTGAACAGAGCTTTGGGCTGCCACGGTTAAACTGCATCATTCAGTGCAGATTTCCCCAAGAGAAGGAGCAGAGGCCAAAAGGCTGTTTATTAGACTTGGGTTTAATAGCAGTCATTGACAGCCCAGAGTTAATGCCTGTAATGTAACAGAACTAGGTTTGAAGAGGGATGTGAAGGAAGAGAGTCTGCTTTGTGCTCTGTTGACCTGAGTGTGCAGTGTATGGTTTGCAGCGGCTCTGAACTGCACGAACAATTAACTGAAAATAAAGTCATGGGAGTAAAGTCACAATACCTCTTGGAGAAAGTCCAACTTATGACAAACTCCACAATAAAAGCGAAGGATGAAAGTTGTATAGTGCAGATACTAGCAGGAACGACAAGAAGATATAATTTGCGGAAAACAAGAAGAATGAAAGATAATCTCTGCATCATGTCTGCAACATGAAGCTTTAGTTAATTTCACAAGCCCTGGAACACTTGAAATGTCAGTTTCTATTAATTATGGGAAATCTGTGGGGTTTTGAACCATAGATATGGACACGATACAAAGAGGAGGTTACAATTAGGACACAGCTGAAATAAACTTAAGCTGCCTTTCCTTGTGGCCATGTGAATAGTGGCAAAAATAGAAGCAGATTTTACTGTTGGTTTGGGTTGCACTGGGGACAGCTATTGCCACTGGCAGGAGTAACTGGCTAGCTGATAGCACTGCTGTAGTGGTTTGGCTGGCACAAATCACCACTTTCATCTCTGCAACAGCTTTATAAAAATATCACTGCATGAAAATTTTTAGTGGGTTCAATTTCTTAAACATTTGGTTTCTTTAGAGATAAATATCCTATGTGTTTAAGGGAATAAGGCTCCTCATGACCCTTTTACATACAAACAAGATCTAAAGCACTAATATTGGAAGGAATGTATTTTAGCTTTTTTTATCTTATTAGCTAACTCAATCTTGCCTGCTTCACATCCAGTAGAAGATAGTCCTGTACAGTATGTTCAGGAATACTCTGCACAATCCGGATTTAAACTTGCTAAGCAATAATGCTTTCAACTCTTTTCTGCAGGGACTGTTATACAGTTTACCATGTTCTGCTCTTCTGAAACTGCCTCTGCTTTCAGCCTAGATTTATCTATACTTAACTACAGCCCAGTGCTCCCACTTACACATCCTCTGTGCATCACTCTGAACAATTTACACTCTTTAAATGTTTAATGTCTATCACCATACTCATATTTCAGTATCATTTAACAAACTACACCTCTGTAGTTTGCAGAATTTCTCCTCAGCTTGGATCATGTTTTAATTTTTATTTCTTTTCTGTTTAGGCATATGAAGTGGGATGCAGCAGCATCACAAGAGACAATTCCATCCAGAGCTGTTCTGCAATTCTTTCTTTGGTCCTGCCAAGCTCTGCAAACACCCCATCTGTAGGATGATCCATTGCCTACAAGTACAGCATCAGCTCATACAGGCTAGGAAAAGCCCTGTGTTTCTGATGTCATCTACAGCAGCAGCAGCCTACTTGATGAAGCATCTCTATTTCCTTTGCAGATAACAGTCGCTTAAGGCTCCAATTCAGCTACTGCTGTACTAAGATGTCAAAGGAGTAGAAATAAATAGTACTATGGCTCCCTAATTGTTATGCTTTTTGATTTTTTTGTCAGCGTGACTCTTGCCTGATGCTGCATTCTCTCTAGAACATCACTGTACAGCTCAGTGGCTCATGGCTTAGTGAAAACTCCTCATGAGTCAAGATTCAAAGAAGTACGGTCACTGCAGAAGTCACCTTGGATGGCTAAATGTCCTTTTCCTCTGACAGTGTTGTAGAAGCACTTCATAAAAATTCGCTTCTGAGTTATCAATACATGAAGTACCAGAAAGACCTCTACCTGTCTTCACCAGAACTGTCAAGACCATTGCACTTAGTGGTTGAAATGCAGGAGTTTTCACTTCATTGCACGAAGTTTTGCAATCTGCAAGTTTAGAACATCATAACTTCCAAACTCTCTTATCATCATTCCAGAATTAAAAAAAATAATAATTTGTTTTAGAAAAAATAACAGGAGACAAATTGGCATTGTCATTTTACAACATAAGAAGCAACTGCATATTTGTACCATTGTTTGTATATATTATTATTTAAGTATGAGTTCAGGAATGCACTGAGGGATTAGTAGAAAATGGAAAGGGATTTTAAAGCTAACAATGTTGTAGATGTTTAATATGCTGAATCTCTACTACTTTAACTGACTGCAAGTCAATAAATAGCAAATAGATCTATTCCAAGAGTAGATGTAGTAGAAGACTGCGATGAAGCTTCAGCTCTGTTTATGACTTTCAGACTAATTATATCCACTTCATTTATATCTGATGTATTTATATGCAATGCATCTTATATAATTTTGTATGCCTATGCATATGTGAGTGAACAGGGAAGGAACATAAAAAATTATGCTGAATATGTGTAAGGATAAGCTCCTCCAGAGTTAGTGAATGAAGTGTAGACATATACTCGAGCAAAAGTAACTGTGAGCAGGAGTGGGGATGAATGTGTATGAGGTGTAAAGATGAGTGAAAGACAGGCATGTGAGTTAAAGTATAAATGTAAATAGAGGTTTTCCATTTGAATTAAAATCTTAAGAAGGCAGAAGCTTAGAAAAGCCATTGAATTATGTTCTCTTTTGTGGAAATTCCTTTTCAAAACAGTCTCTTAACAAGTTGTCTCTTCAGTTTGGATGGTAGATTTGGGGGGTTCTTTTAATATTCTTGCTCTTTCACAAAATATGTCTTGAAAATGATAATTATCTGTGAACCCAGCAACTTTGCCAGTTAGAAAAACAGCCTTCAGCCCCACAGCCCATTTGGAGTGATAAAGAATTGCTGTGGTCTTGCACTGGAAAGGACTGACTTCATTATCACTCTCAATGATGTCTTTAACTTTACATTTCCTCAGCTCTGCCTGAAGGAAGAATGATACTCCTGATAACCACTGAGCATTACTGAAGCTACTTTCCCAAAGAGTTTAATGATAACTACATCATTTCTCCTTAAGAAAACTATGAAACTAGTTATGTTCAGTGTGCTTAAAATTGAGAAACTTAGTACTACTGGGTGCTAAATAGCAAGCTGGCTTGGTTTTTTTATACATAAGTACATTGGATTATTCCATGGAAGGATTTTGCAGCACACTTTGAAGGTAACACCATGCTTTGTAAGTCATTTTTAAGAGTTTGTGGTCTTTCATGTTTGTCAACAATGGCAATGACGTCTGAATTAATTACTCATCTGCTGTGTATTTCACTGTTTGATCATATTAGTAATCTCATGACAGAAAAATCTTTAATTGTACCACAGACTGCAACTCCTTATCTTTATTGCTCATTTTACAGCTGATCTTACTGCTGTGTATAAGATTAACAAAATTAATGTTTTTTCCAGCTCGTGTCAATATGTTGATGAGTACTCCCCAAGAACAAAATTTTCTAAAAATAGTTTCTTCAAATAGAAGGTGATGAAATATGTATTTTTGTTCAACAAAAAAATCTTGTATTCTAAGGGATAATGGGATTCATTCTGTTACCAGTCATATTTCAGTAAAATGGTAATTATATTCTGGTACAGTACCATTAGTGATACAAGATACACTACATTTAGCAATCTCTCAATGCTAACCAAAGGTCCCTGACTTGACAAGCTCATATTCTAAGCAGCAGACCTTTCTACCTAAAAAAGCAAGCCAAAATCAATCCTTTAATCTGATTTTGCAATATGCTTTATACATTTTCATGCCAAGTTTAATGTCATCCTTAAGAAGACAGCAATTACTGAACCTGATCAGATGAGTGATCCATCTATCTACACCAGTACCAGGTACTCTCCAGAGTGAAAAGAAGCAGCTGTCTCCAGAAAAAGCCCATACCCACCACTTTTTGCAGCATTATGGACAACAGTTACTGAATATTCTCTGCAATTCTACAGTGTCTTTCTGCTAATGCCTTAAATAAAAAAAAAACAAAACAAAAAAAACTTCTTTTAGGAATCCTACAAAATATTACTGAGGATTTTCTCATTAGTATACAGTTTTTTAATCCTCTTTTGAGCACTGATAATTTCTTTGGTTTAGGCTCTTTTTGTAATTAGTTTTACAGGTTAAATACATTTTGAATACAACACATTTTCTTCTATCATCTTCAGATGCATAACCACTCAAATCCATTGAAATCCTCCAGTTCTTGTATTTTTGGAAAGAAAAGTAAGAAGGCTCAGTATTTCTTTCCCAAACTATTAAGGAATTTCCATTGTGCCTTCCTTCCTTTTTCTGCAAGAGTCACAACTGCTGCAGTATTTCGTGATGCAACATACTCTTGTACATCCTGTCAACATTAGCAGCTGGTTTTTGAACTTGCTTTAGTAATCCTGTTTCATGGTACTAAAGGATGATGCCACATCCTTGGTGAGGATGTACCACTGTTTTATATAATGGCATGATCCATAGAATTTTCTAGCCCATTATTTCTGTATCAGAGTGTACTACTTGCTTTTTTGACTTCTGCTGTGCAACGAGCAGATGTTTTCGCTGAGCTGCTGGCTATGTTCCCCAGTTTTTTTTTTCTCCCTGAATGGTTACAGTTAATTTAGAATCCAATAATGTGTATGAACAATTTAAATTATTCCCTGTAATGAGCATTACTTTGTCAACAAAGGATTGCATGTCACGTTCTGCTTCTGATCTTCAGGTGCCTCTGAAATCTCACACAATCTTCTAACACTGACTCCCATAAATAATTTCATATTGTCTGCAAATCTTGCATCTTCACCACCTACTCCCTTTTTCACATCACTGATTAAATAACAGTGGTCCTCAAAGAGAAATTTGAGGCACCCTTCCATTAACCTTTAGCTATTTTTCTATTAACCTGAAAATAAAGCACTTATTTCTCCTTTCAATTTTCTGTCCTTTGCCAGTTTCAAATGACAGACATTAACCTCTTCTTCTCTGACAGCTTTGTTTCCTTACAATCTGAGAATCTTAGAAAAAAAAAATTAAAGACTAAAAGTGTTATTCATTTGTTTCACTATAGCCACTGTGAGGATGGCTCAGAAAAAACAGTAGTAGGTTGGACAGGCACAGAGTTAACCCTGTTTCTCTCTTTCTATTTGTATCCGATCAAGAAAAATAACCATTGCAAATAAGTATTCTAAAGTCAGTACCACTTAGTTATATAAAACCTTATCAAAATCAGACATCTGTTTTCTGTTTCTGTGCTACAGCATTCTGATATGCACATTTTTGGTGGTGGTTGGAGGGTTGTTCAGGTACTTGCTCCTCCATTCTATCAGGAGCCTTTTCTTGATAATCTAACCACACCTTTCCCTTTTAATAATCTGACTTTCGTTTTCCTGAGAATCAGGATAGCTATATTATGCTAGAATAAATTCCAAGAAATGACTCAGATACATTACAGGATGCATACAAGTCAAAAAGTTATGCTGATGTTAAAATGGGGAACAATAAGTCAAGATGTATAAACAGAGCTACAGTTTACCTCTCAAATGCAAACCAGAGTTGTACAATTGTTTCCCATTCAATGTATTCAATATTAGTAAAACTTTATCTTGAGCACTACAGAGTCTGTTAAAATACAAGACAAACATCTGGAGACCATCAAGGAAGCAGCAACAAGAACAATCAGAACTCTAGAAAACAGACCAGAAAAAAAGAAAATAAAACCTTGTTCTTCAGTCACAAAGCTCTGACCTGCATGTGGCAGCAATATTAAAATATGTAAAAGTGTGCTGCAAAGATCACGATTTGTAATGTGGAAATGACTATAATGAGCTTGATTTGAATGAATATTTGACATACTGGGATAAATTTCCTGACATCTGAACACTGGTAAGAATTTTTGCAAGGAAGTTGTAAAATCTTCATTTTTAGAATTTTTTTTTTTTTTAATATCTGTTTAGCCAAACATCTGTCTAGACTGATCTTAATTGGTCTTATGAGCTTCTTTCCACTCTCACTGTCTGCAGGCTTCAAATAAAATAAAGGAAAAAAATACATCAAAAACATGCATCAACTAAAAGAAATGCAACAAAAGAACAACAAAACAGCTTGAAGGAAGATGCTGAAGGAACAGAACCACTCCTGTGCAAGCGGGAATAGGTCATGACACCGGGGAAATAAAGTGGCACTGTATTAGTCAAAATACTTATTTCAGTCCCCAGTTTAAGCTGTGAGCAGTAATTGAAATGACTTCATACATCAGGGAGAGCATCATCTACTCAGAGTAAGTGAACTGAGTCACATAGCTGGGAATCAACCTCTGGTGTGGCACTGATTCACCATGCAGCCTTAGGCAAAATGTATTTGCTTTCCTATCTGTGAAAAAAGAGTACATATCTATCTGAAAAGAATGTCATAAGTACAGCACTGTAGGAGCCCCGACTGAAAAGGGTTGTTATCAAGGAAACTGAGAAAAAGCATGCTTCTCATAACACATTTTCAGATAACTCAAGAGCAAGGCCATTGTTCTCTGCTACTGTTTCTGGTGCCTGCAAGGTGCAGGGTGTTTTGATCCTTTCAGGCAGGCTGTCAAAATGGCTGAAATAGTTTCCAATAAAAACATGGAAAGATCTCAGCAGATGGTCACTACTTACACTTGGAACTCATTTCTCTGTCTTTTGCTTGCCTCTACAGGCAGAACAATCACAGCTTTTTGTGCACTCCTACTAAAGGTATTTTATAACTTCCCTCAGTGGAACAAATAGTTTCAATCTAAGAAAAGGTTGCTCTGCAAAACGATCTCTTCTGAAGTTCCTGAATGATCCCAGTTCCTATGCCTCCTACCTGACAGTGTACTACTCTGGAAGATCAGAGGTATGAAACCATTCCTCTGTGTACTTAATTTTCATCCAAATCTAAAGGTATTTTATGAATGCTAATTCAACTGAGCAGTGTTCCAGGAGAGATGAATATTTACATTTCACAACTAGAAAGTTAAGAGTTCTAGTCACTGATTCAAGACAATAAAGCTGAACTGAAAACAGGTTCTGGTTAGTTTTATTTCTAGTTGTGTGCTCTCACAACTTCTACATGTTTTTATATACCCATACACGTGTATGTACAGCAGTAGTTTACTTAAGATGACAAATAGAAGTGTATTACTACAATTTCCCTTTGTAGGAATAAACACCAAGTAAACTCAATTAAAAAAAATACAAAGGGCAATCACGTGTTTTAAACTACATATTTTAAGGAAAAATGAACACTCTATCAGAGTGGAGTTTTTAGAGGAAGAAGCAGAGAAAGTGTACAAGGTCAGCCAGCCATCAGTATTCTGAATACTGTATGCCTTATTGAGAGAGCAAAGCCTGACCCTCCTTTTTCTGGAGATCTCACATTCCTAATTTTGGTAGCTTCTCTCTTTATTGACTACAGGACTAATCACTTTGATTTTCATACATGACTTATCTAGTTTCTGTGTGCTTCAAAGCTGTGCAGCCTGCAGGCATCTATTCTGGCCTCAGTCCAAGTCAGTCTTCAATACTTAGTGGCAACTGGGGACATGTATAGCAAAGAACACCAGTCCTCTGCTCTTGGATTTCTTTAGTTAAAGGAAAAGAGTTGTCAGATAAAAAAAATGAAATCTGTGACAAGGTGCAATGTAGAAGTCACTACATAGAAAAGAAAAAATAAATGTTTGCCTTTTTGAAAGAATCCTATTGATAACTGACATTCTTGTTGCCTTGTGAAGCTGTATCCTCCAATCTTCTAAGTGACTCATAACAATTTATAGTAGCCAGCATTTGCCAAAGCAGAACAAAAGCATCATTTCCTCACGTACCTGGAGAGAACACCATTTTCTCTAATCTTACTCTGTTTGATCAGATAGACTTGTTCAGAATGAGTACCTCAGACTCACAGTAAGCAATTGCCATATAAATCTACATTATTACTCTGTTTATAGGCACTGTCATATATACTGCCTTATGATCAAGGAAATCAGTATGCCCTATATGAGAAAACTCTTGTACCACACCACTGCAAATCCCAAGTGCTTTCCAGCTGTATATTAAAGACAATGATTATGTAGCTGAAACAGTTGCTTTCTCTCACTTAATTGGCCTAACCTTTTCACCTAGAAAACATATTTTCCCTTAGGGACCAGGAAGATCACAACCTCTCTGATTGGAACAGTGGTCCTGGGTCACTAGGAATAGAGAGACAGGCTACAGAGAAGCAGGAATTAAAGAAGATTCAGGGGGAAAAAGTGACCATTAGCTGCCACAGGAGATAGGAGATGGAAGTACTGTTCCTTTTATAGTTCTGCATCATTCACCAGATTGAATGAGCAAGACGTCCGGAAGCTAGGATCAAAGGAGGCTATATGCACTTCAATGATTCACTGAAGATATAGAAATGCCCTGCAACTTGTTTTTTTTTTAAATTCTGGTATAAATGCTGTTGATTCAATAGTGCGTGGTTTCTTACGGAAGAAAATAAAAGAGTGTTGCTTCAGGAATACACTATGGCTAAAATACTTATTGCACATGCAAATTAGATGCGTCTTTCTGATCCTGGAACATTGCTGAGTATTCCCCAATGTCAGACTTGAGGAGAGCCTGTCACACTAGGATCAACCTACACATGAAAGCTCTGCTATTTCCACAGGGGATAGGAAAGTAAGCAGCACTTTCTTCCTAGCCAGTAATTAATCATTTTCTACTTTTCTACTCCATAGGCTTCTCTCTGGCAACATTATGAAAAACAGCAGGATAGCCATTTGATGGAAAATCATTCCATCTCCTCTCCTGTGTATGACCACACTGACAGCTGCATAGATTAAATATATGATGAACCTGTTGCAGAGTTGAGAACACATTTTCTTCACCTCAGCTTTCAATAGAATCACTTCTAGCACTGGAAATATTATTATAAGAGCAACCCTTTTGAGCATCTTTAATTGAAAAAGTCTTGCAAGTGAATGGAGCATCTCCCATGCAGCATGAGCCTGGAGAATCTCTTATGATGAGAAGACTGAGGGGGAATCTTAAGAACAATCACCTGAAGGGAGGATGGCAAGAGCATGGGGACAGGCTGTATTCAGTGGAGCCCAGCAACAGGACAAGGGGCAATAAGCACAAACTAGAACACAGGAGGTTTCATATGAACATGAGAAAAAATATTTTACTTTGAGGGTGACAGAGTACTGGAATAAGCTGTGCAGAGAGGTTGTGGATTCTCTTTCTCTAGAAATATTCAAAGCCCAACTGGATGTTTTCCTGTGTAACCTACTGTAGACAACCTCTTTAGCAGAAGATTCAACTCAACAATCTCCAGAGGTCTCTTCCAAACTCTACAAATCTCTGATTCTGTAAATAATGAATTTCAGCAGTCCTAAAGACCAAAGACTTCTCATTGCAAGCAAATTTTCTTCAATCGGTGTGCCATAATCCAATTCCACAGGAATAATATCCTTTGTTAAGAGTATTTATTTTCCTAAAGTCATATATTCCTAGTCTCAACATTTAATAGGAATAGTTCATTTAATGGATGCCATTTAACAGGGATGGTCCAATGTCTTCTCTGGCCATGTTATCAGTGTGTACACACACAGGAAGTAGCAATGAGAATATGTCAGTTATCAAGGTCCAGATTTTACCACTGTGAACAAGATTTTAGGTGGTGATTTCACATTTAAAAGCTTTAACCCTCCCTTCTCAATCTAGGACACTTTTCAGGTTATTGGATATATATACCCATAATATCTATGATTCTTTCTGTGATCTTTCATAAAAAGACAGAGGTTAACACTTCAAAACTTTAATACATGAATATGCAAAACTGTGATTGCTAGAGTAAAATATTCTGAAGTTAGGGAAAGCATTATCTACATAGGTATACATTAAACTCCATATACTGCAAGTAATGAATTAATTCACCTGTCGTGTTGGCAGTTTTGGCTCAAGGACTGGATCAATGGCCATACTCTTTAATAAATTAAACAAAATAAACTCAGTTACTACTGTCTATGATGCTCATATTATTTTACTAAAAATACAGTATTCATATCAAAAATGTAGTGCTCTTCCCTAGCATTCAGTTCATTAACCAGTAAATAATATATTGCCCAAAAATATCTCTATTGTGTTTTCATATCTATCTGCCTACAAAAAAAAAAAAATAAAAAAAATCATATGGAATAACTTTGCTGTTCTCAGTTGTAAATGAAGAGCATTTGCATTATCAATTAAGTGCAAAAATTAGAGGCAGAGAGAAAGAGAGACAGAGTATGACAGGAAAAGAACATGACTGATTGCAACACAATTTATTAGCTTCAAAGGTCAAGACAGTCAGTGCTTTTACTAGATCTGATACCTAGCGGCATTTACAGTGCCTTGACCTGAAACAAACAAGTTGCTGTGGCAGTGCTTCAATATATTTATGTAATTCCTAGACTAATGTGACCATTTATTCAAGTCCTAGTGCAGCACAGCTAGCTCTGCACAATCACTGGTCCTTGCTGAAAATGCCTGGCAACAGACAGTGCCATCAAATAAGTTCATCTAACCTTTAATTTCTCTCCACCATCTTTGCCCAGTGGGTTGCTCTGATGGCAAACATTCTCCACAGGCAGAAGATGGCAGCAGGAGGTTGTGCAAATCTGTCACTGCTAAGCAGCCACTAAGGAATTTACCTATTCATGCACCTCAAGCACCCTCTGTAGAGTTACTCCTTTACTGGGGTACTTCAAGAATGATCTGTGATATTCAAAATATATTTATATAATTAAAACTGTGTGACCAGTAGTTTCCCAAGAGATCTACTTTCAGCTGCACTGAAATCCATATTTCCAAGCTTTTGACTCTTCTTAGATTGAACAACTCATCTAATAAAGAAGGATAGTTCAGGATATTGGAGTTGTCCAATTAATTCCACTAAAACTAAAAAATTTCCTGTGGCAGTGGCTCAAATGTCAAATCCAATGCCTGTAATAAAAGATGGCATCCCAGCTTATACAGCAGATGTTACAAAGGACTGATTTTTACATTTACCCCAGTTATTTTTTCTCAGGCTGCATAGGATTGAGAATACAGACCTGAACGTAACCCTAACTCTAGCAATTATTTAACTTAAGCCCCGTGAAAGTGATGCAGGCACCCTGCCACCCTCTATTGTCTGAGTTGGGTTTCTGACTCCCTTCCTTTGGGAAGGATTCCGTGAAGAGAAGATGGTACCAGAATACAAGCACTAGGCCTCTGGCAGTTCATAAATAGTTATGTATTCAGCGTGAGAAAATAGTTAACTCTAAAATGGAGAGATGAACTGAATGCCATGTCTAGTGCTTTGCATGAAAATGGCAGATATATCAATATTCCTGTGCAGATGAATGGTACTGCAGTTCCACACCTGACAGATGAAGGATCAATTCCACCAAACCATGGGTTAGCGCTACCACCAGTTTCCAACAAACTGCCCCACTGCTGCCTCACATCTGAGCCACTAGTAGGTCTACTGAAAACTTCCACAGATAAAGATGGAAAGCAATCAGAGCCAAGTGTACTAAATCAACTGTAAATTATGGCACAATATAATACCTACCCACTAATTTCACACAAACTGTGGAAGTCGAATAAATGATTATGTCTGGATGTGTTCTGTAAATCTGGAAGCAATAAATATTGTCTCTTATTTATAGGCTTTTTCATTTCTTTCAAAAGCAGGTAAAGTCTTGAAGGGGTTAAAAAAAAAGCTATATACTAGCAAAATGAATCATCTTTTATAATATTTCTCCCATCTCAGTGAACTTAGTATCACTGGTGCTTACACACACCAGCAGCGCAGAAACTTGTCATGTAATAACAACCAAGGAAGTATTAGAAGTTGTTCTGATGCTCAAAGACTGAATCACCTTTAAGCTCCTTCCAGCTGGGGACAGTCTGTTTCTGAGACATGTGACTTGAATAAGAGGGAAATACAACATTTCAGCCTGAGGGTTCTTATGCATTCAGCAAAAGTTAGGAAACCAAGAGGCAAAACTGTCTTGAGAGCATTGCTGTCAGGAGATGACAAAACCCGTTGGAGTTTCAAGCCTTCAGTGCTAAAGGAGAATTCCGTTCAACCTCTAAATGAAATGAATGCTTCACAGAGGGGAGATTTCACAGAAACTAAGACACAAACAAATTACCTCTGCATTGAAAAGTATTGCAAGCACTAATTTAGGAAAAGCAATAATCCTTTTCCTGTGCGGTGCAGATACCACACATAAGAGCATGCAGAGGCTGATAAGAGGTAACAAACTCACTATAAAGTGACAGAAAGTCATTGTGAGACAGGAATGAAATAGCAAAGTTAAGAAATGACATTGAGTGAAAGTTCCCCCCCCTTCTCATTAAAAGTTTCAATGAGATATTTTAATCTGTGGCAATATATCTTCATTTTTACACCCTTCCTCAAATATCAGTCCAACCTTTATATTCAGTTTTGACAGCCCAAACAGTTTCTAACAGCATTTGTAGCTGTTAGTAACCGCCTGATACATGGATACATTACAGTTTTACACAGCTCAACAAGATGGGTGAATGTGAAAGCACACTTGAGCAAAAAAACTCATGAAGGATCAGCTGGACACAGGCTCATTAACACTATATGGTATATCTGTCTGTAAGAAAGCTCATAGAAAATTTGTTATTAGTGAGAAAAAGTGTTATCTCAGCAACGTAACTTGACTGTGGGCCTAAAGAGAATGATATCACATTTTGCTTGCCAGAGAAAGTTTCCAGAATCTTTCCTAATTTTTCTTATCTCTTGCTTGCAGCTCAGGACACTCTTTTTCTTAACACTCAATTTAACAAATGCAATGACCCAAAGAAGTGAATTCCAGGTCAACCTTTTAATCTAGTCTAAGACAGTGCTGGAGAGATGGATGGAGGGACACCACCTCAGATTTTTCATGGAACACCAAGGAATGCTTTCACATATGAACAAAACAGCTCAAATCTGAGACTGGTAAATGTTATTTCAGGCTAATGCTTTTTCTGTAACTCCAGCCATGGGAGCCATCCAAGTTTCCTGCACTGGAAGGACTGTGTCAGGCAATACCCATATAACCTGCTTTTGTAAATGTTTGTCCTAGAAATCCTAAAGAGTTTCTGCTGGCTTTTGCAAGGCTCTGGAAAACCAAGGCTGGACAAGACCAGCAGTCAGCATATAGAAAAGAAAGAGAAAAGAAAGTTATTTTTACACAACTCAGAATAGAACGCACTGCATGAACAGCTTGTCATCTGCTGTGGTTAGCTTCAAAACCAGCAGTGACAAATGCTGATCTGTATGTGCACTTTCATTTATCTCTGCAGTAACAGGCTGAGGGAAAACAACACCCATTTTACCATATGACCACACTTGTAAACTGCGACAAGTATATGTTCAATTTTCAAGTTAGCAAATGGAGCACTATCAAGTGCAACATTCATTTCTACTGTGTCCAAAAATGAGCTCACCTCTTCTGATTGCTTGGTTTCTTGTTCTCTAAATAAATAGATAGATTAAAAAAAATACAAATAATTCCAAACGAGGATATGTCTTGTTGACAGTGTTTTCCATTGTCCTTCATGAAGATGTGTCAGCTGAGGGGAGCTATCTTAAGATTCCAGGAAGAAAGATGCATCAGATATAACGTAATAGTACTAATACAAGCAATCAATTAGTATGTTTTCAGCCATACGTCTGAAAACACTTTACAAAAGAAGAAAATACTACGTGCACAGAAAGTTAAACACGGAGATTAATATTATGCTGAAATGCCAGGAAAAGTCTGGAAACAAAATGTTATTGAAGAGACTATAGCAACTAATGTCTGTAGTAGCTGGAGGACTTGACTAAGTGACTCATGTATGGTTTTCCTATAAGGACTCCTATTATCATATTGTTCAGGCCTAGAGAGTTTAATCTGCTCTCCTATCCACTGTCCTGTACTAGAGAATAAGTACTTACTATCAGTCAGGCATATGTCTATTAAAGAATGTAATAGAACTGCTATCCCAGGAAAAAAAAAAAAAGGAAGAAAAAAACACCAATAAAAACATAACAGAGAGGAAAGGGAAGTGTTGCACTTTCTATCTTTAAACAGGAGGACCTATTTGACATCTGAGCAGGAGGAGCAAACATGAAAATACATACAGGTGGGAATGAAAGACACAAGGTAGCTTGCATGAAGGATGAGAGAAATGAGAAAGGATGGCTTCAGTGCCACACATCTCCAGAGGCAGCTACTAGATAACTCCTCCACTCAGCTACAATCTTGAATGGGTTTGGAAGCATTCTTGCTCTAAATGCAACTCAAAATCACATTTTCATGTTACACCTCCCTTTTTATGATTTGGTTACTAGGTGAATATTCAGAGAGTTTAAACCCATGCCTCTTGCTTTCCCAATTACTTCATCTCATTAATGATCTCAAGCAATTCCAGAGGGTGGAATTCTGGTTTTGCTCTAGCACTCCAAGCATCAGCAATCGAGAATAAATGTAAGGCCTTCTCACCCTAGCTGCAAGTATCAGATCACAGTCCGTTTGCATCCAGAGCCTCTGAGACAGGACTTCTCAGCAGAAAGGAAGTCCTCACCAACAAGGGGTAGGCACTGAATGGGACAGACACAATTCTACAAATCCCAGATTATTGTGCCTACCTATTTCCACAGTAATCAAAAATCCCTGATAGATTGACTGTATTTCAAGAGTGAAATGAAGCCTTGCTTTTCTAACAGAAAAGAAACAGCCCTTGATTGCACTAGGTATCACACACAATGCGAGGCTTAGTCTGTCATAACGCAATAGATGACAGTTACAAACTGGACCTTGAATCTGTAAGCCCTCTCAAAGAAGAGAGCATAAAAAAGAAAAGAAAAAAAGCTATTATACAGTAACAACTGGATTAGAAGCTTGCTTTCGCATTATTCTTTTTTTATATGGTTGTTTTTAATTCACATCAGGGAATTTTTGTTTGAAAGAGGCTATTTTAACTTTTAGCTAGCTGAAGACTTCACTGCTCTTTAGTCACTACAGTGAAGATATGACAGCCTTGAAGGAAGCAGTTGAGGGGGAGTGAGAGCATTCTACATAGAGGCATGGAGTTTAATGAAGGCTGACTTAACCTGCTTCTCCACTCTGTACTGCGTTAGGCTGCCAGTCCTTATGGATGAGGATAGTTTAGTTTAGAAAATGTGGAAGACCGGATTATAGAAAACATAAAATAATAGGTATGGTTGAGAGAGGTCCTATTTATGCTGTAGCATAATAAAAAAAAAACTAAGGCAAAAAAAGCAACTGATTTTAAACAAATAAATGCCAATACTCCATATTTTGTAAAATGTACTGCCATACTACCATGGCAAATTGAGTAATAAGCATTCTGGGAGGATTAGGAGTTTTCACGAATAGTGCTTGCAGGATCCTTAGCCAGGATCATGTTATGAGGCAGTCAGTCCTCACACTCTGGGAATCATCAGCTAGGGACAGAATCCATGAGAAACAGAGTGCATACATGCAAAAGTAGGTGCACTGGGTAGGTAATAGTGTTCTCTTAGACCTCCCTCCCATTTCAGGATCTCAGCAACTGTGTTACATCACACAAACTGGGAGCAGTTCTGCAAGGCAGATGCCTCCCACTGTCTCCAGGGAATGACAATCTCTGCACTTTGCAAACCAGCTAGAAGTGGGAAGGACACACCTTTTGTTCAAAGGGGAAAGGGATCCTGCAGGACTCCTAGCATTTGTGGAACTCAGAAAAGGAATACTGTATCATTGATTCTATATCAATAAGTAAGTTTTATATTCAGCTGAATTTACAATAAGCAAAATTAGAAGCACTGAAAAAGCAGAGGGGATTTGAGGAGAGCTGCACAAGAAAGGAGAAAGACAGAGTGATATGATGTAATGACACAAGATGGGGAAAAAAAAGTGAAAGAGGAAAAAAAAAAAAGCAACATGCAAGCTAAGACAGAAGAGGTTAAGGCACAGCCCTGACAGTCTAGCAAAGGTACTATGAATTCTTTGCGGGAAGACAGCTGCCAGCGACAGCATGTAAATGCTCCACAGCAGAGAGGCTTCAGAAAGCACATAGGAGGTCATTCAGAAGAGCACCATGTCTCAGAAAGCCTTTTTTAATTTAGGAGAAAAAATCCAGAGTTTGACATGAATGGCTTTTCTTTGATACGTTTTCCAGGTCTGAAGATAAAGACAACACAGAGGACTGGAAAGCACATGTGAACTCATCATTTTACAGGAGCCTTGAACAGCACAGCAAGCATCTCAGCCTTAGCGAGAAGACCTTGCAGATACGCCATTTGAGGTGTATTTTAATAAGAAACACTGCTCTCCTGGGCAGGAAAATAATTAGGCTCACCTGACTTTTCTTTTTTAAAGGGAAAGAAAGCTCCCAGAAGCCCTAAGATTTCAGCTTGATACAGAAGGAGCAATGAATAAACCATTCTCATGGAATGCCAACTTGGTCTATGAGGTCAAAGCCACTGAACATTTTAATGAAAATCCTTGACAACTAATGAAAATCTTTCACTGGTTCAAGAATGACTTCAAAGTGGCAGAGCTGCCACTGAAAATACAGCACTCCCAAAAATAAGTTATTAGATGAAAACACCTAGGGAAACAGATATTCTGTTGAAGCAAGTACTGTGTCTCACTGAAAGCTTTGGATATGCACCTCCATTTGGTGCTACAGAATGTAATGCTATGCAGAGATACTTCAAGATGGCATCCATTGCAAGGGCGCTGAAATATTGCCAAATTAAGAAATAGCCTCATTTATAGCAAAAAGCTCTGACAGACACTGTTTTTGACTCTTGAGACAGTGGTTTAAGATGTAAGCATCCCTAGCTGTTTGCCCCACTCACCAGTCAGAGGTTAGAGCCCTTGCAGCAAGGGCAATGAAGGGTATGTTCATGTCTCCCTGGCTTCATTTTGGGAAGTAGCAAACAGTGCAGCAAACAGTTCATCTACAGAGGCTAGCACTGAGCACAGCCTGTGTCCTGAAGCAGCTCAAGCACAAGTGTATGTCCTGATCTGTCAGTTCTGCCAGTAGGCAGCTTGAAGGTGTGAGTGGAGATGTTTGAATATAAAACTGTGTCAATGGTTTACAGGCTGGTTCAGCCCGGTTCTGTGACAACTGGAGCGGGGGACCCACACCCCGGGGAAGGGGGAAAGGGCAAAAGGGAAAGGGAGATGGGCCTTAAAACAAAACAACAGCAATCTGAGGAGGAAAGCTAATTTGTTAAATAAAATCTTGGAATGCAAAATAACCCAATATAATACAATATAATTGGAATATTGAAGCTAATAAATCAAATAAAATGAGAGAGAGTGTCTGAGAACCGAAGGCCTTACACTAAACACTGAAGGTGAGACAAATAGGGAACACTTGCTGCTGGGTTGATCAAAAAGGAAAAAGCCTGTTTCTCGTGACATGCAAACAGTTTTTATATTTCCCTCTGAGCACTACATGATGTTATGATGTGGAATACCAATAACAAAAATCATAAAACCATGACAAACTGCAAAATTTAGTAAGTCTTTGAGTCACAAACATTTGTGATTTGCTGTCTCTCTGATTCTGCCACTGAGGATGGCTACTTGAGCTGTCTGTACACTTGTGCTCATCTTGAATCCCAGCTCTGCCTCTGAAAATAAGATGCAGTATAACCACTTTGTAAAAAAAAAAAAAAAAATCTGGAGTCACATGCAAACTAGTTTGTCTGAACTAAAATTTTCTGCTTCTCAATAAGCAATGTGGCAAATTAGTATCGAAAAGGCTTTCCACTACCTGAAAGGAGTTAATTCAGACCTGATTTGGACATTGCTTCACTGTTGTCTAGACTTATCTCCCTTTTATTGGAAGAAAAAAAAAATTAAAAATTAAAAAAATGTATTACTTGCCTCTGTGGAAGAAAAGTGTTTGTGCAGGTTAAGAAGATACACAAAGTACAGACAGAAAATGCAGATGGAATGAGTTCTCTCATCTTCTCAACTTCTGTTAGAAGGGGCCATTGCTGAGGTTAGAAAACCATCTTATCAGGATCATTCGTTCAACAACCTCTTTTAAATTATACAGTTTTTATTAAGGGGTGGTGTCCTGATGCAATGACAACTGAGTTAATTGCTTCTATATGTTTTTGCTCATAGCTATATTGGATGCATCTTCCAGCACCAGCAATGCTGGTTCAGTTATGCACTATTAAACAACAATGAGGTGCTATTGTACAATTAGCAATGTAGCTGAAATGAAAAAAGTATTCCTCAGATACAGGTTTATAAGGTGCTTTGGAGAGAAATTTTGTTAATATTGTTTTCATTAATGTTAGAACACACAAGCAATGCTTTAATAGTTGCCAGTTCATCTATACCAGAGGCTGAAATTTTCAGTGCAAGTGCACAGTGCTGGCTCATGTGCAGGTCTTTGTCCACCAGGACCCCTATAAGTCTTTCTCCAAAAAGCTGCTCACAGTTAGCTCTTCTCCCAGTGGGTGCATATACCTGGGATTGCCTTGACTCAAGTGCAGCACTGTGCACTTGGCCTTGTTGAATCTCATTAGGTTCATGTGAGTCCACTTTTCAAGCCTGTCCAGCTCCCTCTGGACGGCATCCCTTCCTTATATTATGTCAACTACACCAGTAAACTTGGAGCTACCTGCAAACTTGTTGAAAGTACGCTCAATCTCACTCTCTGCCATTGATAAAGATGTTGAAGATACTTCTTAAACTCTGATAAGTTCAGTGCCATGATCTCTTCCCTGGGGAGCCTGTTCCAGTGCACAACCGTCCTCTCAGTCTAAAACCTTTTTCTGATATCCAACCTGACCCTCCCTTTGTCATAGCTTCACGTCTTTCCCTTGAGTTCTATGGTCAGCAGAGAGAAGAGATCAGTGCTGCTCCTTCGCTTCCCCATATGAAGAGTAGTAGGCCACAAAAAGGCAAATCCTCAGTCATCTCTTCTCTGAGCTGAACAAACAGGACCTCAGCCACATCTCATGTTTTTCCTTCCAGTTTCTTCATCATCTTTGTAGCCCTCATTAGGACACTCTAACAGTTTTGTGTCCTTTTTGTACTGTGGCACCCAAAACTGCACACAGTACTCAAGGTTAGGTCACTCCAGTGCAGTGCAGAGTGGGACAATCACTTCTCTCATAAGTTGGTAATGCGATGCTGGATGCACTCCTGGATAGAGTTGGCCTCCCTGGCTGCCTGGGAACTGCTGACTCGCTTTCAACTTGCAGTTGACCAAAATCCCTTTCACCCTCAGCTGCTCTCCAGCATCTCATCTCCCAGTCTATATGTATAGTCAGGGATATATAAATAAAATTTACTGATAGAAAATAAAGAGGATTTTCGTCTTAAAGATACGTAATTAATGTGCATTATTGATTTCCAGGTTAAGTATTTAAGTGTTTTGAGCTTTTCTCCTGTGGTTTTCACCACTTTTTCTCCTCACAACCTTTGTCTGAATTTTTAGACTATTAGATAGATGGGCTACCAAGCTGAAAGACTCTCAGATGCCAAGGCAGTACAAACTACTGTAATTTGCCAGATTGAGGTTGGCTGTAGCTTCGGATGCTACTAATCACTCCATATCTTTTCCATAATGCCCATTGCAGGAGATGACATATGACAGCCTTATCACCACCACAATTCATTGCTACCACCAGCGTTCCCTCTCAGTTTCAAATGGTCAAAGAAGTAAGGGAAAAACAGCTAATAATAGAAAGAAATTAAACAATCTCCAAATGCTCCTTGACCTTTGGCTACTGATGTCAATAAATGTAGTTTGAATAGAAGACGAACAGTTAGTAAATTCAGAGTGACCAAGACTGACAGAAGTAGAGGAAGAGCCAGTTTATACAACTGTCTCCCTTTGTCTCTAGAGTGATCCTTGGTGCTGTAAACTATTCACATCCTCTGGTCTGTTCTGGCTCTCTCAAAGGTGATTACATTGTCCTCCTTTCATCATGTTTCTTCCCTCACAGCAGAAGCTCTGATGCAATTTAATTTTCTAATCCTCTGGCAGCCTCTGATGTCCAGACACTCATACTGCAACAATAAGCAGAAGAGCACAAATTTCTACCAAGACTTGCAGCAGCAGAAGTCCCCAAGTCCCACAGAGAAAATCTAGCTTCAAGTAAGTGAGAGGCAATTCAGTTTCAGGATCTTAGCCATGGACCTAGTTGGTACTGTACAACAAACTGTCAGAAATGAGGAAGGCACAGACTACAGGGCTACAGCTCCCTCCAATTACTACAGCATCTCCTAAGGAGAAAGAAATATTGCAGATTCAGATTGTTAGCAATCCACCTCCAAGATCTTACCCTCCTTTCCAACTTCTTCCTTGCCTCTTCCCAGGAAACACATGGAGCAGGAGCTAACGCCATTTCCATGGCTTAAGTTAAGAAAGGACAATGCAAACAACTTGCAACCATTAATGGAGAGGCAGACAGAGAAGCACCAAGCCTTTTCACAGCAGATTGTAAGTTGTTCTTGCTCCTTGCCAGGATAACAAATGTTACAGCCAAACAACCAGAAATTTCTCTGCTATGCTTGAGTCCACAAACAGAAGGACAATGTGTAATCAACCATCTGAGCACCAAAGAATTATTCATTCTCAGGAAAGCTACAACGCCTTCCAATTAGTCAAATATGAGGCAGAGGGAGAAGCCCTCTACAAGCTCTCACCACTGTTGATCTTTCTGAGCCATATGCACAGGCACAGCACTCTCTATATAACCATCTTCCTTCCTCCTCTCAACTTTATCTATCATTTCCACTCTGGCACACCTTTTTATATCAAGGAGCTGGAAATCCTTCCCAGTATCCCCAGTAGATTGTGTCCATCGCAATGAAACAAACCTGGGCACTGCAGATCCACATGCTAATTTAAGTGTTAATACAAAGAGAGAGCATTACTATAGCAAAGAACAATGGGATTCTCTGCTGACCAAACTAAGATAATTGTGCCTAAGATTTGGACTCTAAACTTCTCTGCAAGTCTTGAGTCTACACTGTGAAGACAGAGAACATCATTCCAACAGTGAAAAGTAATGAAAAAGAGAGCACTGATCATATGAAAAATATACTCATATGTATATATATATATATATGTACACATATACATAGCAAGACATATATACGTATACATATAAAGACACTCTTTTAGTCTAATGTCTTTTTTGGCATCCATCAAAATAATCTCAACACAGCAAGAATATATTTAAAAGAACAAGTGGTTACACTTATTAAAACAAATAAGAAATAAGGAGAGAGGAAATATGATCCTTAATACCAAAGATATCAGAGGAGACCTTATCGAACTCTATCACTTCCTGAAGGGGGGTTGTGGTGAGGAAGGGGTGGGCCTCTTCTCCCAGATAACTAATGACAGGATGAGAGGGAATGGCCAGAAGTTGCGCCAGGGAAGATTTATATTAGATTTGAGGAAAATTTTTTTCTCTGAAAGAGTGGTCAGGCACTGGAATGGCCTGCCTACGGAGGTGGTTGAGGCACCATCCCTAGCGCTGTTCAAGAAGCATTTAGATGAGGTGCTAAAGGATTTGATTTAGTAGTTGGGTAGGGATAGTGATAGGAGGATGGTTGGACTAGATGATCTTGTAGGTCCTTTCCAACCTAATGTATCTATGAATCTATGAATCAAAGTATATTTATAGGTGCTGCTTTCTGCACGTGTCTTCACAGTGGGAAAACAAAATAATTACCACAAATGAAGCTTAGAGAAAGAATATAGCAAGATCTTCAATAGCAAAAGTTATGCATAGTGCCACAGTTCAATACCCATACCTGTTTTGGGCCACAGTTCATTCCTTAAGTTTGCTTTTTTAAGATCCTGAAGAAGCAAGACAATTAAGATTCATTCCTATTTACTCTGAAGACTGATGTTCTACTTAAATATAAATCATACCTATTCAAAGCATCTATTTTTCTTGTTTTAACCGCAGCTCACAATAAATTTTCTGCTCTGTGCTGTACAGATCTGTAGGGTCAGAGCTGGAACTACAGGGTCATAGCACTACTATGAGTGGGTAATGCTAAGGATAGGGCAGAAGGGAGGGAGGGAGAATTTTCAGAGTATTACCTATATTACCAGTGTTTTCAGAGTATTACCTATATTACCAGTATAGTGTCTATAAACTTGGCTATGAGACAGAACAAGGGCTAATGTTTCCTTTTTTTTTCTCCATTGTACAGGGATAATAAAGAACAATGTAGACAAGAGACTTGTTGACAGTTGTAATGAGAAGCAGCTGAACTTAGAAGCCAGTAGTTTCCTGGTCCATGACCACTGCTGACACCACTACAGCCTCTTGGTTTTCTAGGTAAAATGCCACAATCCCACAGCAGCTGTTGTGAACTACTGTTCGCCACCTTCCTGCAAAATTCCTGTGTTCCACTTGCTGAGGCCTGGCCCATTCATCTTCCTGCTACCAAATCTGCTCTGAACTCTCCTCCCTGCTGTGTCAGTACATTAAGTTCTTCTAACAGGAGGAAAATATATTAAAGGAATAATAAACTGATAACAATAGTCTAAGAAACACATATTTCTTTCTCCATTTCTCCCCTTGTTTGATTAGTCTACGAGCAAGAGCAGCATTAATCACTGAGGAAATAGATGAAAGATAAAGACCAATTTTAATTTTGCTGTGTGCTACTGATTATATGTGTGTGTGCTCAGGCAGCAGGGAGGGAGGTAGCAGGATAATCTGTCATTTTGTATATTTATGCTGTTGGAGTCAGTAAGGACTGGTTCTCCATTGTTAACACAGATTAAAATCACTTATGTCCTTACAGTTTCATTGGAGGTCATCTTTCAGAAAAAAAGGACATTATTATCAAGTTAAATTGAAAATATTTGAGCAAATCTCTCTATATGGCTCGGGCACTGAAGATATCACTTGAGTGTTAGAGGTACAGCATGTTTTTCTCCTTTCCTGACCTGACTCTTTGTACGTTAGAATTGAGTTTTCCTGCTCCAAAGCAGTTAACAGAACAGAGCTGTAGTACATGAGGGGGGGAGGTGTTTTATATGTGGTGTTAGTAAAGCATGTGACTTTTCAACCCAGCCTGAGTGTGCACTGCTATGGAAGAAGACATGGGTAGGACTGAACTCTGTACAGTAGGACTGACAAGAGTCCTACTGAAATGAGTCCCCGACAGCTTGGCAAAAAGGACTTTCCTTTAACTGTAACAATGACAGAGAATGGCACAAAGAACAGATTATAAAGTAGAAGAGTAGCTATTAAGCCATATAGATAAAAGTATCTCTCCTCTCCAAATGTTTGTCTAATCAAAGTAGAGTTGCCTAAAGTACTGTCCTACTGTTTCTAGCCACGTCACTCTCCACATTTAAGACTTCTTGTTTCCTTCCCATATCTCTATAAGAAAGATATATCTTGCCCTCTGGATCTTATTTCCTTTTCTATAACTCAGTATTCATCCTTTCTCTATTCATTTGGATACATTTAGCCACCAGAGTACTCCTAACATTCCCTACTCTTCTGGCTCAGGATTTCTAACAAGTTATCAGTATGCCTGGAAGTGTCCTTATCCACAGTATTTCTTTAGGCATGCCCCAATCCAAGACACAGCAAAAGAGGTAGCATAGCACCAGTAGAAAACCCCAAAGCAATAAAAGCAAAGAGGCAAAAAGACCACATTTTCTCCAAAAACACATTCTCAGAAAGCACAAGGGGTGCAGCATTCCATGCAACACTGAAGAAACTGGAATCCAAGTCCTCACCATTCAGGCTTAATTTTTCTGCTGAAATTTTGAAACAAACTGTAAACAAATTCTTATCTTTAAGGTAATATTAGAAGTAATTTTGCAGTCAAAATGAATGACATCCCACTGGCTTTTAAACTGTCTAAAGGAGAAGAAAAAGTAATGGAAGTTATATAGCTCATCTTCCTAACAGTTATTTTTATGAGACACATCATGATAGACGTATCTTAAATTAGTGACAATTATCTACAGATGAGTCTGCCTACCTACAGATGAAACAAGCAAAATACCATTTTTTGCTAGTTAACTACATCATCATTCTACATAAAACCTAGTGCATTTATTAGGTGAATTCAGAAAGTGGATCTGTCACGACAGCTTAGATGTTTTTCTAATTTCAATACAGTCATTCATATATAAGCTAGAAAAGGTAAGAGGTACATTCCCACCTCTCAGCCAGTCTTGTAAAAAAAAAAAATCCAAATGGAACTATATGCGCTGGAAGTTTTCTGGCAACGTCTGCAGCTTTCAGGCAATTCCCTTGTATATATAAATAGCAAGCAGAGCACATACATTCTAACAATATGTGATCCAATCCTAAAACTATATTTGAACTACAACCATTGATTCTATAGCATTTATTCCTAAGAAGTTACTTTTGCAGTACTGAAAATCTTTATCACACATTGTTGCTGCACAACCACCCTGGAACAAAACACTTTCCCTATCCTATCATTTTGCCTGTGATCAAAAGTATGGTCAGCTATAGTAGCTTTAGTTCCTGAATACTGTATTAATCAGATTTTGAAAACAGTCTTCCATGTGACATACAAGAATCCTTTCTGGCAGGGCAAATGACATGTCTAAATGCACAGATGGATAATGTGCCTTGAAAAAAAAAGTGTATAGTGATGTTATTAAGAGTACTTTCTGAGAAATGAATGTCTGCCTGTCTTAAGAAGATCCACATCAGTTTAGTAGAGCTGTTATTACAGCTTCTTATCATTTTATTACAGAAAAGAGCATACATTTGGTCACCTGAAATCAAGGGAATATTTCAAGTAGTTCTTGACAAAGACAAGAAATTTTACCAGAGAAAATCTAAAAAATAGTTGAAATTTCTAGGAAACTGCTAGCCCAGGCCTCCTCCTCATACACTGTCCAAACATTTCATTTAGAAAATACATAGTAGAGCAGAAATTAGTATATGTTTCAAAACCAACTGATATTCTGCTACAAGTTTCATATGATTGTTCCCATCTGCATGTTTAAGACAATGTAAACTCAATCATTGTGCAAAGCAATCAGCTAACTTGGCCCTTACTTAGCCTAAATACACAGAAAATGTGGATTCTCAAATCCACGTCTATAAATATGTAAAATCCAGGAGGCAAGGGACAAGGTCAGACTCTTCTCAGCAGCATGTGGTGATAGGACGAGGAGAAATGGTCACAAACTGATGGATAGGAAGTTCCACACAAATGTGCATGGGAACTTCTCCACAGTGCAGTGATGGAGCACTGGCACAGCTGCACAGAGAGGTGGTGGAGTCTCCTTCTCTGGAGACATTCAAGATCCGCCTGAATGCCTACCTGTGCAACCTGGGCTAGGGAGCTGCTTTGGCAGGGGGTTTGGGACTAGATCACCACTAGAGGTCCTTTCCAACACCTACAACTCTGTGATTCTGTGATTCTGTAGTAGGACCCATAGAGAATTGGCTCAAGCAACTACATCACAATGTCTCTACATGAAAACAGATTATCCAAAGTGAGTGTAAGCCATATGATGAGAAAACATAATGTGCACTGAATTGTGACACTCAACTTTGCTACACAGAATCAATGAAGTCTCTCCCTGGAGTCATGCAAGAGTTGTTGGCATTAGGAACTCACAATGGTTACAAAATTCAATATTCAAATAACACTGCTGATAATGTCAATAAATGACAGCAATCATCAGCATATGAATGAGCTGTTTTACAAATGCAATGATCTGTACTAGTGTAATTGTGCTTAGAAGAATTACAGAACTAAGTTTATTCCCATTATCAGTACTAGTTAGCACCTGGAAGCGTAGGCAGCTCAATACCGTAAAATTATGATCTCTTTTTGGATAGGTATTGAAATCCTTGTATCTTCTCCAGAAAGTGAATGAAATAATGAAAATACAGGATTATGTTTCAAATTATAAGAGCTTTACAGGTAATCTGAATATCCTGATCACTACATCAATAAATATAATTTACCCTCCCCCTCCCACTTCTAAGCCACATCACATTCCTATCTCTTTGGAAAAGATGTGACACTGAATGGACAAATGCTATTTTGTGTATTTCACTGCAGCAATGTAAATCTACGATGTCACTCAATAGAACTGTAGGCCAGGGAAAAGGATGCTAATCTGAGAGAAGGTACAAGTCAAAATCTCTGGTCTCTTTAGGAAAAAAAACAGCTCAGGAAGAAGCAGAAAAGGAGGCATGACAGTCAGACCACCTAATTCTTAAGCAGTACCAACAGCCCAAGGAAGTCCATCTTTAATGCAGAGACTAAGTAAAAGCTCTTTTTTCATTAGAATTTTACAGTCTTGGGTTAGAAATTTCACCAGTAACTTATAAGAAGCAAAGAGAAAAATAAAGACAAATCTCTTTCACCCATGAATTATTGTCTATGACTGTAAAAGAAAGTACCTTGGTTAGACCAAGGAGTGATACGAGTTTATTTGTCTTAGTTGACAGAGAAATTTTAATTAGACAGACAAATCTGTGCTATTTTCCTTTGTGAGATACACAGCAAGAAAGGAATTAGCCTGGATCTTCATAGTCTGGAAAGACATTAATCAAGATTATTGTAGCCTCCATCTAAAATAAACTTAACAGGTTAGAATGCCTAATGGTTAAAATCAAAGGTTGAGAAACTTATTCTGAGATATACCAATGGGCTGGGCACTCCCCATGGATAACAGGTAGAAAACCACTTCTATTCTTTATAGAGAACATTCTACATACTATATATCATGCACTGTCCTTTTGTCACTTTAAGATCACAGCTGAAAACACCCACAAATAATTTATTATTTTAAACTCCAGGCTATAGTTGAACAGTTTGGCAATTGTCATTATCCTTATCTTTAAGTACAAGAAACTGAGACACATACTAGATCTTCAGTAGAGTACATATTTTTTGGTTCCTCATCTACAGCATAATCATAGAATCGTAGAATTCTTAGAGCTGAAAGGGACCTCTGAAAGCCATCTAGTTCAATTCCCCTGCAACGAACAGGGACATCCATAGCAAGATCAGGCTGCCCAGGGCCTTATCCAGCCTCACCTTAAAAGTCTCTAGGGATGGGGGATCAACCACATCACTTACCTCCCCAAAGGACACTGATTTCTTTTCCACAGAACATTTTCCATGCTTCTGGTCTCATGACTCCAGCTATCTAAGCCATGGAGCAGACATATTAGGGGCCTATCCCATTTCAGTGAGCCCTAGAGCCTCCAGAAACTCATCTGAAGCGGATGTCTTTACAAGTTCTCATTATCATCAGAAATCATAACTGGATTTGCTGAACTGAAGGTACTTAAAATGAAATTCATACCTCTTTTCATGATTTTACAAACTACTTTGACTTAGTAATTAACTTCAAAGGTAGTTTTTAACTGATCTGTGTCAAAATGAGTACCCTAGCTGCAAGCTAGATTGACCATGACACTATAGCATCTGGAGTCTCCTAAAATGCTTTGAGTAGCAACTCAGTAAAGAAATTTTGAGTGTACAAGCAGCTGATATAGGTGCAGAAGAATGAGTGCCACTAACCAATTTTTACAGCAGTCTCTCAATCCAAGAAATCATTAAACTGCTTCACTAATAATTGAAGATATGCCTTAAAATAGAAAACACAAACATATAGAGTTCTAGCGCTTCTAACAATTGCTAATAAAGCAGTCCTACTAAAAACATGGCTGCCCTATAAGAATACAATATGACACAGTGCTGTGACTCTCATTTTACAACAGCTTGTGTGGCATTCTACTTAAGCATATGCAAGACCTAATGGTTGGTCTTTGTGGCCTTCCTATGGCAGAAGCAGAAGACTCAGAGGGTGTTATTATTTCAGAAGAAAAGAGTATGTCAGGGCCTTGAGATTGGCAGCAGTAATTTAACATGTCACTTCTGTACAGACAATGCCTGAATCCCAAAAGAAAACCATGTAGGAAAAAGTTAAATAAGTATTTCTGCTCAGGGTTAGCAGAACACAAGCACTGTTTTGAATTCATTGAAATAAAGCTTTTCTCTCCCGTTTTCAGTTATTAGAAAAAAAAAGGTCAGCTCTTTTTCTTTTCCTTCAGGACCACTCTGAAGGATATTTGAATCACAGACACATTCCTATCAGCAATTTTACTACCATGCAGTCATACATCTCACCCATTTCTCACTTAAATCCTTCTTGTCCTCCACTAAACTGAGTTTCATTTCCTTGCAGAAATAGCATGTTTTGAAATATAATTAAGTTATAGATATTTTAAATATTAACATTATTGCCACAGGGTATTTCCAGTAACCTTCTTTGCTTTGGATATTTGTTCAAGACTATATCCCACATCTGGGAGCTAAACAAATTGAATAGTACGTCATTGGTCTGTGTATATACAGTGTATTTTTAAAGCATTTCATTTTCCCGTCTTTTTTTTTTTAATGTAAAACTGTGGTCTAAAACACTACTGGTAGGATTCAGGCTAACAAACTGCAGGAGGTATTCTGATATATACTACAAACAGAAGAAATATCTGCAGTTATGCTGTTCTCTATTTACCAACAAGTGTTACATAAATGTAAATCCTACTAAAATTCCGTTAGATTTTATATCACTTTGGGTTGATAGGTCTTGAATTTTGCACAAACTTATATATATTTCAAAAAGGAGGAGTTTTAACTATGAAAACGAGCAATTCAAATAGCATGGACTATTCTAATACAGTAATAATATTTATTTAACTGATTTCTGCCATTAGGTATTAGATACTTTATATTTCTTTGTATCTCAGTTGGTATTTCCGCAACATATCAGAATTCTTCTATGCTTAGTAGAGTAGAATAAAAATTACATTTTGAACTTGGAAAATTTTTCAATTTATGTATAAAATATTATACTGCACACAGGCAGGCAAACTGAGAATATAAAGATGAAAAATATGACAATATTGATCAGTTTGATAAACAGCTGCCTCAGAACATCATTGGCATAACCACTGGAAACTTCTTCAACTGTGGTTAAAAGAAGGTTTCAGTGACACTGGAAGTATAACCCAATGTTGCCTTGCAGATGGTAAACCAGAAGCAGAAAGATTCTTGCGATCTAATTTAACAAGTGAGAAAGAAAAAAAAATGCTGTTTAGAATAGGAAGGGGCTAAACTGAAAGGCCTTGAAAGTGAAGAAAAAATGTTTACTTCTGAGGAAAATAGTGAAGAAGAAGCTGGCGAAGGGCAATAACTAACTGCACATAGCCCTAGGTGGCTATATTTTAAATTCCCCAAAGAACAAACTTGCTCTATTAGATTTTTCTACCACTTAGATCTGAAGTTGTAAGCAGGCCTGACAATGGAGATGTCTAACACTAGAAAGATAAAACAACCATTAGGCATCTCAAAAACCATAGCTGGAAATACTGTCCAAAAAGAAAATGACAATTTCTTTTCACTTTCACTGCAGAAATAATGCACTGTGAGCTAACAGAATCAAATTCTACCAAAAGTAAGGAAGAAAGGAGAGCCATTTGTGCTGTGACAGCAATAAAATGGCCCAGTATTGAAATGTAGAAAGTTGTAATGGAGGTACATATTGACTTTTATCTTTATTTCAGTGGGCAGCATGAAGTGTCAAAGAGTTATTGCTTTAATATCATCTAAGATGAGACCATTTGTTGTGGTGCATGTGTATCCAGGAAATCATTGCTCTAACCATGTTTTTAGAAGCACTTTGACACTTTATTAAATCTTCTTGATGCACTTTCGTCATACAGTGGTCTCCACAGGCCCACTGAACTACCATGTAGCTTAGTCAGGAAGCTTTCTGGAAGATTTCCTCATCAAATAAGGCAGGGTGATTTCCAGCTTCATTCTGACCACAAAACTCTAGTACTACTCTCTGTTACATTCCTATAGCTAAACAGTTTTGTTACTTTTATAAATTATAGAAAATCACAAATAAACTACAGTAACAAGAGCAGCATCTCATCAATACTCTTCATTCTTCTGCAGATGTAATCATACAAAAATTTTCTCTAAAACTAGAGTAAGCCTTTGAGGAGAAGGAACACTAATTCTTTCACAGTTTATGACAAACAGGGAACAAAACCTAGAGTAATTTCTCTTTACATGGCTGAAACTTTTAAAAATGCTTATTGAGTGTTTGAGTCTCATAATTCAATCAATCTCAGTTCTGCTACCAACTGAATGCAGTGCCGAAGTTGTTGGGGCAATATTAAACCTTGGCTTGAAATTCATTATTCTAATAGCTGTATTTTTGCTGCAGTAGAATTTACTTCACATAACTGCAGAATGGTTAAGGTGGAAAGGACTTCTATTTCCATCTGGTCCAATCCCAGCTCAAGCAGGGGAATCCAGAGCAGGCTTGGTGGCTTTTAAAGATCTCCCTTCCAAGGATGGAGACTCAAAATCTTGGCAACCTGTACCAGTGCTCACCCTCATAGTGAAAATGTTCTTCCTGATGCTCAGACAGAACCTACAGTGTACCATTTTGTGCTCTTTGCCTTTTTTCCTATCACTGGGCACCTCTGAAAAGAATCTGTCTCTGTCTTCTTTATATCCTCCCTTATGGCATTTGTATACATTGACAAGATACCTCCTGAGCCTTCTCTTTTCCAGGCTGAATGGTCCCATCTCTCATTCTCTTCATAAGAGAGATGCTTCAGTCCCTTACTCACCTCAGAGGACCTTTTCTGAACTCTCCCTAGTAGTTGCATATCTCTTTTGTGCTTGGGACCCCGGAACTGAACACAGCACTCTGGGCATGGCCTGAACTTCTAATATAGTCAAGAGGACACTTATGTTTTCATATCCTCAGTGACCAGTGACAGGTTAAAAATAAAGAGAATAGCCATATACACACAAACACAATCTGTATCTAATGAAATCGTCTGAAACAGCAAAAAACAATTGTGTTACTTGCATGATTCCAGATTTCCAAGTCCTTAATTTCATTAGGTTCTTCTGTTTCAGGCAGCAGAAATTGTCTCAAAGAAGGATATGGAATCATTTACATTTTTTCTCTAACTAGATAAAAATATACTTTTCTCTGGGGGTCTAATGAAGGCACTCTGTGATCAGTAATCACTAGATAGTGTCTCTGTCAGTGTACATAAGTGTCAACAAAAGCACATTATTTCTATGTGATGAGGATCTTATGTAAATAAAGATTTTAAAACATGTATGTAATCCTAGTTGATAACACAATTAGTATACTACTGAAATAAATCATTTTCAAATACTAATCCACTGCTCAGAACCGGTTATTTACATTATTCTTTAACCTACACACCCAAGAAGAGCATATTTAAGGTTTTTATATCTAATCAATACCACTGTCTGGCTACAGACAAAGAAGTAGTTCAAAAACATTGCATTTTTAGGAATGAAAACAGATCTGAGATCTGTTTTTCATAGGAATGCACCAAAGATGCTGAAATTGACCTATGCTGGAACAACTACATTTTAGAAGAAACTGATTTTGTCAGTGTTTCCTTAAAATTTTTTAAGGGAAGGCTGTAAATGAAAATGAAAAAATGGCTCAACCAGGAAGTAATGCTCCATTGCTTTTCTCTCCATTATGAACATCAGTGATGCAGCAGTACATACTATCATACTGATAACCATAAACTCACTCCCTGTAAGGCTTTGTAACTCTCTTAGGAATACATTTCACAGTACATCCAATTGCAGAAACATTTAAAATCTTGTTCTCATTTCCATAGGAGCAGTGTTACTTACATAAATGGGGTTGCACTGGAACAGGGGCAAAACCTATTATTACATTATTAAATATATGCGCAATAACAATTCATTGAGTTTGTTCACCAACACAAGAGGACAGCATGTTGTGTGGTCACATCTTCACAATAACAGTAAAATCAAGAGTTATATGAAACATGATTCAGATAACATATTCCCAGGGAACTTACAAGTGAGCAGAGAAAATGATATTAATTAAGAACCCAAGGAAATACATAAGACCAACTAACTCACCTGGATGCTAGGTGGTGAACGATTTTTTCGGGTCGTAGTGGTGGCCATTGTAGTTGTGGTTTCCATGACTGTAGTAGACATTTCTGGTGGCACGGAGGTTGTGGGTGTTGTTCCCAAGATGGAAGGGACCTCCCCAACAAGTCGGACACTTCCATTGATTTTAATGTTAGGGTTGTTCTCTGCTGCCATGTTCAGCACTTTCAAGCCATTGTAATAGAGACCGGAGAGTTGGCCTTGGAAGAGACGCCCTCTGTCTTTTCCTCCTATGGCTATTTGCGCTTGGGTGTTGAAGATCGTTAACTGTCGTCCTAGTGAAGGGGGTGGAACAACATTATTGCTAGACATTTCCTTTACTATTTACCTTACACTGAATCCTGGACAGAAATGATAGACAACAAAGTAGATTCATTCTCATTAGTGCTTACGAAGACTGTAGGGTAGAAATAGAATACGAAAATGTATTGCCTAAGATTCATTAACAATAGAGATTATCCTGAAAGCAAGAACACCTGAACCTCATCCATTCATATCCACTCATGCATCAAAAATCTGGAAGAGCTTTGAGTCAGTCAGAAATCTGAACCCGCTCCTTTAGAGTTGGAACAGTTTTTAACTACTAAAGCAACTTCAATATGTGGCTGTGTTTTTCCATTATCAATTCAAATCACAGTACCCGTCAAGCTTTAACCCATTAAAAAAACCTTTCCCTTTGGCTGGTCAAAGAGTGGGATTGTCTCATTAAGTCACTTCTAATAATCCAAAGGTGTTGGTGGCTAGAGAGAATATCAGAAAAATTGATGGTGATCAACTGTGTTAATCACCATCTGTACAAGGATTGTCTAAGAAATTTAAGATAGGCTTAGTCATGATCTTCCACCTGGAAATTTTTTGTTGCGAAAGCTCACAAAACTAAAACTAGGAAAAGGCAAACATAAACACCATTACGTCTCTGAAAGAGCAAAGTTCTTGAAACTGCAAGAATAGCAACTAAACCCCAGAATGCCTTACATGCGAATCCCACTCACAGACAGTGACATTCAAGAGCAGGCAAGTTAAGTAGTTTATTCGAAGTCACACCTTGAGTATTAGGAGTGGACTGATATCATATGTAACAAGAAATATACTTATTAAAAAATAAATCCTTGTAACAAACGTCAATTCTATTTTTGCAGACCACTTAAATCACATTCAGCCTGGTCTGCTCTATAAATACTGCTTACGTCTCAGTCTGCACTAGACTGATTATGCTAAGAAATAAATTGCTTCATGCAGTGCAAAGGTAGTGCCTATAATTTCACTGATCCTCAGAACATTATGGCCACACCAGCTGGAATCTATTGAATTACAAAGGAGACAGACTGGGCAGTGCTTTGAAGGATTATCAAAACAGCATCAAGTCAATCACCATTCAAATATTTGTGTTCTCCTGCTTTTATGAAATTTTTACCATGTGTCCCCATCTCATTCCCGCTCCCCAGATCTCACTCATCACTTCCTCTCTAGTCTACCCTGACTAGAGGTGCAAAAAGCCACCGTGTAGAAAAGTGCAGAGTATAACCCACTGCTCATTTATTCACAGACAGTGGTTAAAGTAGATCAAAATACAAGGGGGAGCTCACCAATTTTGGTGGTCGTCGTGGCAGGTCTCGAAGTCAAGTGGTGATGCGGTGTTGCATCATCTTATGGTGACAGGATGGGCCATGGGGAAGAGAATGGGGACAAGAGAAGAAATGTATCTGAAAGGAGTTCCTGTCCCCATAGAGGGCCGTAGCTAACTGAGCAAAAGTGTATGGAGAGGTGCAACATGAGAACACGTGAGGGTGAGCTGCACATCCCTTGTGCTCCTCACCCACAGATTTATAAATGAAACACTAGGACTTGATCAGGGTGGAGGAACAGCATTGATGAAAAAATGAGAAATAAAAAAGGAGGGTGCCCTTGCCCTGGAAAACATTTAAGCACTTGATGCAGCATTATGCATCTTAGGATGTTTTAAACTTACCAGAGGCCATTTATGTATATTAAAACAATAAAAATGCACCAGAGCCAGGAATTCCCAGCATGTAAAATCAGAGCAGCTTTTTTTGTTCTTCAGTCTTGCCTCTTGTCTATGAGGAAAATAGGATCCAATAAAAATATCCATGAAAATATTCAGCACTCTCAGTCCAACTGTCCCCAAATCTAGAGGAAGTGGTATGGCACACTGTAGAAGGCCAAACTTGTCATATACTGTGACCTCAGAATCTGATTTTCCTCCTAGTAGATCTGTTCTGTTGAGCATTAGATTGTCTAATGGATATGCTGTTAGTCCCTTACTTCACCATTTTCTGATCTCCTCACATATTCCCCCTCCCTAGAATTACATTTCCTTCCATGCCATCTCTGTCCCTGCACACCCAGACACTACACTTGTATTGTTCCATCCTTCCCACTTAACTTATACAGAGCCAAAATATGGAGGTGATGTGAATAAATAGCAGGGAATATAATCACCCATCTTCTTTCATTAATCTTGAAACAATATTCATGAAAATGAAGGAAAAGTGTTGATTCAAAACTTCCCATTTCCATTCATTTTCTCACCTTGAACCAATACCGTCACTTTCTATCATCTTTTACCAAAGGAAAAAGGGGTGGGCAATGATGAAGAAGAATCATTTTTCACTGCTCAAGAAGGAGACCTCCCTAAACCAGGAAAGAAAAGGGATTCCTTCTATTTTACTGGAGGATTATGAACTAACAAAGAATGTCATCCACTTCATTCACTCTAACCCAAGCCCATAAAGCCCATAATATGCCTTTATATATGTCTGTTGTATCTTTTGTTTTACTTTAAAAATGAGAAATAAGTACATTATTGCTGTAAAAAAAAAAAAAGAAAGAAAGAAAAAGAAAAGAGAGATCACTTCTCTTTCTAGGCTTTCCTCTGCATCACCAAATGCTGACACCTTACACCAGGGAAATGGCCCCACTCCAGTAATAAAACAAAATTTTGATTGAGAATTTTGGGGTTGTCCTTGTTTGGTAAGAGGACTGGCAGTTCAGGACAATTCATGCACTGCATCATATGGTGAACACCGTAGACAGCACTGGTACTAGAACTCTGTTTGCTAAAAGAACAATCACTTGATGGAGTTACCTACAATCTGTCAATCTTTGCTCTTCCCTCAATGATGGCGTACACGTGCATGAATAAAATCGACAGACAAATGCATATGGATGAGGGAAAATCACTGAAAAAATTTACACGTAAATTCGATTCAGTGTTTGGATTGCAAACTTATAGTCCATCTTTTTCCACAAAGAATTCTTCCCACTGCTTAGTGCCACAGTAGAGAAAAATAACAAGTGCATTTTATGTTTCTGAGGTGTTTTGTAAATATTCTGCATAGTTCAAGTTCTCATTTATTTGTTTGCTTTCTCCTTGACTTCTTCATTTGGAAAACTGAATACCAATAAGAAATTTCACAGTGAAATCTTAGTGAAATATAAGCTTTCTGTAATGCCAGGAGAGATTTTAGGCTTGATTTTGCAAACCCTAATTCAGATCAACAGCTCTTGCTTCAAAAGTACAATTATTCACATCAATGAGATTTCTCACATAAGAGGAATCTGCAGAATTAAGAACTTCCAGGATCAGTCTTTTTGTTGAGATGCATTTGGAACTTTATCAGTTCCTCATACTGCAGAACAAATCTCATTTGAACCTTAGCAGGCACCAGCATTCTACTAATAAAATATCCTGGCTTTATGATATCTGAAATTGAACAATTTAGAATTTTTTTAAACTCACAATCTCAGTGAAGTTAATAGTATTTACTGTTTTACTTATTGCTCATATAATTCAAGATAGTAAATCTGTACCTCTCTTAATACTGTCAGCAATTTATAAAGTTAAAAAAACTTCAACATTAATGATTCCACTTCAGAAAGATGCTGTATTATATGTATTTCATTATAATGAATTATGCAATAATGGTCCCAAAATAATACCAAATTAAAAAAGTCAATCAAAATGTGTGTAATCTTACCTCAATGAAGCAAAGAACTAACAATGGAAGACAGCTTTTCTGTATGTGAATTCATTTATGAATCTGTCTATTCCTCCACTCATCAGTTCATCTTATTCCTATTCCATCTTATTCTTATTTTGATAGTGAGCTATGCCTTCACTCATCATCTTTATACAGAAGGTATCCATGATTCAGTAAGTGTTGGATGGATGACCAGATGGATGAGCAGACTGGTGAACAGCTAGGTAAATTCTTCATTCTCTGGCTTTTTTGAGTGCTACATAATTGACTGAAAAGCTCTATCTACTTAGGAATGAAGGAATGAAGATGTTTATATCAGGTGTTGCACTGCATGATGCCATTTTCCTAAAACAAAATGTGAAGACTGAATTTCCTTTCATTCTGATGAAATCGTGCCTATATGCATCTAACCTAAAATCATCCAGTGCTTCAAGGGTGTCTGAATTCTCAAATATTGTCTTTCAGATCCTACTGCATGTGTGATTGTCTTTTAACAAAGCATCAATATTCACAAAAGGTAGACTTCAGTTCAAATCTTCAGGATGGCTTATAAAGGAAAGTACCTTAGCATGCTTATAAACTCAAACTTAGAGAAGCAGTGATAAAATAATAATAGTAAAAAGAAAAAAAACAACAACAACAACAAAAAACTTGTAGCAAACCAAAAAGGGGAAAAAAAGACATGAAAGAATGGGTTCTCAAGCACATGAATAGCATCAAAGAATTCAACATGCATCTGTTTTAATAAAACTGAGGCAATCACTGTCTTTAGTGTTAAAGGGACTTTAGCAATTCAAACTTACCAAGATTATCCGCTGTTTAGTGTTAAGCTTTATTTATTTAATTTAGTTTGACCTTGTAAATTAACAGGGTAGCCCACTGAGACTCAATAAGCATTTTCTGTATATTTTCATCTAAATATCTCCTTACTTGTAATCAGAAATATACTGTTTCATGAAACCATAATGGTCAAAACATCTGCTTCAGTCACATAATTTTATTAGCTTTAGTTATAAACACATCAGAGTTGTAGACCAAATCTGGAAATTGGGCAACACTGTCAGCTGTCATTGAAATCAACAGGAACTGAGTGTGCACAGTACTTTGAAGGATAAGATTCTTCACAAAAAATTTTTTTGACTGCAATTAGCCATAATTTTAAGGCCTTAACTTGATCCCTGCTGGCTAAATCAATTTGCTAATTCAGCCATAGTTAGAAGTTAAAAACAGAACGTAAAATAATGTTTTCCCATTGTACAAAATTTGATTTTCTCTCCTGGAAAATTTGATCACCCTTAGACTAAGTCAACACAGAAAATGCAAGATCTGAGTTCAAAGGTCACTCACTTTTTTAAGCAATACTTTCTTTAAAGGAAATCAGAGAAGACTGTGTTCTGCTTTTCCAAGGCTTGAAGTAAAGAAACTAGTTCTGGTTATTTTTTTTTAATTTAGATACCACATTTAGTTTAGAAGGAAAAGAACCTTCTTATTCTTCACAGTATTATGAAGAGCCCAGTCTAAACCCTGCTGAAATCACTGAGAGTTATTCTGCTACCTTCAGCAAGTTTTGGAATGGGTTCTACATCCAAGATTTTGTTTTTCTCCAAATTCCATATAAAAGAACATTACTGTTATGACACAAGTCCCATTTCAGCAGATCACTGAAGTGTATGCAGAATTCTCAATCCAATTAGACTTTCACATATTGGTAAATCTTGTTGGACTGAGGCCAATTGCTCCAGAGAAGTTCACAAAAGATAACAGTAGCACCTTAGAATAAGCTAGGGAAGAATCTGAGCCCAAACTTATAAAATGTACCAATTAAGCGCTGAAATTGTACTCCACATAGAGAATAAAAGTGACAGAACAACCATCTTTCTCTGTCTCCCTCACTGTAGTTTAAATGAAAATGTTAAAAAATGTTTTCTTTACAACATTTTTTAAAATTGATTAATTATTTGAAAACAATTAGAAAACACATAGCCACAGTGGCTGGTCAGACTAATGAGAAAAAATAAACTTACAGAAAGTGATTTAACAAGGTTTGATTTTTTTTAAGAAAACTTTGATAATAAATATATGAATGTAGTTTAAAAACAAATCAAAATAGGAAGATCATGCAGTGGTTAAATTGCCATAATACATGTTGTTGCACTTCTCCTTTCTTCATTTTGTTTTGTTAGAAAATGTCTCCTGAATTTTTGCTTGTTTGTCATTACTGTGTTAGCAAGCTCAGAATTTTGTCCCTTTAACTGCATTTTAATAGCAATGTATTATAGCATGATTTATCAACATATGGCAGGTGGAAGCTGACACAAATTATAATGAAAATTAAAACAGTCATTTATGCAGCAGGCGATTATCATTTAAGAAACATTTATTTGCAGGCTTTAAAAATGAGGGTTTAGAATCAAATGGGTTTAAAATGAAAGTTTTAATGACTATTACCTTTTTCCTGCAGCCACTCCTCTACAGGCCGGTTATATTTGAAGGGGATTTTCTGTTTTACCATTTGGAACCGTTCACTATCAGTGTTGCCTTTAAAGTTTAAAAAACAGCTTAAAAACAATCTGAAAAGTCAATGCAATGGTTAAGACATCCTAGATTTTTTGTTTGTTTATGACTTTATTTAGGTACAAATAAATAAGCACATGTGTGCATACATATGTATTTGAAAAGAAAGAGATTTATCTTTAGTAAGGTGGAGAATAGTTATACATCCAATTGCCTGAGGTTCTGGAAGGTCAAAGAAGATAAATCCTATGAATAACATCTCTCCTTAATTTTCAGAGTATTTTCTTATCCAGATTGGTTGAAAGGCATGTATAATTTGTTCAGGACAGGAGACCTTGAATGAACTCATTGACATGATTTAAAACACTCTGAACAGACTCTAATTAAACAAAAGAATGTAGCGGAATATGTAGAATATGTCAGTCACACAAGCATATAGATAGTAGCATTTTTATAATCTTTCTTGCAGTACTAGAAGATGTGTTAGGACTTGAAAGTTGGTAAAAGAGAAAGAAAACTGAAGAAATTATAAGAAATTAACGGTGAAAGGATGTAACAGAATTAGATTTAAAAAACAACCAAATAACACTCAAATAGAGTGAGAAGATAGTAAAAAATGAAAGTAACAACTAAAAAGATGAAGAACTGTTAACTGAAGATACGTGAGGACTTGTGTTCAGCTACCAAAGTCTTGGGCCAGTTGCCAGAGGAAAACAGAAACTTAGAAGCTAAAATGAAAGCAGAAATGATTACCCAAAATATAAATTCTGGCAAGATCAGTTCTATGGTTTCACATTAATGGATAATTGCATTATTCAGTAAAGTGTACTTTGAAGGAAAGCATTTATCACTCACAGAGTGCATAATAAAGATACGGGGATAAGAGTCAAACTCTGTCCACATTCCCTGGCTGCTGAAAAAAGCCAGGGGCAGATCAGAAGGGTAGGTCTAACCTTTAGCAGAAAGGCACAGTATGCTTTGATGATGTTAGAAGTGATAAGAAACAAATGCCACCATTCTACTTTTGTTTTCTTCAGTTGCAAGTCAATTTGTGACATTCTAATGTTTGTTTCATGATCTATTTTATAAAAGTTGTTTCATTGTAAAAAGAGTCCTTTAAACAAACAAACAAAACCCTAAAAAAACTAAAATAAGCCCCCAGATTCCTGTGGTAGTATTAGTGCTTGGAATAAGATGATAGTCCAAGATTCACAAGTGCTCTACATAATTTGTAGTGCTTCTATTGAAATCCAACAAATAAATAACCTAACAGGACTTCATATTAATTTGAATTTTGATGTGTATGCTGGAATCTTTTTCCAATGTAAAGATACCTCAAGGAAATATATGTATATTTCCTGACTATATACATATACAAATAACAGTAGGACACTTCACCTGGTCAGCATCAGAGTCTTTCAAACTGCAAGGAATATGATTGGTAATAGGGGTGGCTGTAGAAGGGAAAAGTGTAATTTCTCAGAAAGAGAGTATCCCATAAGAACAGGCCAGCAAGACGAAGGTAAAAACGAAATGAGACAATGAAAAAGACATGACTGTTAAAAATAGATTTCCTGTAATAGAGCGCTAGACCTTCAAGAAAGCCAGAACTGACAACTATTGCCCACCACATCTTTAAAGACTGTTTTAAAAAATCAGGTTTAATTTAATTTTATTATTATTATTAGGCAGATATATTCAGCAAGATTAATGGATGTATAAAAATCATACCTTTAAAAGCTACGAAAAACTGATGGACATTAGAAAATTCAAATAGGTTTAAAATTCAACATTAGCATCTGATCTAATTCTTTTGTTTTGCTTTTAAATTTTATTTCATACATTAGTGAGAATGATTTTTAAATACATGTGCATGAGAACGTATTCACTGATATACTTGGTTACAACAGAGTTAGAGAACAAGCTTTCCCTTTTCAAGAGCTTGGGTTGTTCAGTAAATATCATTAAGCACATACAAATTATTAAATTAATATTGATTTGAGTTAAGCTAAAAAAATAAACACAGCATTTGATATGAAACTTCAAAAAGGAAATATCATGGCTGAAACACGAAGCGATGCAAATTCAACATGAAGTAAATTCAGTAATGATCCTTTTGTGACTTCAAGTGCAACGCCTTTTCTAAATATCTATGACACATATGCTCACATTTGAACATTCCATTCGCTCACATAATCTGGACTCCCTCCTTTCTCTTTGAGTCCAGCTCTAATCCAAATCCTTATTTCAGAAAGGAATATGCAGGATAAAATGAGTCATTTAAATTCACTTTAGAAAATGCACTTAATCCCATAGTTTTTTTTCATTCAGAATCATTGTAGGTCTCAAAGGTCTGCAGGACGTGATAATAAAGTTGTGTCAGTTGGTTTTGCTACCTGTGATTGATTAAATATTTTTCCACTCATAAATTCTAATTGTTTCAATTATACCAAGAGAAATAGGAATTTGTCATTTAAGATAACTTCCACCTTTTTTCTTCCTTCTGATAAAAAAACACCTGTATATTAATATAATTTATAATCTGCTTCATTACTCAGTTTCATCTATAAAAACTCTGACTCAGAAATGCATTCCCTCATGTATTTTTCTCCTTTCTCACTCAAAATTCTCTAATTCGATCATATCCAGATATGTGATGACAGGGATAAAATAAGTCTGTTATCCAATTTAATAGTCATATGTTCAACTAACAGAAATCCAGCTGTATCTCCCAAGTTTATAGATACTGGAAATGCAAATATGCCGTAAAACCTCAATTTTCCAACACGCTGTTAAGTATCTAGATTCCTATGACCCTAAGGTTTTCAGTAGTAGCATTTTGGAATGTTCTGTATCCCTGAATCTTTTTTAACCAGAATTATCAAAATATTTCAACTACCACAAACATTCCTGATGACTAAGTATTTTGGAGGAAAATCAAACAAAAGAATTAGATTTTTTTTTTATTTTTTGTTATTCCCCTGCCATGAAATATCTATAACATAAAATTTAACCTGCTGGTAAAATACCACTGGTTACCAGTCTTTTGTCTCTTGATAGATCCCTCAGTGTATTACTGCTTAATTGACTACATAGATAAATAAATTAGACGCACTTCATGCTCTAGCTTCTGATAATCTTCAATTTAGATCAAACTAAAATGAGAAAAATCAACAAAATTTGCTTCTGCTAATCACTATTAGCAGTTCCCACAGGAAATGTTTTTGACACAGAGTAACATCCCAGGGGAAGATACTGAAAATTTTTTCATGGGCAAAGTAGAATTTTCTTTGAAGACCCTACAATGTTGGATGATGTTTTAACTGTCCTTACATGGTTCCTTTAAGGAAACAAGTATTTTTTTTTTTTGCCTTAACACCTACTTCTAAAACAAAATGGATTCCTAAGCCAAAGAAATTAAAAGAGCAATTGATAGTCTGAAAAAATGTTTCTTCTTGGCCTAGATACCAATGACAATGATTTACTGCCTTTTGGTAAGAAAGAGAAAAGACAAACATTTCCAGAAAATTGCACTGTGCAGAAAGTGTTTGCTTCCAGGTGGAATACTAATACAACCTGATGTGCTGTCAAGTCTGTGAAGATTCTAAGAAGAACATCCAAAGAAAACATTAATCTGTTCTAAATTAATGCCGAAGGCTGCTTTAGGAAGAGAGAATACAAGCAGTAACATTTTCCTCTTTGATTATACGTTTTTAAAAGCCATTATCTAATGAACAGGTATTAAATAGAAGGCTACATAATACTAACAATTCAATAAAATGTTTTGAGATTAGTGCTAGAGGTTTAAACCAATTCCACCTCACCTTGCCTTTTCTAGATGGAATTTCAGTGGGAGGAGGACCAGCAAGTAGTTAGTATTTGACTACTTTGTTCACACAGATACCCTCTGAAACCATTTGAGATGCTATGGAAGCCAACAATCTCACTGTCTAAGATGAATATTCAATCGACATCGGTGTTGGAAAGTGGGGAATGGTAGTTTGCAAAGTTGACCTTAAGAGTGCTAAATCCTCTACTAAAAAACTGATCCAGTTCAATGCAGTCCCAAATTCCTCTAGAACTGATGTGCTCTGGAAAAGGAGGCTGACATGCTCCATGGAGTAACTACCATTTTATTTTAATAATTAATAAAAGGCAGAGACTTAGCCTCAGAAGTATGTTTGTGAAAGGCACACAATGAACCTATTGAATCATTTTTGTATGTAGGCACCTGCACTTACAAATTTACTATATACTGAATTCTCAAATTTTTACATTTTCTTAAACACGTATTTAGCTTTGAACACCACAAAATAAAGATATAATTTGTTTACATTTTACATTCAGAGCTGCCTATTTTGTTTTATTACTACAAGGCTTATGTTATATAATATAGGAAATGTTGCCATTAGAATCATAACGTGAAAAATATCTACTCACAGCCATTTTTATAAAACGCTTGGAAAAAGTCCAAATCTGAATCCACAGATGTTACTTACTCAAAAATGAAGCAAAAAGGCCAAGAAATCAAACACAATAATTATAAGATTGGTGATATGAAATCTGTCTTTATAATTACCACAAATAGTCTCTCTACAAATTCTTGCAAATCTTTTTTTTTTTTTTTTTTTGCCTCATGTAAGAAGGAATGCTATGGAAAATTAATTCAAATTTTTCATTTTATTATATTTGAGTGACTGAAAAACAGCCAAGTCTTGATATTGTTTATTTTTATTTCCAGACTTAGATAGTATGCTTTCCCTTCCCTGTTAGAGTAAGTTCAGAACATAGCTTTCCTTTTATTGTTACGTTAAGTTTAAAACATATTTTACGATTGAGTTCTCATTTTATTTCTTGTCTTTGTATTTCTCCTTAATCCTAGATGTCCTTGACTTCTATCTTTAACTTGTTCTGATCAACTTGTTTGCTATAAGCCACACCTCTCAGTTCATCTCACTGTGGAATGGAGTTAAATGTTGATCTTCATACGACGGCTTTCCTCAGCTCACTGCCTACATGACAGAAGATGAGATCTCAGGAAAAGTTTCTCATTTGATCAGATGATTGTAGTTGATTTTAAGTTCCTATCATCTCTAACAGAAGCTTTGTGCTATTGCCATTCTGTTTGGGTTTATCTTGCCATTTACATTTTCATATGTACCACTTCCCTACTTAAAGTGCTCAGATTTAATATGTTAACCACAAAAAAATTTAAACAATTTAAACTAAATAATTGTGGATTTATCTTCAAAAATGATAGAGTCCAAGTTGAAAGCAAGGCAGCAGAGGCCACACTCTGTGGGAAATTTGAAGGCAAACTAGGTGATTAGGGTTTAACTATCTGCTTACAAGGTGTAGTTAACATGGATCACTATAGCATTAATCAGACCAGAGAAGACTTCAAGAAGTCATCTAAATCTCTTCTCTGCCCCAGGACAAAATTCATAACATTCAGTCTCCTTTAGATTAATCTTTCAGCCCTATCATGCATCACCAAGATAGTAAGTGCCTCACCTCAATATCTAACCCATAACTACATTAGGAGCAAAATGAAAAGAAAATTCAACCCAGCTAATTTGGAAGGAGGTTAATCAAACTTTTTCAAGGTTGCAAAAGAAAAGTTAGTTCTGAGAAATGTGATCCGAGCTTTATTTTACTCATTAGATTATAATGAATTACTTCAGCTGAGATCAAGGCCATGTGATAAGAGCAGTTTCCTTTAGCTCACTTGTATTAGGAAAATAAACTAGGGTATGGTATAGAGAAGGCAGCTCTCAATACAACTTTTTGACAGATATGAAGCAATTTGAATATCTGTATAATCTCTGGGACATTAAGTAAGTAATGTACAAATTGTTTGTTATTTTTTTTGCTCTCCGTGTCCTGATTAAGCCACATATCAGGCAGCTAAGGCTAAAGTGACTATTAAAGAACAACTGAAACTACGTATTGATCTTTCCATTTTAAAAAAGGACAGATTTCATTTTGTACAAAGCAATATGAAACAGAGATCAGAATACAATCCACTGCTAATATCCCACATCTTACTTCTTCGATTTCTTCAGGAAGACACAGGATCTGATTTACATAGCCCTATAGGACCAAGAGTAACAACAAAAGGCACTGATACTTTAAATTCCATTAACTCTCATTTATCTGAGTACTGTTTATCTTAGTTGTGGCTATGTGGGACACTGGAAAAACACTGGTGGAAAACCAGTTTACAGGCATTGGCTTAAACATGGAACTACAGGAATGCAACTGTATGGCTTCCAGGGTCAATTTGTGAACAACTGCCTTTGCATAGTGGTGTGCCTTCTGAAGTAAGAAATGTAATGCTCTTACTACACTTGCTTCAGAAAGAGTCAGTGTCTCACTACTGTGCTCCTGAAAACAAGTGCAATCAGGTAGACTGCTAGCTTATGTTGGACACAGCCAGCAGGAAGTTAAAGCTAGAAATGTCTGACATGGATTGGAAAGGCACCCGATTACAAATAACAGCAAGTTAAAAATTCTACTGGAGGGATCAAGTTCTCAAGGGTGAGCCCAAGGAAATATTTAAAAGCAAGTAAAAGACTGATGAAAGAAGAAAGTTACTAAGAAGCACTTCCTATTCAGATTACATACTAGGCAATGCCCATCACATCAAGGAAATTCTCAAATTATTTAGAATTATATTTGTAAACCCTAGAAGAGTATAGTGAGGAATATCGGTTGATTATGAAATTGAATAAATAAGAGATTGAAAACATCTGGTTGGTCCTAATTGCTACAAATCGGCAAACTACATCCTCTTCAAATAATTTCTCCTGTTTTCTCCTGTTTGCATTGGCTCAGAAATAGGAAAGAATTCCAGGGCTATGTAAGCCTTCTCAAGGACAGGTACTATTCACAATGCTGAGCCATGAACGAGAGGCACAGGAAACATCCAAACATTGAGAAAAATCATTACTGAATAGCACAGTGCCAGAAGTAAGGTGAGCCCAGGGGAAAAGGTATTTGCAGTTTTTTTAGATATATTTTTTCCACCTTGCACTTCTAAATCAATTGCTTTCTTGGAAAGTGACTTGAGTTACAGAAACTGCTACAGTAAGGGTAGTAAAGAGATAAAATGCAACTCAGTCTGCTATGCAGAATGATCTCACCGACTTCAAATCTATGCGACTTAAGGAAAAATAGAAAAGATTCTGCAAGTCTGACACTAAAGTTTTCAGACTACAGAGTACTCCAAGTACTTACTAAGCAATAGCAAAAATGCAATCCAGGGAGGTTTTTGTACTCAGTGTGCTGTGTGATATTTTCTATTTATAAATCCCTGAGTATAATGTAAATTGAGGCTTTATCCTAACTTCACTGACTGGAAAACTAAGCCACAGAGTAGTAAAAGCATAGTCCAAGTCCACAGAGAATGGCGTATATATAATTAGGATTGGAATTTTTAGAATTTCTGGCTTCCATTTCTATGCCTGGTCCCTTTCATTTCTGACTAGCATTTCACACAGTGCTCTGTTTTGTTTCTTTGTCACATCACGGGATTTCAATGATTTTGTACTCTCCAGTGTCTTTAGTGAGCAGGGGGAAGGCTGATGAGGATGCATGAGTCCCTTCTGTCACTGCATGTCAGCTGTGTCAACCTGGGATTACAGCTGGCACTGTTCTTTCTGCAGGCAATAAGATCAGAACAGCGCAAAGTTGTTGTTCAAGCCTCTTAGCCCTCAGGCCAGATGTTTGCTTGCTTACTCTGTGTGTGTATTGGAGAGAGAGAGAAAGACAGGGACAGAACAAGAGAAGGGAAGGGAGAGAGGAAAATGAATGTTATACAGTTCCATTTGAGCAGAAAACTAAAACAGAACTAATCCAGGAGAGAAATGTAACTGTATTAATGTCTGGGAGTTTCTTGCACTGTGCTTCCTAGCAGAATTCCCACTATCCAGCAATCTTATTTAGCCTGATACCCCATCTGAGAAATACTTATCCATTCTTCTATACACTACACTATACATATACTACACTATATATATATATATACACACACATACACATATATATATAAACAGATGACTGAGCCTCTAATAATGCATCTTGCTCTAGCAAACAAGAAATTTATCAGAAGTTTTTGATGATACTGATTATGCTTTGTACCTGGACATTAATAACAGATACATAACACCTGACACAAACCACAGCATCTGAACATTCAGTCAGGATAATCACGTTTATGTGAGCAATCACATACTTCAGCCTGAAATTATTAGCAAGACTATAAGGACACTGCTACATCTTTTAAGTGTGCAATTACTATTTCTGGAAAATAGTCTGGTGAGGGTGTCAAGATGCATGCTGGATGTCAAAGAGATACAAGGAAAAATAACATAGCTTGGATCCTGCAGGGAATATTATACACCTGTTTTGCACCAAAAGACAATCTGGACAAGGACTCAAAGGCCTATAGTGACAATAAGAATGTAATCTCAGTATTTAGGGAAATTCCTCAGTCCAGAGCACTTACAGCATTTGCAAACAGGAAGAGAAGACCTAGGTAGAAATATGTTTCACTGCCCCATGGTATACTTGGAATACTTTCAAATAGATACAGATCGAGTCTACAGGTGGGGAAATGTAAAGATCAACTCTTTCAGAGTTATGCTGTATGTCATACTGTGATTTGAGAATCAAGATTATAAGTGAAAAAATAATTACAGAAATGGAGAGATGTCCCTATATTACCTAGGTTTTATTTTGTCAAGTTTGTATTAAATTTTGGCTGATCAGTGTACTTACAATATAGCAGAATAACATCTACCAAATTCCAGCTAGAGAGGGAGTGAGTATCATTTCACATCATCATGTCTCTCTAGATAAATTAATGAGGGGAAAAACAAAAGTATTTGCTTTCCTACAGAGTAATACAAATGTAATGATTGTAGACATGATACTAACATGTATCGTTTACATGACCTCATGTTTCAGGTCACAAACCAATCCTTAACAGAACGATAAAACTTCTAAGAAGTACATATTTGGGGGCATATATTCATTGTCGCCATGGTGGATTTGCCAACATTTTCTGAAATTTCATCTACTTGTCTGTTCTGCAGCTCAAGAAGCTGATTAGATGCACAGAGAGGCTCTGGGAAAACAGAATAGAAACCATTCAAAATCCAGGACCATTCTAGCAAATTTTCTTTTTTTGGATTTGGTATTCACCTGTAAATTGGACATATGGAACGTCTAGTCTGATTCAGGAAGCTGCAAGAAGAATGCTACACTAATTCAACTAACAACACACAGCAATATAATGCACATCCCAGTTCTTTAGGATTGCACTGACAAGAAGTTTCCTCAAAACGTTAGTGTCTTCTGACAGCATTTTCTTCATCCAAGCTATAACCAAGAGAGTATTTTGACTACCTGAAATCTAGAAGTACCACTGTGGCAAATATTTATACTTTAGGAAGTTGTGATTTTTTCTGGTAACTGTTTCACAGTTAATAGTAAATAATGCTACATAAAAATGCTTCTTATTCCTTCAGTTTTTTTCTAAATCTAAAGAACTCTGTGGGATCCTAAATGAGAATTAAGACAGGTTACCTTCATGAAAATACTATTGTAAACGTACATTTCCTTAGGTAAACTCTGCTTCTTATCTCAGTTTGATGGATGTTAACTGATTCTGTACTGTTTCTTCTGCCTGGTTAGCTTGCATTTCTTGATAAAAAAAATCAACATGTATCCCCCGCTTTCTTAATGATAAGCTTACAGAAATACTGGTGCTTGATAACAAACTACTCATGTGGTCTTGAGGTATTTTGTGAAGTTAAGGTTGCATCTTGTGCAGACTGATTGAGTTTTATAATAAACTCCAGACTACCTTTAAGAACTGAAATTCAAACAGGAAGGATGAGTACTAAAAGTTGTAATACGGTCACTTATTTCTTTTTCCCTTCTGTCTTCCCGATTCTCTGTCCTCAAAGACTGAAATTGGAAGACAGAAAAGCCCTACAGTGCTTTCACACAACTGTTAGGGCAATGTAGAAAAGAATCACAGTGTTATATATAATTCCTGTGGGAAAACAAAACAAAACAAAACAAAACAAAAAGTACATGGAAGTGAAATTGTGACCATAGTGGCAACATTTACGTAACTTTTTGAATTATCTCAGATGCTATCTCATCATTCAGTATGGATGCAACTACATTAATGCATTTACACGAGAGTTTATGCAGAAATTCCACAGGACATTTTTCTGTTGGTGTATTAATATGTGGTCTTATATCTCAGCCAATACAAGGGCCCAAAATTGAGTGCTCATATCATGTAGCCATATTTATATGTTTTCCTACTTTATATCATAGATGTTGAAGCCCTAAAGTGACAAGCTACAATCAAATTTTGATTTCATCAACTTGTCATGCTTTAATCATCCCTCTTGGCAGATCTTTCAACATATGTCAAAGTACTGCCTTCAAAATGTCCCTCCACAAGTCTGTTTTATTAACCCCGTCTTTTTATATGTTTTAGGCTCATTATGAAAAGCAGTAAATCTGTCAAAGGTACTTTACATGTCATCTCCAATTCATGTTGATAGAAAGCATTTAAGAGCTCATTTAAGTCCCACAAAATGAGCACTATATGAAAATAATAAAAATAAGAAGTGTATGGAAGAACACTGGGGATCACATTCAACTCACGAGGCTAAACAAAATTCAGTGCTCTTGTTCTTAGCTCATTACTCACTCAGAGGGAATAGTAAAATGCTAAGACCACAGTGGGATATGGCAGTACCACAAAGAAATCTCTTCAGCTTGCATACCAGGCATGTATTTAAATATTAATCACTCCAAATAGTAATGTTCAAGATCCATGTTCTGTTTCATGGAAACAACTGAATTCTGCTAAACTTCTTATTGCCTTGGTTTTAGGATCAGTCAGGAGGAGATCATAACAATCCCAAGTCTGAAGGAGGAAATGGAGAACTAAAAGAACCCAAGAACACCAAAACTGGAGTTGAGAATGGTAAAAAGTAGCTGGAATGAAGAGATGCCAAATTGCTCTGGAAGAGACGGAGTGTGGGGAAGGAAGAGCTAGGCTCTGTGAAGGACAGGAAACTACCCATTTTCCTCTATGGCTTAGCAACCAAATATTTGGAAATCACTGAAGCAGCATAAGACAAGCAAGGGAACTAGGCAAGGATTGCAAGAGGATGTTGCATGACTCAGACATTCCACTTAGTTCTGCCTTTGAGTTTTCCTGTTAATGTCCCAGCAAGCACTAGACTTGTTACTTTACTGAGCATGTGAGAATTAATACATAATATTTGCATATCATTTCTACAATCAGAAGACGTGTTTGTTGGAGAAAGGATATACAGACTTAAATCCTCCAGTAACACTACTATTAGATCATCTAAACTCATCTTAACATTCTCGGCTAATGCGTTATGAGTTAAATCGAGTAAGAATGGGAGATGTGATATCTCTTTATTAGGACAATTGATATATTTCTAAAATATAGGCAAGTTTGAAGAAACACAAAAAATCAATGAAAGTTTCTTTACAGAGGGAGAAAAAGAAAATGTCTAATAAAAATACCTCCTAGAATTTACATGCTTAGAAACAAGGCTGCTTTGTTCAACTGCATTGGACTGACTAACAAAGACCATATATTTTCAGGAATCCTCCCTTGATTATAATAGAAGTCAATTAAGGGTATAACATACTACTTTCTCCATAATTAATCAAGGTTTTAATGTTCTTGAAAATTTGTTTTCATTTGCATACTGGAGGGTTAGATTAAGTTTAGATGGTGGGTACCAAAATTGAGAACACAGCAGTGTTGGCTCAGTCTCTCTATTCAGCATAAAGCCTAATACCCAAACAAGCATGCACAAAGAATCCAGACGCAACCTTGTGAGACCTCAAGTTTCAAGGACAAGATGAGGACTGATATATAAAATCAGCAGACGTGGCTGGGAGCTGTTTCTTATAGCTCCCCTCTATGCTTTACATCAAACAAATCCATGCTAAATTTTGTCTTTAGCAACTACAACAATCACGGCATTATCTGAGGAAATTTCTCTTCATAACAAGCTCTTGTGTGCTTTGTGTAATTCCTTTACAAATAACCTTGAGCCTTGTGCATGTCCTCTTAATATCTCAGGAGAGGATCTTGCTTTTTCCTCCTCTCTTCCTCTCCTGCCTGCCCTCCCACAGCCCCCAAATTATCTCTTGCTGTTTTCTGGGTGGTTATGTTTAATCTCAGGATTAGGCAGCAGTCTGCAGTTTGCCTGGTACATCTTATCAGCTTCCAAGAGACATTTACAGGGAGAAAAAGACTCCGGTTTTGATAGCAGTAATTGTATTTAGCTTGTAAGATACAAGGCTATTTATCTCAGGGCTGGAAAATCACAGAGGGAGAGATAGAAAATGTTGCTGATAAAAACTAAATAAAACCAAAAAGAATGAAGAAAAGAAAAGAAGCAACTCTTTCGTCAAAGTCTCTCCTGAAGTGGAGGGATGACATGGGTAAAGGACTATATTAAACAAAATAATCATGTCAGTTGTATGAGATCAAAAATATCAAGAGAAAGGTGATAAAATGCTTTAGTAGGAAAATAAATGACCAGGATCAAAGCAGGCTCTGAACGCCAGTTTAGCAGTCATGTACTCAGGGAATTAAGATTGGTAGAGATGTAAATAACCTTTTTATTTTTTATTTTTTGAGATACAGATCACTAATGTTCCATTTTAAAATAGCTGGTGTTGTGAATATCCAACATTTCTGAAAATGAAGTCAGTTTTTTATTTTTCAAAGAAACTTACAACTGTGCCTCCCATTGGGCACACTATGTCAGTACAAGTTCTCTCACGTATTAAATGCCCTTTCCACTAGATATTTGTAATATTCAGCACGCTCTCCACAAAACAGCTTAAGCATCCTTTTCTCCCATTCCAAAAGCCTTCTGAAATTCCTGATGCTGATGTTACTCAAGTTCCATTACACCTACAGTACTACTACATTTTTAAAATTTCTGCAATATTTTGGGGTAAGTATTAAATAAAAAAGTAGTATCCAGATATTTTGAATTTTCTAGGGCTGTATTCCAATTTAGTACAATTTAAATAATACACAATTAGGGCAGAATTAACACCACCCCATTAAGAAACATTTAGCACTTTGTTGAAGTATCCAGTGGCCTTTAATAACAGGAACAACAATAACAAAAAAAATCAACTAGCCACATTTCCATTTGTATCTCCGAAGTCACAGAGGATATTCAGGAAGAAAAAGTTAAGCTGGATCCAGCCATATCATTGAATTACATCAAAAGGAGACGACTAACAAATATTTTACTCGTTTACACCACCATAGTTAATTCTCTGCAGCTAAAACAGATGAAACAAATGATCTATTAAATCAATACATAGATGTTGTATATTCTCTTGTCCCCAAAAACATCTTGGAAACTTTTTCCAAAGACGAGAGGTGATGAAGTGAAAAATACTTTCTAAAAATACATGGTGAATAGATCTTTTTTGCAGAGCTTGTGTCTTCATTTAAACAAAACATACTTAACCTTTTCTTCTGCTACCTGGGCCATAGAATAGTTTGCTGAAAATCTTGGAGGATCATGAAGGAATTCAGCCAGCCTTCTTCCCTACCTCACATCCCCTCTCTAATACTAACCAAGCAATTTCCAATCTTCCCGAGTATACGAAAAATATATAATTCCAAGAAAAACTTGATTGTTTTTACTTTTTGCATAGGTAAGACAATCAAGACCACTGTAATCTTAATGAGCTTCTGGGAAGCATTTTTTTTCAGACAACAGCAATTAAGAAAGCCTTTTTTAACATAAACTACTGAAGATGTATTTCTGTGAAGTCTTTACACTGACATAAGCCAGCCTTTCTAACAAAGGAAATAATTTTATCCTCCCCCATCTCCTGACCAGTCGTTTTCACAACCCTGTAGCCTCTTATCCTGGGCTAGTCTTATGGTGAAGAATATTGGTGAAATGATTCAGCTGACCAGAAAGTGAGAGTAGAAAATAGAAATTTAACTAATTAAGTAACAACAGCATGAGAAGGAGCAATGGAAGAAATGAGCTTCACTGTCCTGCTCCAGCTGTAAACTGTATTACAATCCATCGACATCAGCATTTTTGTGTGAATAGGGAGTATGCCTCTGAGGTGTACCTAGCACTCTCTACTTGATATGCTTTGGTTTACGTATCAAAATGCTCAGGGAATGTGAAGTGGATTCCTTTAAAATGAAATTAAACCTGAAGTTATGCTCCAGCTGTTCAAGGGCATTCAATCCTTGGGATTGGAGCTAGATCAAAACCTCAGCACTGGCATCAGGGATCTTAGAACCAACTTTTTGTTTTATAGGTGTACTCTCATCAGGCCACAGTATTTGCCAGAGGAGTCACAAAGTCCCTGGAGTTATGTTGCTAGTAGATAGTTAGCCATATTACTAAAATTCAACTTTCTCACAAATGTGTACTCTATATAGAGATCAAAGCAGGAGCATAAAGGATGACATCTTTTTTCTATTTTTCAGTCCAATAGAACTGAAAACTAATGTCATTTGGAAGGGCAGACTCCTAAAAGAAGGCTAAGAGACCACTCAGTAGAATGATAAAGGGGAACAATATAAAACCTGTACTGAGTGAACAAACTAATGAATCCTCATAAGGGCACAGTTACTTAATGCTACCCCATTTCTTTTTTTCTTTTTTTTCAAATGTATAAATCTAGGCTACAGTTCTCTTGGCAAAGTGTATATTTCTTTAAAAGCCAGCATACTTCTGCCTCTCATTTCCTTACCCTTAATTTTCTCCTTTAAAACATTATCCCAATTAGACTTTTCTTTTGGTTTCATATTCTCGCTCACTGTAAAGCTTCTCTTCACCTAGTTTCGTTTCTTTTTTGACTGCAGAAGATGTAGTCAATGCATGGATGGATGAACAGGAATATCAGGCTTCTTTCAACATGTGCTACAAACCCAGCAACATACAAAGTGTTTCTTTGCAAGCAGAGAGGAAGAAAAATCTGCCACTCTAACTAATGAAAATTAAAGAACTGAGGTATTTCAGCTTTGCTTCAAGACAAAAGATTTTTTAACCCTTCTGACAATTGTTGACTCTTTCCCAAACCTCAGGATGCCTTACTTAAATCCTTCTCAACATACTGTAAAGTGTCTCAAGTTTGAAGGGCTTTACTGTAATCCGAAACAAAACCTTGACACAGACTTCATTTGCTTAAACCAGCTTCCCTAACCTACTCTTATTCCAAAAAGATTCCTACTAAATCACCAAAAAGATGAATTTAAATTTAGAGTAAGCTTTCAGGAACAACGTAAAGTAAAGAAGAAAATGACCAAAATGATCTGTTATCTAGGAAGTACACTAAAAGGTGAATGCATGTGAGATAGAAGACAGGCAGTCATGGAAAACAGCAGTTTAGGGCACAAGAATTCATATATATTTGTTGGCAAAATGTATATGTACCCTGACTGAGAAATACATTGCAATGATCAGCTTGGTTAATTAAGCATCAAGGAACTGGTCATCAATAAAGCCCATAAAGCCCATCTCCTTATTGAACAATTGAGGAAGAGGGGAAAGGGCAAAATACAAATAAATCATGAACATTTCCAATGGTTTTGGCTGAACTAAGTCACAGCGGCTGAACAGAAGATAGCAGTATTAACAGTGGGACTCCTGTTTGCCATTACCCATTTATCAAGAGTTTTGTCTCATTTATCTAAATAGCTTGCTGTTCAGAGTCTCAGTAAGTCCAGAAAGTAAAACTAGCAGAGTTTGAATGGTAGTAATACTGAGGGGTCATTTCTAATGACTGGGACTATTTCAGACCCAACCTTAGCTTCAAGTTAATTCCATCCTTTAAAATTTATCATAGAACCATAGAACCAAAGATCCCTTCCAATAGTAGGAAGCAACCTTTTGAAGCTCATCTAATACAGCTCCCCTGCAATGAACAGGGATATCCACAGATAGATCAGATTGCCCAGGGCCTGATCCAGCCTTGCCTTGGAAGTCTCCAGGCAACCTCTGCAAAAAGCAAAAAGCAAAAAGCAAGCAAGCAAGCAAACAAACAAAAACAAAATGTAAGTATCTGAACTTTAGGTTTGTTCCTTTTCTGCTTTCTTTTCACTTCCTTGTCTTTTATAGGAAGTTGTAAAATACGGCTATGGAATCTTTCACTCCCATTGAATTAGTTTCTTTAATTTTAATTTAGCTGAATACTGTGTTTTAAGGAAAGCCAATATTCTTTCTCTTTGCTCATTTTATGAGCATTACACATTTATTTGTACTTTCCATTGAGCGAGTAATTATGAATCTAATCTATAATCCTTCAAGAGTTAATGAAACTCAGAGAGGAGCATAGAAATACTCTTAAGAATTCCACCTTGCTGCCAGATCACATCACAAGTGATGAAGAAGAAACTTTTGCTTGTTTGTCAAATTTTGTGAACACAGCTGCAACACCATGCAGAAAATTATGCACACATTAAATTGTTCATAAGTTCATAAGGTTGGAAAGGACCTATAAGATCATCTAGTCCAACCATCCTCCTATCACTATCTCTACCCAACTACTAAATTAAGTCCTTTAGCACCTCATCTAAACGCTTCTTGAACAGCGCTAGGGATGGTGCCTCAACCACCTCCCTAGGCAGGCCATTCCAGTGCCTGACCACTCTTTCAGAAAAGAAATGCTTCCTCAGGTCTAATCTAAATCTTCCCCGGCACAACTTGTGGCCATTCCCTCTCGTCCTGTCATTACTTATCAGGGAGAAGAGGCCTACCCCCTCCTCACCACAACCCCCCTTCAGGAAGTGGTAGAGTGCAATAAGGTCTCCTCTGAGCCTCCTCTTCTCCAGACTGAACAATCCCAGCTCCCTCAGCCGCTCCTCATAAGACTTGTGCTCCAGGCCCCTCACCAGTTTTGTTGCCCTTCTCTGAACACGCTCCAGGGCCTCAATGTCCTTCTTGTAGTGAGGGGCCCAAAACTGAACACAGTACTCGAGGTGCGGCCGTACCAGAGCTGAGTACAGGGGGATGATCACCTCCCTGCTCCTGCTGGCAATATAGACATAATAGCAGGCTAAAACATGAACACACCACAAATAAGTTTCTTCATTTAAAACACTACAAAAAAATATCTCTTACAGAATTGCAGTGATCCTACATGTAAAACAGAGAATTCCTTTGATATTATTAAACAAGTTGAATATGAATTGCAATTTCAATATTATAGTGTGTCTCAGCTTGAGATTAGTTCAGATCAACCTCATCACAAAACCTGTTACAGTGTGTGCGTGTGAATATTCTGGCTTTTAACACAAAGTGAGATAAAGCCACAGACCCTTCCCTGAGAGAACAAGGACAGTGCACTCTTCCATTGGTTATTTTCACTAGCAGTACTGGAATTGAATATATTCTATTCTTTTTGAAAAACTTTAGCTTCCTTTGTCAAATTTGTCAAAAAAGTCCATTTGAAAATTAACTGCAAAAATTAGGGAGACAAAAACTCACAAAATATGATCCCAAAAGCCTTATTTTCACACGGACAAGATGAAAAATACTACATTTATGAAGAACCAGAAAGTGAAATACCTACACGAAAAGGAAATTATGTTTGGAATATAAAGATGTCCTTTTCCCTTGGGGTACAGCTGGATATACTTAATACTAGGCCAGAATATAAGACCAATGCTGATTCTATTAAACCATATACTGTCTAAAGAAAACACAGGACTACTTTAACCAAGACAAATACAGAAGATACTGAGGTATTATCTGAGTATGATTGATTTTCCCTTTAAATAAAAACTCTCTGAAGCAATAGCTGAATATTTTGTTTCCTTACAGGACAGACTTATTACAGCAAGTAATAGCAGAAGAAAACATACTGATGGAATCCTTACTGTCTATAACTGCCTGGCAACTGGATCAGAGATATTTTACAGTAGAACAACTGAAGAAAGGAGCAGAAGAAAGATGCTCAATTTGGGCACCTACAGCCACCCTACCTTTTCTTACCAATGGATAGCAGAGCTAGAGTCTAACTCAGCATGCTTGCCATTACTTAGAAAGTGTTTCACTGTTTCAGCTGTTTCACTAAAATAATGATAATTATTGAAGTGTCCTCTTTTGCACATACAGCATCAAAAAACTAGAAAAGAATCACTGAATATGAAGTAGATACCACTTGCAGTAACGAAATACCCTGTACACTTCATGACAGAATGGAAGAGATGAAATTATCCCTTTGGAATAATTTGTTAGTGTTTCAGGATAATGGGATATTCACATGAAACTAGCAAATCACATTGTGTTTATCAGTAATTTTTTCTGTTTCTAATCCAGATCAGTTATGTATAATCTAGAAAGGAAGAACTGGAAGTTGCTTTTACTTAATACTTGAAAGCAACAAGATGATCATGACTTAATCTTAGACAACAAAGTATAAAGAAGACAAATATGACTACCCTTTGAATTGTTTGCCTGTACTTCTGCTTTTTGTAACTATCCACATTACCAAGTCTCAACTCTTATGCACTGTCAACATCACTTGCAGCAGCCTGTTTTTCACTTGGAGTGAATTCAATCTTTCAAAATGGCGATGTTGTGTACCCCTGGTGGTGAGACAACACATGCGACAGTGTTTCAAGAGCCACTTATTCAGTATTCCTGGTGGACTTGGGGTGATGACTTACCAAGAAGTACTGAATTGCTGCACTATATTTTGACCGAGAGTCAACTAAAAGTTGTCAGTTTTGTCTAGGTTTTTTGTCAACCACTATTTATGTGCAAACCTAAAAGGGAGTGAAAATCAGGTGATAAAAAATAGAGGCAAACAAAAGGTTCATTCAAATATTTGCAACTCATTTTGCCACATTCCTTACAGTTCAGCTGTATACCCATATAGTCTGTATCTTGGAAGTGACTAAATCCATCTCTCCTTCTTGTAAAGTGCATTCAAAACTTATCTCACTTAAAAGTTAGAGTATCACAAGTAGCAAAACCAAGTTTGTGGTTGAGAGAGTTTGTTTTTACACTCTGCAGAACCAAGATTCACTTAGAGACCTCCATAATGGCAGAATCTATGCATATTATACCATACAGTTATAAAAGACCAGTACTGTGTTTTCCAAAAGACAGAATATTCAACACTAGGCTGGTCAGTTTAATACTGAAATGAAACCACAATGATCTATATAGTAACCAGCTATCGTTAAATGTTATTTTGTAAACATGGCTAGACAGAAAGAGAAAAACAAAGTATGTACCTGTTGGGTAGTGTTCATTCACTGGCCAGCTGTCAACTTGAAGCGTAGCATTACCACCATTCCTGGTAAAGCGCACCACGTGGTATTTGCCATCATTCACAGGTGTGCTTTCCTCTTTAATAGAGATATCCACCGTGCCAATATTGAAGACTACACCGATCTTGCCTTGCTCCTGAAATGAAAGAAAGAAAGAAAAATGCTTGCAAATTGCATGCTTAGAAGAATGTTCTGCTCCCATAAATCTCTAATGGGTTACTGTGCCAGTAGATGGCACTGAAGAATACACAGAAAGAAACAAAACCAGACAGTGGAAGGTCATCTCATAACCAAATACAGCCTCTTCAAAATAGAGGCGTGGTGTACATTGGACTTTTTTTTCTTTCCCTCCCTCCCCCCCAATTCTCCCTTATTCTTTGAACTGCAATTTCAATTCAAAAGGAAAATAAACAGTCCTACAACCCATTAATAAATGGACTGTGCCTGAATTACTTTAAATTTAGCACTGTAAAAGTAGATACAGTATTTTTCCTCTTCTACTAACAGTAAATTTTAGACTCTGCTGCGCTTATTCTGGACAGCAAGAATCTCATGTTCATTCACACTACAATGGTTTGGACTGACTTCATTGCAAGATATTAATAATTTTTTTTTCACAGTAGCAGGGTAAACTGATTGCTGCTCCCACCTGATGCATGAACTTTTCTTCTCTTACTTTTCTCCAAAAATAAAAGGGATTCCTCACTGAACACAGCTTCATTCCATGTAAAGCTATTGCTAATACAGCTTTACCACCTCCATGACTTACAAATGTGTTACTCTATTAGTAAATTCTCTGCACAATAATGAGCAAAGAATAAGTGATTACTTCTTAGACAGCAGGACTCAAATGCCTAACGACCAGGTAGCTTGGTTACTGCTTCCATCTGCTACTGCAAGCTGCTGCCTACAATCAGCCTTCCAGGTAACCTCATACTCTTCTTTTTTATCACTCTCAAAGCCCTGTTCTCCAAACTAGCACAGTGACCACTTTAAAGCTTGGTGAACACAAAATGCAAGCAGGCATAATGCAAAGCTACACTATACCTAATACTTCACCACTACAGAGGAGGGGATTAAGAGATATGCATCAGAGAAGGAGAAAACATTTCTGATCTCCTCTTTGAGGAAAATAGTGTCTTTTTCCATTCTCTTTTCCCAGGACAAACCCTAATAAAAGGGGCAGTGATAATCCATGACTGAGAGGAAAAGCTGGGTAAGAGAAAAGATTCTGAAAGCAAAGGGCTGCAGTCAGTGATGCCCTCAAGCTGCTAGAAACAAGGAAAATGAACAAATTAGTGTCCTACCCTAAAAAGAGTGCTATCCATTCTCCCACAGCCAAAGAAATACAGCCTTCATCAAAGTAGCATAACATTTTATTGCAACTGAGAAATGCAGAAAAATTTTAAAACACATCACAGGCCTATCTGAAAGCCTCTTACAGCTCTATACAGTCCCTCCTCCAGCGATGTTACTCATGACTCTGAGTTTTGCAGAAGCACGACTTTACCAGATTTTGATACTCATACTTGGACTGACCAGGAGCTTGTCATGAAAACAGTTCTGTTCCAATTACCAGGACAGAATACAATGCAGTGCAATTCTCTGATAGCAGAGCTATTAGAGCCAAACTGCAAAGAAAGTCTTCAAGGTATGCAAGACATAGTTTACTCGTTAATTCATTTTGTTGTTGTCATTTTGTTCATTTATTTTTAGTATATCTAGAGCATGAGATTCTACCTTGATAAAAAAGCAACTGTTATTCCACTCATTCCTGGTAGAAAAATAGTAAAGCAAACCAGAAAAAAATACAGGATTTATATTCATGATTTCTTTATCTCCAGTTTCCTACATTACAACAGCTAATTAAAAGCAGCTTTAATTAAAATCTTCCTTCTAAATTTGAAAGATAGGGTTTACCACTAATATTTCATATTTCATGATGGACATGGCCTCTTTCATTCCATTCCCCATACAGCAGGTAGATTTTCTTTGCATGTTACCAAACATAGATATTAACTAGACCTGCAAGAATGACAAAGAAAGATACATTTTAAAGCCACTGTTTATTTTGTACTTAACTAAATAAATAGCTTCCCAAAGTAAGGAAAAAGCTAAATACACAATAACAGAGTTGCAGGTTACATGCTCCAGAAGAACTCCAGAGAACCATAGCAGAGAGCAGGCATTTTTTCCTCTCTATCAGCACCCACTGATCTGCTCCAATGCCTTACGTGAATAGATGATCATGTATCCCCTGATATTGCTGCCCTCAAAAACCACATTGCTTTCTTCTCACAAATCTTTCTGGAGATAAACTTCTCCCATGAGATTTCTAAACAGGCAAATAATTATCATTACTTAATGTAATGGTTGTAGATAAATTACACATTCAAAAGTACTAAAAAGAATGTATAAAGCCTCACTTTGACCTCTCTGTTCTACATTACTATCCCCTCCAGTCCCTGGCAGCAATTCCTTATTATATGCACTGCTCCTAAACCACTATGAATGTTATTAAATGACATGGGCTAATCTACATTCTGAGATCAGGAGATATGGAATCTTACCCTTAAGCATTATTTTCCTTTGGTCAACATTTTCTTTTACCTTCCCGTAAAACAGATTGTGCATCAGTGAAAGAGGGGTGACAGATGCCTATCTTTCCAAGATCTGCAAGCCCTGTAACCCAAATATGTTTTAACCTAGATTCTGATGGCATTTTAATATTCCGATGTGCAATTACATGTTGAAATAGGCAGAAGCTAACCTCTTAAAAAGTCAATGACAGTATGTGTCCCTCAGTTTGATGACAGAAAGCAATTTGACTGAAATAATTTGAAGGGCACTGAAGGAGTAGGATGTTTTCATTTTAGTGCAGAGTGTACCATACAACAACATCACAGTGCACAAGTTGTAAATGGAGACTGTGAAATTCCAGCCTTACTTCAGGAACTACACACACTGCCTACTCTCAGAAGGGCTCTAACTTTCAGTCTACACCTTTCAGCCATCTTCATCTAAAAGTTAAATCATCCAGACTGAAAGCCTGTAGCTTTTCCCTGTGTGCAGAAAGCAAATAAAAAACAAAAGAGAGAATGCCAGGCAGTAAGACAAATCCTACTCCAAACTACATCTATGTGAGTTAATAGCAATTCTGTTGAAGAAACTCAGGGTCCTTACTGATGCATGAAGAAAAAAAAAAGAAGTTATTGAAGTATAAGGATGTCAGATAATTTTGGCAGATTTTTGAGAGATATTATAAGCAGTAGATTAACTTTTGTTCTATACTTCTTGCTGCTGTTTCAGCATATCAGACCAGATTCTCTGAATCCTCATTACAAAAACCTATTTACCCAAAAAACAGTACACACACAGGACAAAATAAATACAAATTATTACTCTTAGTTACTCATGGTTTTTAGGAGAAAAAATTCTCATAGATAAATAATTTATAAGGCTAAAAAGGAAAATTGTTATAATCTAGTCCGCTCTAAAATTTTATATGAGACTGTATATCTTGTCAGAATTGATCTTTTTTTTGAACTGTGGAATATATTTTGGAACAACATGAAAATGTGATCTGAATATTAACAGCTGAGGGAATAGTCACTACAGCTGAGTCTTTTCAGTTACTTCTTTGATAAGATTGGCCCATTTTTGAACAGTCAAAAAGGCATGGTTTATAAAGAAATGGAACAGTATAGAAAAGGAAAATCTCTGTTATAAGTTAACGGTCTACCTCTGACTTCAATTTTCAAACACAATAAACAGAGCTTTACAAGCTTCCTCAGTAACAGAAGAAATATAGAAGGCTCTAAAAAATATCAAATTTGAAACTGTATATATAAAAACAAAAATATAATCATTATTTTAATAACTGAAAGAACAACAAACGTAATAAAATAATTTGATAACAATATTTATTCAAAGAAAGTACATTTTAAGATAGTACATAAATGAATCTTGCAGCTCGGTCTCACAGTACGTGCCGGATGTCTAAAATTTATTAAAAAATATACAAATTAAAGGGACAAAAGTCAATCATGAACTACTGGATGCAGCAGTGTGAATATAATCTTCTGTTCAGTAGGTCCTAAAAATCAGATAATTTTAATTTCTACCATCTCTACTGAAAAAACACCTAGCATCATACTTCTATAAATGGATTGTTATACTGGGATCAGGTAAAATTTTTTTGAAAGTTGTTGCCAATTCTTAGGCACTTCATAATGTGGTAAAATGCTGCAATTGTCAAAATTTAATGATTTTCTAGACTACAAAGGCACTGGGTTATCATGCATTACATTTGTATGATATCTACCATAGTAGAACTCTACTATCCAGTGTGCCTCCAGATCATGTAATTAACATCAGACTATCCTGATCATCATATAGTATCATCACATTAATATGACCAGGAACACACTAAGCATGCTTAAATTAATTTCTTCAAAATCTGGGGAACATGGGCATATCCATTTTCTCTTACTTAAATCTGACAGCTGCTGAGCAAAGCCTAGTAATCAGTGACATTCAGTGGTCTTAAGAGGAAGCTTTGTTTTTGTGCTATTCAACACCCAAAAGTGCCTGATTAAATTCTTTCTTCCTAAGACCTAAGGAAGTATTTATGCACTGCCAGCCAATTACCTAGCATCAAAATACAATGTAAAATACATTCCAGAGCGTTCAGGCCACAAAACTGGTTGAAAACAATTTTTGTTACAAAGTTGGTGAAGCTCCAGCAACAAGATCATCCTTCTTGTGTAGGGTTATCATAATGCAAGTTAGGAAACAGAAATGATGAAAAACATGATGAAAAGAAGGCATTTCTTAAGTAAACAGGATGCAAAATGAATTATTAAAGTGATATCTGTCCATCATTTCACTGGCAAATACGTATTTCAGACGGTTAATTTGGTCCCTTAGCTAACAATATGCATCACAAAAGCCTGCCCTACATGATAGTATGAACTCCAACTATAATTAGGATTAAACAGATCACCTGTGTGTTTTCAAAGTACTGATAACACATTCTGGAAATTGTTGAGAAATGATATCATGCTGGTCTAGGGAAAAAATCAGAAACCATTATGAATGTTGACTTCATCTTCTATTTTTCTGAGACAATGCACAACATGTGTTGCATTTTAACCTTAAAGTACCCAAAGGTGTACCCTTCTCCTGCATTGCGGAAATCAAAATCAAAAACAGGCCCTGTACTGTCACATAACTCACTTCTCTAAGACAAAAATGTCACTAGCTCCTAAAAACGTCACATCCACTTAATAAGGAAAAGTCTGTAGTGGGAAGTCAGATTTCAGAAGGGCATAAGAACAAGTAACCTGCTCAGCACCAGAGATCTTCCAGGATAAGACATCTCCATCCATCTCGCAATGTCTCCACTGGAGTGTTAATCTGCTGGGTAACATTGCCAACAATTTATTCTGACAGAAGCTAAAGTGTCAGTTACAAAAATACAGTACCAAAGATATGATACCGGCAGCATGAAATAAACTGTGTACCGTAACTACCAGGCTTCTTTATCAAGAGACTTGATACAATTGTGTGATGTCAGAGGACGCAGCATATATCATACACTCTGTAACAGCAATTAGAGCTGTCTATCTCAATCCATAACCCATAGAAAATGAGTACTTGTCAGGAAGATGGCATTAAGAAAGGACATTGTTGCCTGACAGGAAAGGTGATGAGAAATATCAACTTGCCACCATCCAATTAGTCCAAAAAGAGCAGACATAGAAGTGCAAGGACTAAGGTAGCTTTGGACATAATTAATCAATTTAGAATTTGTTTTGCCTAGAGCATACTTGTAGATTCTATTTTAACCTCAGTCATTAAGAGTATTGTAGGGTTTCAAAGAGTTAAAAAAATGCATGTTTAAAGATATCTTATTACAAAGCGCTATAATATCACTGTATTATGCCTTTTCAGAGTGTTTAGGAACAGAAGTCTGATAAAGTTTAATGCATCCAGGGTCTACGCTGTATTTTTCTTTTAAAATGAACATAACAGATTTCATGAGCTATATATAAAATCAACAGCATATTGTAAACACAGCAGTAAATCTTCTTTACTAGACAAATGAGGCATATGAGTTAAGGTTCAATAGGCCTCTCCAATCAGAAAAGATAATGAAGAAAATAAGGGTAAATGTAAACACAAACAGTGCCTGGACTTTCTAAAAGGTTATTTCTAGCTTTTCAAAGCTTACTTTTTTTAAACCACAAAATTTTTTTAAAGACAGTGCAATGTGGCTGGACTCCAGCTGAAAGCTTTTCCAATCCTGAATTGGTTTCTTAAAATTTTTGCATAGGAGTAGAAAAGAGATAATATTATGCATGAACAGTGTGTGAACACTACAGTATAGGAAACCTACACTAGAATTTCTTATGAAAATTCCCAAAACAATCATCTACTAATTTTATTAACTTACTATGACACAGAACTACTTGGTAAGGAACACTGCAATATTGGACAGAAATGGTAAAAGAGCAGATAAACTGCTTCTGAACACATGTCACAAAGGAGACCACCAGTACAACCTCCAATTTGCACACTAGAAAACAGAGACAAAATAAACTAGTGTGCCAAAATTTCACAGGAAAGAGAAGTGACAAGAACAGAAAAAAATAATTAAAAAGCCTTTTAATTCTTAGGTCAGTAACCTACCATTTACATTGGTTTTACTTTATTATACTATATTACTTTATTTACCCCAGAATATTTCAAACATTCCGATTTTCTATATTCATAGGATATGTTACTAAATTTACTCATACAGAGCACTCCCATTTTTCTTGGTACCCTTTATTTCTAGCTCAGTGTTTTTCCATGATACACTCTTGTGGAATGTCTGTGTCCAGAATTCTGTGGTGCTCATTTCTAGGCCCTTCAATCTGCCCTAGAAGGAGCACTTGACTTCTCCATATACAGGGCCTTATTTTATGTTAATCTTCACCAAAGGTCAATAGTTGTTCCTGAACCTAGGTGGAAACAGTATATTACACAGAGAGTGAATTTTCCAATAGGAAAAAAAAAAAAAAAAAACCCACGTGAATTTTACTGAATCAAAATCAAGACAAACCTCTGGGAAAAAGCTATAACTTGGCAAGCTTATTTGTATAATTTTTGTTATGGAATTCACTTACTGTAAAGCTGCTTGGCAAGGAGGTATCAGCCACACAGCCTTGCCAAGTTTATACTTCAATGGTTAAATAAGAACTCCCGATGTCAAATTCAAACTTGACTAAAGAATGTTCTATGTAAAGTTGATGCATTTCCAGGACCATTTTTTTTTTTAAGTAGATGCGGAGAGAGTAGAAAACAGATTAATGTCAGCTTCTATATCTTTTTCATGTATTTTTTCTTCTTCACCTTTTAGGAAAAAAAATATCATAAGATGTCAGAATAGTCAATAAAGTAAAAGAAATTGCTTCCTTAGAACTGTGCTGAGAGCCCAACCCTGCTGCAAATACAGCTGCCCTTAGGTGATGAGAGTTCTCTAGATTATCCTACACATAAATAGGTGGGAAAGAAACACAAGCAAATTAGGCACAAGGCTCCACTTCCTGATTCAGTTTACTTCAATGTATGACCAATCAGTTGATCACATCATTTTCTGCAGAAAGAAGTTATGTTTCTTTAGGCCCACAAGAAAAGACAAAGGACTACCTTCCCAGATATCTTATTCATAAATTTTTGTAGTTACCATTAAGAACACTGCGGTAAAAAAGTGTCAGGGCATGGGATGTGAGATCAGTACTGAAAGCTATCACTCACGGATGGAAAGCCTGCTTCTGTGAACAGAGCTGTTTCCCTATATTTCATGTTGCAAGAATAAGATACTTCATATCTGAAATAAAAACAGAAAAGGAATCTCAGAGATTCCTTCGGGGCAGCAGTACTCGGTAGATGTGAGAGAGCACAAAGTAATTGAGACCTAGACACAAAGATCACAAATGACTTTGTAGTAAGCTGGATAGGAGCAGATCATAATTATCTATCATGCAATTAGGACAGAGATTTTATAAGAGAACTAAAACAGCTGACAGAATTATAGCTACAGGACTACTATAATTTAGAACATAGTGTTTGTACTTGCATACTGGAAGTAGAAATTTTCTTGCCTTTTTCTGACACTCTGTGATTTGGCCACACTCAGTAAATATTACTCAAGCAGGAGAACAGTTGTTCTCTTCATTCACTATTTTGTCAGCGTGCTACTGAAATTAATAGGACAAACCCTGACATTCAGGAGAAAGTTGTACAGAGGACCCAGATTTGAAGAATAAGATTTGTCTCGATACTGTACGCTCAGCACAAAATACCATAGCCTTTAGAAATCAAATTTTAAAGAGAAGCCATTTAGCTTGGGGAAATAGAAGATGTCCCTTATTTTAGTCTCTTTTTACAATGAGAAGCCGGGGAGTGAGCCCACAGTCATTTCTTCTTCCCACACAAACTACCTACCCAATGAGCTGACTGGAAGAGTCGATTAAATTGTAACATGCTGATTATGTGGAATACAAACTGAAGGAGAGATAAGGGTGATGGATGTCTCTGGCCAGTATTACAGCTGTTGTCTGTGGCTGTTCTTCACACAGATGGAGGATAGTATTGGCAGCATATGGCATGGGAGTTTGGACATGGAAGGTGAATAGAGAAGACTATTGATAAAAGGAAGTAAAACCAAAGCAGCATGGTGGATATGAAAACAAATGTGACAGACTGAACTGTTGACCATCTTACAAGTTTCTTCACCTCTCTACCTTACCTAGGATTTCACCTCCATTCCTACTGCTTACCTTTTATTTCTGCCTTCAGGAAAAAGTGAACGAGGAAGGTTTAACTGATAAGGTCTAAAGTCAACACATTCACTGCATCCAAGCAGCAGTCACTGAGGCAGACTGTCTGTGTGGAAGTCTCATGAAATACGATGAATACTGCTCTTCCTTGAAAGCCTTACTACAACTGAAATAATCAAATGCTTTAGAAAATGGCAATTTGGGCCATTTATGCTTTAGAAAATGGCCATTTACCCAAAACCGAAGTCGGTTTGAGGGTAGGTGTGATATACAGGAGTATAATGTAGTGGTAACTACCAGTTGTCCCTTGGCTAAGATTCCTGTTTCAATTTCAACAGTAAAGATATATAGGAATATAGCATCCTAGGATTTAAAGGATCAGAGTACGCCCTCTATGTCACAGAGTTGTCCTGCCACTGCTCTCATTAAGGCCAAAAGCTTAATTTTTGACACAAGCTGCAACCTAAGTTTCTAAATAGTAATTGTTTAATGACATTTCTTCTTCTCCTGAAGGGTTTTAACACTGATCCTGTACAATCCTTCCTCTTGAATGAACATACCAGTTTGGGTTATTTCTCCTCCCAGAAGATTCCCCCTCCCCTCCTTCTTTTTCTTTTTTTTTTTTTTCTTTTTGACTACTTTATTCCTTTTCATGTAAAAACACCTAAACTACACTGTAAAACAGGATGAGGCTTCTCTGGAGTCTGAGAAAATTTTCTGTTTTGACTAGACTCTATGTGATACAATTTCTGAATGTTTACATCAGATGATAAGAGGCTGGATTTCATTGACTCTCCTGTTCAAAAGCTAATATCAAATAGATCATTAAAAATGACTCATTTTCTCAACCTTACAGATGGGGTTTGCTTATGGTGCTAGTGTAAAAAGTCAGAATCCAGATCCTTTCAATGTCTCTGATACACCTACAGTCTTCAAAAACTTTCTTAAAGTGCAACTATCAGTCTAGAAATATTAACTAGAAATACTAGAATACTAGAAATACTAGAATACTAGAAATACTAGAATACACTAGAAATATTAACAATGCCAAATTAAAAACAATCAAACAAAAACAAACAAACAAACAAAAAAAAACCCCAGAAATATAGGCATTTGAATCCTAGAGCTTTAAGAGACAAAAACAAAAAACAAAAAAAACACCATCTAAAGACAATAAACATCAGTATCCAAAATATATTATTCTGCAAATCAATGTGCACTCTGCAAATCAGTGTGCAATGCTAATGACACAGCCTTATCAGGCTGCAGTATAAGGGAAGCTGTACCAGCAAAACAAAGGAGGCAGTATACATAGAGATATGGGTGTGCAACGGAAAAAGAAAATAAGGAAAGCTGGCATGGATTCCATGTGTTTATAACTATCTTGTATTCTAGTTTTCCTCTTGGTGCAGAAGAAACAGAGTAGAAAAATACAACAAAATAGGCTGTGCCTGCTTTTTGTAATATTCCTGTTTGTCTCTGTGGAATCTCACTGCTCCTCTGAATAAACATCATTATCCATAAATTGGTTTGTACCTCATTACAGTGTAAAATCATTGAAGATTTTACTTCAGAAAATGGATATCGGTTTTTTGGGTAGTAATATGAATAAGTCTATGCAGAACTACCACACATCAGTTATACTCAGGTACCAGACAAGAATGCATTACACGACATAAGTGAAAGAAGCTCTAAGCAATACAAATAACATCAGCCTGCATGCAGGAGTAACCAATATTGTAGCTTCAGGGCTGGATAAAACAAGCAGGCTGTGGCTCTGTATCATGATATTGTAATGTTCTTTCCTCACACTGGAACACAAGTTAACCTAATTACAGTCCCATAAACAGATGGATATAAATGACAGACTGAAAGCATAGCAAATTCCTAAGGCAGGGCCCTTAAAGTTTCAGAATGGTTTATGCAGCATCTCACCATCAGATCTCACACACTAGCAGAAGACTGTCCCAGCACTTGAAGAAACCATTAATGAACTGTCAGAAGACTTCAGGGAGCACAACAGCTAGTTCAGCATTTCAGGGTTTTTGTTTGTTTGTTTGTTTTTGTTTTTTGTAAGATAAATACCAAAGATTTCAAAGAAAACAAGTAAAATAAAACACCCTGTTTTATTTTGTTTGGTTTTCACATAAAGAAATAGAAGCAAGACCAATATGCCTTTCATTTTGTCTCTATTTTCTATCCTTTCTCTTCATTCAAAGAAGATAAAGAAGAGGAAAAGATGACAAAATGAGACAAAACAGAAATATTTGTAAAATTAAGATACTTCACCTAAATACAATTTTCTAGAGCAGAAACAAAAATAAATTTCAGTGGAATATATTAAAACTCTAAGCAAATGTCCAAAATGAACATTAATTTTATTTATTTATATCTTTTCTTTACAATGAAGGATGTGAGTTTCTCATCTGGAATTAGCAGCAGAGCAAGAAGCCTCCTTAACTGGTATAATGGCTTCTACTATTATCCTAAAATAGGACATACCAATAAAACCTTTTGCAGTGTCGCGTATTTACTCCGAGCCCTCATGGCTACTTCTAAGGATGTTAGCCTCCCTTAATCTCCCTGCCAAACTTAGGGCAGTGTTATCTCAAAAGTCCAATAAGAAGAACTACTATCAGAAGAGATAACGTTACTGTCCTTCTAATAAAGACTCTTGTTGACCTTGAAGCACGTGCTAAGCAGCGGCAAGGGAAAGTTGTTGAGTATGTTCTATTCTGGAGCTTTGTTCAAAACAATTGGAAGTGCAAATAGTGTACCTGTAAGAAAGATCCTGGTCATACTCCAAATGTGTTATTAATTCTTCATAGGTTTAGTCAAATCAGCAGGCTTATACAGTTTTCTGCTAGGACTCAACATTTTAATCTGCTAATTACTACAGCAGTGGAACAGGAAAAAAAAAAGTATCTTAAAAATTTTTTTTCAAGTAATGTTATTCAGATCTTACAGCTTTTCAGTGCTTTAAAAAATGTATTTGCCAATTCACTTTTGCCATGATATACTTCCTTCTTTCAAGTGACTTCATCTTGGGTTATTTGGGGGTTATTTTTTTTTAACGTAGAATGTTAAACGCTCAAAGCTGTCCCTGTAATATAATGATTCAGTATCACAGCTAGTGGTTAACAGCTCTGCTTCAAGGTGGTATTGGATACACGTAACTTCTCAGCCTTAAGGAATGCATTTCTTCCTTTCTTTGTGAAACTGAGTAGGTGGTTTCAAGAAAAGAAAACATGAATGCCTTGCCTTCTTTTCTAGTAAACGCTTCACAAGGAGAAAAATTTGAAATGGGAATAAGCTTGAAAGAGGCTTTATTGTTTTTGTGAGAAAGGTTAATGGCAATGACTGTACTTAAGAAAGAAAAGAAAAAAATGATGAAGGAATCAAAAAGCCAGCAGCTGTGTCTTGATCTGGATCAAAGTGATAGAGAGGGAACTGTGCCAAGTATCTCCTATGAAAGCATCTCCCATTTTTCTGCATACTCAATTAGATTTAAGGAGTTCCATACTGCATTACAGTGCAAAATAAAAACACTATTTTTTGAAGACTTGCAGTGTTACAACCATTATCAACTGGGCTGAGACTCTTAATTCATTTACTGTAGACTACAAAACAGCTACAAAAGAACTGTGATCTTTTTGTACCTGTATGGATTGATTTCAACTGCTAACTAGAAAGGAAGAGCATTTTTTAATCCAGGCACTATCTCCTCAATAGTGATGTTTATCTGGAAACAATTTGGCTTAAAAACTATTGCTTCAAATTGATTCTTTGAGTCTTAACACTATTAACAGTTGAACACTGGGTACACTGCATTATTTTCTGAGATTTACCTGTGGCTTATTTGCAAAAGCCACCTTTCTATCACTGTATTGACACACAAATGGAACCTGCACTTAACCCTGCCACATTTGCTAACGGAGCACAAATCAAAGATTTCCACTCTTCATTGTCAAAAAGATGAACTATTTTCTGTCCAATTCAAACAGCACTTGTGCACCCAGATTAGTCATTTTCTAGAACTAATGTAAACCACAGCATCAGTCCTGACCACTAACACATCAGAACATTTCCCTGCTTTGACTACAGATGAGTGCAGATGTATACTTTTCTTGCTGTGACAATCAACTTTGGGAAGAACATTCTGCAGTTCCATTTGTATATGTTATTTTCAGGGCTTTACAGTGAGTAAGTTATAGACTATCATAGTGCTTTTTGTCTTGTACACTAGAGCTGGAACAATGATCTGAATTCCTTCTTCTCATAGGGCTATCAAAAGGAAAAAATGAAGGAAATAACAGAGGAGGTCGATCCACAGAAGCACCAACATCATGTACCAAAATACTACTGCTAGTGCAGATCAGTGCCTCCGCCAAGTATCTGAGATGGCTCAAAAAGAAAATAGATGCAATGACTCATGCTACTAAAGGCACAGTACTCATGATCAGAGCCATTTCCTGGACTGTTAAATCAGCAACTTTCATGAGCACTGAATTAAATACCATCTTAAGTGGTATTTCAAAGTTACAGTTGGTTACATGTAAGCCTGCTGACCTTAACAACGTCACGTTAAGTATTTTCTTTTTAATTAAGGTAATGGCTAAGCTCTGAGGATGAGTATTGTTTTTCACTTCATTAATTTTATTGTTAACTGGTAAAAGAGAGATATGGAAACACATTAGCAAAGCAGCAAGAAAGAGGGGACATTTCAGGTGTCCTGAGCTGTCACCACAGTATTTATGGGTTGAGGATCATGGTGCTAATCAAGTCCTGAGCACAGAAACCCGTCTCCAAATTGTTCAGCCACAACTCCAAATGCTTCCAATAGCTGATCTACCAGCACTCATCTGACAGCCACACTAACCTACCTGATTCCCTGGTCTCCACACAATAGAGACACTACTTTTAATAAATGCAGGAAAGCCTTTTCTTTCCTTTTTTTTTTTTGTAGAGGCAGATGTCTTCTGCGATCTCCTTTTCTGTTGGATGTTAAGGAATTAATATTCATAAAGATAAAACAGTTAGGGATGCAATTGTCTTCTTGAGAAAATAAGAATGCAAACCCTCCCTCCCGCTCCAGTTTATAAGATGAAACACTTTTGCAAAAGTCCAAACATAGTTATGCTTCTTGTTTTTGTGTTGGCTTTCCTTGGTAAAAGTTACTGGCCTAGAAATTACCTTCTGGAATGGGTTGATAATTTTTGCACATTAAAAATTAGTGCTCTGGATATAAGGGCACTTCATATAAGCCTTCCTCCCTGATTTGGGTAATAATTACATAAATAGTAAGAATTCAACCTATTTATTTTTTTCATAATTAGGGTCATCCATCCCAACCACAATGCACTGAAGATTCTTTGTCCTTCATAACTATTACAGAAAAATGCTAAAAGTATGTGAAAAGCTTTCCTCATGCTCTCATTTTGCACATCATTCTTGCTCACAGGATTTATTACATCTTAAAGGAACATTCTCATTGAATCCACTCCTGAAAACACTCTGCACATCACTGCCTTCTACTGAGTAGGTAGAGGGGGGAACAGCTGGAAGACCATTTACTCCAATAACTGCAAAACTTCAAATCATCTGATTTTGTGAAATGAATTAATAAACGAATAAATTAATTGCAGAGCTGCATGTCAGAAGATCTTAATCCTACTCCTTATGCAAGTTATGTGGCTTGCAGGAAGCATAATAGCATTTTTGCCCCAATTTCTTTGTCTTTGAAATGAGAACAATGGTATTTTTATTAAAGTTATAGACTGCTCAGAGATCCCAGAATGGGAGAATTCTAAACGACTGCAAACTTAAAACAAAAAATTCTGACCTCTTACTGAAATGTTCACAAATGTGTTTGTGGGCTGAACAGCTCCTGATAGCAGGGTAGCTTGTTTCCCTGCTCAGTCCACCTATTCCAGCTGCAGCTGTTCTCAGGGGACACATATAATCATCACATTTGTCACGATGGCAATGGCGATAATGATACCGTATGCACTAATGAAAGGCAAGTACACTTTTCACTTTCTGTCAGGCTTGGTGCTTGGGTAACACTGCTTGCCAGCTGCCTCTGTCCACAGCACAACCTGTAATTTGGTTAACAAAATGAACCATTTCAGAGATCAATCATTATCCTGTCTGTCTTTATCCATGTACTGCTGCTGCCTCTGATAAACGTAGCAGGTCTCACAAACAAGGTCTTTTTCAGTTGAAAAGGATGTAAAATAAACAACAAAAAAAAATCTCATATGCCCATTCAGAGCATTTTTCATAGTAATAGAAGTTGTGACACTTGTCACCTGTAAAGTTTAGCAGAAGTGTCTTTGCCACACATTTTCACTCCCAGTTTTTTGCACCTTCTATGGCACCCCATCGCTTCCAGCTTCCTTGATGCTTTTACAGGATTTAGTGTGGTATATTCTCATGTGATGTTTCTACTTTACATTCATCAATTTTTCAGATCCAGGTGTATGCTATAGTTCTGTTATTTTACTAGGCAAATAAACTTCAGGGCTCAAAGACATGAACTTCAGTGGCCAGAAAGAAACAATGTGTAATGCTACTGGTGTTTCACCTCCTATTTGCATGAAAGTTAAGGACAGAAGTCAAAGCCTTTCACTGATTTAGATTTTCCCTCTCCTGATGGAATAGTTATATCAGAACAAAGCCCACGGTTCAATAGTGCAGAATACAATACTGAGCACAAAGCAGTTCACATCATGGTCTGAATCTTGAACTTCTCATGCAACTTCCCCACAGTGGATACTTGACATTTGGTGTTGCATCCTCTCTTAATTCAGTTTCCATTTATTCCACTCCTGTGTTTCTATCAATCAAAGGGAGCTTCTCTTTTAGAACTGCAAGATTTTGGACATCACAAGGATGAGATAGAAAAGAAGCTCCGTTTTAGCCCTAAAGTCTTCAAAGTACTGTCAGAAGAGCCCTAATTCTTTTTCGAGTGGCTACTCAAGTATTCCATTGTAACTGCTGATGAGCATGCACTCCTTACCCTGTGAATGCAATCAACTTAGGTTCTGGAGACTCTCAGTCCGTATCTCACCACATGAACTTCCCCACTTGGTTTCTTGCTGAAAATTCTAACTTGAAAAGAAAATAGAACTACAATTCAAATAAAGACGCTGTATGGAATACAAAAGGTAGAAGAGGCATGTTACCAGGCCTGGATTTTCCTTATTCATGCAACAAGAGTAATCATGTCCTACCATCTAATGGGAGCAGCATGCAGCTTACCACATAAACAGTTGTGAAGAGCTGTGACAGTTAATGAAAGCTGAAGAAACTGTACAGACAGATAATTCTCAGAATATAATAAAATGGTGGTTGTCCTAAAAAAAGTTACTTTTCTATGTAATTTTTAAAAGCAAAGTTGATTTACTAGAAAATCATGCAATTTTTCATAAGTTATCTTTCAAAGTACAGACATTACAATACTGGAAGGTAACATATACAACCTTTTCTTCCCACCTCCCCTTGTTTTTTTTTTTTCCTCCAGGATGTCCTCCTAAGAATAAGAGATTTGCTTACCTTGCCTCATTGCCAGGCAAAGCAACAGAATAATCTGTCACACATTATTAAAATATGAAAATATAAAACCAATATTCATTCTATAAGTAATCAAATGTGCCAGGATTTTTGCATTTACAAAGACACAGCAAAACACCACATAACAGAAAACAAGTATCAGCTGGAATTTCAAAAGGCTTTTTTAGAAAGCACTCCATCGAAAGACACTATATAGGAAATAATAATAGGAAAAAAAGTTCTGTAAAAATTAGAAACTGATAAAAAAAGACTGTGAACAGAAAGAACTAAAATTGTTGGTTTTGTTTCTCAGTATGGCAAATAAAACAATAGAGAAGTTCTGTTTAAGAAGCCCTGTCTCACATAATTGTCAGTACTGTGGAAAAGGAGATAAATAAGAAAAACAAATCCACAGCTGGCATATAATTATTTAAGTTATTTCTTAGTAGGAGCCCTATGAAAATGGTCTACACAATGGCAAATCGAATTAACTGTGGACAGATGCAAAGAAATGCATTCTGAACATAACTAATAATCCATATCTGCTGCTGAGTTCCAAATTAACTGGAAGCACCAAGGAAAAAGGCCCCATGCACATTTCTCAACCTGTCAAAGCCTAAACGTGGGATATAAAAATCCTAAATGAGGGAAAAACTCAAGCAGAAATCCTGAAAATACTCTTGGATTTATTCTGGATAGGGTAGTTTGTTTTTGTTTTGTTTCTGAAAACTCTTCTCTGTTGTCTCCTATTGTTGACATAAGCAAGTTTTTTTTTTTAATTTGGCAGACACTGAACAAGTTGACCTGGGATTAAAAAATAAAAGAGTCAAACTAGGGAAAATATGTCCACAGGTATGTCCACATGTGAGGAGGCTGTAACAACATCTACTCTGGAAACTGCAACATGTCCAGATTGATTTTGGCTAGGTGAACTGCTATTCTGAAGAAAAATAATCATGCCCATGATATTACAAGGCAATCCAGTTTTGCTTCTGATAGTGCTCTGTCAAGGTGTACACAGACAAGGTACATATTCAATCATCTTTCATTTTGCATTTCATTTCAAAGGAGTCATTGCTCAGATTCGATCCTTAGATTTTCCAGATTGTGACACATCTCTGATGGGTGGATGATTCACATCAAATCAACCACAGCCGTGCACAGGCTTACATCAGTGTTGGTAAGATGCTCAAAGCACGGGGAAAATGTGTTTATTTCTCAGGGGATACCATTCACAGTGAGGCAAAATACAAGCCTGCTTGGCTTTGTGGGTGATACAAACAATAGAGACAGTATTCACATTGCACTAAGTGTTTTGTAACAACTTGTGAAGTAGAGAATGTGATCTGTCAGAGGAATGGATGGTGTAGGAGGAACAAAGGATATTCTGAATTTTTCCCAGCATAAGTCTTGGATAAGCATATAAAAGATAAGAAGCATGAAAACATCTGAGAAAAGGGGACTACAAAAAATGACTCCTCCAACTCATGGAGCTCCCTACTGACACAGTTTGACTAAAAAACTCAAGTAGATAAACAACAACAACAAAAACTAAAAACAATCATCAAAACAAAGAGACAAAAACAGCAATAGCAAAAAAAAAAAAAAAAAAAAAGAACTCCACACAAACAGGGCAGCAAACTCACTTCAGGATGTCATCTAGTTTAAGCAGATATGAGGCTTCTCAGAACAACGGTAGAAGAGATAGTCAAAAGAACTCACAGCTTTTTTCTTGCCTTGCCATTGTACAAGCATTTGCAGTTATGCAATTGTAATGTATCTTAAAAGTTACTGGAACAGGATCAATGTCTATCTGCCCCCGACTGGGATAGAAATAAGAGCAACATGTAACAATCAGGAATGACTTCAACATACAGAGGAAAAAATGAGTTAGAAATTGCCTTTTCTTCAGAGCAATAGTCATTTTCAGATTCTTATTAATAACCTAAGAGATCAAATAATGGCAAGGGGGAGAGGATTAGTAAGCAGCCTAAGTGTCCCTCATTTTATTTCTGTATTCAGTGATATATTGGATATAAAACTCAGATCTGTTTAGAATGACCATGTTTTGGAAGTCATCTACCAATCTACATTCTGGTCAGAAGAACGCACCTTTTGCATGGTTTAAACTCAAAAATATGTGATGACCTGGAGAAATGATGACATGAAGAAATAGGATTGGAATTAAGTATGATTGCGAATGAGTTAAGTGGAGTAAAAAAGAAATAGGATGTTTGACATATCTCTATATCAAAAGGAGAAGATAGGCACTACCACCCTGTCTTTTCTTCCCTTGCCTCCACAGCTTCATATAAATAACTCATTATTAATGTACCAGAAGACATTTCACATTTACTCCTTAAGATCAACCTGACAACTTGCCAGCTGTTTCTGTATTATTCTCCCACAACAATATGACTAATCCAAGGAATGTTCTCAGTATCTCTGCCAGCAGCATGGTTACCCGCTGTTCATTCATCCTAATCTGTTCCCTGAGCAGGGATGTAATATCTCCCACATATAGGTTCCACACATTTCGCAAGCCAAAAGTTTTGATATCATATAAGCACAGTTTTTACCACTGATTCATTCTAGAAGTTCTCATGCCAGGAAAGCAGACTCCCAACCTTTTATTTTCAGCATTACTGCCCCAAACATATGATGGTCAGTGCTATTACAATACCATGGCCTGAACAAGAAGTTTGTGAGTCAACATATATTCCCACTGTCTTTGTCAATAGTAGAACAGAATTACTGAGCATTCAATACAGGATAAATGTAAACAGTTTGGGGAAATGTGCTCATCTCTTGGAGTGGATCCAGGGAAAGGCCACAAAGATGATCAGAGGGCTGGAGTATCTCTCTTATGAAGAAAGACTGGGCTCATTTAGCTTGGAGAAGGTTCCAGAGAGACCTCACTGTAGCCTTCCAGTTCTTGAGGCGAGCTTACAAGCAGGAAGGGAACTGACTTTTTACACAATCTGATAACAGTAGGACAAGGGGAAATGGTTTTAAGCTAAAACAGGAGATATCCATCAGAAGTTAGGAGATTTTTTACTCAGAGGGTGGTGAGGCACTGGCACAAGCTGCCCAGGGAAGCTGTGGATGCCCCGTCCCTGGAGGCATTCAAGGTTGGATATGGCCCCGGGCAGCTTGCTTTAATGTGTAGCATCCTTGCACATGGCAGAGGTGTTGGAACTAAATGATCTTTAAAGTCTCTTCCAATGTAAGCATTCTATAATTCTATTATCTCTTATAAGTACATCTTGATGTTTAAGAGTGAAAGACAAGTGCAAATGACATTAAAGGCCTTGACCTTTACTGGGTCTCATACATTCAAAAAATAACACTTTTAGAATAAATACTCTTAAGAAAGTCACCACCTAGGACATGAGCCAATCCTTGTAGATATTGGTAACTTATCTTGGTTTGCATCACATCATCTAAAGTCTCCAAGTCTGAAGAAAGTACATTTGGTATTCAAAATCAATAGCTGGAAGGACACTTGAAAAACAGAATGACATATACCCCCAAATTCTCTGGTGTGTCTTGTAGGTTAACACTTGCTATGCCCCATTATGTCAGCTTGATGAAAGAGACCAGAATGTGTGCAGCCTCATTCAATAAGATATTTATTCTTTTTCACCCCCTCTCTTTAAAGAAAAAAAATCTTTTCCTCGTTGCCTGCACTGTTTACTATTTTCTGAGTGATTGTATCTGTACAGGTAACAGGACAGGGGGATTTGTTTGCACTCCTGGCAAATCACACAAACATGTCCTAAAATGGAGAGACAGACTTCCAGTGTGTTTGCCAGTGTCATACAACTGGTCTTTTTTTGAAATGCTACAAAACAGAAAGAGAAAAAAGTAAAGGAGTTTGGCAGTGCTTGCCAAATGGCATCTTCTGTCATATGCACACAGTGATCTGGATAGTCGCTTGGGTGCAGCATAAAAAGCTATTAGCATCAGAACAAAAACAGGCATCCAATTTCCCCACCCACCCAGATGGAAGAAAATAAAGCACCTCACCAGTAATGGTTTTCAGAGAGAAAGGGATACAAAACAGGAAACAAAACAGGACAGACTTCAGTGGAATCCTTTTTTCAGTGTGTATTTTTGTCCTCTCTCTTTTAGTGTCTAATCCATAAATGAATCCAAACCTCATACAAAAAAAAAAAAAAAAAAAAAAAGCATCCTGTTCCTGGATGCATTTTAAAGGCAAAGCAATATGAACAGAGGAAAGCACTATAGTTAATAAAAAAGGACTTTCCTCTATCATTCTTTGTAAGTGCACAATATCTAGCATACCCAATAAATGGAGATAATAGAAAAGAAGGAAAGCTCAGGATTGAAAACGCATGGCATAGGCTTCTCAAGCTCCTTTGAAGCTTTTGACCATCTCCCTAGAGCTCCCTTGAAATAAGGTGATAATATCAACTCTAATGATACTGATAATGCTTACAGTAATAGTTTATTCTATGGCAAAACAAGAAGAGACCATTAAAAAAAAGTGCCCCTGCTGCAGTCAGTGATAGCACAGTAGTTGCAGGATAAAGGAAGTAATATATAATTCAAGCAAGAAACACAATGGGATGTAAGACAGGCAATGCTTAGTTTCTCTTCAAACATGGCTTTATTAGCAGCAGATCAGAAAAAGAAAGGATACTGGTGGAAGAGACAAGGAAATACAGACTGAGACAAAGTCTCAAGAAGAAAGAAGTAGAAAAGAGATTGATTAAACCACCCATCAACAGAGATGGTAGGAAATTTTATGCTTTTTTGTTCTAAGTTCTTTGAAGGAAACAGAATAACGTAGTGTGACATTCCACAGTGTTGTGGAATAACATACCGGAGCTTCAGCAAAGTCCATAATACAGTACAATCTCTAGTATTATTGTTACTGTTTAATGAACCTTCCTGTTCTATAAACATACAGTCACAAAATCAACACACAGCATTCTGAAATCAGACATAGCAGAGTAGCTACGAGTTAAATGAAGACATGGATGGAATTTCCAATAACAAGTGTTGAAGCAGTTCTGGGCTTGGGAACTTATTTGCTACCATGAAAGTCAGTTCTCTCTAGAAAATACTGGGAAGATGCCATAATGGGAAGTAGAGGTTTCAATTTCAAGTGCCAAGTGATTACAGCTCTGTCTGAACTGGGCTAAGGAATCAGAGAGAGCACGCCTTCTGCTGCAAAAACATGCACAGGTATTGAAAGAACATAAGCACAGTTAGAATGTCAGTTCGACCATCTGTCTTAAATGGATCATCTTCAACAAGATGTTGCAACTTAATGCCATTTTAAAGCCCTATTTGTTTTGTCAACTCTGAAACCAAGACAAAGGTTTTAAATATCCAGTTTTAATAAATTCAAGTGGTAGCTTCAGGGTTCTGGTAGCTTCAAGTAGGTACAGCATCTGGAATTGTCCTTTCTTTAGCTCCTTTCCAAGTTACCCTACCTTGTTGGATGAAATAGTATTGCAGCCAAAACCAAATTTGGTACCTCATATTTTAAACACAATTTAAAATGAGGCCCATATATATATTTAATTACCATCAAGACTTGCTGTAGGAGAGTCAGAGTTAGCATTTCATATAAAAATAAAGAGAAAAACGTAGTTGTGAGGGAGAAATACAGTTGAAGACAGTGCTAATAAGAACCAAAAATTGTTTGACATATACATGTTTCCAAAACCTTGTTAAACCTAGGTAGCTACCTTGTTAAACAAACTCAATTCACAGAGCTAGAATCTACAGATATCAGATGAGTACTGAGACAGATTTTAATGATCATATTTCTTAGAATGTATCTATTCATTTCAGGAGCTCATTTTGTTTTCAAACCACTGCCTCAAATATTTATCTTTGACAAGGCACAGCTGACAACCACTCCATGGTCATTTTGCACTTTTATGTCACCTATGTTTTAGAACAGATTATAGATTCGCCATAGTTTTAACCAAGTGTGAATTTTTGAATTAAGCAGAATTTCTCTCATTACATTTTTGAGAAGGGTAGCTGTGAGTAATGTGAACATTCTGTAAGTATGGAGATGACATCTGACTGATGACAAGATTATTAAACTGTGGAGGTTGCTGTCAAATGAAAATACAACCTACTTTCAAAGAGACTATTAATATGGATAATAAGTCATCCATTTCCTTATATGGTCCCAGAAAACATCAAAAAACCACCACCAACAAAAAAAGTTCTCACTATATGTAGGAGTAAATACTCTATGGGAAATATGGCAAGTATCAGAATCTTACACTGTGAATTCTAAATATCATATCCACAATATTTAAGTACGAATCACTAATTTATCCGGACAGATGTGCTGCACTGTTACTGAAATGAGATGGAACAATATAGTTTCTCAAAAGCAAGTAGCAACATCAAGCATAAGTTTAAAGTTTAAAGTTTACTTATTTTACCTAAGAATTACAGAAATTAGTTACAGCATAATCTAACACATATGCTAAGCAAATACAATACTCAGTGCTCTTGATTTCCTAACAATTCAGATTAGTGCTCCATTCTAAGCCTCCCTGATACACAATGCATCTGTATCTGATCTAGGACAGGGCATATCCAATGTTTTGACTTGTCAGAGTTACAGTGAGTGAAGAAGAATTGTCTCGGGTTCCATATAGAATATATAATATAGTTACTGTATATAGTTAACACAACATCTTTGATTTTTCTTATATTTTTAATAAAAAAAAGGCAACAAAAACATAAAATTAGTGGGATATTTGACCTTGCTTAAATCATGTAATAATCTTAAACATTTACGATCTTATGGGGCTGCACTACTAGCTGCTCAGAGTTGCACATGGCCCATGTGTTGCATGTTGGACAAGGATGATTTAGGAATTGCTCATATGAACACAAATGAAATAAACTACCATTAGGATTGAAAATTACCGACAGGCACACAACATCTACAGTTGCACATATCCTTCAATGCTGCGCAGAAGAGATATACAAAAGAATGGAACATAGTAGTAGTATGTACAAGTATCAGTAGTATGTCACACTGAACAACCAGCTATTCACTACTACACCAGGACTTCTTCGCATGGAAAGATAGCACTTCTCTACTTTAGTCATTGAAAACCAGACATCTACTCAACGTTAGTTACCCAAATCCTTCTATACTACAGCAACAATTTCAGAGTACCTTTTTATCTTGATGGCATGATCTGCTCAATGAAACTGTCATTCTTCTTTACTTGCTAGAAACAGAACCCTGAAAACAGTAGGCTAAAAGTGTAAGATCTCAGACAGCTCAGAGAAGTAATTTGAATCTCAAATTACAACAAAATTATTTTGCTTTCTACAGCTCTGTCCCATTGTTTTCATCCTTGGACTCTGTACCAAAACACGTTATAATTCAGTAAGTCTTTGGCTTACTACTTTCAATGAAAGATAAGATCTCACAGTGTATTTAAATGCCAGGAGGGAGGATGCATAGATGATGATGCCAAGCTCTTTTCAGTGGTGTTCAGTGCCAGTAGAAGAGGTAATGGAACACAGGAGGCTCTGTCTAAACATCAGGAAGCACTTTGTCACACAGTGCAATGGAACACTGACACAAGCTGTCCAGAGAGGCTGAGGAGTCTCCTCCTTGGAGATCCTTAAAAGCCACTTGGACTAAGGCCTAGGCACCCTTCTGTGGGTGTCCTTGCTCAAGAAGGAGCTGGACCAGATGGATACAGAGGTCCCTAACCAGCCTCAGCCATACTGTGAATTTTGTGATCTCCCAATATCCCAACTCCTGCCATCCTTTGTTATCCAATGACATTGTTTATTTACCTGAAGTGGCATCAGTTACATGTTCTCAAGATTCAAAATCTTTGAATTTATTGTTCATTAGCTCCACCCTCCATAAACAGGCATTACAGCATTAACCAATCTTGTTATACTCAAAAAACTAAGAGAAAAAGATAATGAAATTGTGTAGCATTATTACTGGACTATTTTCATATGATCATGTTTTCATATCCTGATTTTCCATGTACCATGCTCTCAATAGATTTCAATGCAGCCAACATCAAATTCCAAATAACAATCATAAATCTCTCATGAATCATTTTGGCAAAATCTTCATAGAAGTGACTTTGAAAGGGCAAGATAATTTTTGATAAGCTTTATCTTTTCCTGACTTTGAAAACTGCACCATTAGACACCTAATCCCTCTCTCACTTGTGAATGGAAACATACTTACAGCTAACATCCTATCTCTTGCAGTCTGAAACTTCAAAACTAACCTTCCTAATATGTGCTTCTAATTAAATTTCTGTCCCTAACCACAGGTGCTGTGATTCATGCATTCCCTGTTAGGTTCAGTGTTAATTAATGAGGGCTCTTTAAATTCTCTGAGCTGAGGTGTGGGAGGGAACAGGGTGTATGCAAGACACTAGGATTTCTCACAGTTTGTTGTGGTGTGTTGTGATGCCCCTTTGGGAGGGGGCTTAATTACAGCATGCATTCAAAACAGAATGAAAAAGGAGGTGGAGAACTGGGAACAAAAACCCACACAGTGTATTATTCATAAGCAAATATACAATTATGCAGTCTCATGAATTAGGGAACTGCACTTTTAAAGAAAGACAGAACTGTGTCAAACTGTTGCTTTGTGGTATGTTGGTATAATACTCCCTTCTTCTGATGAAAATTAGAGAAAAAGTGGGATATAGTTAAGAGGATCCAGAGGTGTTCATGAAATCTAGGGTCAACTTCTGCTGGGTTCAACCTGAGGCATTAATAAATTTCACGGAATACGGACTTCTACAATCCTCCTTGGGATTGCAAATCTAGACTGCAAATTAGAGGACACAGCATCTCTGCAGATAAGGAATTTCAAGTAATTTTCTTGAGCTTTTGATCATCAGGCTAAGTAAGCAAAGCAGGTATTTCTAGCCTTCCTGCACATGAGTTCATAAGCAATCACCCTTACAAATAGGTACGTGTTACACACAGGCAGGCTACTTGATATGATGAGGTACCACAACTACTCTATCATCAGTTAAGTGGCTGCCAGTCCAAAACACAGCTACTGCTCACAGTTTGTCCAAAATATTGATCTGAAGATGCTATAATTGGCTTCAGATTAGGATGAGCATTTGAGTTTTGTCATTTGCGCTTCAGTGGTTTGGTTTTTAGAGGCATTTTTTTTTCTCCTTAATGAGTGTTCTGAGCAATGCAGAAAAAAACAGCAATTATAGCAGTGCAGTATTAGGAATTAAAATTAAGTACCTCACAGCCAATGAAACATCAGAGGGAAAGTTAAGAAGAACAGAATGCAAATTCAGGAGGAAGAATTTGGCCTAGATGTTCACAATGGCACCTCTTAGAAAATATTCTTTGGGATACTTAACAGCCCTGAATAGTCATAACCTCAGACTTTGTTTTACTCTAAGACTGACATTACAGTACCTGGAAGACTACAGTCCCATGGGTAAAGAGTACAGTACTTCCAGCTGGGGTTGAATCACATAATTCTCCCTATTTCATACAAAAGCTTGTAGTTAAGATATCAGTAAGCCTTCCCTTGAATCAATCTAACATTTTGTCCTCCAGGGACGTGAACTAATGGTGAATAGACAGTAACCATAAATTCTTTCAGAACTTAGAATTTTTTCTTATTAGTGGATAAAATGCATTGGGGAAAAAAAAAAAAAAATATTTATGTATCCCAACCTAGTTCTTACTGTCCCCTTTGAGCTGGTTTGAAAATCACAGCTCATGGACACTTAACTATTTCTTCTTATTGAGCACAATAATCTGATCATGAGTTTTTCAAGCCAAGGTGGATCTGCCTCTTAGCTACAAACTCTGTTTGCTCAGGGCAAGTTGCAGCTGCACTCTGCATTAAAAATAAATAAATAAAAAAGACTCACAGCAGTCTGAAAGCAAAACTGGTCTGTTGTCATGGTCCAAGCAAAATTTATTCACTGACTAGATCTAGCCCTGAGCCAACCTCAGGAGGAGCACTCAACAACTTTCTTCAAAATTTCCCCTAGGCAAAGGTGATTGCTCTATAAATATCTTCCAACAATTGATTTTCCTTACTGTAGAGCCTCTTTCAGCCTACAGGTTCTCAGCTCTGATTAATATCTTTTGGATTTTAACACATGGGCATTGACTGATAAATCCAGAAACTGCAAACATACTGCCACTAGAGCCTTTTTATTGTGAGGGACAGCAAGTTGAAGACAGCAAGGTGTAAGGACAGATGCTGGAGCCCACATGGTTTAAAGACTGATGTAAAGACAGGATGCTGTCTTCTGGCTGTTTCCCTGCCTCCAAGAGGCAGCATGAATCATCATTTCCTTTTTGGATAATTTTGCCATTGACAACCCCTCTCTTTCCCTCAAAAGCCATTATAAAATGTCTAGTCTGGTTTCTTAAAGATAGAAATGATTTATTGACAATTGACATGGGAAAAAAAGATTTAAATTGTTTTTCTCAGTTTACTCAGAATGAGGTACTACTTCCAGTCTGATCACCTAGGTGAACAGTTTTTCTGTTAGCTACACTGAAGGAAGTATCCAAACACTGCATCGTCACTAGTGATGTGTATAATTGCTGGTCTACTTTGGTGAGCCCTAAATACAACAGCAAAAGACACTGCTCAGTTGAAAAGAAGTCCTGGTTTTGCAAATAATATGTTTGATTTTACAGTGGATAGAAAGAGAGTGGGAGTGTGTGTGCATCTTTTTTTTTTTTTTTTTTTTTGTAATGCTTTTGGGACAAACTGTTAAGTAAGCAAAGCAACTGGTAAACTTACAACTTATCTGAAAAGCCTTCAACTGCTATCACAATTTTGTACAATTCAGATCTGTAATCTCACTTACTAAATTTGGCAAAAATTTGATTGCATTCTAATTTTAACCCACAGTATTGTCTGCATTATGAGCTGAGACTGCTCTTCTCCAAAATCTCTAAATCAATAGATAGTATTCCTATTAAATTATAAATTATGAATCCATTCTTCTACAACCCTCTATATCCTCCCTTGTCTTTTGACCAGTACAGATCCACTGCCTTTTTAGCGTTTGTTCATTTGTTTCTGAAAAGTTGATTGTTTAACACATCCATCTATTTCAGAGCTACAAGGATTCTGGAAAGAAGGAAAGGTTAAGCAGAAAGAAAACTAGACTAAAAAACACTAGAGAACATACATGAGGAAACCTGCATGCTTCATCTTCATGCTACCAATTCTCTAAAACACTCAACTTTAAGCAGTGCAGATGTTACACACTGAAGAAAATTACTTAATCTAGGGCAGTTTTGTTTTTCTTTACAAATGTAAAATTTTTGGATTTGGAAGAAGGTAGAAGTTTCCTCAAATGTAAATCTGAGAACATACAAGACTATGATAGAAGCAGCACAACTCTGCAACATTCACACAGTATAGAATCATAGAATGGTTTGGATTGAAAGGGACCTTTAAGATCATCAAGTTCCAGCCCCTGCTATAGGCAGGAACACCTCTCTCTAGACCAGGTTGCTCAAAGCCCCATCCAGCCTGGCCTTGAATGCTGCCAGGGAGGGAGCATCCACAACCTCACTGGGCAACATGTTCCAGTGTCTCACCACCCTCACAATAAAGAATTTCTTCCTGATATCTAATCTCAATCTACCCTTTTCCAGTTTCAAATCATTTTCCCTCCTGTCACTACACACCTTCGTGAAAAGTCCCTCCCCAGCTTTCCTATAGGCCCAGTTGTACAGTGCTTACTTATTCCAGAAAATTCTGCAGCAGATTTGAGGTTTATGGGAAAAGGCCAAAATCTGTGGCTGGAGGTGAAAAAAGTTGCTCTACCACAAACTGCTAAGTACCCATTCTGTCACTTCCTTTAGGATCATTAATATAGCATTTCACAGTGCTAGCATTTATTTCAAATAAACTGATAACCCATTTAAAATAAACGGTAGCACCCACAGACCTGAGTATATAAAACTGCATTCCACTGCACAAGCACTCAGCAGCAAGCCACAAGTCCCTTCTTTTGTTCTTAAAAGAATCTTCCCCTATCATGCCACATCCCTTTGGTGGCACACAGCTTTTTTCACATGAAGGGAAGGTAGCATCAACTCTGTTAGATTCTTTCTAAGGCAATGAAAGCTGCTGAAAATGACAAATCCCCAGAAAAGACCCCCCCAGGTAAATGTTCTATTATCCCCTAAGACAAAGACAACAAAAAACCTGACAACGTTTTAAGTACTTCAATTATTTCTACATTTAAAGCCATATTAGGATATCTTATCGTGAAAGTAGGCATGAAATTTCTAGGACATGAGACTGTTTCCTATTCCTCCCTATTCTTCCCTGAAGTTAAGTCCCTTAAGTTATGAATGAAGTTACCTTATATGATCAAATGGCCAGTACAATTTTAGAGAGAAAAAAAAACATATCTGATTAAAGAGGTTTCTAGAAAAGACTGGAAAGTGATCTAACACTTTTTTGATGGTAATTGTTGAAAAGAATGATTGCAGTTCTTATAATATTCTCCACAATGAAGAAGAAACGATAATGGAGTTTATCTTTTGAAATTTTTGCATTTGGAGAAATTATTGCAGAAATAATACAAAGACTACATAAGGAACAGTACAAATAATTGCCACTCCAAATAATTTGTGACACTTCTCTTTTCAGATTTAAGGTTCATACTTTGAAGGCCCTTACTGAAAAGAGGAATTAGGTTTCAACAGCCCTGCTTCCTAGAGCTCATAACAAACATGGCTATGTCACCATCTATGAAGACATTAGAAGTAGAAAGCTAAAGTTTTTCACCTTCAGTTTTAATGATATGTTGATTACGTGCAGAATCAAGTGGAATTATGGCTTCATCCCATTATATTACTTTTTTTCCCATTAGAATATAATGAGTTGTAGTTTTATGAAGCCAAAACATTTAGAACACCACACAAGTACACACATCAGAGATGTAACGGATGATACCTTCGTTACTAATACATTTTTCTTCCATAATCAATATTTCATTAAGATAATAGTCTACCTTCAGCAGAATACCCTTTATCAACTGAATGTTGACCATTTATAATCTTAAACCAAAGGGACATTCAAGACCACAACACATTCTCTGCAGTTGTTGACAATAATACTGCCGTTTTTTCCCTACAGGATACCAAATAGTTATCAGAACACTGATCCTTTACTCGTTGCAAATCATTTACTTCTCACTTCTCAGTTAATTAGAAAGAAATATACATACATACAAATACATTTATTGTGTATGCAACACATACATTTTTTTCTTTACAGAGACATTCAGCTACCCTTTAGTTTGTGCATACAAACTTCAATAGACTGAAAAGCACTACTTTTACAGACTGATCTAAACTCTTTTTCATAGGTTTTCATAATTTCAAGCAAGTCAAATTATGTATATAAATGAGCAATTCAATATCTTCTCACCTATTAGTCAGGCCCCTAAAATCTACGTACAGACTGTTAAAAAATAAATTCTTATTGGAGTCTTTGCTAAGAGCAAAATTAATCAAGGCAGTAACAAGTTTTTGGCTGAAATTAACATTCATTTATTTATCCCCTTTTTCACTTCTCTTCTGCTACAGGTCTGTGATTATAGCTTGTCTTGCAAGGTCTCCACTGACTTTATTGAAAGCTATACAAACCTTACCATCACTTTACCCCTCAACACTTTACAAATAAGACCATTAGTCACCAAAACAAAATCTTTTAGAAAACTAGCTGTTTCATTCATAAGACAAGAAAACTTTTAGAAAAATGATTTCCCCTTCAGCTACTAAGAGTTTCTTCCATGTAGAGCAAAAAATTATGCTGTGGAATGATGTTTACCCAGTTGCTTTCATAAACTGTCAGTGAACTCCTACTCAGTGATATCTGAAAAGGATAAATTTTACTTCTCAACTTATTTTTGTCAGTTGAAGAATACTTAAATTCTTCTGAATGTAAGCTAGCTGAAATGATCGTATATGAGGGTTGCTCTGAAAGTAATGCTTCCTATTTTATTATGTTGGCCTGCAAAGTCAGAGGCGGGTGTTGGTGGTACAGCAGTAGAGACTAAACTTTTCCACCAGTATTTCACTACATTTAGTTGCTGTGCAACATGTGTCAGCAAAGGAAGCAGCCTGACAAAATGGTGTCTGACCTGGAATTGCTTATGGAGCAAACAGTTCTTCCATGTGGAAAAAATGGCACCCACTGACATTCATTGATGCTTGCTGAATGTTTATGGAGACCATACAGTGAATATAAGAACAGAGAAGCGGTGGGTAGTGTGTTTCAGCGGTGGCAATAGAAATATGACAGACAAGCCACGCTCTCGACAGCCACGCAGCTGTCACAATGTACTGAAGAAAATCTCAATCAACTCATCCATGTGAATTGGAGAATTACAAGGGGACTATGTATAGAGTTGAATATTTACCCCAGTGCACTGGAAACCATGATGGCAATGTTGGAATATCACAGAGTTTATGCCAGATAGGAATACGCAAGCACTACTGAACAAATATGATGTTGAAGGTGACAGCTTCTTGAACTGCATCATAAGCAGTGAAGAGACGTGCTGTCATCGATCACTATGAGCCAGAGGCAAAACTGCAACCCATAAAATGGTGATTTATGAATTTGTAAGTTCAAGATGAAGTTCTCAGTGGGTAAATAAAAGTGCACTGCCTTTTCGGATAGGAAAGGAGTGATCTTTATAGATTTCCTGATACCCAGACAAATTATTAATTCTGATCACTAAATTGCAATGCTGGCTAAGCTGAAAGCTCAAACATCCAAAGTCAGGCTAGAGAAGACAATCTTTTTCTTGCAACATGGCAACAACAGGTCCCATACCTTTTGCAAGACTATAGAGCACATTGCCAGTCTTGGCTGGATTGTCCTACCACACTGCGTAGCAGCAACTATAAACACTGGTGCATTATCAATATTGTTTTTTTCCCAGAACCAAAACACAACACTATATCAGACATTCTGAAGAAAATAACTTCATCCCAATGGAAACTAACCTTTTTCTTACTGGAAAAAAAGCTATTTTATTAAGCTGTGGGTTTTTTTGTTTGTTTGTTTGTTTTTTGTTTTGTTTGTTTTTGTGAAGCCTTTCTTAGTGCTATCCATAAAGAACCCTGCTCTTTGACCTCCCCCCAAGATTGCTGCAGCACACTTAGCTAGCCCAAAGGGCCCCAGACTTTGCTGGAATAAAGCATACACTTTACCAATTACCTTTCCTTCCACTCATATGGTAAGCGAATACTCCTCTGAAAAATCTATGACTCCTTGCACTAAGAGAAAACTTCATTAATTGACATGACAAATACCAAGAAATATCATCTGGGAAAACATACACATCAATCAACAAGCATTGGAAAGATTGATAGAAATTGAAAGCCTTACACCAACTGGCATTTATTTCATAGTTATTTGTCATACGTTGTTGTTCAGGCAGGGGTTCTTAGGCAGTATCTATAACCACATATGTAATTTACTGCCAGAATGATCATAAAGAATAATCACGAATGAGAGCAGATCACAAGAGGGAAGCAAATAAATCATATTGAATATGTAAATCCTGGAGAGTGAATTTTAGATTGTTTGGGAAAACTGCTCAGCAGGATTTCATGGGAAACTGCATCAGAGAATGAAGGGGACCAAAGAGACAGAACCACAGAAAAGTTAGGGTTGGAAAGTATCTCCAGTGGCTGCATAGTCCAAGCTGCTGCTAAGAGCACGGTTAGCTACCACAGGCTACTCAGGACCTTGTGGCCAGTCATGTTTTGAAAGTCTCAAGAAATAGAGCCTCCATTATTCTCTCTTGACAACCTGCTCCAGTGCTCTATCACTCTAATATCAAACAGAAAACAAATATAAACAACAACAATAACAAAATACATCCAAAACTCCCAATCAGAGCAACCAAAACAACCCTCCTCCCTCTCCCTCCAAAAAAAACCCAAAAACCAACAAAACAAACAACCACCACACACACAAAAAAAACCCACATCTTTTATTTTAATTTTGTGAGTCTCAATTTGTACTCACTGCTTCCTGTTCTTTCTTTACCACAGAGGAAAAAGTCTGGCTATTTTCTTTACTACCCAACAGCAGATATTCATGTACATTCTTGAGACCACCCCTGAATCTCCTCCTGTCCAAACTAAACAGTCCCAGCTCTCTCAGACTTTCTCATAGGAGTGATGCTCCAGTCCATCAGTTATCTTTATGACCCTGTGAGGACCCCACTCCAGTACATCTTATGTCTCTTTTATATTGGGAGGCCAGCCCTGAGTACAGTACTCCATCCTGTTGTCATTTGTGCTGAGCAGAGGAGAACCACTGCCTTCAATGCACTGGCAACACAAGTTCTAAAGTAGGCCATTATGCCATGGGTCTTCTTTGCCACAGAAGTATGTGGCTGGCTTGGATTCAGATTCCTGTCTACAAGGACCAAGACCCTCACACTCTTTTCTGATATGCTCCTCTCCATCCACACAGCCCAGCCCCTAATCAATAGATTCACAAACTGAACAAGAAATACTGCAAAAAAGAATGGTGGACTGTGGAGAAGACTGGTAATGTGAACTCAAGTGAAGAACAACATAGCAGATCTGACACAGCTTCTAGTGCAAAAGCTCATTACCTGCCAACTTATGAAGTAAAAACAATGATCTGAATCAGACCTGAAAAAAACTTGGTCAAAGAAACACAAAACTATCAGGAAAATTATTTGAAATACAGATGTTCTTCCATGATCTTAACAAGAAACCTTGCTCTTCACGCAGATCATGCCTTGAGATATTAGCTAATGATAGTATGAAAACTTGACGATTAGCAGGAGATTTAAAAAATAAGCATCCAGAACATAAAAAAAAACCTGTCACAATTTCTTCAGCAATGTTTAAAGCCATGAGATATTAAATCCAGCACTTTACAAAATGTAATGATAACTGTTCAGTAGCCTCTTTTGAGATTTCTAACTTTATACTATAAGACAAAACCGCATATTGCTGTGGAAAGATTCGTTCTTCCTGTCACGATAAAAATACCTGAGTGCATAGAAAACAATACAGAGATAAACTAATATCAAAGGTTTATGGGCAGGTTTGGTCTGGTTCCGCGACAATTGGTGCGGGGGACCCATGGACCCATGCCCCAGGAATGGGAAAGGGGGAAAGGGAGATGGGCCTAGAAACAAAACAGCAGCAACAATCTGAGGAGGAAAGCTAATATACTAAATAGATATCGGAAAGCAAAATAACACAATACCATATAATTGGAATTAAATCAAATAAATAAAACGAGCAAGAGAGAGTGTCCGATAAACCGAAGGCCTTACGCTAACGCTGAAGGTGGACAGCAGCGAGCACCCACTGCTGAGTCCATCCCAAAGGAAAGAGAGTGTCCCGTGACCGCAGACAGTTTTTATCTTTCCCTCTGAGCGTAAACACGTAAGAACACAAAGCATCGCAAAGTCCTCTGGGGAATGGAGTTCTTCTCTTCTGAGACAGGTACACCTGGAACTATCAATGATCCATGGAGCTGGAGCATTAACTCTTTAACTCCCAATACACCACATGATGTTACGATGTGGAATATCAATAATACAACAAAAATCATAAAACCATAACAACTAAAAATGCAGCCTTTGTCAGTAAATACCGCTGGAAGATGCATAGAAAATATTGCTGAAACAAGTACTAGAACAAGTTACACAATGTGGAAGGTCTGCTGTACAACTGGATGGAACTAAATTTTGTGAGCTTCTGCAGGAAAGCTGTACTGGCAAAGATACATTTTCCTAATAAATGACCTTAATAAAAGTAGTCTTTATGGAAAAACTGCAAGTGTAACCATTGCTGCAGTGGATGCTTTGACTGGAAATAAAAAAAGGTTACAGTGATAGCACTGTATATGTAATTCATTCACTGGATCACTGATAGACAAGCTACTGAAGCCAAAAGCAGTCCATGTGTAACAGGCTAAAATAAATGTGATTCATTTTACAAAAACAAGACCTTTAAATAGTAGAATCTTTACGGTACTTTGTAGTGAGATGAGGAATGACTGAAAATCTTTTCTGTACAATACAGAGGTTTCCTGGCTATCTAATGGCAAAGCACTTAAAAAGTTTTTGAACTTCACGATGAGTTACGTATTTGTCTCTTACAAAAAGATAAGTGTTCCAAATTTACTAACCTTTCCTGTGATGACAAGTGGCTGTCAGAAGTACGCTAACCAGAAAATATTATAGAAAAAAATAAATAAATGCACAGTGTTGCTTCAAGGTAAACGTGAGGATTTAAAAAGTGAGAAAGGAACTGGTTTCTGCAAGTAACTCATCCTATGGAAAGAATAACTTGAAAGTAGATGTTTCAAAATGTTTTTGTTATGTGGGTTATTTTTAGATAAAAATATTATATTTCCTACATAAAAAAAAGAATTACCACATTAATAATCTTACCCACTTATCACACTTCAAAAAATAAAAATAAAAAAATAAAAAATTTGGAAGCAATTTTCTAACTTGTTTTAAAATATTCCTAAAAAAGAGTATAGAGGGTTTTGAGATCATTTGTTAAAAATATAAAATGTAATATTTTCTAATTATTTTGCACAATTAACTGATTGGCAACAGGGGAATATGAAAATTTACTAGCCAAATTTCAATTAAAAATCTATGCATATTTGTAGATGAGCTTTAGCTTTTTCAGCTTTTACTACCATTAAAACCAATTACCAATGTAAACCGAACTTAGAACCAAATTTCTGAATTCCTGTTTTACAGTAATTTACCAAGATTTTAAAAATGAAGCATTTTTAACCACATTGCTCAACTGAGAGCAAGAGGGTTTGCTGGTCCATCAGTAAAATAATTTTCAAAAACAGATGATTTCATCTTTGCCTCATTTTAGTACAATAATTTCTAAATAAATGAATATACATATTATGTGCATGAACTCAACATTTTTTACTGGTAAGTATACAAGATCAAGATATCTGGAGACCATTGCTCTAGTACAGATAGTAGTTAAAATTAGAGTGACATATGACCCATAGGATGGCATAGTATAAAGTTTGGTTAATAGAGGTCTAGAGGTTGGTGATTCTGCCAATGGCAGGGAGGTTGAAACTAAATGATCTTTGAGGTCCTTTTCAACCCAGGCCATTCCATGATGCTGTGACTCTATGAGTAAGTGAAAATGCCACATAATAGTATCCCCCCCAAAAAAAGAATGAGGGAACATGTAGACAGCCTGCAAAGAGTAGGAACTGATTAAGCTGGCAGAGCAGCTGGCAAGCATCAACCTGTGATAGAACTGAGTAGGATAGGTTGAAAGGAAGTGAGGATCAGCAGAGCAAATGGAGTAGTATCCTGTAGCATTTGCCTTATGAATTTGGAACTGCAGACTCTGGAATTTAGAACCATTCATACATCAGCTGTGAAATGCTGCTAAAGCTTTACTGCTGCTGAAATGCAGTTCAATGAATGACCTTCGCTTAGGTGACACAATGGCTTTATCTCTGCATATAAACATTGCAGTTGCTGAAGGGGAAATAAAAAGAAGATTCTTCCTTCTGAGAAATTGGAATCATATTTTTAAAAGATTACCATTGCCTCATTAGTAGGTCTTTGTGAGAGCACTGAGGAATGATGACTGAGCTTAAAACACTTCCTTGTAAAATGCAGAATTCCATCATTAAATCTATCAATCAAAGTTCCACTCATCATTCAACCCACACTTGTAGTAATAGTTATTTCCAGAGATGGGAAGCTGCCAAATTTCTGCCTCACAGCTAGTTTTTGTTTTCAAGAACTAAAACTGCTCTCCACACACACAACAGATCCTCTTACCACAGTAAATAAATCACTGTTACATGGCCTTCAGTGATCTTCATGCTACTTCATCATTCAAAGAAGGCAAAAATAGGAAAGTGCTGTTTTTTCTACAAACCCACTGGAACTAAAAGAAAGCAAGGACAGAAGCAATCCCAAAAGAACAAAATGTAGTAGAGATAAGTACTGTTTGAAAGAATGATTCTCACAAGTTTTACCTTAATGCAACAGCATTTATGTAAAGAGGATGGTTTTGCTTCCTTTTTCCCATCTTGACTATTTATTAATACTCTTAGTGCAATGATAATCTCAGTTACACCACAGCAATTTCAGAGTGCAGTTGCATGCTTTGTACAGCAGGTGATATGAAACAAGATCTAAAAGCTGCTACATACGTTTTTAAGCTCATCTTTTCAACACAGTAAGATCAGTAAATCCAGAACTGGAACGTAAAATATTAATACAGAGAATTCAGAGGACATGTTTGGAAGCTACTATAGGATTAGATTTTGTTTGAAGTTGCTGTGAGTAACATGAAGAAAGCCTAAGAACTATAGTATTCACAACAATATAAACTGAAAACATTACAGCCAAACAGAATAATGGAAAGAATAAAGCAGAGGGGGCACTTAATTCTTTACTGCCTTCTTTCACTAGTGTGATCTTTGTCAACTCCCTAGGACAGTAGCTTTCCCTTTGGAATTAAAGTTGAATTTCCCTCAGCAGGATTTTCACATTGCCTGAAATTTCGATAAAAATAATCTTCCTTGATTAGTTTTGCCATGTCAGTCTGCTTCCTCCTGATTTGTTGCAATCAATGCTGTGTAACACTGTGCCACACAAAAATACAGGCAAAAACCCATAGCTCAGGACAGGTAAGGACTACTTCTGTCTTCTCGTAACTGTTTCCACTGGCTGGTGTTACTAGTCCATACTTTGTCTGGCTTTGACCTTGTTCTTCAGTTCCATAGGCACATTCATGACTATCCAGGACCTACCATCTCATCACTTTGTAATTGTCTATTTAGGCATTCTGGATCAAAAGAAGAGTAAACTCCAGACTTGCCTCTCCAATACCATTTTTCTTACTGGAGCTAAAAGATCACTTCCACCAGCAGCACAGGGCCTACACTCACTGAGTTACCATCAGTCTGCTCAGAAATAAGCAGTCACATCTTTCCTCAGAATTTTCAGTCTTTACAGACGTTGATTACAAGTTATCTGTCAATATTTACAAATTTTTAGTAGACAGAGCTTTCTGAGGAAATACATCCTTATTCCTGAGATAGGAAACAACATATCTGAAATACCATGGCAACGTAGCAAAGGTCAATCTGACATTAGATTGACTAGCTTCTACTGGAAGTATAGTTATCTTGTCACTGTACATCCTTAAGTTTTTTCCCAAAGATATACCTTTGTAAACAGCACAAGAACCGATCTGTTGAATTACATAAATCCTTATCTTGTAAATATCTAATAGCTATTTAAAATGATTCTAATAGTTAAATTTCCTTGTTCAGTATTCAGCGCATTAATGTTTCTGTTTTATGATTTGTTCATTAACAGCATTATAATAACTCAGCACCTCATGAGCTGCTCTAAACAACCACATTTTAACTAAATAAATAATTCATAAATATTTATAATTAATAAATTAGAGAGCACAAAGATCAATTGTTCTGCATGGTGTATGAAAAGTACGTTCCATTAAGGCATCAACAGCGCTGTTGGCCAGGATATTAAAGAAGAAAGAAGAACTGTGTATGGGTGGAAATGTAATGCCTTCATCTCAGTCTCATCTTGTATAGACTTAGTTTTGTACATTATTTATACTGATTTAAACCTATGTTTCTACTAGATCTTTTCTGCTCACTTTTAACTCAACTTTAGTCCAGCTTTCTTATATACAATATTTAGCCTTCATGCAGAACTCAGAAACAAAGGTTTCTGGACTGTCCATTCAAAAGTACTGTAACTGAAATGGAACTCCTCAACTGAACCTCCACAAATCTTTTTTTTTCCTTTCACCATCACTATGGACTTCCTCCTATATGTTTTTCTATCCTTTACAGGATTGTGAAAGCCACAAGGAAATACTTCTTCCACTATCTCTGGCTATGCCTCAGTTGACCTGCAGCTTTCTCTATCTCATTTGGAAATGCATCCCCACTTCTCTTTGCCCATTCTCCTAAAATTGCCTTTCACACTCAGTTAATATAATCTCTTTTTTCCCTGCTTTTCTGAGGGGTATTTTGGTCTTTTCAAGGGCAGTACAGAATGCTTTTCTTAAGTTTGTCTTTGTGGTCTCTATCCTAACCACATTCTCTTTCAAAGTTATGCTGCCAAGCTCTCTTCCTGAAAAAGAAAAATACACCACATGCCTGCAAACTTTTCACCCTTACGATTATTAAAGTTGACCCATTTATTTCTTCTTCTACCTAACCTGCACTGTTTCATTCCTCCCATTTTAATGCAGCTTTCCACTATTTCATTATATGCTTCCCAAATACAGCTTTGTCTTCTATGCCATCCCAAAATACAAAATTTGGCAGGAGTCCTACCAGCGGAATCAAGTCATTAGCTGATTACTTGACCTGCTTAACTTTCAGAAGTCTACTGTCTAGTATAAACAATAAACTGTATTAAATTCTGAATATACAGAAAACTGCATAAGACATTAAATAAGCCAAGATAGTTTGTACTGTCATGAGAATTCAACTTTACCATCCTGCACCATATGGGAAATTATTTTCTTTTTTACCTGTCCAAATAGTACCTGAATACTCCCTACACATGCAGCATTGTAGCTTTTCTCAGTTCCAAAGCCCTCAGATTTTTGCATGCTACCAATATGGGACTCTACCATTGAAATTTAGACAACAGTTTCACAACAGACTACAATACTAAATACAATTTAGGGCAGGGAGTAAAGAGAATTCATCTAGCTGAAATTCAAAGAGTTGATATTACTTCTAGGCACAGATGTACTGGCATACCAAAAGTAATATACCTTTTATCTTGACAAACATGTTTGGATGACATGTGAACAAGTAGGTTAGCCAAGGCAGCACTGCAATGCTTGTGGCCTATATTCACCTTTCCTAACATCTACTTCCCTTATCACCCTTCTGTTCCCTCTGCTGCTAATGTGTGCATGGCAGGGAGGTGTTTCCTCATGCAATTCTGGAAGACCTAAGTAATTGAATTTCAACAAAGTAGAAAAACATGTTTCCAATTATCTTTGTCATCAAGGAAACTATGAAATACAAAAGCTAAGAGATGCTTCTAACAACCTGCCACCAGTCACTATCATGGATTTTCTTCTGTCCTTGATTTTTCTGACTAATTGCAGTAGACTTAACCTATTAAATAATTAATTCCTATCTTTCTTGGCTCCTGAACATCTACAGCTCACCTTGAAGACATCTAATTTTGTAGCATGATAAGATTAAGCCCCTATGCTTGTTCATTTTCTCATCCATCACTTTCCAAAGATAACATGGTGTAGAAGTGTTTTTTTTTTACAAGAAGATTCAATGGCTCAATTTACATTTCCTATATTTTGCTTAGAGAAACACAGGGTGATGGCTGTCTTATTTCTCCCAGCTGACACCAACACAAAGAAAAACCTAGTATATTTTATTACAATTCAAAAAAGGAGGGAAGGATAAAGTCATCAAACAGTTCACACATTCTATAACAACACGGTGTGTTTTACTACATTTCTATAAGGCCTGTAAGAGAACAGCAAAGCAAGAACAACATTACACTCTGGTTAAGACAACTTTCTAATAACTGATCAATAAACAGATGCAAGGAATTGCTAGACAAAATCACAAATTGTCACATCAGAGCACAGCTGAGTGTTTTTTTTTTAGAGTATCTTGATTGGCATCTATTATGGTCCTAGCACTGAAGTATCTACAAAATGGAAACACAAACAGGCACGATCATCAGTACTGCTCTGAAATCAGGTTAATTGCATCTTCTAGAATTCCTCCAACTCTCTGTTGTTGCCAGGTTACTCAAGTCTGTCCCAACCTCACATATGGAATCAGACTTCCTCCAAGTTATTTTGCCTGAAGTTTAATAAAAATACTTGGCATCTTGATGACTAGTTACAGGAAAGTAAAAGGCAGTGCTGCAAGACCTAAGAACTGAAGGTCATCCTGTTGAGTTGTTTTGGAGATGGCTAAAGTATCACATCATGGAAATAATCATGAAGTGAGATGAGAGGACTATGAACTTAAGCTCATCAGGCTTTACCTCTAGCCTTATTATACGTATGACAAATTCCTATATAAACTCTAAGTACCACTACATCACATCATAAATATAAAAAATGCAAATGTCAACTTGATGAGAGGTCACTCTTCAAATTACTGTAACTTCTTCCACATTCTTGGCGTAACTGTTACTCACAATGATAGTTACTTTTTTAGTTTTAGTTCCATTTAACAAATTCCTACAATTCTATTTAGGAAATACTAATTCTACAGGCAAAGGACACAGTGGAAGCCCAATAACTGGTGATTAAGCAGTTGTAAAACTGGTTTTCCAAAAGCTTAGAGAATGGGTATTTAAAATGCTTAGATATATCAACATTTACTGGTATCTTTCCCTCCTGTGTTTGTTTTTCCATTCGAACATTAGGAAATAAACTAATTATGATTCAGTCATACACATATTTTCCTCTCTTTCCAACATCCTTCTTTCATGCTGTTACAATTCCAGTAAACATCTGCATTTTTCTTATCTTTGCCACACCTACATTACATTGTAAAAGCCTGCAGGCTGCAAAAGCAGTTGATTCTTTGCTAACAGCTTGCCTACAGCTCACTTTCTGTTTATCAATGTGTGCCTTTCAACAGTATTTTGAACAAAATGCACACTACATAAATAAATGACAATCTATGAAAAAAATGGGAAGACTGTAGTTAGATTGTAGTTTTTTAGAGTATATTTTTCAAATCTCTTTGTAAGAGCATGAAAACAGGATACAAACAATTGCATTTCGCAGTCAAGTGTACCATGAGCACTGACAACTCCTGAGTATTTCAAGAGACGCTTATCAGAAATGCAGGGAGTGGAACAGGCCTCTCAATCTGTTAATTTCTATTACTTTCAAGATCATCTTCCATACAGGAAGCAATAGCTTCTCTCTCCCCTCAGTCTTGAACTGTGTAGCATACTTCTATTTTTTCCTTCCTGCCTTCATACTTACTGATGCAATTGTCAATTTTTCTGCTTACACTGGATTGAAATAATAAAAATATTCTAATCAAGTATTTATGTATGTGGTTCAATCTCTATCAGCTGTAGTGAGAACAATCCAACTGTCTCATACTATGTACAGCTGAAAAAAATGAAGGCAATCTCTTCTTGATCAGAGGTTGACTGTTTTGGAGATTAAGATTCCATGCTTATTTCTCAGAGATGCTGCGCCTGACACCACATGGCAATATAACAACAGGTGGGTAGCGACTGCATACAACTCAGAGGAATTTATTTTGTGATTTTGGACAGAATGTTTCCAAAAATTACCACAATGCTCAAATTAATTTCACAGCAGTAAGTTTGCACATTTATTATGCAACAATTTGATAGTAATACTCAAAGCTAACCGCATTCAGAGGTACACTGTACATATACTCACAGTATATACTTCTCAGTATATAGCCAATACAAACTTGTAGCAGTAAATGTTGCTTCTAATCCTATCACCAAAATAAACATCTTGCAGAACTATGCATTACAAATAGGAATCACAGAGTAGCATGCATTTCACAGCACAGTGAAGGACCAAATGTACCAAAATGCAAATGCCACCTCGCACTGAAGGTCTCTTATTTTCGGATGTACCTCATCCAGTCTTGGTGACAATACCGCTCTGGGCTAAAGACTGTTTCAACCATCCTGCTTCATCATCTCTCTGAATTCAAAGGATTCAGGGGCACTTTTTAATTAGCAATAGTTTTATCCCAAAGTTGTCTTCTTCACCAGACCAACTGGCTTATCCCGCTCCAAGGTATCACAGGAACAAACATATGGCGGGAAACCATCCTTAGAGGGAAGCGAGATAGCATTTCTGAGAAAAGACAACTTTTGCTTGCTAAAAATATGGTACTGCAAGCCACCGGCTAATAAAATCTCTTCATAGGATGAATTAGTAAGAACCTCTGCTGTTTTTTGTCATTTGGAAAATAACCAAACCAACCAACAATATAATAAATAAATAAATAAATAAATAATCATCAACATGCCATTGTGGTACAGGAAAATGGTATCTACTATGTCCAATACTTAACCTGAAGTAATTACACTGGAGTCAAATGAGTTGCTGTAGTACTGTGATGCTTGCTAACGTGAAAATACAAGATTACGGACTAATTACAAGGTTGGATAGCTCTTGAGAAACAACCATATTGTTATTAGTGGCAGTAATGTCAAAAATACCAAATGGGACAGTAGGTTTCCTTATTTTCTTTGGCCTAAGCCAGTATCTGTTAATTTTGCCCACACCCCATGAGAAATCAATTATAATTTCTTCCTGCCCTTATGCCATGATTAGTATAAGTCATTTACAATGCTAGGTCCCTTACCAACAAGCATTGCCATGTTAGCCAAGATGTGGTCTATACATAATTATTTGCAGTATCACATTTGTCCTGGCCGTAGCCATTCTATTTGTTTTCTGCTTCTGCCTCTTACCCGCAGTGCATCATGCACCACATAGCCCTTATTAGGAACTTACCCCAGACAAAATGATTCAGATTCTGTTCATAGATGGAGAAACAGCAATGTGACTGATCACCAAAGACCTTAATATTGAAATCCCACCATTTCATTAAGGAAATTGAATGCAATCTGGTTGCTCTTTAATGTAACATTTTACTGGATACAGAAGAAGCAATTAGACTGCTGAAAATTGTGCTAACCACCCCTGCAACTCAATACTGACCATCATCAGCAATGCAGTATGTGATGAAACTGATAATTTTGTGTACAATCTCTGTGATAACACAGGGAAAAAAAACCCAAAACAACAAAGGAACTGGAGGAAAGAGACACATGACATAGTATTGTTGTGGCCTTGCTTGTAAGAAACAAAACAGTGTTTCAGAGAACTGACCAGCTATACCTATACTTTGCTACTTAATACAAAAGAGTTCCTGCTGTGATGAAAGATTGTTCATACATTTACAGGAAACCTAATAACAACTGCATTAATACTAACGTGTATCAAGACAGACAAATGTATTCTCATTATCATTCCTGGGAAAACTCTGAGAAAAGGATATTCTGGATATTACAATTTTTGAGAATGTGTCATGAAATGGAATTGAGGTGACTATGGAAGAAAAAACAAATAAACAAACAAAAACAGCTTAAATTTATACATACCTTATAAATTGTCCTAATTAAACAAAACAATTACATCAAAAAATATAATATGACCAAATAATAGAACTGTCAATGATTGCAATAGAAAGTGATCACAATACATGCAAGGAATAATTTCCAGGCCTTCTGAGCAGCAATGTATGTGGCATTGCACTGAAAGGGGCAGCTGTAAAGGATATAATATCAAATTCCAAGTATTTGCCCCGTAAATCATAAAGGATCTTACTATCGAAAGGTTTTGAAGCAATATACAGAGGAAGCAGCATGCTTCCCAGTTAAGTATGTGGAAGTACAATTGAAGTGAACAAAAGACAAATAAAAAAAAGGCAATAATCTCTGAACTACTCTGTACTGCAAGGTCAGGATAAAAATACTGAGTCATTTCTAGAGGAACTAGAAAATAATATGTTAGCCTGAAATTTATCCAAGATGCTGTGGGTATATTCAGACATAATTAGATAATGTAAGTATGAAGGATCCTGGTCCCTAATGAAAGTGAGATACCCAGTCTGAGAAACACATCTGTGAAAGAATATCCATAGCCACTCTCTACTCCAAACATTTTTGGAGGTCTCTGTACTAATTGGTCTCTCTGTTTAAACTCATAAATAAGTAAGCAGCACTTCCATAGCCAGATGTTGTATATACTTTCTCTCTGTGGCTTCTGATGGAGTGAAATATTTATTTCAAACAGTTCCACAGTATTTCTTTTATAAAAAACTCTGAAAGGTGAATATTTCAATCAGGATTCGTTGAATGGCATAAGAGAAACAGTTTAATCATATTGTGAGATCCAATTTACAAAGTGTGCAAGAAAGCCATTGAAGCTAGTTATTGGACAGCTAACTGGTGGCTCCTTAAATACTACACAAAAAAAATAAGGGACAACAGAGAGTATGAGGGCACATGCAGATAATGAAGTAATTATAAACATCTGTTCATATCCACTGAAAACATAACAAGTTAGCATTGCTATTTCAAAAATAAAAAATAAAAGCAATTACTTTCAACATCTCTGTGGATGAACAGTGTTTGATACATCGTACTGCATAATTAGACATCTTTCTCACAGGCCAGGTGCACATGACTTACTGAAAATATAAACCTGTGCAGGGAACAATTCTATCATTTTACAGTTGTAATTTCAATCACAATTCCTACTTCATCACTTGTAGACCACTGTTATAATGAAAGTGCAAGAAGACTGCAATTAGTTATTCTTTTCCTAGGAACACCAGTTTCTAATTGACTTCTAGATTTTAGGTTAGGTTACCTGGTTACCCTTCTCATGATTTTCTCAGACCTTGGCTAATATGAATAGCTGTTTAGGAAAGTAGTATCAAAACAACAATGAAAAAAAGTAACTCTTTTCTAAACATATTGTATACATTTCCGTGGGCAGCCTCCACGTACCATACATATCCAGATACTGAAGGATTTTGGCACAGTAGCCACGTAATGCAGGCTGTAAAGAGGAATGGGATATCAGAAACACACTAAGCACCACTAACTTTTCACCTTTAACAGGAGCTTTGTATCACTTCCACTGTAGTTAGTAGCAAAGTTGCCACTGACTTCCAAGGAACAGGAGTTGGGACTGCTATTTACACTGTAATTATGAGTACGTGAAATTGGAAAACAGAAGGATGGAGGTCTATTGAGAGGTCAAGGTGATTCACAAAAATTCCTGTTTTTGTTTAATACTTCTTTTGGTGTTCTTTGTAAGGCCCAAAGAAATATAAAATCATTCACTTCTCTCTCATGATAGAAGGGATTTCTCAGGGTTCTCTGAGCTTTACCATTTCAATGTACTGAGAAGGAAAGAAAACCACTTTCAGTCTTCCTTTTTAAGGAATGCATACATTTTATGGTTTAGTAACTGAATGAACCTTCGCTGGCAAAATTTAACAGAAGTGTAGCAATTCCCTGAATTTACAGATAGTCCTTAGCCAAACATCTCTAGGCACTTTATGAATATTTATTACATAAATCTTTCAAATGTATTTTGAATGAGGCATCAGGACTATTTTTCAGAGAGGAAATCTGTAGCACAAAAAAAGATTAAATTGAGAACTTTATAGGTAATATGTTCAAAACTGTAAACAAATTTTTTAATTCCTAAATTACCAGCACATTGTTCACTGACACATCAAACTGTTATGCTTCTGTGTTGCCTTTTCTCTAAAAGGTTGCACAGAGTAACTCAACCAAGTAACACTTAAGCATTATAACATACCCTCCTTAACCTCTCCATTCTGCCTGCCTGCTGCTGATTCATTCCTAATTTACTGATGTCTCTTTCTGCTTTTTGGCCTTCTGCTTGACAAGATGGTATAACACATGATTTTTAGCAGATAGACTGACAAGAAACAATGAGAATGACCAAATATGTGCACCCGCACTTAATTAGCCTTCAACATGAGTGCTTCATGTGAGAGTGAGGAAGGTTCATAAGACAGAGCTAAAGCATCTAAATAATCAGAACTCTTAATTTACTGCTCTCAGTGACATGAAGGCCAGGGGCAGTGACAAACAACCCTAAACTTAAACGTCAGAATTTAGAAATGGTTAGACTGTATGACCAAGTCCCATCATTTTTATTTTCTTTTATAAAACAGCTTTGTATCTCACAGCCTCAAGTAATCTGACTTCTCATATCACACTTCTGAAGAGCTGCTCATATTTTCAGATGGGGAAACTAAATCCAGGGAGAAGACAGCTGGGACACGTCCAGATGAACATAGTGCAAAACAGTGGAATGATAATCACTTCAGGAATGCTTGCTTACCACCCTTGCTTAGACCACTAGCCTGCAGTGGATTTCTCAAACTGAAAAGTGGAACGCGGATACTACATTACATCACTGAAACAAGCACAATAAATGAAAGTTGTATTCATCAGGAGCTGGAGCTTTTACTGACATGCCCTATTTGTTGGACGGTCTAGAGGACAGATCAAGGTCAAAAACATTTCTTCATTAGAGCATGTTCAACTTACCATGTGTTTTAGTAGCTTGTAAACACTTTTCTACATTAAAGATAGATTTCCAGAATGATTTGGATGGAGATTCATCTAATGTTTTCAGCTATTCTCTCCTGCCCTCTTCAATTAATCTTATTATACCAGTGTCTTTCTTCCCTGTACTCCCACTCTTTTCATTACCCTAACATAACTACTCTGGTGTTGATTAGGTAGTAATGATGGAGAGAGTACATCTCTGCATTTCAGTGAAAAAATTTTGCTTCAGGTAATAAAAAAACCAACACGTTTGTTAATTTCTCTTTTGGGTGGATCTTGGAGACTTTCCAAGGCTCAAAGAAAGAAAGCCTCATTGACTACTTCTACGGCATACAACTGTTACAAAGCTTCAACTTAGAGTTCAGGGATTTTTTATTACCCACATTAGACAGTTCTTCTATCAGCTTGGCACAACATGAACTCCGGCAAATACTCCACACCTCTTGTCCCTATGCTTGATGTCATAGCTGGCATCCTCTCATTTTCAGTGCCTGCCAGCAGTCAAAAAGGTGCACACACAGTACCCTTTCCCCATCATTATTGCCCACCTGCTACAGCATAAGGTGCTGCAGCACAGGGCAGCAGACAGACACACCAAAAATCTGCCCCACCAAAATGAGTCCAGCACTGGCATTGCAGCCCAGAAAGGGAATTCTGTTGTCACATCAAGGCAAAAGTAAACAACTAAAGTGCTGCTCCCTGAAAACCCCTCTAGGCCACATCTGTTTCCACACATGCGCCAAGGATGGCAAATCTAAAGGAGTCACAGCACGGGCTCTGACAGCATTGCCAGGACATACATCACTGATGTCCGTTCTATATTTGCCTGACCTCAGCTCACTGAAGTCATCCAACTGACTTCCTGCCTGTGATGCACGCTTCCTGCTGACTTCAGTTGGACCTGAAGTGTGCCCCTGCTGAGCAGTATTGCAGCAGCAGCATGCAGAAGAGCTGTGACAGCATTTACCTGAGAACTGGAAGTCTCGTATATGATGCATAAGGACAACTATATGCTGGGAGGTTAAGCTCTGTACTTGTCTGAGAGGTCTGACATATGGTTTGAGTGATGGGCTACAACAGTGAGCCTGCAGAAGGCTCAAGCCTAAATGAACAAGAGACATATTTCTATTTTAATAATCACTACCATCCAAGGATATCCTTCAGTGAGGGTAAATGCTTCATTATTGTCTACTGCTACATAGGGTAAATTGATGCATCATGAATACAAGAGACAACTTGCTGACTGCTCAAGGCAAGGTATCACTAGCCCAGTGATCTACATCTTTCATGATCTACACAACTTCTGTAGCCTTAACTAAATCATTAAAGACTATCTTGGAAGGGAGAAAGTGGCCAAATAGAATTCTGGATGGAAAAATGAAGTTGTTTGCATTTGTTGCAAAAATGCAACAACGCTTGTTGCCTTGTTACAGAAATCATTTTACCTGCATATACACAGTTCTTTCATAGCATACTAAATTCAACTGTTTTTAATTAATTTATACAGATTCTGTTTTTCAACATAATTTCTTCAAAGTAAAATGAGACACTTTCTATTTTTCAGAAGGGGATACATTTCTCTCTTCTCTTCCTCCCTTGCCATTTTGTTACTATGCACCAGGAACATTAAAACTATCAATTGTCCTGTATTCTTTATACAATTCATGTGCATGGTTTACAAAGGTCTATCTTTACTTTTTAACGAGCTTTGATCTCACATTAAAAATGTGATTTTGACTCTGCTGGTTAAACCCTTTGGTCTCCTTCTTCTGAGGGAAGACTGAACATGTATCTTTCAAGATTAGTTGGAATAGTATTTGCCAAAACAAATATTTCCTTTACAATTATTGCAATTCTGCTGTGATTGTTTCTTGAGCACAGTCATGATGCAATTGTGTCTTGAATTATTTGCTCTTTCTAAAAGTTCACAGCAATTCTGAGTTAGAGATCAGCACTGCAAAAGATTTCAGGAAGCTAACACTGGAATAACACTGACTAGGCCTTGAAGTGAAATACCTTACAAAGAAATTCAAGTTATCTTTATCAGGCTAAAGCTATGAAGAACTAGAGGGAAGACAATATTGAATAGGTTTTACAACAGATATACAGCTTTCGCATTTATACCTGTATCTCTCACAAGCAGTTCAGCACTCTGTAGCAGCAGCCAAACAACAGCAGTGTAAAAGAATATACAAAGAGTACATTTTACCCAGTAAATATATATATTACATTTATAGTGGAGTTTTAACCATAAGCAAATTGACTACTTTGTTCCCCTGAACAGGAAGGAATAAAAGACAATATCCCAGAGGAAAAATCTGGAAATACAGAAACTGATGTAAGCCATTTATCACCGTTCTGATTGTCTTTCCTAATGACTGTACTCCAGGTAGTGAAAAATAACATTAGTTATTTTTATAACATTAGAAGCTTAAACCACATACAATCTTTGGTGTGAGGCGGACAGATTTACGTAAGACTGACCAACAAAAATAAATAAATAAATAAAATTATTGGAGCTAAATTTCTAAAGAGAACAAAATATGATATGTTTATAAGGAGAAGTATTGAAACTTCTGGCCTCTGGGTTACTAGTTCCAATTCTATATATGTAGAGGCTCAAAGTGAATGCTGTCTATCAGATGTTCACTGAACTGCACAAAACCAGTAGGTGGATTTTAGTTCAGTTGCTAGTGGGCAGATACATCCACCTAACAGAATCAGTGAAGTGAGCAATAATCCCTTTCCCTTGGTTTTGACACTTTCAGCAAAAAAAAAATGTGACATTGACCATCTCACAGATCACTCAAACACATACAGAAAGCGGAGAACGTGATAACTTTTCCAAATATTATTTCTGTGATAGAACGCTATTTAAGCAACAAGAGTTCGTCACTATCTTTTGCACAGCTGTCACTTGCATTACATTCAGCTGAAATACTAAGCAAAAATATAAAATCATAACGACAATGAAATATTAAAAACAAAAAAAAATCCCATAAATTTCTCAACTTTTGCCTACAAAAAATTGGTATTTGATAATGATTAACTTAAAGTCATTATTTCTGAGGAAAAAAATGATGGGGCTTGGTTTTTGCGATTAGTTTGCCTATTACAGCAAATCAATCAATTACTTGTGCATAACTTTACTTCAAAATTGCACACAGCCCCACTAGGCTGAAGAATCCGATTCCTGCTGCAACTCCTACTTTCTGTCTTTACTGTTTGGTAAGCTGTCCTGTCATCCTGCATTGCTGAAACAGTGATTCAGTAAGGAAGCAAAAGCATTAGATTTGATTTGTTAGTTTGTAACATGATTTCTAGAACTCACGAATGCTTCCCATTAAGCAACTATCCATTGTGTTGGAAATGATTAACTTCCAAAGTCAGAATTAAATAAGAATTGAATCTGCATTGCTATTAGTGCAACTAATTTTCTGTTTGACGGCAGATATGCCAGGTGTCTATTGGTCAACGTAACTTAGAAAGTTAAATAAAATGCAAGCACATGCTTTTCTTACTTCAATAATACTCTGGATTCAATTTTATTTTAATGAGTGGGTGGGAGCAGAGGGAATTATAACTGTCTTGACCTTCCCCTCTGTGGAGGATGCTGATGTTGCAAAACAATCAATATGCTAAGAAGATAACCTAAAACAATTAAGCCACATTTTTCTCTTTCATCCTCTAAGATTTTTAATCCTGATGATGTGCCAGAAAACTAACATTATATTAGACCAATAACTCTTTCTATACAAAGTGAGTGCAACATTAGCATTTGATGGTCTGTAAAAACCAACAAAGAGCCCTCTTGAGAAGAGTAAGAATAGAGGCAGGTTGGGGAAAGAAGACTTTCCTGTCTTAATAAATACAAGATATAAAGTTCCCAAAACAATTGTCTACCACAAGCATACTATTAGATCATACAGCAATTCTCTGTCTACCACTGTAAATGCAGACAGAAACCTATAGGCTGCTTTGAATGGAGCAAAAAACCCAACCTGTCTCTCATCTGAGCATTCTTCATTCTGCTGCTGCCAGTTCTTTCTGAACAGCGTATGAACTTTATCCTTGTTCTGTAGGTGATAGGATCTCCATTCTGATTCTGACTCAAGCATAGCATCAGAGGCAGATTTTCTGTAGCCAGAATTTAGGAAGTCAGCTTTTGCATAAGAATAGGAAAAGTGAGTTACCAAAGCGATGTGCTCTTCTCTAAAGAAAAATACTGGAGAAGCAGAACTTCTTGTTAATATTTCAGTGTAGGGCACAGAGATGAAGTATCTACCAAATAAGCAAGTACTGTGAATAGTAACCACAGGATATTCTGCACAAAGACCAGAAGTCTTTTGCATTCAGCAAATTTTTGTGACATTAGCTTTGTGTGCCTCACATGGTTAGATAAAGTTATATAACTTTACTTCTTTTAGTAGTTGTCTTCAATCAGTTATACCCTGAAGCCAAATGGGCACCTTCATTCAAATGAGAAAAGAACCAATACCAGTCACCCAATATCAGAAAGTTAAGCCAATGCAACCTCCCTACATCAATGGAGGCAGAAGGATATCTTACACAGGCCCATTGGCATTCCTAGAACTTACAGATACAGTCCATTAAAAATAAAAAATAAAATAATAACAACAATAAGAGTATGAATATTTTTGGGAGAAAACAAATAATTACTTGAAGGGAAAGAAATAATTGTTTGCCATAATACTCAGTTTAAGTAGGTGTGTTTCTTCATGATTATTCTTTACTAATTTAAATTTTAACTATTCAAAACTTATAAAACTGTACACACAATAAGTTTAAATTTAAGTACTGAACCACACAATTAGTTTGGTTATTCCTTCCTCGTAGTTATTAAATTTTTCAGTCTTGGCGTTGGCAAGTTGTAAAGGCTGGGGACTAATTACTGTGTTATATTTAGACACCTGAAATAATTTAGTCTTACTACTTGATTGTGTCCTGTAGACTCCACAGTATTAATAACAGAAGCATGGGAGAAATGTTGTCATCTGAAAAGCTTAGTTTATTCAAAAGGATCATAAAACATCATATAAAAGAGGAAGCATTTCAGAGAATGGATTCCTTGGCTTTATTCTTCTTATTTTTATTAAGTGGTATTAACTAGAAAAAAATGCCTAAAAGCTCTTACACATATAGTAACTGGCCTGTTTTAAAACCCCGAACCAAATTAATTATCTTTCCTGGAAACAAAAATGGTTTTACAGTCAGTGTGCCAAATTAACCATGTTAATGGAACCACTTCTTCCAAAAACCAGTCTAGCAGCACACACCAAATACTCAATAGCATTTACTTGATTTTTATTACAGTCTTCTGTCATGCCTTTGTTATTTTACTGTACAGTTTTAAGCAGACCAATTTTGCCATCAGGGACTCATTAAGAGTGAGCAATTTGGTGCTTAATGAGTTGTTAACCCTGAGTAAATATATTAAAATAATAGAGTGATAAATTCAAATTGAATTGTGTTGGGCTTAGGTTTTTTTTTGTTTGTTTGTTTTTTGTTTTTGTTTTTGTTTTTTGTTCAGTAGTGCCTTCTATAGCAAAAGAAAGTGGAATTTATAAAGTAATTTTTGGTAAAATGCATTCCAGATTGCCACACTTAACTTTTAACGTACTGCCCATTTTTCCTCTATGAGTTCTCATCCTTTCATTTCCTGGAATTTTCTTTTGTTTTATATAACTTCTTTAGCCGTAGTGTTAGCTCTGGAATGGAAACAAGAAATTCTGGCCTAGTCTCAAACACATTTTTTAAATGTTTGAATAATAATCTTTCTTATGTTGGAGTTCTACTCCATTCAAAATCTAAAATGAAGTCTATGCATATTTAGAAAGGATCTACTCTTGTTTTGTCTTAATTTGGATTTATAAGCAAAGCTACACGAAACAAAAATATCAACACACTAAGTTCTATCTCCTGAATTCTTCTAGTACTAAGAACTGCTCAACCCCAAATACTCTTATGCTACTCCAGTTTCATTTTTCCCCTAACAAGAGACAACTACCACGCTCTACGTGTTCAAACAAAAGGGGTCAACAGAAGAACAAAACCAAAAACTGCTGGATGTCTGCAAGTCTTAATCCACTGAGTGAATCACTTAAGAATTTGAACCTTCATAAGGAGCTGCTAGGGAACAGTTCTTATTTTGTGCCTGCTACAAAGCTCCTATATCCAATTCAAAATTACCTGTGAGCAGGCAGGAACTACTGTTCTGCACTATCAACTTTATTCAGACACTGTAGGCCTTGAAGTCTGAAAGGAAACAGACCTCACAGTCCTGTTTTTCTTTCCCTGTTTTTCCTCTATCACTTTCCCTGTTCTTCCCACTACACTGTTCTACTGAGTTAAGTTGCTCCTCTTTTGGAGAAGTACAACCATAACCAATAAGTATTTTTGTTTTATGAAGTAAAACTGCTTATGCTTGACAAAAATAGCATTTATACATTACAGGCTTAGGGGTAGGAATTAAGAAAATGAGAATACACTGAAGAAAACCGAATAAATATATTTGTATTGTGGCCTCTAATGCTGAATCATAGACAACGCTGCTGCAATTCTACCTCAAATGAGGACTTACACATAAAGCATTTTTCATGATCTACAGTTTAGCTTCTCATCATTTCTAGTTCTGTCATGTATCACACCGTGGAGAAAGACAAACATAGTAAGAGCAACAATGGAACGCAATACAAATACTAAGAACTGTGTTCCATTGTACTGAAATGTAATTCAAACCTACAAGGCATGACTCCTAGCAGCAGTCTCATGGTAGGTGGTAAGACACTTGTAATGACATAGCTACTTTAAAAATTTTCAGTGTAGTGAGAGACTCTACAAAATGGAAATAGAACTGTGGGCAAGCACTGTTGATTCATGCTTAACTTGTCTACCAGCACCTACAGTTCCTTTTTTGTGTTTAGTACTTTGGTCTGCAGAATTCCAGATGGATCACTTCACAGCCCACGCTGCTACATGATGTTATTCTATCCCAGGTAGAAGACCTCATTTCCCTTTGCTTCATCTCATGCAGTTTCTGATGGACTACTCAAATTTGCCAAAACTTTTTTTGTATGGCAACCTTAGTCATTGCACTTCAAATACTCTTCCAGTTTGATGTCATCTGTGACCGTGAAGAGGTTGCATTCTACCCCACCATTTCAGCTGATAATGAAGAAGAAATGCAGTATTGGTCCCTGAGGCTCACCTCTCAGAATCAGTCTCCAGTTAAACCTCAAACTCTACCAATGAGCTTGTGACTCAGTCAGCTTTTCACACAATTAATACGTAAAAGTACAGATTCTTTCACTTCCATGAGTCAAATTCATCAGAAGAAACACCTGACGCTGCCTCATTGAAGAAGAACAAAATCTAAACACTACTGCATTTTTCCTACAATGGAGCTTCTAATCTTATTGACCAAACTAGCTGGCATTGAAATCATTAGTTCAGAAGAAATATAACTCCAAGACAGTGAGCTAGATTTTATTTTTCTTTTTTACTGGACAAGTTCTGAACATGATATCAGTTGGGACAAAGGCTAAAATCCTGACCCCATATGAATCCTCATTATTATTAATGGTGTCTAAAGGAAATAAATGTTGTTAAAGCAAGTTGTAAGGAAAGGTTAAAGGCAGCAGGTTGAAATTTGAAATTGAGTAAATCATGAACAAGTAATCTGAAAGTTAAATAATTTAAAATGTTTTTATTTGTTAAATTCGTTGCTAGCACTACAAACTTCCTGAAGTTATTGATTTTAAGTCTCAAAAGGTTTCTTCATTATTTATACTCAGTTCTGGTGTTTGTACCCAGCAAGTTCATATACTGCTCTAAATAAGAAAAGATAGAGGAAGTACAGATGCTGACAAACATTACAAGGAAGAGCTTGACCAAGATTTGCAATGACTTTTTTCCCCTATAGTTTACTTGACAGATGCCACATAAGAAAGACAAAAAACCCTGCCATTAAAGATTAAGTCAAAAGATGTTCTCTCAGAGTCAGATGAAGAAATGGTGCAAAGTCTAGCAGATATGTTTTGCTCAAAATGAATTTCCACAACATAAAAGATTTTAGGAGCAAGTGAAGAGGGTCTGTTTGGGATCTCTTGTGAACTGTGGACTGATCTCAGTTAAGCACTATATGAGGGCTGCCCTGAAAGTAATGCCTCCTAGTTTATTATGTTGGCTCATGATGTCAAAGGTGGATGTTAGTGGTATGCCAGCATAGGGGCAGTCTGACAAAATTACATCTGACATGGGAGTTCATATGAAGCAAAGGAGTGGAATTTAGTTTCTTCACGTAGAAAAAATTGTACCCACTGATATCACTGATGTTTGCTGAATGCTGATAGAGAGAAAAGGTAATGTCACAGGCTTGGGGCAGAGTGGCTGGAAGACTGTATGGAAGAAATGGACCTGTGGGTGTTGGTCAACACTTGGCTAAATATGAACCATCAGTATGCCCATGTGGCCAAGAAAGACAATAACATCCTAGCTTATATCAAATAGCGTAGGAACAGAATTAGGGCAGCTGACTTAGAAGTGGCAAAAGGGATAGTCTATACTGTATGACATCATGAGGAAGGAGTTTTGAAGGGGGTGGGAGTTGACATCTCTTCTGCTGCTCGGGGGCTAGCTGGGTATCAGTAGGGGAGAGGTGAGCAATCGCTTATGCCCTTGTTATGCACATTTACATACAGAAGTCATGATTATTATCCTTCTCCTTTTCTCTATCTTAGTGAACAGTGTTTTTTGTTGTTGCTATTGTTTGATTTTGTTCATTTTTATTTTTTAAATATGAACCCAGAAGTTCAACTTTTTTTTTTTCCCATCCACTGGAAATTTTGGGGGAGTGAGCAAAGGACTGTGTGGTGCTAAGCCATCTGCCAGGCTGAACCACAACACGATCCTCATGAGCACAGCATGCAGGCTCTTGCCATGCATTTTCACTGGCAATGAGCTAATAGATGGTGATTATGCTGGGAAACAGTCTTTTGTAGATGAGCATTTGCTCTATCAAGCAGTGTTATTATGCCCTTCGTAGCTTCTGTAATTTCCATGGAAGTTAATAGGAGGCATTACTCCCAGAGTGACCTACATACTTTCCTCATACTAAAAAAAAAAAAAAAAAGTAGAGAAATTTAAGAAATCGTGAAACAAGAATGAAAAAAGGGGAAAATTAATTAATTTTGCAGGTGAAATTATTCATCATTTCTTAAGTAAAACAATGACATTGTGTGTAATTTGAGGGTGTAGCTTCGATTGTTCATATGTAATAAATATTAGTTGAGCGAAAACTTAAAAGCACTTAATATAATTTTGTAATATCAGTATTTCTTGGATAGAACAAAGCAACTGTTGATTGCAGAAAAAGAGCACATACCATTTAAATTACACTGTAGAATTAAGGGAAGGAGAGTCTACTCAATTCAGAGTTCAAAGCAGCACAAGCCTGATATCACTGTTCTTGGAAAGTACTTTGAGTGATCTGACAAAATGCCAAAGACCTGAGACTGCTGCTTTACATCCACACAAAGCTGACTAGGGAGCTACTGCTTCAGTTTATGAAAACTGCTTCTAGGGAATTTAGTTGTTTATATTTAAATCTTTGATCAGTTGTAATTTTAAAGTTTCTTAAGTACTGTTTTGAAAATAAAATTCTATATTAATTGCTACCTTTATTGTGGCTTCCCTTTGTAAAAAGAGAACTTTGAGGTTGCTCAGATATGCCAGCTGACACACATTTCTCTAGAGTGCAAACAGGAAGGGGGAGGGGTAGGAGTTCCCTCACTACTATGGTAAATAATTGAACAAAGTCACAAGAAGCAAGTGCAACTTCACCTGCTAAACTGACTGTTTTAACCTTTGTATTGTTCATTCAGAATCAGACTCATAAATGAGAGCTGATGAGTAAGGGAAGTAAGCAAAGGAATATCATGCTGTGGAAGATCCTTGCAGTGAAGATGACAAAAAGGCATTCCATTCTCTCTAAAAGGTGTGCTGAATAGGCAATTAATGAAAAGCAATTTTCTCAAACTGTGCTGGCTTGGTGTGGGCTGTATAGCTTAACTGGCTGACCTAGTCTCATCTGATGCAACACAGAGAGTGGCCCATGCTGACCTAGAGACGAAACAGAGAAAAGAGAGCAGACTGTCTGCAGTTTCTGATAGAAAACACTTATCTTTCCACTGCTATTCTCATATAGGGAAGCCTGCTAATCTTATGAGAGTTTAAGGCCCAATCTAAATTTCTCTTGTGAACAGGAAGGCCTTTTTGTCTACCTCTGTTGCTAAAACTAAAGAACAAGTAAATCAGAAGTCAATTTTTAGCATTGTGATATATAACTCTCAAGGCTTAGCTTATCTACCTCTTCTGAAGTCACTATTTTTGTTGAGGGAAAAGGAATTAGCTTATTTCTTTAACAATGAATAGTCTATGCTCCATTGTAACAAAGCCTTTCTACCTTTTCCGTTATTCCTCTATAAGCAGAGATAGCAACATTTTGATGTATAATACTAGGTTAGTTGTAGACTGGTAAAATATCATTTTTTATAGGATAAAAATAAAATATCTACTGGAGATTTCTTTATTAAATGTATTTAGGCCAGAACTACATAATGAAATGAGGAGAGAGAGTGATGTTGACAAGTAAAGCAGAGAAGTAGTAACTTGCAATAGCAGCAAATTTTACTTACACATTCTTGCAAATAATCAGGTATGAGAAATGTTATAGGCAAGATTGTCCAACTGCTACTAGCACCCCATCTTCTCCATTACTAAGACAAGATATGTATTCCTCAGGGAAGACATGATGTTTTGTAAGTATTTAATTTATGAAGCATTTAGAAGTCTTCAGGTAAAAGAAATGAATAGAAATCCAGAACATTTTAATTATTCAATGCATTTCCTAATGCTTTGTCCTCTTTTGCTTTATAGTTCTCATATCACTGACAATACAAAAGGAAGTTGCAAAAATCCCAAATATATAGCACATACACAAGGCAAACCACTGTAGCATTTAAGCTTTTAAATTTTGCAGTTTGCTAAATCTCAATAGCAGGGAGTTTATCCTCTTTAGCAATATCTGCATTTTCTTTTTCTATAATTGCAATGTTTTCCTTCCTTCTACAACCTACTGCTCACCCTACCAGTTCTTTTTCCCTTCTTGATGGTTACACTCAAAATGAGTTTTGAGGGAAGAAAATGGATGAATTCACATCTTCAGTAGAGTTTTAATTGCAGAGACTGAAAACAAGGATATTGCAGTTATTTCTTTTACAATTTAAAAGACACAATTTTTGTCTAAAATTCAATCCAAGTTCACTATTGCTTACTAAGGAATTAGAATGATAAGAAATGAATTTCTGAGTAGCCAGTCTTCCCTAACAAGCTTCTTCTCCCGCGACACTGCTGATACTGTGCTGCAGAAGGCCAACAAAAATTAAATGCCTGAAAAGGCTGAATACAAGAAGAAAGTAACTGCATAAAGACAGTAAACTGTAGTTAAACATGGGTCACCTTTTCTAGGTAGCTGACTGCCTCTTTATGATAACTTCACAGACTCGTGGATGACAGGACTTATAGCACACAGAAATACAATGATGTATCCTGTCTAATCCCTTCAGCTCTCAGCCATCATCACTAAGAGAGCAGCTGTTCCTCTACAGACAGTGTAAGAGTTTTACAAGAACTATGCAACACGCTCATAGCCATTGGTAGATTGAGACTGATTTATGGACAAAATTCATGGTTCATGGACAAACTTCAAAGTTCTCTGAAGTTCAGAGAAGAGCAAGCGCAGGGAAACCAGCAATTTGAGTCTGATGTTGAGGCATAGAAATTAGTGAAAATAGTACCACACCCCAACTACTGTGTTCTCTTCCAAAACAAAGTTCATCTACCTCTTTTAAAAGTTTTTTAAAACACTGGATGGAAATGATTATTTTGCAGATGAAAATGTTTGTTTAGACAAAATATAGCTGGGTAGTGCAGGCTACACACATATACAATGTACACAAGTTATGCAACAATAGTGCAGATATATACTGCAATTTCTTTGCAGCACCCTTTGCTTTTCAGCTCAGTCTAGCCCTTCAACAGTACCCATATATCTTTTCTCAAATTACTATGAATTATTACTTGCAGCCTCACTGCTGTGCTTAATTGTTGTTTCAACTTAAGGAGTCAGATGCTACATTGCAATACTCCTAGTTGGGCCTGCTACTAGGGTGCCTTAATGTATTTAAGTCCTGACCTGCTAATACATTTCTTAGGGTCAGAAAACAGTTTGAGTTGGAAGGGACATAAAAATCATCTAGTTGCAACCCCCTGCTGTGATCAGGGCTGCTCCTCACCACATCAAGGCTGCCCAGGGCCACATCCAACCTTGAATACCTCCAGGGATGAAGCATCCACAGCTTCTCTGTGCCAGGGCTTCAAAACCCTGTAAGTAAAGAATTTCTTCCTTATATATATCTTAACTTACTCTATTTCAGTTTAAAACCATTATCATCATTATTGCTTGCCCTATTGCTAACATGCTCTTCCAATAAACAAACAAACAACAAATAAATAAATGAGTAAATAGATAGATTAGTCTCCATCTTTAAGTGCTTGAAGGCTGCAATGAGGTCTAACCAGAACCTTCTCTTTTCCAGGCTGAACAAGCCCACCTCTGTCTGTCTGCCTTCTTAGGAGAGGTGCTCCAGCCCTCTGATTCTCACTGTGGCCCTCCTCTGGACCCACTCCAACAGCTCCATGTTTTCCTATATTGGGGGTCCCAGAGCTGAATGCAGTAATGTGACATCAGAAAAGGAAAAAAAATAGGCTAGCACACTTCTCTGATGCTACTTGCCCTCCCTCACAGATAAACATCACAGGGACCATTACATGTTATTCTCCCTTTATAAGTCATGCTGATTCAGTAGGTGTTGAGTTTGGACACATCTGTTTTTCATATACCCAAGCACATGATTTGTACCCAATAGAAAAAAAAAACAACTAAGAGTGAGTTAGGCAAAATACAGCTTCTGCCCTTTTTTCCCTCCCCCAGCTAATAAATCAAAAACTATCTTCCTTTAAGCCAGGAAGAAAGAAATAAGAAGCAGAATCACTTAAACTAAGCCCTCCTCTGATAAAATCGTCTATAAAAGATAAGCGTAGGGATGCTCTCATCTAATGTGTCGGCAAATTGGCTGTTTATTTGTATAATTTATCTCATTTTTTATACCTTTACTAGAAAGAGGGGCCTGTAGAAATAGTTATGCCAAAAGTGTAGCTATTTAGGGCAATGTAGTGCACACTGGAGAATCCCAAATCAAGGATACAGCACAGAGCCAAGTGAGTACTGCAGATGGAATGATTAGAGTCACAAGTGAGCTTAATGATCTCAAAGAAATAGGAAGTAAATCTATGTGATCAACTAAAGTTTACAATTTTTGACGAATAAGAATGATAGAGAAATGGTAAGTACCTTTGATAGTCAGTTATCTTCTGCATAAAACAGGAATAACACTGACCTACCAAACAAAGCTGTGATGTTTAGACCATGAATGATTACCAAGCCTTTTCAAATCATTAGATAAAAAATGCATTATACCTATAAATACTGAGACTTGACCCATTATCTATATGCCACAGTGGGTGAACTGGCCCAGCACAATAACGTAAATCAAAACTAAATATAGATCAACTTGGATATAATGTGTTCCTACCCACAATTATTTCATCTCTTGGACAGATTATATATTCACCTTTTCTGATTAATTTATGCTCAGGTATGTACTAAGATAATAACTATGTCCTGATCAAAGCTAGATCTGTGCCTAAATTACTGGCACAAAAAAAAATAAATTCTGCTTCACTCCACTGAGTGGGTGGCACTGAGCCCCTGCCTCACCTCCATCTCAGAGAATACTGACTATAGAAAAGATAGAAATCCAAATAAAGGAAAAGTTTGTTTCTCATACCATCAGAGAACTTCAGTGGATTGTAAGAAGTATCTACTCCGGTCAGACCAGCCAGAGAACTAGTTGTCTCACATAATGCCTACAGATTAGGTTATAAACGTGCTGTCAGCATGGGAAACACATATGCTTCTTCCAATGATTTTCTTAGCTTTTGTCAGCTAGCTGTTTTCTTATCTACATATTGTCTTCCTGCGTAATTTCACATATATCACTCTGCAGCATATATTTATCTCTTTGTGACTGCCTCTGTATGTCTTCTCATTTGTGGAAAGTCAGATCACATGTCTACATATGCTGTGAGTTCTATCTTTCCCCACGTAAACTGTGGATCAAACATTAAGCTTCCATTAAAAAGTAGCCAGATCTTTTGATGGTATCCCGTTAATCCAATTTTACAGAAAACTCCCTGCATGCAGGCAATAGCAACCTATAAGATGAAATTCAGCCCTGTGTCATTAATGACAATTACACATTGTTTATACGCTAATACAGTGAGAAATGTTAACATAAAAAATAATTTAAAAAGACATTTACATAGCATGGCTACGTAGTCAAAATATGGAAGACAAAGGCAGATGAGAGATTGTGGACATTTTTCCAAAGTGTTATTTAACATTGGTCTGCATTAAGTCTGTTTAACCTACCCTATAGGAAAAGTTTAATTTTCAGTGCATGGCAATTTCGATCCATGCTAATGGAGAGAGTGAGTATTGTAAAAATCAGAAGTCATTGTACAACAAGAAGCCTTTGTTTCACCTGCATTACCCTAAATACACAGCAAGCAAAATGAAAGTTGAAGAGCTGTGCTTTTCTTCCTCACAAATTTATCCAAAATGAAGAGGCATAGAAGGAGAAAGAAAACTAAAGTAAAGCTAAAGGATAACTCTGGCTCAAGAACAGATGACTCTAAAAAGGGCTAAAACAGACTATAGGATCCAAATTAAAAACAGTCTCTCCTCATTAAAGGATTTGGTTTCTGTAGCAGAACACAGTGAAATCCAGTAAGTCAAGAGACAAGAGTTTATTACTAATAAAAACAATTAAATTGCACAGCTACCTGCGACAGCAATGGGTTGGGTTTGGTGAGCCACAGGGTCTTTTCCAACATTAAGATATATAATATAATGGAAAGAAATTTAGCTATGGTACCAAGAGAAGCCATTTAGCCTGTCATCATCTAGATTATAGGACAATGTTGTACCTGAGCTCCACACAGCACTGATGCACAACCCTGCAGCCTTGGTGAGCTCTCAGAAAATGAGCTTCCAGAAAATGAGCTCCCATCTGATGACAGTCCCTTATAGGACAGGAACATACTTAGTGATGTCACCAGGGTTTGAACCCATGAGTTAATAGAAATGCCGCATGCCATCAGGAAACTAACTGGGAAGATTTACTGGAAAATGAGAAGCATACTATGCCATGCCATTTATTTGCTATGAAAACTCATCAGCTGCCTTGGCAAGGTATAATCTTCCTAGACAACTCAAAGTAACAGCAGGCTGACAACACAGATTCCTTGTCAGAATAATCGCTATCAAGCTATTATATGGCAGGCCCTGCGAACCTATCTTCATACTGGTGGCAGCTCAAGATCCTGCTGTGGAAAACTCATTCTCTCACTCCTTCCCATGTTAAAAGCCATTATCAATCAACATTCCCCTATTAATACCACTCCAACCGTACACTAAAAATGGTGCTTGTATTTAAATAACACCCTCAATTACAGTGGGAGCAATTTGAGCATTCTGATGAGACTGAAATCCAGTTGCAGAGGTTTTAAATTTTTCATTTAACCATGTGTTTTCCTCACTCTCTACTCAACATGGCATACATGAGAGATATGCTTTGAAATTCCAGTTCAAGCAAGTTTAACAAAAATTACCATTTAAAGTTTTAATACTCCCTCTGACTGGAACTGAGTATCTTTCAAGAACATAAATGTCTACTTTAACTAGGAAAACGTAATAAGTAAAGTGAGACTGTGCAAAAGGGAAGAAAATGTGAGAATATACAGATGTGTTACATAGCAGGACAGCAAGTTTGCAGGACAGACTGAATGTGAATATTTAGAGATTGAACGTGAATATCTAGAGAGAATGCCATTCTGACAGTTTCACTTCCTAGTTGCAAAAGCACTGCAGTAAGAGCAAATGAGGGCTGCTCCAAAAAATAATGCCTCCTATTTTATTACTTTGGCCCATGAAATCTGAGGCGGATGTTGGTGGTATGGCAGTACAGCCTGGACCTTCTCACCATATTCTGCTATACGCTATTGCAGTGTGACAGATGGCAGAAGAGGGGCAGTCTGACTAATTGTCATCTGAAATGGAAGTACATATGAAACAAAGATGGCATTGAATTCCTCCATGAGGAAAAAAAATGACATTCATTGGCACTCAGTAATGCTTATAGCTTCAGCAGAAATGCTGAACATTTCTGGAGATAGAACAGTGGATGTGAGCACAGTGAGGTGGTGGGTGATATGTTTCAGCAGTGGTGACATGCCACCACATCTGCTGCAAATCCTAATGAATACAGCATGCAGGCCTTTGTTCATCACAGGTGACAATACATAGGTAATGGTGGTGACTATGTTGAAAACCTGTGCATTATAGTTTAGCATTTGCTCTAACAAATAGTGCCATTTTGCTCTTTGAATCTGCTGTTGTAACTGTGTAATCAGATAAGAGTTATTATTTCAGAGTGACCTACATGTACACAGATTGCAGTTCTCCTACGGCACTGTACTTCCTAAAACCTATCACCTATTTATATCCCATGCTACTGTTCCAAGTCAATGACAAAAATCAGAATACATAGAGCCAACCCCTTTTCATCCCTTCCTCCTCAAAGGTTATCAATTTTTCACCCCAAGCCTCACCTAAAAGCTTTCTCTTCCGACTGGATACTCCGACTGGATATTACTTTGTTCGAACCAAACTATATGAAAACGCTTGCTAAACTCTTAGAAGGAAAGACTACTTTCTACTAGCAGGTATTTGCATTCTTCCAAATTACCTGTGACACGTACGCAGTCTCACTGACTGTTTCATATAACCAAGGGGTGTTTTGCTCTGTCCATCCACACTAAAGAGTACAGTATCCCTCAGGTACCATAGAGCCAGTTTCCCTACTGGCAAGAAGAGAATACTATAGGAAGCAGTTTGGGCTGAAGAAAGACACCTCAAAGTCTATCTAGGCCAATGAATGAACATCACAATATGACATTCTCTGTGCCATACAGAATGGGTGCCCTCAATGGAAAACCTTGATTTTTAGCTAGCAGGACAGCCAAAGAAAGCGATTTGTTTCATTTGCTTTCATCATAAATAAATCTTGCAAATACAGAATAATACCAAATCCCACGACTTCTGTAGAGCCCAAGAATATCCTAAAAGATGATTGTGTCAAAGGAACACCCTTTATAATATTTGTTATTAAATTATATTCAGTACTTGAGAATAATAGTCCCTATTATGCAAGGCTTATAATTTAACTTTGCACTTGACATCTCCTTTGTATACCTTTGAAGCAAACAGGCTGTCTTTTCAGAATGGAACAACAGTCCTCATTTAATATATCTCATTGAAGCAAAGCCACAATAGAAGAGATGAGTCTCCTTTGCACTACACTCTGTGAAAAGATGTGTCATTTAAACACAAGGCCTTTACTACAACTGCAAATGGAAAAATAACCAGCAGAGTTTTCTGATCCCTGCAGAATCTTTGTCTGCTAGCTTCCACTTCTCTGCAGTTGCATGATGAAAGAAGAAAGGAAGAATAGAGAAACAAGGAAAGTCTTAGAAAATTTGAAAGCCAATTCTTATCCTTCCAACTTCTGTTACTTCTCCTTCATACAAACTGGAAGACATTGATGGCTTATGTACATGCACACATGTATATAGACTCCTTACATAACTGTAGAAGAAAACAATTTCAGGACTGCAGCCAACTGAACAGAACTCAACAAGCAAACCATGTCCATACATAATCTCATAATGCTCTCAGCAATTCCCATGGTGCTCATTGGCCATCTTCCTCTTGTCGCACAACGTACAATTGGTAGAAAGCAACAGTCACTGCTTAATCAATAGGTTTAGGTCAGGCGGCTGCATGATGCTACCTGGGATACAATTTTCTTTCCCCAAGCTATGAAGTCAGGATGGTACAGAGCTATTTTAGAAGATGGCTACTGCATATCAGTCACAATGTGAAACCATTTTCTTCCACTAGTACAAAAGAGAAAGATTCTGAACTAATGTTTGTGGGAATGACTTTAGCTACTTAACCCTACAACAGCTATAGATTGCCTTTCAGTTAGAAAGAGGAGAAGAAATGCATCATTAAATTATATTAGCATATACATGGCAGCTGGAAAACAAACAAACAAACAAACAAACAAACCCTGTGTGATAACAATGAGACAATCTGAGGCACGTTCTAGGTTCATGAAGGTAGAAAACCATAGCACTGACAAACCAAGATGATAAAACCCAAGAACAGGCTTCTGCATGTCTATCTGGAGAAAATAAATACACAGATTACTCAAAGCATAACCTCATCTGTCAAAATGGTAAGCATACACATGCACAAATTAACTAACTATCCCTATTCCAACAGAAAGGACAGTGCATAAAAATAGACTTTCACTTCCACACCAAACTCCCAGGCAACCATTAAGCTTCAATGCCAAGCATACAAAGATGCATAGGTTTTTGATGTTGTATCCCACAATTCACTTCATTCCTTTTACCAAGGCTCTTTGAAGGGTAAACCTGGGGCACTCACACTGCACTAGCTTCTGCATCTATGCCAACTGTAAACAGGCATTTGGATATGCAAGACCTGGGAAGACTGCCCTATTAGTGAAACTAAGGAACAGCTTGAAATTTCAAACAGAACATGAAAAACTCCATGAAAAGTGGAGTGTTTCCATGACTTGGTCAGTGCCAAAGACAGAACTCTGAAAAAGGGTTTGTCATATCCAGATAGCCCCCAGTTTATTTGCTACTTTATCAAAAGAGAAGACATAAAGAATGAGGGTGTAAAAGGATAGGTAAAATTAAAATTAGATTATGATGACAACTTTCCAATGAAATATATCCTGATGAAATTTCTAGTCTATGAATCTCTTAAGAATCTTTATATAAAAGACATTCAACATAAGGCACAGTACTCCAAAGCCTTCTTAGTTCTCACTGCTATCGCAGAATGGTATAGGAAAATACAGCTATAAATCAACCAGGGAGCAAAGGCTGCTTTTTGTTAGTATATGACTAAACTGGGACTATGATCTTTTCTCTACTGCAGCTGTATTCAGTTCCCATGCTACATAGTACCCACCTTCACATGAGATTACTTGCCTTAGATTTCACTGTGTTAAATTCTGAAGTTAGTGATTATTATTTATTTATTTATTTTTACCATAACATAGTCAACACTAAAGTGACATAGCAGGTGCAACAGACACAGCTGAGATTTTGTTTGTTTAAAGGACATGAAGCCCTATACTCAGACATATTTGATAGAAGTACACAACTATGAAGAGGAACCATTCCAGATCTAATGACTGGAGACTGTAACATTCAGCTTTGCAGGCTCTTTCACATCTCACTCACAACTCAGAAGTGAGCAGGTTGTAATGAGTATATCGCATCTTGCATGTAATATAACAAGAACAGTGGCTCTTTTCATTACTATTTCTTTCCATTATGATGAAAGATGTACGTAATTGGGAGAGCAAATCACAGTTCTCCTTTATCACACCTCCTAACTACATGTCCTCCACCTCTCATTGCCTTGGGTAGCCCAAAAACACATCTCCTCTACATTATATTTCTCCAAATATACAAGACTTTGTCTCTTACAATCCTCCCTCTTACTTTTCTCCACATCTCTCATCCCTTTTCTTCTTTTATTTAAAACTAATACAGCTGTTATTCAGCAGCAACAAGAAAATAGATTTGATAAGACTCATCTATTGTTGAGACCACGCTGACCTGGATCTTTTGCTCTTCTATTTCTCTCCCCAACAAGCTGCAGTAATAAGAGCTCAGCAACTCTAAAAACAATCAATACAGAGATGATGTGGACAATTACTAGCCTGGGCAACTCAAAGCACTTCCAGAAAAATAACTAAAGAAAAGACAAATAAGGTTTCTGAAGTCAAACTATCCTACCAAAAGTCTTAGTTTGAGTGGAGGCAGTTGGTGAAAAACAAAAAACTACAACAGCCTACACACCAAAAAAAATAAAATAAAGTAAAATAAATATCTAAGGCAGATGAGGAAGGCTGCAATGAGGGCATGAGAAGAGATATGCAGATTGGTCCAACAGAAAGACAAGGATCCACAGAAACAAGGATCAGACAGGACTTTGTTCCAGCAAACTGTTGGCACCATTATATCTCCACTCACTTCAGCTGTACAGAAGTTAGACTCATAACACTTTCAGAAGAATTATTAGGGTACAATAGAAGAGCCAGCATCTGAACTAACAATACGATAACTCAAAAATCACGAGTTGCAGAGTTAAATGAGATTTTGTATTTGTTGAATTGAAATTGTGATCCACAAGTTAGTTATCCCAAATTTAGATTTTTAGGATGCTTTAGTCTCTTTCTAGCGGGAAAAAACAAAAAGCCTTGTTTGCTGTTAAATTCAACTATACAGCAAGCCAAATTAGATGACAGCCAGACAGGCCTCTACAAATTACAATCTATCCACAGATAGAAAAAGTATTTTTAAACATCTGGGATAATTTCAGTAGTACACTGAAATCACAAAGGCTAGAAATGACAGGTACATTTATACACAGACATAAGGTCTCTCCATGTACAGCAGTCCTCAGATGTAGTAGTAGTGACCAAACTCATCTCTGGAACAACTCTACTGAAGTTACTCTATCCTCCTCAACTGAAACGCAGACAGACTGGAAGCAAGTCACTCAGTCAGCAATAGTTGGGTATGTGCTTCAGGTTCTTGGTGTCAGTGCTATAGCCCTCCTGGCTGAGACCTCACCACCAGGAAACTGATTTAAAAAAATACAAATGGACTTTCTGCATGCCAGTTACTTCATTTGGATTCTTTCAGGACTGGAGATGAAGGCATCAACTGCACCTTTAAACAAAGAAGGTCTTTGAGGTCTCTACTTAGTATTTAGAGCAGGAGAAACTAGATTTGTTGCCTCCTCACCAGGGCTGTTCTGGTCTCACTGTTGGAATCAAAAGGCAACATTTACTTGGTACGTTTACAAACTCACCGTCATATAAAGATACACCTCAAGGACACTAATACAAACATTCCACCTCCCCTCTCCTTTCAACCCTCACTTGGGAAGCCTGCAGCATCACAGCATGCAGCTCGTAATTCAACACCGCCCTTTCTCAAAGGACAAGACTGAATCTATTTCCTCGAGGAACGCTGAAAGGGAGAGAGCAGCACATTTATGGCAGCAACCCAGGCATCCCCACCGCTCTTCAGGATATTAATACAATCTAAGAATGCTGAAAAAAAAAATCAAAACAAGAAAAAACAACTCCACAAAATAACGCTAACAACAAAATGCACCAAACCATATTAATCATTTCACTAACACTGCACTTCCAGCAGTGTCATTAACCTAAAATATTGCTTATTGAAAGGAATTTGTAATTGTTCTTATTTGCACTTTAGCTGAAATTCTCATAGATCAAACTGTTTGCATTTGTTTTGCCTGGCCAGTTTCTTTCCTTTCCTGTCTTTTTCTTTTTTATTTATATATACATTCATTATTCCTTCAGCTATCTAATTTCCTTCCCTTCCTTTTTCTCTCCAGTCTCCAGCACTGTCTGAGAAATCTGAAACCTCTCCCCCTCCTATCAAACCTGCACTGGAGGCAGCAAACAAGATGTCCTGAGACTGAAGAGCAGCCCAGCAGAACCGTCTGTCGTAACACACAATCACTCTGCCACATGGTGTTCTGCATCAGCCAGCTCTACACTAACCTCTGGAGATCTCAGGGGTTTCAGTCCAGGCTTCTGCAGCAGCAGGCAGAACATTTTGAGAATTCCTGACTCTGAACTATTTATTCCGACAGAGACTGGCAGAAAGAGCACAAGTACTTTTTGTCCATCAGTGACAACAGAAAGGAGAAAGAAAAAAAAAAAACAAACACCACATCATGTGGCACCTACTGCCCCTGAGCTAAGGTTCAGAAAAACTTATTCACAGCACAAGCACACATAGTGCACTCTGCTCTGGTATCTCAGCTGCTTAAGACACTGGTAACGTCTGGGTAAGAGAAAAGAGAAAGACAAATAGGACTGTGTAGAAGGAGCTGTCTGTGCTGGTTCAGAACCTCCACCTCAGTGTATCTCCCCTTGTTCCACAGCTTCCATGAAGTTATGTACAGGCTTGTCAATGGTTTACGGGCAGGTTCGGCCCGGTTCTGCGACAATTGGTGCGGGGGACCCATGGACCCACACCCCAGGAAAGGGGAAGGGGGAAAGGGAGATGGGCTGAGAAACAAAACAGCAGCAACGATCTGAGGAGGAAAGCTAATATACTAAATAGATATCGGAAAGCAAAATAACACAATATAATACAATATAATTTGAATTGAAGCTAATAAATGAAATAAAATGAGCAAGAGAGAGTGTCCGATAAACCAAAGGCCTTACGCTAACGCTGAAGGCGGACAGCAGCGAGCACCCACTGCTGAGTCGATCCCAAAGGAAAGAGAGCGTCCCGTGACCGCAGACAGTTTTTATCCTTCCCTCTGAGCGTAAACAATTAAAAATGCAAAGCATCGCACAGTCCTCTGGGGAATGGAGTTCTTCTTCTCTTCTGAGACAGGTACACCTGGAACTATTGATGATCCACAGAGCTCGAGCATTAACTCTTTAACTCATAATACACTGCACGATGTTATGATGTGGAATACCAATACCAAAAATCATAAAACCATGACAAGGCTACACACAGTGTATGCTCAGCTGTCAATAAGCGATCACAATTTTGTTTGAGACCTGTGAAGTTCAGGAAGCAGTGACTAAAAGTGCAGACTTGCATGGTGTTAATCAAAGGGCAGAGGCTGGGTCAGGATTAATCTAAGACTACAGAGACATGGAAGTTCTAGTACTGAGCTCTAAATGTAGGATTTCCGCCTATTCAATAACATCCACACATGGTCCCGGCGCTTCTGTTATTAAGAAACCTCAGCAGTCAACCCTGCATTTGTGAAAGCACTGTGCCTACATGCCCATACTGTGTTACAAGCACACAGCTCTGCCCCAAAGCAAAAAAGGAACTGTAGTCAACACGGTTCCCAATCATCTGAGGTAGCAATAATCATATCCATTTCTGCAGCATGAGCCCCTGTCCAGTAGGGACTGGACCAATCCACTCACTCATGCATCACTTTCTGAAATGGATGGCCATTAAACAGATGGCAGCAAGATGGAAATGCTACAGCTCGCTACCCAGTAGGGCTTACTTGGCAGCCTTTAGAGAGTGCATCATTACAGAGATAATCTCCAACACTTCTTGGAGACCATTCAATGGACAACAGCTTCTCAAAATGATATTCCTTCTCTTTTGCTAAATCTCAGAGGCAAAAGCAGTAGGAATAGTCTATTTATTTATTCTATTTATTTTGTAAATGAGTGAATCAGAAGTGGAGCTTGCTGTCTCAGGTTTGGATTATTGATGGAAAGGTTGATGAATAGTTCTGGCTGTAGTGATAAACTCAGATATCAGTAAGTAAATCTACTGGAAAAGAAAATCTATCATTCTTGGTCACAGCTTTAGAGGCTGAATTGGCAACTGTTATTTATTTTCCTTATTCTGAACAACTTGGATCCCTCCTGTAACCCTTTCTACCACCCCTCATACCCCACAGACAATATACTAGCACGTTTCATTGTAAAGCAAAAATGTTTACCTTGATTCACCATATCTCCAAGTTTCCCTCTTCCCCGCTTCACTATTTCCTTTGCTGGCTTTCTACACTTAATTCATATATTGCAAGTTTCATATGCCTAGCCTACATCCTTTAGCCAAAGTCAGAGAAAAACACAACTAAAGATGAATTCAATAAACTGTCCAGAGCTCAGATGCTGTGAACTGGAACCCCTAAACCAGATTTCATTTCAAGTTTTCACAAACAGAGTGGGTCACTCCAAGTTTTGTTACAAAAACAGATCGTAGCATCAGTCACAGAGTATCTACTGAAATCTTAAACTCTCAGCCCTTCTGTTCACAGGAGCGTTTTGTTGCACTTGTTTATTGGTCACAGAAATACATCCTTTAATGGAAGTTGCTTATGGAAATAACTGAGCAGCTTAACTTCACTCATCTGAAAGCAACAGTCCAACAGGCCATTGTCTAGGGATTTATGACAGTCAAGGCTTTCATAACTAATCAACAGCCAGTGAATACACTGTATTTTCTTTCACAATTTGCTAGCTCTCACCCTTGGCTACTCTCCTCAAGGCATTTGCTATAAAGATTACACAATCATAACTTGAAGAAATGTTGCACTGACCCTACAGAGTGTAAAGATGAGAACAAGACAAATTCCTTCAGGATGCATGTTTTGTACTGGCTCAATATAAATGTGGTTTTGCTACATTCACCACTTAATCTAAAAACAGCTATTAGAATTCCTCTTGTGCTCAAGGAAACTTGTCTGATCTTAATTTTGAAACATTATTCAGAAGTGAACATTCATCCATACAGTGTGGGGAATCAGTAGATGTAAGCAATCAGAATAAAAGCACAGGCTGAAGAGTGGACCCCAAACCCTTCCTAAAAAGTAAAATTTTCATCCATAGCATTTCTACAGTGTTTAGATTTTATAGTGCCGAAGCCAAGCCAACCAGCAGTTAAAATCTAACTACAGAGATCCAAAATGTATCAAATGTTACTGCATAAGGTTTGTTTCCTTCAGCCAAGGAAGTGAAGTGGTACAAAGTATACACTTCGAAGCAAATCATCCAATTGTCCCTGTTCAAAAAGATTTGCTTCACACCAGAGTAACCAAGCTGAAAAATGAGAAGCACACCTCATGTATTCCTGTGACAGGCAGTGATTCAGTCCTCAGCACCAAATAAAAAACAGTCCAGAATAAGTCCACGTGGACACTCATGTTATTTCCTTTGATACAACTCCTTCACTTTACTACTCATACAATTACAGTGAAGACAAAGCTATTGCTTAACTCTTTTATACCAGGAACCTGGCACAACTAAGATGATGTGTAAAATTCCCCAACTAAGCACTAACTTCAAAAATACAACTGAAGATATTTGCTATCCTCTCCCAGTAAAAGCCTATCTTTTGGCATGCTATAACATCTGCTGTAGCTTCCCCTCACACAATATACTTATTAAACTGCGAATCATTAATCCATGGCCTAGCACTAATACAACAAAGCTGCATAATTTTGAATCAAACAAATGAGAAAGCTGTGAGAGAGACCATAGGAAGATAGAAAAGGTAAATATTACAGAGAGAAGTAGTGTTAGCAAGAATAAAATATTCAGAACTCAAAGATTCACGAGGAAAAATGCCAATTTGGGAAGTTAAGAAATCCTAAAGAAACAACTAATGTGGAAGCCTGCTACTATCGTAATTGGAGACCAGATCCAAATATGTCCTCAGAGCAAACATGCTAAAACATCACCTTCCCCAGCCTGCTCCTCACAGTCTTTAGACCTTACTCATTCTGCCTCTAAAGTGCATGCAAGTATTTGCAAGAGATTGAGATCTCACAAAGCACTGATGCATAAACAGGTATCCTTCAAGAAAGGATACATAGGTGCTGAAAGAGTCATTTAATGGTAGAAGTAACTCATTACCTTCACAAACTATTGCCTATTTACAGTCATAATGGCTGCTACTACCCCTGCAGCTCTATGCTCCCTGATGTACATTTGCTCATGCTCATGAAGCACATGCTTCATTCCATTACAGCCTTTTACATTATGCTTACATCATAAGTTCAGTGAGGTAGGAAATATCTCCTGTCCTCTTTCCAGGATGGACAATGAGCTTATTTCATTATGGTTCCATTGTGTTATAATATTTATAAAAGTGAATAAAATTATCTGTGTCGCTCAGATGAGTCAGTGCTGCCTCATTAGAAACTTTCTAATAAGAATAAAGTTTGAGCACTTCCACTGAAATGTGAAAACTTGCATGGAATAAATACTTCTAAGACTCTAATAATCATCCTGAAAGTCTTGCCAAGTGTATAAACATGAAGCTGCACACTTTATGCTAGATTGCAACCAATCCAAGGTATATTCAGATTCTACTCATCTTAAAGTATGTTTTAAATTGATTCTATGCTTTCATCATCTTGCAAGCTCTTACTTTCCCTAATCATCTTTTATTTCCTCTGCTGATCTCTACATCTTCTAAAACTATTTGGCACAGAAAGTTAGTTTCATGTCTCCTTACACAATGCTTCCCTCAATACTCATTTCCATGACCTGGTTCTAATGTGCACTGCCCTTTATAGATCTTTTCTATTTCTGCCATTTCTTTATGATCAAACCCTCAACACTTAAAGTTGTTCTAATTTTGCCACTAGATTTTAAAAGGAAGAGATGTGTATGCCCGTTATAACCAGCAGTCTTAGCATATGAACTGAAGTGGAAATAGGTGGTGGAACACGTTAAACATGTAACTATACAATAAAATATCCTTCACAGCATTTTGTTGCTACCACAGGGCAGGACATAACAAAACACAACTTACTGTACAAATCACAAAGATAAAAACCAGCATAAGCTAGAAAATAATGACATTTATTTAACATATTGACACTCTTGCTGATTCTATGTTAATAGGAGGGAGAAAGTATGACAACATCAATAAATTGAAAATGCTGGTGACAGCAGATAATAAGCAAATCTTTTCTGACATGGCAAGAAAGAAACTAAACTTCTGTCATGTGATAACTGGAAAAAGTCTGGCAATTGGCTTTTTCTCCTTTACTCCCCTTCAGTCCACACCAGTTTGCAGAGGGGAAATATAGGGTCTATAACATTGGGCAATATGAATAGTATTTATTGTTTGTAGCTCTCTTGGAAAGATAGATCTGCTGAAGTCATAATGTTTGCTGTTCTATATTTAAAAAGAAAAAAGAGAAAAAAAAAAGAAATCAAGAGATTAGCATGTTCACTTTGTTGTAATTATTGTTAAATATTTAAACTGTTGTAACAGAAAAGAGCACAAGTCAGGACACAAATAGGCAGTAGAAATGTTACAAAGGATATCCCAGACTCAAGGACATAACTGTAAAAGAAAAGGAACTTAAAAAGTTAAAAAAAAAAAAAAAAAAGCACAGAGGGAGGAGCCAAGTATAAGGGTCACAGAAGAGACTGTGCTGAAAAATCTTCGTGTTCTCCCCCTTTTTGTCAGTCTCATTCACCCCCCACCAATGAAGAACATGAATTATGTCCTGTTGTCATAAATCAAGAGTTCACTGAGGGGAAAATTTCAAAATGCCACTCATGCTACATCCTCCACAAGTTTGGCTTTATTGCATTAGTTATGCACTCTGCCTGCATGGACCTAAATTTTATTGTCGAGCCTAGCCTTCAATGTCTTCGGTCATGAGAAACATCAAGAATCATATATGACTGGTAGACAAAAGAGGCAAGTGGAAAGATGGTGCTTGGAGCAGAGCTCTGCTAAGGAGTCCTAGCTACTGCACTCTTCACTTTAGCTCTCCTCTGACCTGTACCACAGGCAACAGATAGTGCAGATGTTGCAAAATACTTCAGACTCTTTGCATTTCAACAACAGATACATATTTAAACATCCATATGAAATAAGTACTCTACAACATTTTGATGTGCCGTGGAAACAGAAGAAAGGGTATATTTATGTCTGGGCAGGGGGAAATCAAGGTTTGAAGAAGAGGAATTAAAAAAAAAAAAAAGAGTTTCTTCACCTTCACTTACAGAACCATTTCTGTATAAATCAAAAGTTACTTTGCATTCCAAACACAAGCAGATTCCTTGTGTGAAAAGTATTTTAGCTTCCTAAATAAAGTACCTTCCCCATTTTCCATAGGTGCTTAAATATTGCAGAAATCTCTCCCGAACACCTATAAATAAGATCCTCAATTATTTTGTTGTAGCAAAAACCTGAGCTATAAAGAAATCAGTAACTTGAGCGTGTGTAGTTCTGCATGCCTCAGGTTCTCAACCAGGCAAGCTGTTAAGGTGTAAACATTTTCCCATACTTCTGGGACCTTTCCAGGTAATTTGTTTAAAATGCTAGAATAGAAAGGAATGATGATGGAAGTAGTCAGCTGGACTGGCACCTTTCAAGAGGCTAGACAGGCTTCCATTGGAAATGCATTTGGTTTCTTTCAAAGATTTCTCCTCATCAGACACACTTATATGGGTTTGCTTTTAGGGAATTAACATTTCTAATTAAAAATCCTTGACCCTGATCCAGCACTCACTAATCAGTATATATTACTGACCACAAAGGACTAGCACATCTGTGCACATTCCTTCCCTCGAGCACTCTGATGTCCAAAACAGAGGGCTATGATATTTCAGAGAAGTACATGTGGCACAGCTTCAGGCATACTGCACCTGCTGGAAGGGCTGGAGAACTGCCAAATACCTTTCTTTTTTTGGGAAAAAAAAAAAAAAAAAAAAACACATTCACTTTAATATCTGATAATTCCAGGAAGGAGGCTGTGCTTTTCTTTTTTAGCTGTGTTTTTGCACTTGCAGTGAACAGGAGGAAAGGACAACACAACCATCTGGGCTTGCTTCATAGAAAAATAAAATGCTATTAGAGAAAGAAAAAAAGAAAGGATAAGAGGCAAAATAAACTGAGTTCAACAACCTGAACTCACATCTCTACAGTAGCCTTGTATAAGCATTCCTGCTCAGACAACCTGGGAATCCTTAGAAGTAACATCAAAAGCTTTCAGATAAAAAAATTACTTTTCCTTCCAAGCATTTTGTCCCATCACTTTTCAGAAAAAGGGATCCTACCCCTCCCTACACATTTACATGGTCCTGAACAGAACACTGCTTGGGGATCTGTCAGACATTAATGGTCAGATATATTAAAGGCATTTGCATTCAGCAGCTAAAGATGCTGAGAAGCATGCTGTGGAATTTTAATATAATACATATGCACCTAATTAGAAATATATAATTGCTATTCCGTGATTAGATTCACTCAGCATCAACCCTAGAATTCATAACATGAGATAAACTGAATTTTGAAGTCCCCTCCTTTCTTTTTATGTGTTAAGCTATCTGTTCACATAAACATCACAGTAAATACTGGAATGACAGCAAACCATAGCCTTCCAACTAATATGGTTTCAAATCTCTTACTGTATCTACATCTTGAGATTATCACTAGCATAAGACAATTCTTTCTGTACAAAACTAAGGTTTCAGACTAAAACAAAGGAGTGAATCAGCAAAAGAGAATGCTGCCTTCTTCCCCACACTGAAGAGTGAAGTGACAGCCCTCTCTCTGGAGGTTGCCAGTAATGAATTTCTGTTTTAATTGAAGCTGCAGCCAACGCCTGAGCTCCAAATGGGCCTCCCTCTCTTTTCTCTCTCTAGGTGATGCTGTGCAGGAAAAAGCTTTTAAATCAGCCAGTGAACATAATGAACTTCAATTTCCCTTAGACAGGGGCAAAATTACAAACATACACTTCACTTCCAGACAATTAATTAATTTGTTTACACGATTCCTTTGCTTTGTTTTACTTTCATGATTTTTTTTCCCTCCACTTCTTCAGGCTTTTTAATTCTCTAAGGTGTAGGATTAGCATCTGACTACTCATCCTCTCAAGAAACTAAATTGTGATGGAGCTGTTTGCAGAAGGGAAAAAGGAGCCTGTGCAATTACCCTCTGACTGACTGCTAACACCCAGTGACAATGTTAAAGCACATATGCCCACTTTGTAGGTGACAGCACTTGCCCATCATTAGCAAGGTGGACACAGCTGTTGCCATTTGGAGAGTGATTGCCCACTTAACAGCACAAAACGACCTGTGTCTCAAACTGCTCCTGACTGTAAAGACCACAGCCTGACTTTTTGAGATTAATGGAAATAACTTCCAGGGATAAAGTCTTCCCACACCAGTGGGATGAAAAGCAGAAGGCACTGACTGAAGTAGCCAGCTGGAGATGCATACAAGCTATCTCAACTTTGCCTCCCAACATTATGCTCCCAATCCCATGGGATAAGGAAACAAACCTGGAAAGTGCCTGAGAGGAGTAGCAGTGGGAAAAGTACAGTAGACTTGGTGGGGATAGAAATGCTGACAGATTTTAAATACTAATTATATATTATTTTTTTATAGGGAAAATATTTATTTTAGATAATGCCATGGACTAAATCCCTCTAGCAATATCAATACTGTCTACATTACCGCAGTGGTGCATGTTTAATTTCATTTCTGCTACAAATATAAGCCAATAAATTTGACAACACATCTGTTATTTACTTGCACTCAACACTAAAGCATATTCGTGGCATTTAGTTCGCCAGTTTCAAATTTAACAGCTTCTCTTTTATTTATATCTACTTAGTGAAAAGTGCTCTGGTGACTTTCTATATATGCATGAGAAGTGCTGCAAATGTAGCAACAGTAAAAGATTCCCTTCGATATGGGCCATTACTGCACACATTTCTGATTACAAAGAGCTAGCATAGTTGGAAGCAGTGCAAGATGACTTTGTCCACTCATTTTAAATATACTGGTAAATATTTTAAATAAACTGGTATCTTTGCATAGCTTTAACATGCCTGCAATCATCTCAGCAGCTTCACAAAGACCCAGGAACTCATTTCAGAGACTTTGGCTTATATCCAAAGACATCATATCCTGAAGTAGAGGTTCATACCCCCGCCTTCCATTTTATTATGCAATTAGGTTTTCTGTTGGAGTAAAATGTAAGAGTATAAGAGATCATGAACATAATTAAAGGAAACACCTCTCAGAAATATTGCGTAACACTTCATTACGAGCATTGCGACTACATTGCAAATACAGTGTGGAGAGGCATGGACACACCTCGGTCACTGCAGAAGGACAATCTTAGCACAAGAACACTGACAGAGATTAGTGCCTTGCTCATGCTGCTGACACAGGGAGAACAGAGGTTGGAGCTGCAATGAGAGGAGCACTGCTAAATTGCCTTGCTGTTATACTGCCCCGAGGTAAGTTATCTGTCCCTTGTGGTCATCAATCTTACGTCTCCAATATCATAAATTCTGTATTACAACTGCTATGGTCATTTAAGATCTTGAACAGTTAGACAAATTACAAAAGACCAATGAAGATGAAAATTCATAGAGCAACGTAATAGTGCAGACGTGAAATTACAGCAGAAAGATGACTTCTCCTCTCTGACCTCCAGCTTTGATTCTCTGCATTTTGATTGTTCTGCAACTAGTACAAACAAGTTCATTGACATTTGAAAAACCTACACAGTGATTATACATTTACACAGAGTGGCCTTTTTCTTTTGGTATTACTTGTAGTACTTAACTGCACACAGCTGATTCCTTAAATAAAAGTTCACAAAGACATTAGAACAACTAAATAATCGTGCTACACTAAACAACAAAAGGCTCTCAGCCAGTAGTCAGACCTTCTAGCATCTACAGATTCAGGTATGGTCTGTTGCAACAAAAAGATGCTTTCTACATGCATGCAACAACAATCTTCAGTTCTAAAATAGCAGGTGTATACCAATACACCACAGACACCAATATACTTTGGAACAGCAGGACTAGTGCTCACAGCATGGACTCTTTTAGAATCTATTGTGCAGCTCTGCAGATATAACAGCTTGGCAGAGAGAAAGAATAAACAGTGCAGGGAAACCTACTGAGAGGAAGTAGATACTGCAGCTAAACTGTGAAAGTGTGTGTGGCAGGGGTCACGTGTATGATGGAGAAAGAACACAAGAAACGCTCTCCCCTAGATCTCCTACTTCCTGGAGAAACCTCATTAGCTCGTGTGAGATACTCTATTGCTCCAGCTGCACAGATCCACCATTAGCAGTGTTAACTGCTGTTCCAAAGCCTAGTTCCAAAAAAGTAACCAAGTTATCTCCATCTTGCTCTACATGGGTAATTCTGTAAAATAAACAACTGTCTTCTAGTTTCTAAGAAGAGGGAAAGGGAGGGTTGGGGAGGGGAGAAGGAAAGATATCTAAATATCTTTGTCAAACAAAACTAAGTTTCTCTTCCAGTTACTTTTACATCACTCAAGTTAGAGAAGCGTTGAACCAGTAAAAAAAAATCTGTCGATGGCCACAGGTGCTGTTAATTTATCACTCATCACACCCATTTTATTACAATCATAGGATAGTTTAGGTTGGAAGGGACCTTAAAAATCACCTTTTCCAACCCCATTGCCATGGGCAGGGTTGCCACACACTAGATCAGACTGCCCAGGGCACCATCTAACCTCCAGTTATATGAACACCTCCAGTGATGGAGCACCCACAGCCTTTCTGGGCAGCCTGTTCCCATGGCTTTGTACAATGACAGCGAACACACAGAAAACTAAAACAGCATCAGTAAAAATAGGGGAGTAGGAGCCATTGCTGGTATAGAAAATGTGTTAGATTTGCTCTTAGCTCAACTGCCCACAAGCTATACTGTCATTAGCTGAATGTCATTCACACACAAAGGACTATTTTATTTAAATAATCTATCATTTTTAATTTGCCTATCATTCTCAAACTCATTTTTCAGTTGAAACTGCATTCTGTGTGACAGAAGCAGTCAGGGCATGCACTGTGAAGTGCACATGCAGTCTGGTATCACACATCATTACTAATTCAGCATATTCTGTGTGCTTTTCCAGTAGCTCTGTTCTAGCCACCTTTAACCACCCTCTGCAGTAAGCCAAAGCAGTTTTACAAGTTTATCCCAGGCTTAGTATGCTGCTCAAAGAGATAGTCTAGTCAAAAGCTTCCAAGAACAATATAGCTATTCAGTTTTTATACCATTTTTTTTTCTGTTATCATGTCCACTTTTACTTCGGTCTTTGTAAAGCTCTTGGAGATACCCAACATTTTTTTAAGAACCCTTTCTGTGGCAAGTAATATCAAAATCTTGTTCCTAGATAGAGTTATAATTCAGTATTGTGCCTATAAAATCCTGGTAAGATCCTCACTAAGATTCAAGGAAAGAAGTGCAAGACAACTATAAGCCAGCACCTTAAAGGCACAGGCAACTATAGCCCTTTGCATTTGTGAAGTACCATAACATCTATCTTCAGGATTTGCTAAAATCATTATCTTCTATGCACATACACGGGATACGGATTCTCTCCACCTAGTACAAATAATTTTTCTCCTAAGGCTCTACATGGCAGAGTGAACCAGAAATATCTACACTGCTGACAGTGGGAGCAGCGAGCCCTCTCTCGAGCCTTGATTAATGCTGCTGGAAGACAAGAGAGTAGCTAGAGTCCATTCTCATTTTCACTTGTGTAAATCCAAGCTAGTGATTACAGTGAATTGCGAGGATTTAAAGGTCTGCACTACAAAATCTGACAGGCGTATGCTTCTTAACAACCACGTTTGAGAGGCAAGGTTTTTCAGGTATGTAAAGTTGAAAAAACTTGGTTCAACTGACACTGAAGGAGACAGTGAGATCTGAATGACTATTTTTTTTTTAAAAGAACCATTGAAAGGTATTGAATGTTATCCATGTATTCCTTCACAGAAATTGAACAAAGCTGGTTTTCTGAAGTTTTTCAGCACTGTTGCTTGATCAGCACCATTTTGGAACAGTCAACAGCCTGATGCCAGGGCATACTTCTATAGAACTCAAAACTGCTTTCAGCTTTTTTCATTAAGGGCTCTCAACTGCTCACAAAACAACAGGCAAGTCAGATCAGTCAGAAGCCATGAGAATGGGTAGTTTCATTTCCAGATGACTAATGTTTATACTACCAAAAAAGTCGTTTAAAAACAGTAGATTTCATACCTCTTGCAAATTCTATTAGGAGAAAGAGCTACACTACATGAGAGTTTAAAAAATACCTTCTTATATATATATACTTTCTCTATAGCAATTTGTGCGCTACCAGAAATGATAGAGCCATACCCAACTGATGATCAGCCTGCCCCCCCCCTTGCTTTGCATATTTTACTATTACTACATTGGAGAGAAATGGTAATGAATTTGAATTCACAGAATTGTAGGGGTTAGGAGGGACCTCTACTGATCATCAAGTCCAACCTCCCTGCTAAAGCAGGTTCCCTAGAGCAGGTCAGCTTCCTAATAAGTGTTCAGCTACCCAACATTAAAAAGGAACAGACAACTCAAATTAAGACAATGACATTTATAAGCTCTTTACAAATCAACACAGCTTAGGGACATATATATGGATAAATGCCCCAAAGAAGAATTTTCATTATATAGTAAATACAGAATTAAATCAGGAAAATGCTTTGTCTTTGGGAAAGTCAGAGCTGGTATGAGTCTCAAAATGAAACAGATAATACTTTCCTCCAACAGAATTACTTCTCTAGTATTACTTCTTACGATCATTTGAAAATTCTACCTTCTCTCACAGGCCACTTGTGTGGTCCTGCTTTTAAGTCTAGAGTAGAAAAATCTCTCTAATGCTCAGCAAAAAATTTAGCAACTCTGACCAACTTGTTTCTGCTTTTGGTCTGCTTTGGTAGATAGACAAAACCTGAACCAAGACTGTTTCATGTATCTTCACCATGTAGATCCAGCCTTAGCATTGTCTTTCCTCACACTTACAAGATAAGCAGACTTGACACTTACAAATACAGAGCACTTTACATAACATTGGTGCTCTAGCTCCCTCTCTACTTTCTCTTCTCCCTCTGTCCCCACTATCTCATACACACACGCCCCTGTGCACACATAGAAATATTTACTCATATATTTATTAATATGTGCATAGTAAGTATGTGTATTGATTTAATTTGGGTTAACTAAATCTTGAAGTCCTTTTTGTGTGACAGGAAAGGTAATTACTTGTGAGCCTTGCTTCTGAGATGCTCCTCAGTGCTGTACAGAAGAAAGTAACTCCAAACTGCTGCAGAGAAAACAAGATATTGTTCAGATCTGCTGAAGAGCTAAGATTTTGCTAGCTGGACAGCAACAGTGTCAAATGTCCATCTCTCCACAAGGGTACTCCAGCCAAAAGAATACACACATTCAGCAGTATTTCCTTTCTCCACCAGATTACTCATCTGAAGCCAGTACCTATTAGAATATTGGATGGTTTTAGTTTGAAATGAATAATGCAGCAAAAGCCACTATATATTATCTAGGCTCCCACCTTTGACTAACACACTGTGTTGCTGGCACAGCATGAATGCCTAGATGATTCCTACTCATGATCACAGAATCACAGAACTGTAGGGGTTGGAGGGGACCTCTAGAGATCATCAGTCCAACCCCCTGCCACAGCAGCTCCCTAGCCCAGGTTGCACAGGTAGGTGTCCAGGTGGGTCTTGAACATCTCCAGAGAAGGAGACTCCACCACCTCTCTGTGCAGCTGTGCCACTGCTCCGTCACTGCACTGTGAAGAAGATGTTGATTGTACTGATGCTGGTGGCAAAGTGGTTACATCTGTAGCAATTACATTTGGTACTGCATTGAGTAATGCAGGAAAAAAAGAAAAGGATTTACAAGTCTTTTAAACTCCCAGATATTCCAAATCATTTCACAAAATGATATACTTTTTGGTTGGAAGTGAAGCTACTGGGCATGGTGAAAAAGCAGCTATGGATTTAAGAAAAAGCCTGCTTAGATTCAGTTGTAAAAACTGTGCTGGTACAAGTTGCACTAACACCAGTTTCTATATTTGTTAAAGTATCAGTATTGAACTGAGTATGCCATTTGAGACTTCATGTCTTCTCTGGTTGTACTGCAGCAGCAACAACAGTAACTACAGCTAGGAAGTTTCTCACTTGTTAAACTTATTGGTCAATTAATTTGGAATACTGCAAAGATCCCAAATAGGGAAAAGACAAAAAAAAAAAAAAAGGTAAAAATAAGGAGAGTTAGGCTTGTTTCATTTTCACTAAAACCTAGTAAAAACTGCCTCAAAAAAAAATATGAAATAAGTGTCCTTCTCTATAAGTGGTCAAGCAAATGTGAAAGAATTCTGCATCCAGCCCAATCAGCCTTCAGATTTTTATTTAGTTTTGCTTGTCTACTGACGTTGCATGGACTCCAATGTCTTGAACTGGGAGGCATTCTGCTGATAGGTATGGTTTATTACATATAATACGTATGCTCTGTATTGTACTACCATAAAGTATCATTTAATGAGTATATATAATGCATATATAATGGTATTCACTAGATACAGAGGGTTATTTATGCTGACTTGATTCATACAATATACAATATTTGCATACATTTCTCTTTCTCCCAAATGGTAAAGACCAGCTCTTTCTGAGAGAACAGTATACACCTTTACTACATACTGCTGTTTCCAGTGCAATACCTATGAAAAGTAGAAAATATGCAAAACATAGACAGCTATTGGTCTACTAACACTTAGGATGGTATGGCTTTCATAGACATCTTTTTATTATTATATCTGTAGGTGAAAAAAAAAATCCACGATGCCCAGTTACCTGTACTTTATAAGAAAAGTCAGATAACAACCTTGATTTTGCTTCACTCTAGTCTACATTTTGCTTCAGAATCTCATGCACCTTTGTAAACAAAAGGATAAAATACAGAATAAGAATAAAACATACGAGCTGATGAAGTTCATCTGAATTTAAGAGTTCATATCATGAAAGATTAACAAGCCACTAACTTTTACAGTCTCCCAACAGCTGCAGATACAACACTAATCTCTGCTGACACTTCATAGCCATCTATAATTCTGCCACAAAGATTATTTTCATAATCTGTCACTGTGACATGGCCACACGTCACAGTCCCCCAAAATTTGCATTGCTCCACAGATTTCCAGACTCTGCCCAACATGTATGGACTGACTTTACTTTCACAGCCCAGCCTGCCTAGTTTTCTTCTCTTATTAAGAGGCCACCTCTGATCCTCCAATGATCTACTGTGCTAGCTCTGAAGTACTAATAGTTCACTAACTTCCACACCACTTCTCGCAGCATTTTTCTCCAATTCCATTTAAGCTAAAAATTGTACGACAGGCAAAAAGACCAGTATCATCTTCTACACGTGGACTTCTGTAAATCCTTTTGATGAAAACAGTTTCTTTTTCCTTAGAAATCAAGCATATTGAGAACTATACATTCAGAATTTTATGTATGTATATATATAAACTTTTTTTAAAATACTCGTATGTATGCAAGTATGACTACTTTAAGAGCAGTTGGATTCGTTATAACTGAATGCCTCTGCTCCTAACAGCTGGGGACTGAGTCAGGAATGCAAGCAGAAATGTGCAGGGAAATGGTCTCTCTGCTGCTGCCTACATTTAATTACTCTTCATCATGAATCTATCATACTGCATAATCTCAGTACATAAGAAAAGACAATACCATTTTTAGCTGGCAACAAAACAAGTCTCAAAGGCTTTAGCAAGGCTTTCAAATCTTCTCCAAGCTGGCAGAGTACAAAAGACTGGCTAGCCTTACAGACTGATTTGTGTTATGTTAATGTGATTTTCCTGGAAACCTTTCAGTAGTAGCATTTTTCAGGCATGCAGCAGGTTGGATTGAGATAAAGCAGTGCAGTGGGTAAGGTTCTCTGAAACCAGAAGACTCTTGGAGCCCATACCTAGCTCTATCAATGAATCCCTATGTGGCTTTCCTTTGTCAAGTAACGTATTTGTGATTAATATGCTGCATCTGTATAACAGGTATAATAATGACTATCTAGCTTATCTCAAATTATACCTCTATGTTTTTCATGTTTTCCTGAACTGAAAACCATGGTTTCCAGGTGTCCACTTCTGCCTAGACTGCATTCACCCTTTCTTTCAAGGGCTCAGATATAGGCTCCAAAGTTGATCAACATCCCACTTTTGTCTGCTTTTACAGAGGGGCATTTCTCTTCAGAAACTTCACAAGCCAGAACTGTTGCACTCTACATTGCCAGAAAAGTGTTGTGGAATCTAACATGTCTTATCTCTATTGTACAATTCCATGACTCTGTCTTTTTCACATATTTATTGAATAAAAACATTATATTTTCCTGACAGTATCTTAGAAACAGCTAAATATAAATGTTCAATACTGGCAAGATCCTAATCAGTACCAGAACACCAGTCTATTTCATTTGTATAGGGCCCTCAGCAAAAAACAAACAAACAAAAAAAAAAACAAAATGAAAACAAAACATAAAACAAAAAAGAAAAAAAAAAAACCAAAAGAAAGTAATACTGAAAGCTCACTTGCTTACAAAGAAAGAGTTGACAACACCAGCTCTAGGTTGCAGCATCATCTTTTAACAAACATGAGATTTGTTTCTAAGAGCATGTTTAAAGAAAGAATATTCATAACCAACTGAGGGCAAAGGGAAGAACACCATTTTTTATTACAGAAAATTACAGCATTGCTAGAGTTGGGACGGATCATGTCAGTGACGAGACGCAGTATCACCAAAGTCAAAATAGCAGTCTATGATGTGGTGACCTGTGAATTCTCCATCAAAGAAAAAGTTCAAGGAGTGGTGAGAGAAAAAAGCAAGAGACACAAAGTTGTGCAAAGTAAGAGCCAATAAATGACTGAAATATAAAGAAAACAAATTAAAACTCTAAATGGAAAGAGAAAAAACAACCAATTTCCAGATAACTTATTGTTATCAAAAATAATAGCTATACCAGCACACAAGGAGTAACCTAACAGTTTAGCTTCAAAGATGTACATCTAACCTCAGGCCATCTGTAAATATATCACTACGAAAGCCTCATTTAACTGCTGCTTGTCACTTCTCTGCCTCTCTTTGTAATGCTGCTAATTATCAACATGAAAAAAATATTCTCTGTTTTCCCAATTTCGTTATTTTGCTGTCAAACTTGCCTGATTTATTTGATGGCATAATCCAGCGTTTGAGATTTGACAAATGTTTCTGCAATATGAAATTATAGTGTAAAATGATACTGTCAAGCAACCTCTAAATGAGAACTAGATTACAAGAATCAAAGCCTGAATGAGGAGTAAGTCAAAGGGAAACAACAGATTCTTTTAGTAAATTAAGGACTATTAATGAGGGGACTTCCTCCTAATAATGATCCTTGACAATTCCCATTAAAATAACTTATTTCAAGCTATTATAATTTCAAAATTAAAAACATTTACAAGTTTTTCATGCTATGTGTCTGCCTTACATTGTTTGCTTCATTACATTTTAGTTCCAACAGAATCTCTGCTCTTTCAGTACCGTTCCTCTCTGGAGTCAGTAATAGCCTCTGTGACTTCCTAGGCCACAACATTTCTATACTTCAAACAAATACTTCTGAGAGTGACACATGCAATTAATTATCTCAACTCACTTTAGTGACAGCCTAACACAAAGAACAGCGTGAACAATCTTGGGATGGTTTGTGGAATGAGGCATCTTTTGTTAGACTAAACAAGTATGGCAAGAGAAAAAGAAGCTACAGAGACACATAACACCTTTCTTCTCATCCCAAAGGAGAAAAATGTCGACTCACTATGGCTTTTGGGAAAAAAAAAACACCTCATCTTCCCAGAAACTTGTTAGCATTTGTCTACTAGGTCGTGTAAGTTACTGCCATACAAGTCCTGCAATCTTTAGAACAACATGGCTAAAACAAAAATAATGCTACTCCCATTGGTTACCATTCTAGCTCAAAGTAGCAAAAACAAGTGCTGTTATAACTAAAATTTCAGTCCTATTATGACCTGGACACATTCATGCTATGTCCTACAACAGAATCACAGAGTTTTTTAATTTGTCTTGGTTAAAGCCAAGGAAGTTATGCACACAAAATCGTTAATCTTGTACAGTAAGTATTTACATGGTCATGCATTCAAACTCAGTAAATAGATTTTATTCATCATTTTCACTCATCAACTATAGACTCTAGAATATGTAGTACTGAGCATTCACAGCTGCAACTGAAATCAACATGAGCTTTGCTTGAGTAGATCAAATGCCATCACATGCAGAACATTTTCTTAAAGATAATAAACTTATCCCCAAATTCATGGATATTCCTCACTTTAACATTTCATAGCTCTAATCATGGTCTTACAATACAGCTGTATGTATCAGTGGTGAGACTAGAAATGGAGATATAATGTTGACAGGTGTGGGCTTTGCTCATTAAAGTAAGGATGCACTTGTATCCTTGCAAATGTCAGTACATAACAACACCTAAGCATTATTCAGTCTATAATATCATTAATATTTTATAAACAGGAACAAACTTTGCCCCAGATAGATTATAATTTCCATAAAGAGAAACCAGTCTATAACAACTAATAACATTCCATCAATATGCAAAGACAACAAATCTCAACAGTGTTACATGACGTCTCACAGACTGACCTTGGATTATGCTCTTAAGTTAATAATGATGGCAGCGGCACAGTGGGTGTAAGACAGAAACCTAATGCTGAACCAGTAATCACTATGCTGGGTCATGGCCCTGAATCAGTCAGAGATCAAACTGCATTGTGATGTTGCATCAACTTGCATGATACTGCAAGGTCAACTTGATATCAATTCAGGGGTACTATGGTATGATAGTGGATGAATATACAGAGATGATTTCCTCTTGCTACATTACTGCAGAGGAATACTACATTACTGCCATGACATTAATGTTAATGAGAAAAGTTGCATATCAGAAAGCCACTTAAATTTTCTCTTTGCAGGACAAATTCAGGTAAGCACGAGTTCTAGATGGGCAAAATTTTGCTAGCAACAGCAAAGACACCTCTTTTCCTAAGATTTCCCTTTCATTTTTTTTTTCTCCAACCTGCATGGACAGCAGGTACTTTATTCTACTACACTTTTTAACTGCTCAGCCATTTGACTGAATGTGATTGACCTCACTACAACCCATAGAGAGTAACACGATTCAGAAGGAAACCACTGTGACAGGGAAATGGCCCAATTATGCTGAGTCTAGCCTTTTCCATCGGAAAACAGATTCAAAGCATAACACATCAAGACACAGAAGAAAGCAGGCACCCACTGATTGCAATTGAAGGAGAACAAAAAGATGGCAATTATTTTAATCATCTTCCAAGAGGTAGCAATAGCATTTCTTATAATTGCAACAAGAAGCAGAAATGTCAGTTGTTTCGACCAGCTTTTCTTTCTAGATGGAGCCTGAATCAGCTCTTCATTTAGGCTGCCCAAACATCAACTACTCCCCATTATGCTGTACTGGGTTCAGCTGTACTGGTCTCAACTCAGTTTACACTGAATTTTAGAATAATTATTGCTGTAAATTCACATCACTTTTCTGGGTTGAATTTGTTTTGAGTTGTTGATATTATTTCCCATGTATATTCCTTTTCTCTCCTTTTATTTTTTACTAGTGATTATTGCTGAAGTAGATTTTTCTGATCTCCATTCCCTGGGGTTCTACCTTTAGACATAACAGAGGTTCATTATAACAATGTAATCAAATATAACAGAGTTGTTTTTAAACCAACAGAGAAACAACCCAGTAAGACTAAATGACAGATGGCACAGCAATTACTTTTTCTTCTGGTATTATTGTTCTCTGGTTGCAGGAAAAATGACCCAAGTTACCAGTGTAGACCCTGTAACCCCCGTCTCCTCCCTCCACAGTGTGTAGTAGGGGCATACTGAGATGGAATAAGGGTCTTCTGCTGAAGATTTTAGTTTGAAACCAGCATGCAAGTTGGTTACGGCAATAAGGAATGTGATTTAGTGATGGGACACAGCAGACAAGGTATGTGGTTGGCCTTCATGATTTTGAAGATCTTTTCCAACCTAGATGAGTCTATAAATGTAGTGAATGCTTTAAAGAATATTCTGCTCAGCCAAAGAGTGAAAAAATAGCAGTCAGGAAGAGAAGAGCTCTGTGCAGCAGTTTCTCTTGGGTTGAACAAGGGATTTTAATGGAAAGATTTGTGTGCAATATAAGCACTACATCCTCCCTCATACAAAGACCTTCAGATTCCAGGATGAGTCACCTCCCTCTTCTCATTTACAGAAACGCTGTGGTACTATAGGTAGACTGATCCAAAAAGCTGATGTAATACAAGTGTGTGTAATGAAGTTGGCACGAAACAGTGAATTTTAACTAGCACTTCTCTCAGTCACCCAGTACTGTGAATAACATGGACTTCCCAGCACATCATTTCATCTCATTTTGACAGTTCAGTGTATCCCACCCCAAGTGCTTGACCTGAAAATGTAGACACATTTTAAATGAAACAGAAGGTTAATTAGAAAGGCTGAAACCATTAAATGAACGCTTAACAAATATTAAGCAGTTTGTCTATAGTTCTCTTTTCCCCTATCAGAAAGTATTTACAAAACAGTGACAGGTTTTTAGGGTTGATAATATCTCTTAGCAACTGTATTACCTGGTTGTATGATTAGACTCCACTAAAAAAGTAGAAAAATATCAAATCCAACTTCAGACAAGATGCTTCCTAGGAAAAAGTTTAGGTGATGCAAAATAGAAAATGAACACCTCAAAGTGTTCCCAGCTTCAGTTTTGCAGTGGCTTCTGTTTTTGTATGTAATTCACTGAGGGTTACCAATAGAGAAGCACTGAAACACATGGGCTGGAGGTTTTTAAATAAGGTCTACAATATTTATAAACAAAAGTTGAAGCAACATCTAGTAAGTATTGAAGTAAGCATTGGTGAAAGCAGTAGATGCATGCTAGGATAGTAAACAACTGGACAGCTCTTTGCCACAGACAGTTATTCTTGAATAATTACAGTCAGTATTGAAAACTGTCAGATTATTAGCCCAGAAGTTCTCTTCAGAATAGAAAAGCAGAGATTCTATTAATTACTTTCACTTACAAGAAAGCTATTTCCCTTGAAAAACAAATCCCTCTTTGAGGAAAATGTTTAATTAAGTAGTATTAATATAAATTGTTGGAAAGACATATTTCTATTAAGATTTTATTATCATGTTAAAATTTAAAGTCTATTGATGTGAAATTATCACTCATACGAAGTGGTAAAATTCTCAACTTTGAAATACAGTGCAATCTTGTCTTGAGTTCAAATGATCTGTCTTTCCTGATTCCTACACTCTTCATTACCACTAGAAGTACAATTCAGTTGCCGTCTTTCAAAACTTAAATATGTTTTTCATCTTGTTTGGTTTTCTTTTGTAGCATTAAAGTTAAAATTTCATACGCAACGTAGATGATTATAAATTTACTACTTAACATCAGATACCACAGCAGCAATTTCCAATGCACAGATACACAATATTCCCATGAGTCTGCAAAATGGCATAATTTCCCTACCCCCAGGTCAATAAAAAAATAAGCTGAACATAAACCTAGCTAATAAAAAAAACCTTTTGGGCACTATTCTTAACCTATTTCAGGGAAATTTCTGTTCCTTTTCACACCAGAAATCCAGAGAAAAAACTTTATCTAGTTCTATGCTTCTATCATACACTACACATTCTAATTTGCAGCTTTTATCCTCGTAAGACAGCTGTCCATGAGGTATCCACTGCTTGATTGCTCCATGCACCCTGTAGACCACTGTCCAAATTAAAGACTTAAAGAAATTTTACGGAAGAGATCCAACCATCATATTAATCTGGTATATCTATTTAATCCTACTTTCAACTTAAAATAAGTCATTGCTTGCTGTTTTCTGCTGACCTTTGGGACTGCTTTACACCTTAATTCCTCTTTGTATAAAGTTTTAGGAAAGCCTAGGATATTTTAGATATTAACCAGTACCTCCTTGGTAGATCTTTGAGAAACGTACATATTCAGAAGCATGAATTAAAGTGATATTGTATACTTCCTCATCCTTAGGTAAGTCTGTCCCACAAAAGGCAGAGTAACACAAATCTAACAACAAAAACTATGAAGGTTATTACTGAGACCTTATCTACATCAAGTCTTGAAATCTAATATTGATCTCAGTGAGTATTCTCAAAAGAATATTCTGGTCCTATCAAGAATAATCAGAGTGTTTTCAGAAGAGTCAGATTATGGAGTTTGTATTACTACAATAAAGCAACCTTTTACACATTTGAACTGAACTTCTTTCATAACCTGAAAGGTAATTCCAGGTCCTTTTTAGGATTTTGAGGTTCTTGCAAGCAAGTAAATGAGGTCATGTTCCATGGACTCAGCTGAATGTGCCTAAAATTTGATTTGCTGTTCACCCTCATAACACCACATTTCCTAACAAGTAGTCTACAATCTGTTAACAAACAGATTATGCGTAAAGGGAGGCAGGAACACACAGATTATGAGAAGCAGTGCAATTCCAGTCAGCATGAGACAACATGACAAATCTTTGAAGACTAGATTTGTTATATATGAGTCATAAACCTCTAGTTTGGCCTATTTTCCATCCTCATCATATATATATAAAGAAAACAAAACACTTTGACTCACAGCAGATTTCAATGTCAAATTTAGCCAGTGCCACACCAGGTGAGTTCAGCTTTACTCACAAGGGCATTAAAGAAATTCTACCCTTCCATTTGTGCATAGTTGTGTTGCTAATGCTTAGTGGTAGGCTGGCTCTGGTGGAAGTCAAGCATCCAACTAGCTGCTTATTAATTTCTCCGCTTTGGCAAAAAAGGGATAAAGAGGAAGAAGAACAAAAGAGAAAGAGCTCATGGACTGAGACAAGCATATCATTTGCCAATTACTGTTGAGGGTATAACAGACTCAACTTGGGGATATATATTTATTACCAGTTAATATACATTTATTTAATTACGGAACTAGCAAGCATTAAAACTGACAGGAAAAAATTGCTCTCTTCTTTTCTCAGGAGGAACTTCATTTCTTCACTGCAGACTCCTCTCCACCACACGTTAAACTCAGTGAGGAGTCAATCCTGCAGAAGGTTGGGGGGCAGGAAGGTGGTACACAGTGATTTCTCTCTCCACTTCTCCTTTCATCTCACACACGTTCTCTGCTCTTACATGAGATTTCCACATGCCACATTTTCTTCGGGAAAATCTATCTGCTCTAGCATGGACTCCTCCACAGGCTACAACAGGTACCTGCTCTGCCATGGAACACCTCCTCATCTGACACTGAAGTTCTCTCTCATGTTTGAATTAGTCTTTTTCCATCATTTTCTCTCTAAGGCATTTTCGGTCATTTCTTAAATGTTATCACAGAAGAACCATCAGCTGGGTTATTAGACTTAGCTGCGTCCTGCAGTGAATCTGCTGGAGCCAGCTGCGTCTGGCATGGGGGAGTCCACAACATTCTCAAAGACCATTGCTATAGCCTCTCCTGCTGTCATCACCCTGTCATTTACTCCCAGTACATATCATATGATACTATCACGTGGCTGGACAACTCCCTGTCTTGTCTCTCCTCATTGGCATTTAGGCAAGTTTCATTCACATTTAGGGATACAGGGCATTGGCATCAAATAACATTCACAATAACCTACTCACTTGTAATGCTTCCTGTAATCTCTGGGATTTAGTTTATACAGTCAGGACAGCGTAATTTGACAGTGAGGTGGACCACAGGCTATTTAGTCCCAGTAACATAAGCAAGTGGTCCAAGGTATCCACAGGCTCATTTTATTTGTTCTGAGTTTAAGCCAGCATTAAGAGCAATGAATGTCCATTTCACTCTCATGATTGACAAAAATACACTTCAAATGAAGAGAGTCAACCACCATCAGGCATCTCACCAGATAAAAAAAGAAAGCAACAACCCTACTAGGGAGCACAACCTGGCAGAGGAGCACTCTGTGAATTGTTCATCTGATTTCAGAAAGGAGTAGAAAAGAGGTACAGAATTTGTTCTAGCTGAACTACCGCCCCTCCCAAAACACACTGGCATTAAAAATGAAGGACTTACTAAAAAGCACTGAACAATGCTCAGCAGCTAATCCTCTGAACTCTAGCCAGTTCAAATGTATTCCTCTGACCTGGCTTTGCTCTGGTGATACAGGCGACCTCCAAAACCCCCAAACAACATTTTCTATCAGCCATTCTGGAGAAAGAGCAACACACTCATCCTCCCAGGAGAAAAATGGCTTTCAATATAGGAGCGCAAAATATTACAGTATGAGAGGTGAGAAGCTTCCATAAGAACCTAAATCCATTTTTTTTTCCCCTTTCCCTCTATTGTTTAAAGAAATAACTATCCAGTAAATGAACAGTGTCCAGTGAAACCATTGTGGGTAAGTTCAAATGAGGAACTTTGTATGATGTGCATCGTGAGTTGAATGCTGTCACAACTCCATGAACCCTAATGGAAGGATTTTGCACTCAAATTAATACTTCAACTTTTGTAGAAGATCATGTTTAATTCAAAGAAAGCAGTGAAAATCAGGTACCACGTGCATCTCACTGTATCATTACCAAGGCTACCAGTTATCAGTCTGTTTCTTTGGTCATGATGGTGTGTGTCACATTAAGAAAATTATACGAAGAATGATACTGAAAGCTCTAATGCAATACATAAATTGAGCAGGCAAAAGAGCTCACATTTCTACTTTTTGCCTACTTCTACATTTTTAAATTAAAATTACTCTCTCATACCTCTATAAAAACTATTATTTTCTTAGCTATCACAGCCAGTTCTGTAACCTACATTTTTCATTAAATAAATGGAATTATTCTGCTAACAAATAGCTTTTGTGATAGGAAGGGGATAGGAGCAGGGCAAGTAGGAAATGTATTGGGCAGCTGCTAAGAGATGTTAAGACATAGCCAGACTAGATTAATATTGGGTGCACAACTTCAAAATTGCATGTAACAAGGCATCATCCTCTGTCTCCAAAGAGCTGCAATCATCCTTCAGTGCAGCTGCTCACATTACAAGAGATGTCTTTTCAATTATTTCAAAAGTCAGATTTACCACACACTATTTGCAAGTTCAGAAGCCCATTAATAACCATCTCAGGAATCCTCCATATAACGCAATTGCCAGACTGACATATATCTTATAAACCAAATCAACGTGTCTCCTAACATGTCAAAATGCTTATTTCCTAGACTGACAGTTGAAAACCAGAGGACAGCCCAACTTCCTTTTAACTCAGCATTATTATTGAACACAGTTGTCATTGGAAGCTGAACAAATGAGCAATCAAACACAAGAATTATATATATATTATATAATATATATATATTATATATATATATATATATATATATATAAAGTCATGTGTCATGACATTAATGCAACACATTGGAAGGGAACCTAAAGCCCTTGCTTAAGAGTTCTTTAAATTGATCACTTTACTTCTGTAAAAGGTTATGAAACAAAAAAAACTGCATGCAGATGCACTGAGCTCTGGTTGTTTCACACTGGTGGACAGAAATTCCACTGCAGTGCTTCCTTATTCTCTCTTCTCAAAAGAAGAGAGGGAAATAAAATGTAATAAAAAATGGTCTGAAGGGTTGAGATAAAACCAGGGAGGACACACATCAATTACCATCACCAGCAAAACAGATTCAATATAGGGAGAATAATATAATTTATTGTCTATTATTAACAGATTAGAGCAGTGAGAAACAAAAGCAAACTGAGAACACCAGAGGCAGCTGCTAGGCTCCAATCACACAAACCATCGCTGCAGCCTCTCACTTCCAAAATCTTGCCACATAACCCTAGTACATCTCCACAGCCAAGCGTAAAACCAAACATGCTATTAAGATACCCAGTGTAGCTTGCACATACCCAGTTTGGGTCAGTTTACAACAAAGCAGCAATGCTTATCTGGTGCTATAATGAATCAGTCCTCTTGATCGTAGATGAACACTTCAAATAAATTCTGATTTGAGCTCAAACTAAAAAGCATTTTAAAATCAGTTTCATTCTGAAGTCGGTTTAAGCAAGAAACTTTGAAAATAAGAGAGTCTGAACTATATAAATGGAGTCTGTAGGAAAAAAACCAAAGTGACTGGAGATCATTTCATTTAAAAATCTTAAGGTAATTAATGATAACTATTATTAAAGAACTATACTCAGTTTGGCTTCCACAGGTTAAGACTTAAAGAAATATTAAAGAGAAACCACAACATTCCTCCCTTCTGCAAAGCAGCAGAGAACAGACACGAATACAGAGCAAGGGCTTGAAAATATCACCAACTTTAAGAACTGCATTAACATTCGCATATTAAAAGAAGCAGAGAAAATTCACATATGTAAGGAGACAGGTATTTCAAAATAAACACAAGACAAGAATTACTCAGTTTCACAACATAATTTTACCATATCACAGAAAACCTTTTTCAGTATAACAGAACAATGCACTAAAATTACTCTTGTAAAGCCTTCTCAATACTGTAAGAGTATAAAATGAAGTTAGGTCTCAGTGGTAATTAAACATGACAGTTTTATAAAACAATAATCTGCAACAAGGTGCTGACAGTTCTCCACTGCCCGTGATATTGGACGCTGCTGAGTACAAACTTAGGCACTAAACAAAGAAGTCTGTTCATGTTGAAATGACCTTTCCCACCCCAGCTTTTCAGTACACTTGTAAAACACTACCCATAAAACATCAGCTGAAACAAACCCACCTCTCCCTTCCTTGAAACCCCTCCAGCTATATAGTCTAAATACCTTTCTGCAGGTTCTCAGTTCTTTTCATGTTCCGCCCAACTCATTACCTTAGCAGGTACAGAAAGCCTCTCATGTTGAGGTGCATTTACTTCAGTTTGAAATGCTGCAGCATGTGCTGCCCACCTGAATTATACCCAAAGATCACTGTATAGTGAGGGCCTAGTCTCTTGAAATAAATATATTTAAGTTGCAGCATTCTGTATACAAAAGAGTAACGCAACAAAAATAAGAGTGTTTGTAAAAAGCTGTTTTAACTGTACACTCAAAGCATTGTCCAAGAAAAAGTAGACCATCTCCCTTTAAAGAAGAGGAAATGCCTGTAAAGTTTGAGGATCTTCTCTAACTCCAATAAAAACTGTTTAGTAAACTAAACACTACGCATGATGTAGTACACAACACAACCATCTCTAAGGCTGAGTAGCATCACACTAAAGGATTTCACACGATCCAAACACTGAAATTCTGTATAAGTTATTGGTTTCCATGTGAGATTATCTCAAAATAACAGAAGAGATGATAACAGAGTAGTTGATAACAGAGTAAAGGAAGCTTGAACCAGCATAATATACTCCTCTTTATCATGCTTAATTATTTCTATTACACAGTTACCACAGACTGCACTTCTGACATCAGTAATTGACAAGAATAAAGAATAAGCTAAAACAGAGACAGAGTGCACTGAAAGTAAGTTTAGGTATTCGGAGCTAGTAACATACATAGTCATGAAGTAAAGGCAAAACTACTCTCGGCTGGTGCTTTACACTGGCCCAAATTACACTAGTTATGAGGCAGACTCTGTAGTCTGCAAATTGCTTAAACAAAGCATCTGGAATTTAAATGTAGAGAAGAAAAAAAAAATTGCTGAAAATATTTAAGAGAGCTTTCACACTACATAAGATTTACTTCAACTGTATTTGGGACTGTGTTTGCAGTCTTACCAACCCTATTTCTTTTGCATATAGAGAAGAGGAAAATGCCTATATCATGTATTTAACATCCCTTTCAAAACAGCAGGAAGCTCTCAGTTCAATCATGCTTTGTGTACAGAAAGGTTAACTAATGGGTGAGTCTTATTAGCACAAATAATACCATTTCAACCTATGATCTCAACAACACACAAGTTAAACAAGTTCAGGATTCAGTGCATTTGAATGAAGAGGAAAACAAACAAACAACAAAAAAAATAATAACCATAAATTAAGCCCTCAGACTTGGTGGGCAACAGCAGCTTTCCAAGGGTACTACCCTTTCCCAGCAGTTGGCATTGTACCCTGAGGGAGTGGTTCAAAAGAGGTGCTGTGAGACCTTACTGTTTTAAGAAAAAAGGATCATTCAGAATCAGCCACCTCCAATTCCAATGCTCTATCTTCAGTCACATCATCTAATCTCAATTTCCCTATTTTCTCATTTTACAAGGATGTTAATGTGTACCTATCAAAGGCATACTTTGATGTATTGTGATTGTATTTTATTTTAAAACATTTATACGTGTGCATTTTAATCACCATAACAACTATTACGGCAATGGTTTTGAATAAGAACTGTGCCCCCTTCATGAATAAATAAAAGTGTAAGAATTCATATGCTGGATTTCTAGCAAAACTTTAAATTCTCCCTGCAATACCTTCTTATATAATGGAAGAGGTAGCATCTTCATACATTTCCCATGTAGAACTGTGTAGGACTAGATTTCCACGCTCTACAGAAAAACTGATTTTTATCCTGTAATCAATGGCATGCAGCCAGTTAATTTATTTTTTCTCTGTGCTGTATTTTGAAATCCTTGAAAATTAAAGTTGTAGTGCAAACAAGTAACACACTGTTTGGATTAGATAAAGTTTATATGTTGTTAGTAAGATTCAATACTACTTTTTCATATAAGATGTTCTTCCTAGAGACTTAATAGAGGAACAATTCATTTCACTGTAACAGATGTAGTACCGAGCAGTTGTTAACCTTTGATGAGAAGGTTACATCAGATACCAAGTAAGGGGTAAATTAAACTGACGATTGCCCTTGTTTAATTGCTTTTGAGTAGTACTCAGTATGTTTGAATACATAGTGAATTATAACTGTACCCTGCTGCTACCCATTAACACCAAGATCAACAATTTTACTTTACTTTTTTTTGATGCAGCCATAGAGAAGGTGATAAAGGCTTTAATTACAAGCAGATTTAATTTAGAATCTATTAGTGCCATTTATCCATGCATACAGAAGGAAGATGTTTTCCTCTGAACTGCTTTGTAGGTTCAGTGCTCTTTGTAAAGAAATAGACTACCAGTGGTTAGCATAGAATCTTCAAATATCAAAGACTTTTGTTTCATTAACAATGAACACTAAAAATCTCAGACTTATTTTTTCTTCACGTTTGATATTTCAAGAAAATAAAACAACAACAACAAAAAAAAACAAACAAAAACCATGCACTAGATCTTATCAGAGTTTCCTTATATATGACTCAGCTTAAAATAAATAAAAGTACCTTGAGTATACTGTCCATTTCTGGGCTCCTTGGTACAAAAAAGACAGGGATCTCCTCAAAAGAGTCCAGTAGAGGGCTACAAAGTTGATAAAGGGGGTGGAATACATCTCTTATGAAGAAAGGCTGAGAGACCTGGGTCTGTTCAGCCTTGAGGAAAGAAGACTCAGAGGGGTTCTGATCCACATCTATGAATATCTAAGGAGCAGGAGGTAAAGGAACAAGGCTGGACTCAACTAAGCAGCATATGGTGATAGGATGTGGAAAAATGGCCACAAACTGATGCATAGGAAGTTCTGCACAAATGTGCATGGGAACTTCTTCCCAGTGCAGTGACGGAGCAGTGGCACAGCTGCACAGAGAGGTGGTGGAGTCCCCTTCTCTGGAGATGTTCCAGACCCACCTGGACGCCTACCTGTGCAACCTGGGCTAGGGAGCTGCTTTGGCAGGGGGTTGGACTCCATGATCTCTGATTCCAACCCCTACAGTTCTGTGATTCTGTGTAAACCATTTCACTACTTGTATTTAATTCTTAAGGAAAAGACAGCAAAACCACATGCACAACAACAAACAGAACCACATTAAGAAAAATATAAACTTTCTCAGCATCAAAAAAGTCCCAGTATTTTGTGGTTTACTCACTCACTTGCAAACTGTTTTACAAAATGGGAAAATCTTAAAATCTTAAATAGCCCTCAAATATTAAGTACTGCAAAAACACTAAAGGCAGTTCAGCTCAAGTTGTACTGAAATTCTGATATATCAAGCTCTAGATTCAGTATTCCACAAACATTATAAACCCAGGCTAAACTAAAGTAACTGTCAAGCAAAACACTGTATCTGTTATTTTGTATATTGAACAAGTATAAGCAATAATCTAATATTTAAAATCGTGTAATGTCATACAGCCTCTGGATGGCTACTGTGGAAGACTGAGAATAGATCATTTAACAACTCAGTGATTCAAACATCCAAAGCAAAACTTAAATTAAACAGTTTTCAATCTTCACAATGTATTTGTAATAGATGCCACATACTTAAGAAATGATTTCTCAGATATCAGCTATCTCACAGTTTTGTTTTTTTTTTTTTCCAAATTAGGACTGATTTTTATTTATTTATTAATTTATGCACTTACACTGAAACATCAGGGTCTGGCTTTGCTAGACCCACAACACTGAAATGAGCAAGTTTGTATTGGGGTCAGGAGATGATGTTGTCCACTACACCAAATCATTATTTTAGGAATAGAAGCCAAGTTCCATGATGAAACACAAAAGACGATAAAACAGCAAAACTCTTTTCATGAAAAAAAACAAAGGCAATATATTTAGATAACCATATGTTTAAGCCATGTTTTACAAAATTATCTATGCAACTTCCGAGTAATTCTTCCTCCCCCAGTTCTTAGTTTTCCACTCTCTATCGTCCACCTAAAATCAAATTGGTCTGCAGAGCTGAAGCCCTAAGATTAATTTCAGGTTTGTGATTCTAATAAGGTTAACTTGTGTCCCAATTTGCAATTTTATCATTTATGCCAATATCACCCTTCCAGCTCTTTCTACAATATCTAAAATTAGTTTCATAACCTCCAATATCGGTGAAAGCACTAGGGTCTATGTGTAAAATGTTTCTGAGTGAAGAGTTAATGAGTCCCTATATCAAAGCACTGAGCTTCCATGCTGCCTGAGTGGAACAAAGGATCTAAAATCTATCATCTTTATCCACAGGACATCAGTGTGCTATTTCCTGCACTACTGCATTCACTACATACATTCATTCACACACGGTGCAGCCACTGGCAACAAAGCAGGGAATAAACCTCAAAAGGACATCAAGATCACTTGATGTGGCACAGTGACAAGCTGTGCCAGCCATAAACAGCATACTGGGGTGAAAAGCTCCTTAACCTTCAAAGGTTTACTCTCAACTCCTTGTCTGCTACCACAGAGACTCTTTCCCAAGAGCTAGCAGATAACAATACATAAACAGTTCCTATGCATAATATGAACTACTGATTTTTTTTAACTCTTTCCAAAATAAAAGTAGAAGCAACAATAACATGTTTAAAAGCTGTTTTGGAAATTGCATGCCAATTTTCTTCCCTTTAAATTGTTTTTACTTTAATTATTTGTATATACTCTATGGAGAAGTAAATACAGCATGCACAAAACTTCATAGATCCAATGGGTTTAGAGAAGGACAGAATAAGACTTGAAGGCAATTTTGGACAGAATTCCTAACTTAAAATATAACAGTTTCGTCAAAAATAAATAAATTTCAAACTCTAGCACTTTTCTACCAGCTGACAAAGCTGACTAGCAGACATTAATGCATATACCACAAATTTCAGGTTCACTCAGACTGGTGTAGTTTAAAAGTTAATTGCACAACATACTTCCCTCCCCACAAAGAGAAAGGGAATGAAATAGGAAAAATGACTCGACTGAGGTAAGGAATGATATTGAATACTGATAAAGCCAGGACAGTTTCTGATATGTGTACTTAAATTTGAGGCTCACTCAGATACAGCTTTTGACATGCAAATAATAATGCATAAATCTATTGCGTTTGCCATGTTTTTCATTCTAGAAACCTAACATTATTAGAAAATAGTTGTTACCTTACCTCTATTTTTACCTGGAGGAGCTGAGTATACACGCATCATTGTACACTTGAATATTTTCCAAGTACTCAGTCAGGGACAGACACCTTCTTCCAGGTAAAGATCATATAAAGCTGGCTGACCACGGCCAGTATGGATTACTAAGCAGGTCTTTGCTCATGAGTACTTTTTCTAACTATTCTGATCAATAATTGTAGGACACTGTCTAAGAATGAGAAAAAGCACTTCAAATACTCAGTCATGGATATACAATGTCAAAATAGTCATGAAAAAATCCAATTGGTATGGAATACCAATAAATTAATATTCATCTAATGCACCACACCTCGTTACACAGTAAATGAATTTGAATCTCAACAGAATACCCACTGTACCAGGCTTTTTGCAAAGGAAATATATGTATTATCAATACATTGTCAGTCTGTCTGCTGCCTTAGTATTTTAGTATTTAAAGTATAAGTTCACCTTATTTTTCTGCTACCTTCCCCCTTATATAGATAAGCCATAACATTGGGCAGTCTTATGTCAACTTGAACTTGTTTGCAAGGGAAGTTTGCTTATCATTGAAAGAAATTACTTTTCCCTCTCAGGACAAGTAGTAACTGACTGACACTGTTAATCTTCACCAGTGGTGATTAATACAGACATACTCAAATCATCTTCTATGATCAACAAAGAAACTGAGTGCAATTAAGATGCAAGTCTCAGCTGAAAATGGCTGTCATCCAAAGCATAAAAGATGTGACTTAAAATTTACTTTTATCAATAATTATAGGAGAGAGGTAGATACTTGTGATGTGATGCGTAATCCTCAGAGTATGCTCGCAATACAAAAGCTCAAACTACGTTACAGCATTAAGCTATCCAAAGTTGTTGGGGACAATACTCCTGCAGCAAACATTATAGTGCCAGAACACTACCTCACACACATAGACGACTTCAAGAACTGACATACTACAGCTGCAAATGCTTATTAAATATGTATACACACATGCATAAAGAAAGAGAAACCCCACCAAATCTCTGCTTCCCAAAATTAAACCAGAACAGTTCTAACTCCTTCATTCAGCTCATTTGCCATCTTGCCCAGAAGGTTAGCAGTCAAGCTTTCAAGTCTTCATGCATATGTTAGTCCCCAGGTTGCACCTATTAAAGATAGTACATTCAAAAGTCTGTGCCAGAGAACTTATCCATAATAGAAAGCTGCATTCAGATAGATTTTATATGTGAGTAATTACAGGAGACCTGCAGAGTACACCCTCGGGTAAGTTGAGTTTTGTCTTGGTGGAAAATGTCTTCAGACAGTCTGTTCTCTTAGACTTTCTAAGGATTCAGACAGTGTAACATTTTGCTTGAAAACTCATCTTAATTTCCTCCCTTAACCAGTAGGAGTCCAGCCATTCTCATGCATGAGTTGCTTCTCTCTCTTATGGAAACATACATTACACAAGATGTCTCCTGTATCCAGCTAGTTAATAAACAATTCCTTGCTTCACTGAAGAAGCCCCTGATCCACCTTATCTTTTGGTGATCTGGCTGGCATGCTTCAGTACAAAACACCTTTCACTGAATTTATATTCTTCAATAACCTTTAGGGGCTCATAATTTGTTTAAACAAACAAGAGAAATGTATACAGATCATTACTGATTCTTGAATAAAATGCCACATGATGAGCACTAAACTGCTCAGCTACTTTTGGTATATTCTAAAAAGCATATCAAACTCCAAGACTTATTTTATACTGGGGTTTAATGCATTGAAATTCAAAGGTAAAAGCCCTATTCTGAACTCATAAATATAATTCACAATTAAGATACAGTGAAGTTATTTGGTTTGTTAGGAACAGATTGAGGAAGCAATGTTCCTCCTGCTGTAATGGAAGATCAGGTTCGTGACCACCTGAAAAACCTGAACATCCAGAATTCTATGGGTCCCAATGAGATGCATACTGGAGAAATTAGCTGATCTAGTCACCAAGCCACTCTCAATGATATTTGAGAAGTCACAGCAATCAGGTGAAATCCTTGGTGACTGGAAAAAATACAGTATCACACCCATTTTTAAGAAGAGTAAAAAAGATGACCTTGGAAACTACCGACTTGTCAGTTTCACCACTGTGTCAGAATAGATTAGGGAGGCAGGTCCTCCTGGAAGCTCTGCTAAGGCACATGGAAGATAGAGAGGTGATACAGGAGAACCAGCATGGCTTCACCAAGGACTAATCTTGTTTGAGCAATCTAGTAGCCATTTATTGTGGTGTCACTGCATCAATGGAAAAGGGAAGAGCTACTGATCTCATCTATCTAAACTTCAGTAAGGCCTTTGACACAACAGCCTACTCAGAAAATTGGAAAAAATATCTATTTAATGAGCAGACTGTTACATGGGCAAAAAACTGGCTGGATTAAGACCAGAGAGTGATAGTCAGTGCCTCTATGTCTGGATGGAGGTCAATGACAAATGGTATCCCACAGGTGTCAGTGCTGGGGCTGATACTCTTTAATACCTTCACTGACATTGACAGTGGTGTCAAATGCATCCTCAATAAGTTTGCTGATGACACCAAGCTGCAGGGTGCTGTCAACACACCCAAAGGATGGGATGCCATCCAGATGGATCTAGACAAGCTTAAGCAGTGGGGCCCAGGTGAACCTCATAAGGGAAATGGTTTCAAGCTTAAAGAAGATAGATATAGATTGGATATAAGGAAGAAGTATTTTACAGTGAGGTTCATGAGGCACTAGCAGAGGTTGCCTAGACCTGTGGTGGATGCCTCGTCCCTGGAGACAGTCAAGGTCAGGTTGGGCCAAGCTCTGGGCAACCTGATCTAACTGTATGTGTCCCTGTTCTTTTCAGAGGAGTTGGACTAGAGGACCTTTAAAAATTCCTTCCAACTCTAAGGATTCTATGATTCTCATTATATTCACATCTAAATTTGAACAAACTCACACTTAATGCACAAAAACATGAGGTAGCCAAAAATGGTGACACATTGAGAATAATGAGAATAATTACACAAACAAAAACAAGAGAATAATAACCATAAAGATAGTTTAAAAAAAAATACAAAGTAAGATAGGAGACTAAAGCAGATCATGAGCCTTTTTTTCTCCCCAAAAACATTTACAACTGTTGTAAATCTACTGTCTTTCAAATAAAACAAACTACTCTTAAGGAAATCCCCTTTTTAATTTATTGTGTATGAGAATATAACCATATTAATTCTCACTCTGAATTTGTCATCAGAAGAGCTGAAACATTTTACATCGATTTGATTTTTAGAACAGAAAAGTCAAAAATTAACTGCTATTACTTTTTGCCAACATTTACCATACCTGTCTAGCCTTCAAGATATTCAGTTCATCAAACCCCTCCTGTGACTTTACTTCTAATCCTAACTTTTCTGATTCTTTCTTTGCTCAAATTACATAGGTTGGCACTACAGTTTTGTAGAGTCTCAGAATTTTTGTACAGAGGAGTCAGAAATGCCCTTACAGTCATAAATCCAGACAGACTTTGGCCAATTAGTACTAGAAAAGTGTTTTATAAATACAAGAAAAACAAATTCTGCAGAACGTACATCTACATTTTCTTCCTTTTCTGCTGATTCTCATTTAGCAATGCCATTTCAAACTCAGCAGAGATGAGCTTATTGACTGAGAATCACAATGTTCTACATCAAATCCTGCAAACACTTATTTGCAGTCAGGTGCTAAGTGATGGATGTCCATTAGCATAATGATTCAACAGAAATCCTTCCAAAATCACTCAAATTTTTCACCTAAACCTAGAGTTCACTTTTTATAATCAATTCAGACCAGTCTTCCTACTATACAATGCAAATCTGAAGAACCAGAAGTGAGAAGACAGTTTGCAAACAAAAATGAAAAGCTGCAGCACAAAGGGATGAGCTATTTGTCTCTCTGTTAGTCATCACCAGCATGATATCCATCATATCCTGTAGCTGTCTCCCTCTCCTTGATTGTTCTCTATAAAGACTTTTGCAAGTTTTAAATACCACAAAATAGATGTTGTGGTAGTGTAAAGTGAAAGATCACATAGAAACATTCAACCGTAACTCAAATGTGCAGTCTTTTAAGTCTCCATTGTAGAACATAATTTTCTGGTGCATACTCGAACTTGGCTCTCTGAATGAACTGTCAGATAAAAATCTTGTAAGAATGGATTTGATATTGCAACAACACTCATTCCATGTGCTACAGTTAGTACTGTTCAAACTAACACCTCATGCTTCATATACAATATTGATCTGGAATGTGTGCCATCCATTTTAGTTTTCAGTTAAGAAGACTGATATCATGGAAACTTTGCATATGCCTTGCAAAGTAAAATGTCATATATGGTCTCACATTATAGCTGTCAAGACATACGTTTTAAATTTCAATCTTTTCCAAAATAAAGTTGATGTTAACTCAATTCTGTGGCTTTGAGTAATTTCCATAAAATACTTTAATTATACATAAACTAGAAATAAACTAGTGTCAATGTTTTATGGGTTGGTTCAGCCCAGTTCCCTAATGCCCCAGGAATGGAGGAAAGGAAAAAAGAGAAAAGGGAGATTGGCCTTAAAACAAAACAGCAGCAACGATCTGAGGAGGAAAGCTAATTTACTAAATAAGATATCAGAATGAATAATAACAATTATAATTGGAATTGAAGCTAATAAATCAAACAAAATGAGCAAGAAAGAGTGTCCAATAAAACCTAAGGCCTTACGCTAAACACTGAAGGTGAGATGGCTAGCGAGCACCCACTGTTGGGTCAGTCTGAAAGGGAAAGAGTGTCTCATGACACACTAACAGTTTCTATCTTTCCCTCTGAGCGGAAAACAGAAAAATGCAAAGCAACACAAAGTCCTCTGGGTACATAGTTCTTCTCTTCTGAGACAGGCATACCTGGAGCTATCAATGATTCATGGAGCTGAAGCATTAACTCTAACTCCCACTACACTACATGATGTTATGATGTGGAATACCAATAACAAAAATCATAAAACCATGACAACAAGAAATAACAAAGTCTTAAAGATATTCAAGAAGCCAGAGCAGTTTCAAAGTTCATAAACTTTTCTATCGTATACTGTGTCATGAGGCTCGGAATACCCTTTTTATTTGAACACTGGTGTTGTCAACAATAGATATGATGAGTGGGAATACCAGACAGAAAAATACAGCAACATACCTTTGCTATTCACAAATAATTGGCAAACCTTCCTAATTCATCATGACCACAAAAGAATATGAGAAATTGGAGCTGAACTACTGTATTTGCTGCCAGATAATATCTTCAGGAATAAAACTGGACAAACTATATCTGAAGTGGTCAAAAGAACTTTTTGCACTAATGCAAACCACAATTCATAGCTTAGGTATCTAATGTCTCTAGATCTCTGATAACACTAAAATAATGACCAGTCAAAAAAATTCAGATTGACTCATTTGTAAGGGAAGAGTTAATAATACTGAAGACCAAATTACAGAGAAAAACCTGTGTGCTTGTTAGCGATGGTGAAAAAACTCATGACACGAACACTCTCGTTGGAAGTTCAAGAAAAAATTCTCTGTTGGTTCTTGTGCACGTTTTCCCTCTTCCTTCTATTGAGCACCCCTAAGAGTCTGACTTCTATTTTCTCTGTAACATCCCAGAAGGCACCCAAGAGCAACAAGACCTTACCTTCTCCCCCTAAGACCTAAGTCCACCTTACATCTCTCTGCCTCTTCTCACTTGCCTTGCATACTGTTTTCCAGTTAACTGACAGCTTTTCACAGAAATCTTACACATTGTAAGAGCTAAAGGATATAGTCTCTTCTTAAGTCAAGTCCAACCTCTTTTGCGTCATGCAATTACAAAACTCCAGCCTGCTTAGCAATATTTCCTGTTTTTCAGTGTGTGAGTTTTGGTTTTGTTTGGCTTTTGTTTTGAAAAAGTAAGAAAAGTGTTGCTTTGGGGGGAAAGATAAAAGAAAATGCCAGAATTTGACCTTATTTTCATTCCAAGACAAACAAAACCAAAATGTTTGGAAAGAACACAAAAAGAATCCAAAATTTGTGCAATGTAATGGTATAAGGCCATATTCCAACCATTTAAAACATATCTGAGCTTTACAACAGAATTCAAACTAAAACCACTCAAAATGCTGGCAATGAGTACTAGCGTTGTACTTGGCTTCAGAAACATTCTGCAATATATCCTGTGCTTCCACAAGATTCTGAACATTTTAAATTCTTCTGTACCTGATTAAGACCCTCAGTCATTCACATTAGGTCTGTATATTGGACTGTGGCATTCCTCATGGTTTTTTACACCTTTTCTAAGTCCCAGTGAAACATCAACAACTCCCCAGCTCATTTAAACCCTGCAAATGTCACATCTTTCTTCCAACATGAATTAACGCATACAACATCGGAAACACAAGCATTAAGCCACATTACCAGATTCAACCTCTGGTAAATTTGTTAACTACTTTACACAGAAGGGAAAATAAATCCAATAGTGTTTTACCTCCAGCCCCTTCCCTGCCATATCAGGAAAAAAAAAACACACCAAAAAAGGTTCCAAAAGTTTCTAGTTTTAGTCTCATTTTCCCACAGAAACCAAAACTTTCAATAAAGCAATTTTTGTCCAAGATCTCATTAATATTTTATCTCAGTAGAAAACAGAATTCTATCCTCTTGGAAAGCCAAGCTATTTTGAACTACCCTGCAATAGTGAACATGAGTTTAATTGACATCCATACCAGGTAAGGATATAATCAGTTCTTAACTTCCTCAGTGAGAAAAATTAACTCTTGCTCAATTTCATTCTTTTCCTTCTGAGAATAGCAATAGTCAACCAAAAATTCAGATCTATTAGCGATAAAATATATTGATGCTGTTTCTACAATTCTTGAATACATCCTACTGAATGTCATGAGGCCTTTCCCTCATTCCCCTTTCTTCTGGCACCAAGATTTGGCTCCCTGTTCATCCCATTCAACAGTTTTCACAAAACCTGAAAACTACCTAAGACAGGTTAATTCGGTGAGTACTTAAGATACAGAAAGGACTGAGCATGACATATTATTTCATCATAATAGTTTTCCTTAAACATATAGACAGACAGCTAGCTGTACTCACAATGTGCAGTTGCAGAAAATCACCGAGTCCAGGGGCACTGTCAATCCGTACAAGAATGCCATCCTTCACTGTTGTGCTGAAGCCCACAGCAAGACGGTCTGTCCTTGTGCTTGGTCTGTCATTAGCTGGCCAGGTGTACAAGATGAGGCCTCCACTCTTCCCAAATATATATGTGGCACCAGCTAGGAAACAAAAAATTCAAAGAAAAAAAGCATTAATTACACATTTCATTTATTTGTCAACTCTGGAAATAATTCTGTGTCTTTTGAAATGAATATATGAATAAATATATGTAAAAATATAAGATAAAATATAATAAATATGGAAAAATATAGGACAATGTATATTAACATCTTCTCTTTTGTGACAAATGACGTTGTGAGCCCCCTGATATTGATAAAATCCATTATAAGGTACTCAAAAAGGTTAAACTTCTCTCTCCTGCCTATTATGTACATTCTTATATAAAAATGCAAGTTTCCATTTGTGGAGCCACAACTCTGGAATGCTAGAGTAGTTGTTTTTAGAACAGAAGAAGACATAAAAATGAAATAGCTTTAAAAAAAAAATCAGACAAAACATATCTGTTGCTTCAACATTAGCTTTATGCTGTTAGACTCTTCCTTATGGAAGGTGCATCTCTCACATGAGCACTGACTCAAGAATACAAATATTTCCAGTAAGTAATCTAAATGTTCGTGTATGTTATTCAGAATATCCTCATGTTCCTACAGGTATAACAGCAGGAGAACCACAAGTGAATAAACAGTCTTTCATTTTTGCTATAAATCACTACAAGCATTTTTACTGTATGCAACCTGTTACAGTGTATTTCAGGCTCCTAATAAAAGGTTATTTCAGTTCCTAAATAAAGGCAAGCAGTCTTGGAGATAAAGTGGAGAGCTAATCAATAATTAATATTTCATTAGTCCTTAATGTCACTAGTCCAGATTAATCATTAATTTCATTAGTCCAGATGATGCCCAATAGCACAACACTTGAGAAAGATGAGGGAGGGAACAACACAACAACAACAGATCACCCAAACCAGACATTGTTACAGAAACATGGAATTTAGTTTCATCTGGGGATTCAAAGGAAATATTTGGCCTCTTGGAGGCTGCTGTGTCTTCAAGTTGATGACGGTTCACAGCTGGGGACTTTTTTCAAAACTTTTTAAGACTTCTTTAGATATCTAGGACAGATATTTCCAGCACTATTTCTCTTTACAAGTCAGCCTGGAAATTTGTTCCTTGACCTCTTGTTTTGTTATGTGTCTCTTTTGTTTATTTATTTATTTTTTCCTGGTTTATTTTTTGGACAACAACAAACCTCTACAGAGTTGAACACTGTCCTCCACATTCACAAGGGCAATCTCTGCTCAGTAAGAGACATGCAAGTGAGGGATTTCACTGCAGATAAAGAAGCTGAGAAGTATTCAGAAACCACCTTCTCACTTGTACACAACACTCCAGTTTAGGTGGGGGATTTTTATAACCCAGCCTCTGAGCCTCTTTGAAAACACAACTAAAATCACCATCCTGGATCCAAAACTTCAGGCAGGTCAGAAATGTGTCTCAATGCCTCAGCTACCTACTGCACCTGAGTTTGTAAGCACTATAATAAAAGATGAGAAGCTACAAAATAGAAACCCAAACCACTTGGCTCTCATTTCAGCATCAGGTTATGAGAATTGCATGAAGTACAAGGAAACTGGGTACATTTTCCAGTTTGAGAAAAAACATAAATAATGCTATTGTTTTTCCCCCCAGGTGTATGAACCAGCAATACGCATCAAGTAACCCTGAAGAGAAAGTGTAGTTAGTTGCAGAAAGAGGATGGATTTTTCACTGAGTTAACAGAATACACTAGCATAATGGAACTCTGAACACACAATTTCATTTTCAAGAAGGTTAATTCTACAGACTGAACTCTATTTGCTCATTTAGCTTCAGACTCAAGATGGAGAATACATAACTTGCAAAAAATATAGAAAAAAAATCATAAGGTCATTTTAAAACCCACCCCGACTTACTGTACATGTAAACCCACCACATTACTGGTGAGTTATCCATGGCTTCTCCCATGGCCTGTCAAATCAACTGCCCACTATAAACCACGTTACAAATATCCTCCTTCAAATCATTAGCTTGTTCTGAAAGTTGTGAGTTTGCACTACAGTCTAAAACAAGGCACAACAGTTTGTTAAGTAAAGCAAGATGAATTTATTTATTGTTAATGAATTCATGGATTAAGATTTGCTTTCTAAAACTATTCTCACTTGAATTACAAGGAAGTTTATATACAAAGACAAACTTTAAAGAGAGTTCCACAGTGCTTATAAAAAGACAGATGATTTTTCTGCCTCTCTAAGAGCCATTTGGATGCAGGTAGAACATGTCAGAGCTTCTGTGAATGCCAATTATAGCCAATTATGTCTTCATAGGCCTGTCATGGGACTTAACTGATTAAGAGAGCTCATTTTTTCTCTCAAAGAACAGATTTAATTTCTAGGCTTGATGAAATTCAGTATGTACAAATTTGTGCACATAGCACAATCAGATACAACAACTTAAATATTGCTGGCCAAATTAACCTGGCAACAGAAAGCTCATGGCATGCAGGTGCTTCTTTATTCATAGAATAGTTTGGGTTGGAAGGCACTTTTAAGTTCATCTAGTTCCAACCCCTCTGCTATAGGCAGGGACACCTCCTTCAAGATCAAGTAGCTCAAAGCCTCATCCAGCCTGGCTTTGAATGCTTCCAGGGAGGGGGCATTCAAAATCTCTCTGGGCAACCTGCTCCAGCGTCTCACCACCCTCACAGTAAAAAATCTCTTCCTGATATCTACTCTAAGTCTACCCTCTTCCAGTTTAAAATCATTTCCCCTCATCCTGTTGCTGTCTGCCATTTTAAAAACCACCTCCCCAGCTTTCCTATAAACGCCTTCAGGTCATGGATACTGTCCATATCAAAGTTGTTTGCATAATAATAGTTGGGCTGGTTGGCTTGTCTGTGCATAACTGAATCCACAACTATTTGCTGGGTACCGAACATCCCCTTCCTTTCCCCAAGGCTAGGCAGGATGTGCATTGCCATGTTTGGAAGCTGATGGTATTTCATCATCACACCGAAAACATCTTTTCCCCCCATAAGTATGAAGAGAATGTTAGTCTAATCTAAACAACACAAGGTATACACATTAGGTAAAAAATGGGGAAGAAGGATAATCAGAGTCACTACTACAGAGCCATTGCAATAGGGAAAAAATATATATATATATCCATACAAACATTTTACTTGAATGCTTCTACTTTACTGTAGCAGTTGTGAGTTTATGGAGTTTGAAACAAGATAACCGAAAGTGACAAAAAGTAGAATTACAACTCTGGACTTCAGAAAGGGAGATTTCAACTTCATTATAGTGTGACAAAGCCATGAAATCTCTGATTGGCCTTGTTTAAGCTGAAGCAAGTGAGCAGGTTGGGCTAGTTCAACTCCAGAAGTTCCTTCCAATCTTAAACCAGTAATTATGTTTTCTTCGTCGTGCAGTACACAATTGTAGACTAATTAAGTAGAGTTATAAAAAAAAGATGAAATTACAGTCTGTTCAGCTTGAGATCCTCTCGCTGTACCTAAGCTTTGTCACACACTCCTTTATTACACAGTGCATGCATTTCTTTCCCCCAAAGGCATTCTCTATTCAAGACTGACAATTGACAACACACTGTTAATGAGCAGCTACTTGATATTTAGTTTTTCTCATTGTTCAAGTCTTAGTTATATACCTCATTTAATAACTCTAAAACTCCAACTACGCCCTGAAAACAGGGAATGGGTATCGTTTCACTGTTTCCACTGAATTGCATACATTACAATAAATAAATAAATAGTGCATAGAACAATATCCCTACTCTGCTGATAGAAATTCCATTTCTCAGTGTGCTGTTGCTGCATTTCCTATACCAACACAACAGGTGAAGAATATGCGCAGCTCCTGTGCTAGGATGCTGCATGCAAAATTCACAGGCCAGAGAAAGTAAGAACTAAGTAGGTTGCTGAATGTAATGCTTCCTATTTATTTCCATGAAAACTATTATAGGTACTACTACAAAGAGCACAACAGCAAAATTTGATATAGCAAATTCTCAGCTAAAAACATTATTTTTCAACAGTCACCATCATTAGCTAAGAACTGCAGTTCTTCCTCTGAAGAAGAAATGAAGAACCAAAGTTCTGCACAAATGTGCATGGAAACTTTTTCACAGTGAGGGTGATGGAACACTGGAACAGGCTGCCTTGAGAAAGGTTGTGGAGCCTCTTTCTCCGAAGATGTTCAAGATCTGCCTGGACGCCTATCTGTGAAACCTGGTCTAGGAAGCTGCTTTGGCAGGGGGTTGGACTAGATGATCTCTAGAGGTCCCTTCCAGCCCCTACAGTTCTGTGATTCTACAGTCACCACTGCCAAAATACAACACCCATTGTCTCACTATGCTAACATTCATTGTTTAGACTCCATAAATCTGCATTCAGTGGGCACCATTTTTTCCACAGAGAGAAATTTGGTGACACTCTGCTGCCATGTGTCACATATAATGGAATACAGTCGGGAATGTTCAATCTCTATTGCCATACTAACATCAGCAGCCTCTGACAGCATGGGTCAACAGGCATTAATTTCAGAGCAGCCCCATTTAAAGCAAAGACTCATCACAAAAAAAAATTCTAAAAAAGTTATCAGCAAAGTTAAAACACAAAGCAAGAAAAAACTCTCAGTGAAATGCTTTCAGAAAAACATACTTGAAGTTAGCACTGCCACCTTTAATTTTAAACTAGTTATCACTTTTTCTAATCATCACTCAAAATCTTCAAAACATGTCTTCAGGAAGAGTGTCCTTCAATCAGGGCAGAACTGCAGCAGCTCCACCCTGCCTAGAATTAATCCTGTAAAGCAGTAGAGAACAAGTCTGCCACACTTGCACAAGATCTAACTTCTGTTGTCCCTTATGGATTCTGCAAATCTCCTGATGTTAAATAAAAACATTCTCTATTTGCATTCAGTAAGCCATTTTGTCAACAGTCCACTTTCTCAGCTACACTGCAACTCCAACACACTCCTAACTTGCTGTCAGAGGGAAATACAATGTTTGACAGATACCACAGCCTGCAAACTATAGTGGCAACTGCACGTTGGGATGCAAACATGAGTTTAATGGACTATAAAGAAAATAGTTACAATTTTTAAAACCAAAATGTACCTCTGGCATGAAAATTGCTATAAGATGTAGGCCAATTTAAATGCTGCAACAATTACCTGAGTCAACAGAACAAAGTTTACCAGGACCCCACTTGACTTCACAATGACATTGTCACAGGAAAAACAATCTCAACTGGTGTAATTTCACTTATACTTTTTGACAACTAACAAATTTTTAATTAAGCATAAGGAAATAAAGACAATAAACAAATGAACACTTCAGGAAAATTACCTTTCCTCCCCCTTGCCCAGCCTGAAGTGCTGGTCTCCAAGGGCCTTCCTAGTGCTTTGCACTCCACACCCAAAGGATGCTTTACTTTCTGTGACTATATAACCCACATGAAAAAAATTGAAATCTAGACAAAAGCAGTATTCATCAGAACCAGTCTTACTTCTCCTAAAAACCCTCTCTCAGGCACTTGCCAGTACCAGAGCCCCATTTCCTGCCTTCCCCAGCTATTGAGTTTAAAAGATCTACTAATTCCTATTAAACAGGTGTTTGCATTAAAAGAATGTTGAAAAAGTTCATAGGGATCTAATCATGACAATCTGGCTTACTTGACCATTCTGTCACAGGATCCTTCGTAGGAGAAAATGAAGACAGATCTGATACTTACTAAATAACTGCTGAAATATTCTTTTATTTATTAAGGAGCTTAAAATTGTCTGTGAATAAAAGTAAACTTACAGCCATGAAAGACATAAAGCTTGCTGTCTAATCCTCAAAGAAGCAAGCTTCTGTTCACAAGAATAGTTTACATGAACAAGCTTTTTCCACTCAGGACACTCGCACTTCTCTGAGACCCAGATTGAACACTATACCCCTCTCATTTCTCATGTATTGATTGATATGAAACAAATTTCTTTCCACCATTAACATGCAAAGGACTTACTTCCGTAAAAGGAGGAAGGGTTAGGAAATCTGCAAGACTAACACAAAATGGAAGCAGCAATTCGGATCATGCCTTCCCTCTTCCTTTGTCTTTTTTAATGACAGCAAATTAATATGAGTCACTTTCCTCTCAGTATGTGTGCATCAGCCAGCAATTGAATCAGACAGTATGCTGCTTCCTATTAGTTACACTGCATTAAAAAGACTGGAAGAAAAAGGGGGGGGAGGAACAGAGTTCCAAGATACTTTAACTATGAATTTCCCTAAACTTAAGATAGTGGGAACAGTGGTTTTTCACCCTGATCCGAATTTGTGGTGGGAATGTTTGCCATCTCAGAAGGAATGCAAGGATTAGCAGCTGACTGAAACAGACCCAAGATGAACAAAGTCATATCAACTTAAAAATAAAAGATTTCAACCAGAAAATATTTTTATGTAAATGAAAATATTAACAAAGGATATGTCAACTAATTCATTGTCATATCTTAAGCATGACTATGATCTTAAGTAGACACCCAGGGAAAACTAAGAAAAGAGTGAGCTACTTCTTCAAAGTACCTACCCAGACTGACTGAGCCTTTTTAGCAACTGATTCAACTCAGTGTGGTTTGTTAATGCAGTAATCCCAAACAGACCTAATTTCAAAGTACTTATCCACTCTCCCCTTGAAAGCATTGAAAGTTTTGCATTCAAAATAATGGCTTACAAATATTTAGCAATTGCTTAGGTAAATCTGCCACTGATGTAGCAAACTGTACACCAGACAACCATGTGCCCCATCAAAGGGGTTCTGACAGCATTCCGCACTGTATTAAGAAGACTACAGCCAGTAGATGAAGTAAATATCCCCCTTTTATCAGTGCTTGCTTGACTGCAACTAAAATAACGCATCCAGTTTGGGATAATCTAATACAAGACAGACATTGTCAAACTGAAGTAAGTTCAGTGGGGGCCACAAAAGCTGTCAGAATGCTGAAGCACCTGTCTTGTGAGGACAAAGGAATTGGGCTTATTCAGCTCAGAGAAGACAACTTTGAGGGGACCTAAGGTCAATCTCACAGCACCTGCATGGAGGCCAGTGAGAAAACTAAACTCTTAAACTCTTAAGCTGTGTGAACAGCTTGAGAACAAACAGCAATGAACACTGTTTGAAATAAGAGATTCTGACTCCACACAGAAGGGAAAATATTCTCATAAAAGACTGACAGGCAGTCAAAAAGATCCAAGGAAATCTGGGAGTCTCCATGAACGGAGTACTCAACATATGACTATGTGAAACCCCAAGCAACCTGATCTGACCTTACAGATAACCCTGCTCAGAGCAAGGTTTTGAAGTAAAGACATTTTGTGGTCCCCTTCAACCTGTTAATCATATGAATAATTACCTCCTTTGTTTTTCATAGTTGCACTTTCTAAATAGATTGGTTGCTCACTACTTCTCATACTGAACGATACAGTAATCTGTCCCTGTATTTATTCGCAGTGTCAGTCTTGCCTTGTAGACTGTTAAAACTCTTAGCCCTCAACTCTTCTCTTTCAACAGAGACCAGCTGAGTCAACAAATTCAGCCCCCACAGCTTTAGGCAGACATATAACAGACATCAATCTAGAAAAGGTTCACAAGGGCAATCCCTCCAGGACTTATCTGTGCACTGTAGCAAAAGAAAAAATATCCTACAAAAAACATGCACTGCTCATAACAAATAGAGAATTTGCATTAGACAAAACAAAAAAAAACACAGAATGCACCAAAAGAGATAAAAAGAAATCACAAATAACACAATTGAAAAATGAACCACGAACTTCGCTTAGTAGAAGTACACAGAGAAGAATGTCCAGTTACTCTGTTTCTTGCAAGACTGGTCTAGGAACACAGATATCAGGGACAAAAGTTACCCACTATTCAGAGAGAGTCTTAATTAGGTCCAGCTGTGACTAAATTCAACAAAGGTAGATGGAAGTACTTAGTTCCATTCTGCTGTCAAAGAGAAATTGGAATTGGAATGTGATTTCTTATTTCATGGCATTTCCTAATAAAACAGCCCATAGAGAGAATATCGTTGGAGAAGCCCACAAGGCAGTGTGCCAGAGGAGCTGAACTCAGAGACTACTGTTAGCAGACAGAAGTACAGTAGGATTCATAGAACATTTTGGGCCTGAAGTGAGAATCGGTATGTTAGTTCACTACAGTACCTTTATAGAATTTGAATAAGATGGCCTAGGTACAGCTCACGATGAATGGAAGCTGAAGTGCTACTACTAATCCCACGCAATTAGCCCTTCTCTAAAATAAATAAATAATCTCTCTTTAGTTTTGATCCTTAAACTGTGTCTTATTGCATTAAAACAAAGTATGAGGAAAAAAATGGAAGTACAAACACAAGCTGTTTTCTCACTTTCATTTACTCATCTCATGTTTAAGACGACATCTAGCTTCCAGAATACAAGATTTTGCTTAAGTGTAGGTAATTCCTCATTCACCCTTACAAATCTGTTTACATTTCCACAGTCACGTGTTAAAACTGTAAACAGAATTTACATTTCTTGTCTCCACATCAGGAGATCAAAACAAAAATTTGAGGCTTGAATGCTGAAAAGGGCTGGACTCAATACTAGCTGTTAGATATTCCTCAGAGTCACAGAAAGTGTTTAAATTGCTTCCTAAGTCAACAACACAGATGGGAATATGAAGCAAGCTTTCCAGTGTCTAACTTGCTGGCCATTAGCATTTCAGTTTGGGTCAGAAGCACGCTATCAGAATGGAATGTAATAATTTTGAAAGCCCACTTTCATGCTACTTATTATTGCAAACGTAAACCAGTTCCAACTAAACAGAACTGATTTGGTCTCTGAAGGAAAGCTAAGCTCAGAGTTCTGAGCTTTTTAACCTCATATCAAATAGAACATCAACTATCACAACTACTGGATGGCCAGCAAGAGAAGAAATGTATGTTTCAAAGCTCATCTCCCTTATAGTCTCCTTACCTTTCCCCAAGGTCTCATAGTTGGAGTGTAAAAATGTAACTACCCAGAGACGAAACACGAAGCACAAACCTTTCCATAAACAATATATATCATCTCTTAAAGGTTTTTTTTCTTTTCTCACCACCATGAAAGGACAATAACCATTAGGAGAGGTGGACCTACATGAGGATTATACAGGCAATCTGTTTAAAAGGTATTGTACCAAAGTAAAAGGCAAGTGTAATGGTTGTTTAATCATTCTCACCATGAAGTGCCGGTTCTTTAGTCTCTTATGACATTCATGAATGATGCAGAGGGCTGGCATGATGAATGCAGAGCAATTCCAACTGACAGATACTTTCAGAGAATTTATATCCCTCCCGCACTCCCAGGACAAAAGGACTCTTGAGCTGAGTTATCATTTGTTCCATGAGAGGATTTACAGTCTTGCCAGTAACTCCTTTTACCTTAGCCTATAAAACATTTATTTTGATATACTGATTGTGACCATTCAAGAACAATTGTATCTGAAGAAAGTCAGTTTGGGAGAGAAAAAGCACCATGGTCCTGAATAACGTACTCACCTTGACATAGGACTTCATTCCCCTCAACCAGTCCGCTTTGTCTTTACTATCAGCTCTTTCCCAGCATCCTCTGCTGTTCTTATTACAATCATAATATCCCTCAAGGGAGACATCTAATATCCCATGCCTGACTACCTTTCTTTCAGGGTAAAATATGAAGTTTAGAAGAAAAAAATAAATCAATGACTATAGATCTTTCTTATAATTCCGCTAGAAAGCAGCTTCACCAGGCATCAGTTTTCACACCACACTAGAGTGACCTATAACTTACAGCCATGGGATTTCAATGGCAGAGTTGTACCCAGGCATCTTCTGGAGAAGAAGGCTGATACAGGAACACAGGAACATAGCATCACAGCCCCAACAACACTGGACAGCTAAAATGTTCCTACTACTGTGATGTGCGCATCATCAAATAGATTGTGCAAGGCATTTTGGCCTGCAAAAGGCCAAAACTTCTTCCCTCTGGCAGAAGCTACCAAGGGCTCTTAGAGCTTTGATATTCATCCACTCTGAAAGTTTTTCTGCTAGCGTGTTTTCCCAAAAGCTCATCAGTTAGAACTTAGATTGTAAAATGCATCATCATCTCAGATGCCTAGAGTCCATGGCCTTCAGTTGCACGGAGCAATATTCTCACTTGTGTGAGGCATTTTATTGAAAGGGTTGTGGGCTGCTCACGTTCCTCTAATGATAACAGCAGATAACAGCAATTTCTCTATGCTTCATTTTGAAAGTATTGGATGACTTCAGACAAAAAACATACAATCTCTAAAACAATTTCAATTACACTTTTTGCTACATTTTTACACCTGTATACAGCAGTTGCTCTATAGTACTCTGGTACATCCTACTCTTGAAGAGGACTCATAAATTAAAGAGAAAGAATTTGAAATGTCTTTGAAATGAATTTATCATTGCATTTAAAGGCAATGCATAATGCCACCACATATATTAGTAGTCTACCATAGCATTATGTTAGACAAACATCTACCTAGACAAGGAAAATGGACTCAGTTATCTATATGGTATTCAACAATGTATTACTAAGAAGTTTTAGAGAATTCAAATTAGTAAGGCCAAGGAAGAAGCTAAAGCTGGGCAAACACTACTTCATATCCTCACCCTTCACTCAAATCATTTAAGTGCATCATCTCCATCACTGTTTCACAGTCAATTACCAGCTGTAGGCCCAATAAAGCAATAAAAGCCATCTAGTAACTAAGGGAAGAACACTTCTTTGAGCTCACCTTTCAGATGCCAAAGGCACACTATTCTATAGAAAGTTCAATTCTGGACTTCGTAAAGATGGGACAGAGAAAAAATATCACAAATAACCCAGAAAAACAAATCCCAATGTATATTTTATTCTCTCCTGTGCTGTAAATGCAAACCATGGGAGATGATTTAGTGAAGGATTGTTAAGTTAGGGTAGTATGGTTAAGTTGCGGTTGGACTCAATGATCTTTGGGGGCTTTTCCAACCCGAGTGATTCCATGATTCTATTCTATGATTCTTGCATGAAGTCAGTTTTATCGTAGAAGGCAGCGAGATTGATCAGGCATAGAAAATCCATGGGCTGATACATGTTAGTGATTTCTTTTTTAGCTTCTAGGCTAATTCACTCTGTAATCTTCCTAGGAACTGAGGTTAAGCTGACTGACTTGCAGTTCCCCTGTATCCTCCTTCTTGCCTTCCTTGAGGATGTAACACGTGCCCTCCCCTCTCCTCAATCAAAATCACAGAATGTCAGGAATTGGAAGAGACTTTGAAAGATCACCTAGTCCAATCCCCCTACCAGAGCAGGAACACCTAGATTAGGTCACCCAGGAATGCTTCCAGGCAGGTTTTGAATGACCCCAGAGAAGACCTCACAATGTTTCTGAGCAGCCTGTTCCAGTGTTCTGTTACCTGTACTGTAATGAAGTTTTTTCTCATATTTATGTGAAACCTCTTATGTTCCAGCTTCCACCCATTGCCCTCATCCTATCACTGGAAGTCACCGAGAAGCACCTGGCTCCATCCTTCTAACACTCATTTTTTTTTTATATATTTATGAACATTAAAGAGGTCACCCCTCCATTTCTTCTTCAAGCTAGAGACCCAGTTTCCTCAGCCTTTCCTTCCAAGGGAGATGCTCCACTTTCTTGACCATCTCTGTGGCTCTGCACTGGACCCTCTAGAGCAGTTCCCAGTCTTTCCTGAACTAAGGAGACCTGCACTGGACACAGTATTCCAGATGTGGTGTCACCAGGGCATAGCAGAGAGAAAGGAGAACCTTCTCTTGACTACTAACCACACCCCTTCCAATACACCCCAAGGCACCATTGGTGTACTCGGCCACAAGGACACAGTGCTGGCTCAACATTATCCTGCTGTCCACCAAGACTCCCAGGTCCCTTTCCCCTGTGCTGCCCTCCAACAGGTCAGTCTCCAGCCTGTGCTGGTACCTGGGGTTGTTCTTGCACAGATGCAAAATTCTATACTTGCTCTTGGTATATTTCATTAAATTTCTCCCCACCCAACTCTTCAGCCTTTCTAGGTCTCACTGAATGGCAGTACAACCTTCTGGTATATCAGCCACTCCTCCCAGTTTTGTGTCATCAGCAAACTTGCTGACTGTTCCCTCCCTCATCCAAATCACTGATTAATATATTGAATAGTACTGGTCCCAGTACCAACTCTTGAGGAACTCCACTAGATACAGAACACCAACTAAACTCTGTCCCATTGACCACAACTTTCTGGCTTCTTTTCTTCAGGCAGTTCACAGTTTAACTCACCACCTGATTGCGCAGACCATGCTTCCTCAGTTTAGCTGCCAGGATGCTGCAGGAGACAGTGTCAAATACTTTACTAAAATCAAGATAGACCATATCCACTGCTTTACCATTGCCTATCCACCTGGTTATGTCTTTATAAAAGGCTATCAGGTTGGTTAAGCATGACTTCTCTTGGTGAACTCATCTCGACTGCCCCTAATGCCCCACTTATCCTTGATATGCCCAATATAATCATTAGTAAAATTTTCACTGTTTTGTTTTTCACCTCCTTTCTCTCCAAGTATCTCACTTCTCACTATATATATATATATATATATATATATATATATGTGTGTGTGTGTGTGTGTGTGTGTATATATATATATATATATATACATACACACACACATATATATTTAAGATCAAAGCAGCACAGTGGAGCTCTTGGATCTTAATATTTCGTCTACCACAGAAACAATTTCCTCCCTTAAAATGTACTATCCTCAATATTCCCATCAAAAATAGATTTTCCCATGTGACAACTCAGGAAATCACTTTCTGAGTATACAAGCTTTAATTCATCTATTCAAGAATGTGAAAACAAATGGAAGTTCCTGTTTCAAGGTCTCACACTTCATTCATCAAAGAGCAGAACCTAGTTTTGAGCTATGATTACCTTTTACATGCAACATATCAAGTGTTACCAGTGTTCTGCACCTTACAATGCCATTTGCTTGCAAATCCACAGAAGTATCTTCCTTATAATGGGAATGGACCTAGAAATAGAGTTCATTCATCTGATCTTTTCTCATTCATTGTGACCACATCACATGGTCTCTGATGTAGTACACTTGAAGCTATAGACTGGTCCTTTAGCTCAGCTTTGGTCTACCTTTAGCAGAGAATAAGATAACTACAGAATTGTTTTGCTTTTCTGTAAGAAAATGCTGTTACAAGATACTCATAAAACCTATGGGAGCTGTGTTTTCTTCAGGGAAGCTCTTTCAATGTGTCATTCTGACAACTATATCTTCCCTACAGTACCACTAAAAATATTGGGATGTATATTTAGAAATATATATATATATATATATCCAGAAGAAGCCAGTTTTCTTCTACAGGCCTCAGAAACGCAGACTGCTATATGGTCTCATTTTCAGTTGTTCAAAGGCTCAATGGGAATTCCAAAAGATGCCTTTCACACACAGCAAATTTTGAAACGCTTAATACATTTATTTTTTTTCTTTGTGCACTTCTCCTGTCTCTTTTGCTAATTTTCAAAATTATTTCCATTTAAACAGGAACCCCTGTATTTTATTCTCTCCATTTGATCCTTGAGTCAATCACAAAATACTGAATTGGTAATGCCACAGTAACTGACACACAAGAACTATTAAGTCACAAACGTGAGGAAAGGGAGCAACATTTTGACTTTGCAATAAAGTGTCAATCCAGAGAAATTCATCTCCAGCCAGCAACTTGAAAACACAAGTACATTTAGTTACAAGAGAAAACATGTCCAATTACAGTACTTCAAGATAGTATCTACTCACAGTGTAATTCATATTCAAATACAGTACATTCTATAACCTAATGAAGAAATACAAAGGAAAAAATCATCAGAAAACAGAAGTTGCTACCAAAGTTTTCTACCTGTTACAGACCATACAAAAAATTCCCATCAAACATATTTTTCCGTAACAACATATTACACAAGTACATGGGATGGATCATTCTCTTTTAATGCAATCTTCACATATTACTGACAGAATAAATCTATATCACACATAAGTGGAGTAATAACCCTTCCTGACCAGTTATTCTGGCATTAGAGAATCACAGAATTGTAGGGGTTGGAAGGGATTTCTAGAGATCGAGTCCAACCCCCCTGCCAAAGCAGCTCCCTAAACCAGGTTGCACAGGTCATAGACACAATCTATGACAGTCAATTACAATAATAATAGTGAAAGCAATTTTTTTTTTAAAGGAACAAAACAACAACAACAAAAAAAAACAACAACACAGCAGCTACCCCACCCAGTGAAAAAAAGCCTATAAATCAAACAAGCAATGCAACAGCTGTAGTCTATAATAGCAAATAACAACTAACTCAAATAATAGAGTTTAAGATTGTCAAATTAATACAAGTTAATTTGAAGAGCCATAACTGTGGCTAAGCTACCCTAAGCAATGTGTATAATATAAATAATAATTTACAGAGAAACATATATAAATCATGTGCAAGTAGATGCAAAAATAACTGCCTTGTGTCCTCACTGAGGATCAAGAAATCCAGATATTGAGCAGCTATGACATTTCTGTATTAAGTAAATGATGACTCACAAAATGTAACTCTCTTAACCACAGAGGAACAGAGTTGGTATCTGAAGAATGCCAGTGAAAACAAACAAAAAAGCAGGACTTTTTTTTTGTAAACAGGACTCATGATTGTTATCATAGAAACAAAAGAATTAACTGTAACAAAAACAAAGTACAGCATAAAAATAAATCAAAGCTTGCCTTATAAATTTCCAAAAGCACAAGTTTCAGATCCCATGGCAGTAGTAAATACATATGCTTTCCCATTAGAAATACAACAGCTACCTCCCACCCCAGACCAACTTTGATCAGGACATCAGCACCTTGTTTAGGTTTGAGAAAGAGTACCTCTAAAGTCACAGAACAAACCAAACTGGAAATGACCCACAAAGATCAAGTTCAACTCATGCAACATCTTCCACATTATCACAGCCCTTACTGTTGGGTGTGGAGATTCATATCGCTAAGTAAAATATAATAGAAATGTTTCATTTTACTTACAGTAAGTGTAATAGCTTCATTTCTTTACTTTAAGAGAAGGGAAAAGGATAAAGAATTGCCTTCTTTCAAACAAATGGCAAAACTCACTTTTCTTCTCAAGCAACATTGGCATTTAATGTTTTTGACTCAAGTTTATCCCTCCCTCCACACTATCCTTTGTTTACAGAAAGGATCCTATGTTCTCTTCTCTGGATGTTCTCCTATAACACACATACTTAATACCCATGAGAAATTACTTATGAAATGATGCTTGAGGGTAAAGGGCTTTTAATAAGGCAAAACAATCCTAGTTCACTGTAAGTTCCCTGTTGTAGATGCATACCACTTAATCACTGATTAGACTACATCAGTACAACCCAAACAAAGATACTTCTCTCAAAATATATCCTTTCCAGAACTCTTCAGGAACATTATCCTTTTTCCACAACTACCACAATTCCTTTGCCTTTCTTCTTTTTCTTACTACAATCATTTGCATTTAGTTTCACATTACAGAGTAGCATCTCCAGTATAGCAACTGAGATTACTCATTGTTTGTTCAGCACTGGCCAGAGGGATACTGATGTAATATAATGTAATAGAAGTGTTTCACCTGCCATCTCTACACAAACAACCTGGTCAACATCAGATTATATGTCAATGATGTTGAATGTAAAGACCTAAGAAGCATCCATTTCTCCTCATCCATTAAACTGAAGTTATTAACATATCCAAATTTGCAAGGAACAGCACAGATATATGCTTGTAAATAATTTTGTACATTATTCAAAAATAAAGGAATAACCAATGAGATCTTATAAATCTATATATTATACAAATAATACATCTAAGGAGAGTTTGAAAGATGCAGACAGTAAGAAAAGAAAAACTTTCAAAGTGGTACCAAAGCCAAACAGCTAGAAGTAATGAGCTGAAATCAGGATGTGTAGATATGAAAAAAATGATAGTCAGCTGAGAATCAAGGACAAAAAAATAAGTGATGAACTCTCCCCATCAGTGGAAATACTTCTTTCCAGCTAAGTACTTGCAATGGCCTGACAGACTACTGTGCAGTGATTTCTGATGTAACAAAACATTTTGCTTCTTGCCAACAGTTAGACACAATGCTCCTTAACAGACCTTCATGTGACCTTCCTTCTTATTTCAAAGCTGTAATGCCTAAGCCTACCATCAAATTTTCTGTGCACTTTTCCAACCGACACAGAGAAACTGTCTCACTGAAGTGCCTGAGGGCCCCGAAAAAACAGTGCCAACACTTGCTATTCCTGGTGACCAATGCACATTACTGTGTAACTACTGAAATTTTATACAGAGCCTGTAACCACAGCATCCCCCAAAACATTCAGACGTGTATTTAAAGTTCTTTTTAAGAACCAGTTCAAAGAACATCACCACCACTATTTTTTTTCCTCCACTCTTCCACCTCCTCCCCCCCCCCCAGCACATCTGGAATCTTTTGCCTGGGGGCTTTTGTTTGACATAGGTATTGGTTTTACTGCTTTTTTTTCCCCTGCTGATGTCTGCCAGAGGCATCACCATGGTGACTAAAAGACCTCCTGAGAGGATAACAAACCCTTAAAGTTTTCCTTCAGAGGAGCCTCCAGCTGTTGCTAACTTTATCCATTTATCTCTTCACAGCCTCAATTAGAGCAATTGCATCCTGGAACCCATTTCTTCCTCCCTCCTACTGAAAAGTCTTTGGTCCACCTGTCAATTGGCATCCGTGCTTCATTACTTGCTGGTAGCTCACAGTACAGCTTCCTTCCCCTGGCAAATTACTCCTAATCAATTCCTTCTCTAGTATCATCTCCTCAGTTCTTCCACACACAGGCATATACATAACCTTGCATGCTGGGAAGGGGCTAGGAACTTGGTGCTTGGGATACATTCCCAGGTTCACTGTTGGTTTGCTCTGAGACAGCAGGTGAGTTTCAGAGCCTCTCTCTATCCTTCTGCAAAATAGGGAAGAGAATACTTCTCTATTTTTACTGGGTGCTTTGAGAGATGTTGACAGAAGATAAAAGAATTTTTGATTACGTTGGACGCAAACTCTTTGGGCAAAGGTCAAACAATTAAAAATGGAGCATCAAACAACACTGCGATATAGTATGATTGTTTACCCACAACAGACTTCCAAACAGCAATTTCCTAGACTTTAAATCAGTTGTCCTATCAGACAAATCCTTTGCATCAACTCCTTTTCCTTGTCCCCTTCTCTTACATCAATAAACTGAAATGCCCACTACCACAGAACAGCTACATCCACCAGAAGAAAAAAAAATCACCACATTGATGCATCATCTAGGGAACTTTAATCACATTAAGTGAACCAGTCTGCCTGATTCAAAAGCAGAAAAGACTGATATCATCATAAAGCGTGACTTGTATCAACGAAGACCATTATGACTTGCTTTTCTGACAGGTGGATGTTGTTGCATCCTGCTATTTCAATATTTCTTAATATTGAGTCTATTATGCGGTTCTGTACTACTTCCCACACATCAGCTTAAAAGAAATGTGCTCTAAGGGAATTTATGTATGTTTTTCTATGTAAGTGTCTCCTCTGTTTTGAAGCCATTGGCTCTACTGCCAGGAAGAAATTATAATTAGCTATGAAAACACAAGTTTTTAATAGTTTGTCAGAGTGCCAAAACACATTGAATCCACATTCACCTGTGCTTTCACACTCATCAGCTGTTTCTAAGGGATGCAGAACATACAAGGGCACACTGCAGGGATTTAAAGGTTTTTCTTTGCTAGTACATTTATAATTGCTGAGACTTTCTGAGTTGACAGTTATGAATACAGTATCTGCTCGCAGACTTATTTCAGGGAGAAGCAGTCACAAAGGTTTCAACTACGCAGTTTCCAATACTCCTGCTACTGACCCATGAACTGCTTAGGTGAGAACTAAAGTTCACCTTTGAAATGTTTTCACCCCTGGTTGTCCCAGGTGAAGCTGTCAAGATGAGCAAAGTCATAAGTGGCAACCAGAACTCCCAAACAGATCCCAGATGTAACAGCTTTAGCTTCTATACAGACATAGCACTAGGCCTTTAGGGGTTAATGCACTGCAGTGGAGTAGTTTTCATTCTTTCTCATCATTAAATGTAGGTTTTCCCTGTCTGTCCTACAGAGAACAGAACTCCAGGCTGAACACAAAGATCAGAACTAAAAACATTATTCTGTATTCATATATTTTCCCGATGTGGAACTAAAAAACAAACCACTATCTTACATTAAGAAGAAAATATTCCTGGTCACTTTGTCACAATAACTGAAAGAATAAGCTGCAACCCCTTAATTTTCTTTTTCTTACAAGTACTTAGTAGTCCAGAGGAAGTACGTTTGTGTGTACTAGTAAGCATATGACAAGCATAAAGGATAACTACAGACTGACTGGATAAACCATACATCATTCAAAGTTCTAGTTGAGGAAATCACATGCTTTGTACTAGCATCCCCAGAGACACAAGCCTTTCTAAACAGTAAGTAACATCTCACTTGGAATTAAAGGGAAAAGGAAATAATACATTCCTTTTCAAATCTACGTTGGCACACAAAGAAACAGCCTAAAACTATTCATTAAAGGGCAATGAATGACTCCCTGGAATCAGCAATAAAAAACGTGTTCAGAAACAGAACCTGACCTTATAAATTAGATGAAGTGTTCTGTTGTCTCTCCTTCCTACTCAGAAAACAATTATCACAGATTATGATAATGAGATCTCATAATACTGTTATTCCAATAGACATACTATCACACACACGCACAGCAACCTTGAATTAGATCACCCAAGAAAAGATAACCAGTGAACAGACAAAGAATTTATGATCCCTTTCTGCTATCAGTTTTCATTGACTCCAGGCACCTAATATATCTCCACAGTTGCATTCCAACACTCCCACAAAGTTTCAATACAGCAACTTCCTCATCCAGCAACATTCTGTTAAAAGTAAAATCCAACACAGCCTAAGGTTTTACCTTATACATCTTTATTAAGAATATCTTCATGACACCGTCTCTATAAATTGTGATGATCATTTCCAACCTGTAATTATAACACCATGCAATTTGTATTGTTATGTTTCACAGCGCTTAGGCAGAATAAATATCTACGTTTGACAGTCAGGGAAGAAGGAACACAGTATTCCACAGCTCCAGAAGAACCTGCAATTCCAAGTAGGTTATATAAAACTGAAGAAACACAGTACATCTTTGGCCCTACATGACTTAGCAAGCACCATAACATCATCAGAAAAAGAATTCAGAATTCCCAGCTAAAAAACAGAGATTCCAAAGGTGGCCCCGGGGTACAACACAGATTCATCTAAAACAGGTCTCACAGAAATATATTACTGTCAGATTTCTTTCTGTATGGAAACTGTACGCATTTTGTTTTCCTGATGAATTCTTTTGACAGTAACACAACGATCCGAAGTTTGAAAGCCAGAGAACCATGCCTGCTCCTTACAATTTCTCAGCCACTTTGATGTACACCTATTCTAATATCTGTTACAGCTTAGGATAAGAAGAAAGCACCAATAAGAGAGTCGACTGTTTTTCAAGGAGTCAAGTTTGCACAAAAGAGTGTTGTAAGAAGTAAGAAACAATGAAGAATTACAAGTACTAAAAATAAGAGATGCAAAACTCACTGTCATTCTTAGTCTTTTCCCTCTGAATATAATCAGTAGGACCTCTGCTACTCTTTAACTTAACTCAAAAGCAGCTTCACCTCACTGGGAGGAGAACATTTCTGCTGACCTACCAGTGACACAAGAAATCTAAGCAAAGCTGCTACAACAGTTGGATGTTTGAGATCTGTCTTTGTTTAAAACACTATAATAGTATCATGCTAACATTCAACAACAAAGAGTGATGTGGGAACAGGACATAAAGTATACAAACAAACAAAAACTAAGACAGTTGACCATTATGATTCAGCAGGTAGTACTGGTTTGCCATAACTGAAATGCAGACCCCCAACCTCTGCTCCCTGCAGCAGAGACTGGGAGCCCTGAGATAGTTTTCCACTGCAGTAATGTGTCCTACTATATGAATCGATGTCAGGTCGTTCTGCAATTGCAGTCTCTGCATAAGAATTAGCAGAAGCTAGAAATTATTCAGCAATTACAAGAATTGCAGTCAAAAATATGCTGCTCAAGAGAAGAATGGGTGCATACAAAAGTGCACTGAACTGGAAACAACACCGCAGAGCCCTGCAGCAGAACGGTCAGGAACATCTAATTAGCTGTTGCCAAACAGAGAGTTACTTTAACTGATTTTTTTTCCTCTTGGACTCATTTGGAGAGACTTTCACCTACAGTACGATAATTTTTTTTCTTTTTTCCAAATTAGAACAAAAAATGAATTTGTGGGATGTTTACAAGAGATTCAGTTCTTACATATGTATGAGAGCTACTCCATAAGTAATGTCTCCTATTTCATTATGTGGGTCTGCAGTGTCAAAGGCAACAGTGGTATGGCAGAAGAGGTTGAACCTCCCCACTAGTACTCCATTACATTTTGTTGTTGTGTGACAGATGGAAGCAGAGGGGCAGTCCAGCAGAATGGTATCCGGCATCTGATGTGGAAGTGCAGATGAAGTAAAGGTATGGCACTGAATTCCTCCATGCAGAAAAAGTGGCACTCATTGAAATCATCAACACTTGCTAATCATCTATGGAGAACAAACAGCGGTTATGAGCAACATAAGGCTGTAGGTAGTGCTTTTCAGCAGTAGCAACTGCACCAGTGGGCCACCTCCACTGGCGCAGACTGTTACTGGCATGGCAGATCATCACTAGCAGAAATGCATAGCTAATGGTAGTGACTATGTTGCAAAACAATGTTTTGTAGCTGAGCATTTGTTCTATCAATTAATGTTATTGTGCTCTTCATATCCATTGTAGTTTCTATGGAAATGATTAGGAGACATTACTCTTGGTGCCCACTATATAAGTGGATCAGAGTTGTTTGTGTGGCATAGATGAGGGACTACTACTGGTTCCGAGCTTTCTTCTGAAGCCCAAAACCAAAAATCTCCCAGAGAAACTTCTGCTGTTGTTCACTCAGGACAGTAACCTAAATCTCAACCTCTACCCAAATTGTCCAAATAGAGAACATGAAATATCTTGAACAAAGATTTCAGACCAGAGAGTCTTGTGACATTAAAATAAAATATAACTCTGTATTTTCCATGAGGTAAGTGTAATTTCTTCCTGTTACTCAAACCTCTATATGCGAAACATTTAAGGTATGACAGACCACTATCATGTATATTGTCAATTGAGGAGAAAAAAAATCATTTGAAAATATTTTCATTGATGTGAAAGCCACAGAAGAGATTTGTTACAAATCGTCTAAAACTGATCCACAAATAGGGTTATTACTATAATGGTATTGGTTATAAGATTCCTGCACATTAGTAAATAGTGTATTCAACCATTTGAAGACATTACAATCATACAGCTCAGAATGTATCTAAGATGGAAAGAATCACAAAATATAAATGCCATGCCATCTGATGGAAGCTTTCTGTGACCACGTAAATCATTCTCAACTTCCTTCTAATTTCCAAACATTACTAAAATGATCATCTGTGCAGGAAAAGGCTTCTTTTGCCCAACAAGGCATAAGCTTAGGCCTTTGTAGTTCTTCTAGAGCAATAGGGAGCCTCCAAGGAAAGAAGAGACCTTGTGCAATATTAGTGGTACTCCCCCAAGGTGAGAAAATCCCCACGCTTTCACCTAGAGGAAGAAGTACATAGTTCTAAACAGTTCACTTTATTTAAAAGACTGTAGAGTCTTGTAGAGAATTGTACATACATATAAGGGAAAAAAGCAAAAGTGTGTTTCCTGTATTCACACTGTTCAGACCAGATAGAGACTAAGCAATACAAGCATCCTTCAGAGCTCACCCTGGAATCCTCTGCTAGGAATATAAAAGTGGAGATATCCACCAAAAGCAAGTTGACAGATTTCATTAATAATACATTTTCATACATTATGGAACGAGCAGTTGAAAACAAACTAATCTGCTAAAAAAAGTACTCCTTATGAGCCTTCTCTTCAACTCTCAGTGCAAATGTAGCCACAAAATCACCCAAGAATTAAAACAAAAGATTTCCAACACGATGTAGTACTTACTAACATGTTTACCACAAACAAACAGAAAAGTTTCAAATGACAAAACAAGTACAGTACTAAGCCAAGGGATCCTTACTACAAGTCCTTCCTCTCCTATCTAAGCAGAGTTCTGATCCTGCTCATGACAAATTCAGTTATAGATCTTTCAGAGATCTTCAATGCATCAAGAGGCACTTACCGTTACTCAACTGAGTCTTCTTTAAGGTCATCTATCACACTTTCACTTTACTTTTATGAACTGCATTTTCAACATGCAAATTGAAAGAAGCTGCTTTTTTAATCCTTCAAGTTATAGACATGCAAATCACAAAAGGATTAAAACCACAGTCTTCGATTTCAACAGGTTTTGGATCGAAGTGCATGATATAGGATCAGTAATGTTTTATAGGAATCTCACATAAACCTCTCCTTTATTTATTTCACAGAGTTATTCTTCATGATGGAGTTACTTAAGATATAATGAGACATATTTGCAAAGAAAAAAAAAATTGAGCTCATCTTTAACTGCTAGTATTTTTCTCACCTATATTTAAGTAGCATCTGCTAATAGGAGACTTTAGCCAGAAGGATACAGCTGCTCACAATATACTTCATTTTCAACTCTCACTTAATTGTATGTTATCAATCATCCCCTGACAATCACATTTAATAGATGATGAACCTGCTTCATGTACAAACTTTCTCAAGAGCACTATAAGAATTAAAAACCCTGAAAGAGAGCAATGATGCGTACAACTTCACACACCCTAGGGAATACCACTGCCATTTGATAACAAATGGGTGTGGGAAATTTAGGATAAATCTCAAAAACAAAACAAACAAAAAAAACTGTGAGCATATTTTATTAGGCTGAAACAGATGTAGGCACTGGCTCAGTACTAAATATTTCAGCTTCCTTATGGAGATCAAAATGTAACTCACATCATCTAATGTCTATTTCCTTCTTATTCCCTCACAGTTTGCAATACCATAATCTCTGTACATGAGCAAACTGTGGAGGAGGCACATAACCTGAAAACACTCATTAACTTGAGAGACAGATGCAGCAGATGGGGTTACTTGTAAGTAGAACTCATTGGTCTCCAACCTATGTAACCTTTAGGCACGCAGAGGAGAAGAGACAGTGAAAGGGGAAAGTACTTAACAGAGAGTAGCTTTCACATGTAAAGTTTGGAATATCCATTTCTTACTTTCTTCCTATTGTTTCCAAAGAAACAATGATACAAATAATACAAAGTGAAGAAAAAAGCAAAAAAGACTTGAAAATCTAAAACCTTCCCATACTGTCAACTGTGTCAAAGGCAACAACACTTCCCTTCAGGTCTATTTTTATTTCGTTCTAATGAAGTGAATAGCACCTCCTTTTAACATATTGCTTTCTATCTATATATTTTTATCTAACTATGAGAATCTAGAATCGTTTGAAAATTCATTAACACTGACATTTAAACAACATAAAGCCACTTCAATTCAATTAAACAAACATGGCATGTTAACCTTCAGAAGTAGTAGTAGCCACTCATTTTTATATGCTGCTGTAAACAGATTTCTGAGCTTCAAAGCCAAGATCAATAAAGCTTCTGCAAACAATAATAATCTTGCACACACTCCATCGACAGCTGCTCAGAGCACATAGTCAGATTCTAAAAGTCTTAGTGATTGGGTGCTTTCCCAGTCTTTTCTTCTTGGTCTCTCTAACACTGAAGTGCAAATGCCAAGACCTTTGTGAATTCCTTTGTAGCACCTAAAAGGAGCTTCCACTCCCAGACCGACACTGTACTGTGAGAAAACCTTAAAAGGGGAAAAAAAAGTTAATCCATGTGTTGCACAACTAGGAGAACAATTCTACCACAGGATGAATTCTGAGATTCTTATCCCATTTTTACTCCTTAGTAAATTGCCTTTTTTCTCAGGGAGATGGGATCAAGGCATTAAGCAGAGAAAATCAGAGACTTTCTCTTTTCTTCTACATGTTGCTAAATAACTGAGGCAAAAATTCAGACTCTACTCTCTAATTAGCAGTGAGCCTAAGAATAAACTGAGTATCCAACATGATGGGTTTAGAGGGTTTCTGTAATTCCACAACAGTCAATTCACCTTCTGTAATGAAAAACAAACAAAAAACAACACCACACACATATTCCCTGCATAATAGTCCCCTACAACACTTAAGTTTCATCCTGGATATCAGGATATGAGACATACTAACCTGAAGTGGTGAGACAAAGCATTATTCAATTACACTGATGAGACAGGACACTTTCTCCATCTTACTACTGAAAGGAAAACATTTCTGCAGACAATCAGCTTCAGAAGTCACAGTATTCCTCTAATTTTGCAGTACTACTACTAAATTCAAAGTCACTCTAGTTTCATGATGGTGAAAGAATGGGACTGGGCCTTCCAATGGTTCTTTAAAAGTACATGTCACCATAATGGTAAATAAGCAGCATCCTAATCAATATATACAACCTCATAAATATGATAAGACTACATGATACACAGATATCATCCTGCTGAAAACCCGCAACTTGCAAATGTAATAGGGTTGGTACTTGCTGAATGCTTTTTTTTTTTTATATATCTTTTGCTTCTCCATGCATGAAAAATTAATTTGTTCAGACCATAGTGAAGATCTCAACACTTCATTTCCAGATGAATCCAACAGTAACTCGGCAATTAGTTAAAGCAACCATTAAAAGTAGTTGCTAAGAAAACCAAGCAGTAAGCCTATAGAAAATCTTATAATCATTTAGCTTGACTCCAAATAATCTTGAAATCACCTTTTTTAACATCTACTGTGCTACAACAAAGCAATTTGTCAAGGTCTTCTAGGTACAAAACTGTGATGTCTATAGCACCCGTTTCTCCCCTACCTTATTTATTTTGATCATTCATTTGAGAGCTCAAGTGGCCAGCATTCTCAGTTTTCTACCTCTCATTTTGCATTGTGAAAATATGACAACTTTATCTTCGAATCTGTATGAACAGAGAAGATGCTGCTCATCATGTATTTGTTTCTACGTTATCTTCACTTATAGTTACTTTATCATGAATAGCTGAATTAAATCTATGCTTTGAAAAACCAAGATTTGACAGTCATCTTCCCTACCATTCCATAAAATCATGCTGATGATTAGAGACTAATTCATGCGAATCACACAACTTGACTCCTTGCAATGCTCAGCTCGTCAAGTCATCTTTCAATTTTAAGTGATTTGGCCAAAATACCATCAAACAAAGCCTCACAACACCTTCAGACAAACACTACCACGGGGATTAAACATTATTTGTAATTTTTCCTAGACAAGATAAAAGGGAAGATAGAGAAGAGGAAATTTTCTGGTATAGTATGTATTATCTGAAAAAGCATGTATATTATACACCTGTTCTATTTACACATTGTATATTCCACCCTCTCTCCATTCTTTATTCTTCTCCAAACACAGACATAAGCGCAAAACTGGAACACTACCTACTAAATCAACATTTCAATGCAGTGCTCTTTAGGAAAGAAAGAAGGAACATTTCTTCCAGATGCAGCCCACTCCTAGACATCTAAAGTATCAATACCTGCCTCTTGCTTACATATATTTTTAGAAAAAGAGTTCAAGCAAAAGGGATTTAAAGACAATGCAGAAGTGTAAAAAAGAAGTGAGTATAACAATTCAGTATTGACAGCTGCTTTGAGCAGCAGGTTTTTAAATAAAGCAGCATAATAACATGCACCTTTTCGCAATTGGTTAGTTTTCCAAGATAGGATACAGAAGTGTAAGGATTTCTTAGTGATCGTCAAATCATACATTAAGACTAGGAACTACTGAAGTTATCAAAGATGTTTTAGCTGAATAGAATGGAAAGTACAGAATCGATTATCTGAGGCGTGCGCATTTTATTGTGATTTCGAACTTAATGCTGCACCAGAGTGTATATATATATATAATTTATATATATGTATAAATATATATATATTTATGGATATATATGTGTGTGTATATATATACACACACACCCCCTATATATACACCATATATACATAAATAACAATTATATCACCACTTTTCAGAGAAAAAAGCACTCCAACTTCCTCTTAACAAAGCATTGCTTATTACACTCAGCAGTTCAGATCTTGCCTTCCTGAAAATATTTAGGGGTATGTTATGGGAGCAAAATGAGTTTACTAAACAAACTTAATTATCTACTTTGGGCATAGAAAATGGAACAGACAACAGCTCCTTTAAGAATACCTGTTATCACTTTGCTATGTTACACACAAACCAGATGTACACAATTTTCATCATCTTTAGAACAGCATCCTCAGTTTGTGCTAAACTAGGATCCAACAAGGAAGAGTATTTGCTATAAAGAAATTCAAGATTGAAGGGGAACTGTTAGGTCATGGCCTGAACCAGTGATTGAGCAGCTGGTGAAAGGGTGTAGCCAGCACTGGGAGCATAGGTGTGAGCAATTCACCTCTATGACCAGAAGAGAGAGACCCTGGATCTGGCCCTGCCTAACCTCTTTTAAGGACTGGCAACCAAAAAGGAAGCATCTCTACCTGAAGATTATCTCCTTTGGGAGTTTCCAGTGAGCCCTGATCTTCAAAAATGGTCAGCTGTTCTTTCTTTGTTACTAAAATTGTGACCTTTGCCTTTCTTGGGTGATCCAAAATCAGTTTAAGACAACTATATCAGCTGCTCTCTATCCTTATAACGATTTTGCATGGAAAAGACCATCACAGTTTCCACAGAGCTGTATTTTTATCAAAGCCATGCAACTTTGTCAAAGAAAAAAATAGCTTTTATATAATTTATCACACAGTATAAGAAACTTAGAAAAATGCCACATTGTTCTAGTGCTCCCATTTCTTTCATCATGTTGGTATTCACATCATGAACACTTAAATGATGTTCCAAACCTACAAAGTTAATGATGCTTCTTCTTAAGACAGTGCTCAAGACAGCAAGGATACTGATCAAAAAGTGTTCTCCAAGCTTTCAGAGTAGAAATCTAAATCTGGGAATTCTATTCCTTTCTTATTCCTTTTTATCCAAAAGCAAACATGTATGTCCCAGTGCTGGATGCAGCAAGGAGTAGTGAAGAATTAGGGGTATTGGAAGAAAACTGGTGCAGGCAATAAAATAACAGGCAGTTCTCTCCACATAGAAGGGGGATAGAAGGAAAAAAAAATAGAAACAGACACCCTGTTACTCTGTTATTGTAACAGACCATGAAAATATTCTTTTCAGTAGCACCTGCCTTCCCTCCCCAAGGAGAAGTGATGCACTGATCTAGATTTAGTAGAAATCTAAACTCTAGAAATAATCAGAGTTGTAAAAGGTACACCTACAGCCACTAAGAAAAAAAACAAAGCACTCAGACAGTGTTTCAGTGTGCTTTAAAACCTCTTGGAAAAACTACTAAGTGCACAAGTCTCTGCAATAGGTTTGATGACTTACTAAGAGGTTTTTTGTTAAAAAAAAAAAAAAAGAAAAGAAAACTGCAGATGCTGCATATGCTTTCATATGATCTGCTGCCACCTGACTGCAAAGCACACCACACAGGCTGCAGGTTGTTAATTTAATCATACTGCCAACCAGATCTCTTTCAGGAAAGATCTTGCAGATACACCTTTATACTTTACAAATGAAAGTTCAGAAGTACAGAAGGCACTGGATCAAACTTCTAAGGACCTATAGAAATTATGATTGATAATAAAAACTGCTCAGGAAGTAAGACTTGAAAAAAAAGATTAAGGTAATTAGAACTCAGTTATTTCAGTTCATGGCTTTATCCACTCATCTCTAATCAATCTACTTGTAAATTAATCAATACCTAGATGGAAAATGACTTCACACACACAGTAACCTTGGAAAATATTCTGATAGGAAGAGAACTATTCAGTCACATTTTCCACACAAGAACACAACTATTTGCTACAAACCCTGCAAATAGTGAGATCATTAGCTGAAACTAAGTACTGAAGACAAAGCAGTGCATTTAGCATTAATACCAAACACAGCCCACCTGCAACATAACTGTATTTCATTCCTTTTATCAAGATAAGAGTTTAATCCTTGCCCCAGTTTTTATTTATTTCCATTGTGCTACCTGGAGTGAACCAGACCAAAAAGCTGCTTTCCTGAGTTATTTTTCTGCTGGATCAGTTCATTTAACTGGTTCACTTCATGAACTTGAACAAGTGTTGACATCCTTCAGCCAAAATCAACAACCAGAAGTGGATGTGTTTGATTTCATACTGCTGCCAAAATGATCTATATACTGTCCAATACTTAATCATTAATGATATATTGTTTTATATAATTTTCTTAATTATTTTTCATTCCATTAACACACATACAACAGCAACAACAAAAAAAAACAACCATGCTATTCTTGCAGAAAGTGATTTTCCACATGCCAATATACCACAGTATGCGGATCACAAACTGTTCTCAGATAAAGACATCAAAAAGAGAACAGTTCTGTAGATAGTGTTTTTTTTTTCCCCCAAGCTTACTATTCATTTACTGTTGTGTTAAATTCACAGGAAAATAGAAAAAGAGTTTAATTTTTATTTTTATGTGCTCTTTGAGTTTCAAAAAATAAACCTATCCCATCAGTCACCTCAATAATTGCATCTAGCGGTGAAATACATAATTTAAACTGGTAATTTTTCTCTCCCATTTTCATCCTTGGCTGTTTTTCAGCCTTCTTAAACATTGTATTTCTTTTCTTTCTCATCCCAAAGAGGTTTAACTGTGAGGATTGTACTCCTAGCCCAGACAGATGCCATGACTGTGTTATTGGCACTAACATTCTCCACACAAAGTATTCTGTCTCTGTGAAAGATAATATGATGAAATAGACCCTTACTCACTGCACAAGACCTACCCTAACAATCACAGCTCCCACCGTTTCAGACTGGCTATAAACTGAATTGTTACATTACATCTAAGCTTTAACTTCAGGAAAAAAAAAATGCCAGTAGAGATAGCAGAGAAGGCTGGAAAGCTTACTGTCACGTTACTGTCAAAAACCACAGGTAAATAAACACCACAAGATGGTAAAGATATATACAGCATGTTTCTCGCTAGCCACAGATTTAAATTCTTCAAACAATGAACGCAGCACTTCAAACTTCATCAGGGAACACATTTCCATTTCTGCAGATCGCAAGAGGAAAAAATTTCAAGTACAAAATTAAAGCCTGCTAGAAGCTTCAAAATGAATCTTGAAATCATTGGTGAAAGGAAGCATTCATATTTCAATAACGGGTTATCCAGATCACAGTTCCTTACACATAGCAGTAGTAACACACTCTAGAACATGCCTTGTGTTTATGATCCATAAACTCATTTTCATAAGCTTTTGCTTCAGATTCAGATGTTTTGCATGTGTTTCATGTTACACCTGATCTTGGAATGCACTGGACAAATTCTGAACAATGGAATAATGATTTATACAATCTGGAGGTCACAGCTAAGCAGGCTACCTAAGTTCTTGTAAAATTTCTCAACTCCTACTGTACTGATCAGACAAAATGATAATAATTACTGTAATTACTGCTGGAAATTAACCAGATTTCGCAACCCAGTGCTTGAAGTGCTATGAGACCTCTTGACAGAAAAGCTCATCACCAACTGCTGCTCACTGAAGCATTAGCAAAATGTCTGAGGAGTACTGAACAAGCCAGGCAACAGGAAGAAGGGCAGAGCAGCCAAACTACAACAGCCTGAAAAGCCACACAGTACCTCAGACCTGGGCAAGATGCAGCAAAGTAAAGAATAACCAGCTTTTAACTTCCTACCCACTGTATGTGTCCAGCTAGGAATGGTCCTCTACCTGCAAGACACAAGCAAAAGCGGGATAAGCAGGAGGGCTGCAGCTGTTAAATACCAGGACTGAACAGCCTGCTAAACTTCACTGCCATAAGCTACCATCACAATTTTATCACTTTCATCATTAGAGGTGCTTGATCTGCCTACGCCAATCCTTTTACAGCCTTCCTTTAAGGGAAAGATTGTAAAGAAAACTGAAAGAAGAAAGGAGTTAGAGACTCATTGCAGTTAAGGATTCAAAGCTGTTGAAGTACAAGTTATTTTTAAACACTGCTGTGATACTGGAATGTGCTAAAATGCTTAAGAGATGACATCATGAAATACACTGCCTTGGATTCTATAAAATGAAAGCACTTCGAGTACATTAGTCAGTGCATTAATAGTTGAGCTTTGGGATTTTCTCTTTTTTTTTTTTCTTTTTTCCCCCCCCCCCCCGAAAGATTGTTCTAACATTCAAACAAGAATATTAATTACTTCACTGAAGAAAAAAAAAGTCCTAGGGCTCTTCATCTCCTGTTTAGCACACTATTGCCTACTACATTGATTAAATTGCACCAGATGCTACTTTTACAACAGTGTTCATTCAGGCCTTCTACATGCACATTATTGCACAAGAATTGTCAGGCCAATTAGGACTAATGCAGCCAAAGATCAAGTAGTGGTTGTTTGATTACCACAGGAATAAAGCCAAAGAAAGAACTGTTCTCATTACTTGACAGACATTACTTTGTATTCAGAAAGAGTTGTGGTTCATTTTCAACTCTCTTACTTTGTGACCTTGCATTGGACCCTACAAGTCTCAACATCCATATTCCAGGATTTGAGATCCTTGGCAAAGAGATAAAAGATCCACACAAAATTAAAGCCTATTTCTACAGCACAGATGACATGTTCTGTAAATTCAGAAAAGAATACTAAAACTTGCTTAGCACAATCCCTCATAGTCCAACTTTCTTCCCACCCCTTTACCTTAGGTTCTTAGTTACCCCACAAAGATGAAAACTGATAGGCAGCAGGAGAAATTCAAGCAGCATAAGCGTTCCAGAGATTTAAGACCTAACACTGAATGTATATTTATTAAGTACACTGAGTAGACAGCAAGTGGCATTGGTTTGTCAGGTTTCAGAGATTCCTTGCCCCTCCTCCACAGTTACTTTAAAGACAATAAACTTTATAATGAAGTATCGATAACATCTTCCCATTTAGGCTAACAGGCTTATCATGCACTCCACCACAGAGTATGCTGTTTTAATTAGCAAGATGGATCTCAAAGCTGATACATTCTGCTGTGCTATAATTTCTGCCTTTACAGTAATTTTCTCCTGTTTTTCACACTATAATGTGCTATAAATCCTACTTAGGCTGCTGCACTGGCCTATTACTGCTCAGAGTCGATCTTTCAGGCTCTGCTTTTCTGTGACAACTTCCACTCCATTCCATCTGTTTCAGGCCCCTGGGAAATACCTGCAGTGCTCATGGACCCCCAAAACCAGCCCTTTGCCTCCAGTGGGTTCAATGTGGCCTGCCTCACCACTACCTGGCTACACCCATCTCTCTCTCTCCATCCCTCTTGGATGGAGATAGTGAGAAGTAACACCAGCTCAGCTGATTCAGTGCCAAGTGGAGTGACCTCTCCTCCCAGTCTGGCTCTTATTCTTCAATTTTCTTTTTTGTCCTTCATTTCTTCTCATTTGCTCAGCCTCAGCACACTAATCACAGCATACAAACATAGTAGTTCTTAGTTCCCAGCCTTCATTCTGTTGCCTCTTATCTCTGTCCCATTCCTCCTCCCTCTCTTCTGTTTTTAATACACCCTTTTTTTCTTCTTTTTACTCATATTCTGCAATTCTCCCTAAAACACACCCTGGCAGGTGTATATATGTGGCAGGATATCCTTCCGTCTTATATAATAGAACTTCAGAAGCAGAATAAAACATAGTCTTCACATATTCAGTACTTACAGGAATTCAATTACTTTAGGTGCCTTACACTGTACCCTCCATATAGATAGCTTAGTACAATACATTTGTGATAGTCATTGCGTGAATTTCAGCACCTCCTTGAAAATAAAGAGTGAACCAGTCTCTCTGTACTGGAAAGAATACTGAAATGATGCCATGTTTTAGTTGTTCTTTTCTTCCTTTTTACACCTTGATCTGTTTATTGTTTTAAAACTGGACTTCAAAAACACAGGGATCATCTTTGTTTAGAGGGAGACAACAAATCCAGTTTTTGCAAGTGTTATTTGAACAGCCACTGCTGTGATAACAAAATTACTATAGAAGATAGTTTTTATTACATATAAGAAGCAGCATTCTACATCAGATCTACACTGCATCATCTCCAGTGCCTCAACTTTGATTTCAGTCAGTACCATGTACTTCACAGTATCTGCTTTAACCCACTGGTTCACTCCTACTCATAGTCTTCTTCCCCTCAAGCTAGAGATCAAGTTTAAAACATCCTTAATTTTAAAGAGAACCAAAACTGCTCAGATGTGTCTCTGTTCCCATACTTCAAGCCCTGACTCACCTGAACATTTAATCATTTCTCCAGGCTATGTACATTAATACCTATGAGTGCACATCTATAGCTATGTTTTCAGAGTTAGCTGAGACTTCAGGTATTCTAGCAAACCATGTGATGGAAGAACCATTCATTTTCAGCAAGACTAGACAAACTTCAGAGAGTCAATCTTAGAAGAATAGTGGAAGCCATTATTTTAGTTCATCTCCCTCAAATGGTTCATGTACCCGTGCACACATAAGTGTCTTTACCACAAACATACTTTCCTGCTTTATCATGGAGCTCAAAAATCAGTGCTCATAAGGATTTCACTAAACGCTGACATTGCACTGTGTTGACAATTGCTTTGTCCACAAGAACAAATGATTGAGTGATAAGCTCAAGATAGCCAGGCAATTGATAAGGTGGAAACTGTTCAAAAACAGTGTACTTTACATCTCATAGTAGATTTAAATAAGCTGTTCTTCATAGCCAGCAAATTGTCTGCTTTTATAAAACTAAGCCCAGGTAGTGAAATATGAGGTTGATGCTGTCCAAAAGGGTGAGTTATCTAGAACCATGGTGGTCTCGCTCTTCCTCCCATAGTACAACTCTTACCTCTTCAGATTCATGCTGTTGTCACAAGGCAGATGGACTAGTTCAGTGAGCTGGTGCACCTTAACTAAGGAGTTGCTTTTGGTGCTCTATTCACTTTTGGCTGGTTAAGGTCACTGAGATATCATGCCACTTTTCCACCTAAATTCTTATGGCAACACCTGCACAAGGTCAGCTCCTTGTATCTGTAGCCTTCACTTAAGAATGGATTTCAGAACAACATCCTTAAGTTCTCATGAGCACAAGAATGGATCTTGACGTATTTTGAACTCAGAAAACACAGTTTCGTTTTCTTTATAAAGCATTCTAGTTGAATGAATTGAAGCAACTAAACCAGTTGTGTAAGTCAAAAAAAAAAAAAAAAAAAGATACTTCTACCCTAGATGTTACTGTACTTCAGTTACAACTCTTCCCTCTAATTACATAGCACAGGTTGTTAAATAATGCTAGAATTTCCAGGTATACTGGAAATTTGAAAAAAAGTTACAGCGTACCATAGACATGCAGCATTCCTGTCGTTCAAGCAAAAAAAAATAATAACCAACAAGTCACCACACACATACTTGGTCAGAAGCATTTCTTATATTTCAGACTACTGACAGTCTCTATGATATTGACAATATCAGCTCCTTGATATTGCTCAGAACAGTCCACCACTAGTAAATTTATTCAATTCCAACAGTACTGCACAACAGCAGCTCCCTAATGCATACAGATTATGGACATGCAAGGATACAATTACGTGAAAAACTTCTCTAATGCTTCTCTGACAACAACTCAGCTGTCAAGTCCCCCAGAACAACTGAAAAGTTATGAGGGATTTACATCTACTTTTTTTAATCTTTAAAACAGCTTCCAGCATGAGTCAGCATGGCAAAAGGATGACATGCTAATGATTATCTAAGGCCTAGTTATCTGTTTCAAAATTTCTGCTATGCAGACTTGAAATAAATAAATAAAAACAGTGGAACATGGCATTCAATCCATAACTGTTTGGTCACCATAAACGTTCAGCAAGCATCAATGAACGTCAATGGGTGTCATTTTTTTCCTGCATGGAGGAAATCAGTGCCACACCTCTACTTCATATGCACTCCCATGTCAGATGCCATTTTGTCAGACCGACCCACTGCTGCCATCTGTTGTACAGTAACAAACTGTAACAGGATATTGGTGGGAAAGTTCAGCCTCTACCACCACACCACTGACATCTGCCTCTGCTGTCATGGGCAACACGACAAATCGCACACACTTCTTTCAGAGGAGCCCTCATAGAAATGTATTAGATACTGTAGTAGAAACAAGACTATCCATAACATCACAAGGGAACAAATTCAAGAAAAATAGTAGGAAACACATTTACTTCAGATACCTATTTCAGCATACTCTTGTTCCAAGAGCTGAGTAGCATCCCTGAGAAAGCATACATTTCTGATAGTAGAATCAACTCAATGATACTGGTTAGAAAAAAAATTAAAGTTTTCCTACTCGATGTGCATTTTAGAATACATTTCTCTCAATTTTTGCATTTTGCACATGCTGTAAACAACATTCCACACAGAGTTAAGATGCTGGGAGTATGTTAATAATAATATATATTATTATATATATATATATATTACAAGTTCTGTTTCACTGCATTTCTATGTAAGGGTCTTGATCTCCTGGAACACACAAGTGCACGGAGAAACCATTTCTCACTATGAAATTGTACATATTGTCTCTGGGCCACATGAAGAGGATATGCTGCTGGGACCATGTGCTGAAGTTCAGATTAGGCTGTACAGAGCAAAGACGTGCCAGGCACCTGAGGTCAGAACAGCAGCAGTGCAAAACTAAACACTGAATTCTTCAACAGATTTGGACTTTTCTTTTTAAAGCCCAAGATAAAACTTCCCATAACAGATTCCATTAGTTCACTGTTATTAATTTCTAGGTAAATAATAGTCAATGTCAATTTCTCCACAAGCATATTAACTCAATAAATGGTTTCACCCTTCATGAGCTATAGCTGTCTTCAAGACAAATATCACTCAATTTTAAAGCTCTACTATATCCTATCTACCTCAGCACAATTACTGCTGTTTGTTCTGTGACATAAGCCAATGAATGTCAGAAATTGTGTTGTTTATGTAGCTGAATGTGCATGCTTTACTTTTCTCTGTGTTTTTACTGTCAATTTTAATACCCATCATAATACTTAGCACTTATAGGCCACTTCATATTTATAAACATTAACTGACCAAAAAATAAGAAGTGGGAGCTATCATTGCAGACCTCTTCCTTTCTCTTGTGGGCTACATACCTACTGCACAAAATGTAATGCACCTTCACTGTTCCAGTCCAGTTTTCACTTCAGAACATCTTGCTTAAGTGTTTCAGTTTCAGTAGGCAAAGCTCCTCTTGATGTCTTCCAATATCCACCCAGATTTGGCATCATTGCCCCTTCTAGTCAGGGACAATCCTTTCTATCTCTCTCAGCCATCTCCTCCTACTTTTATTTCATCCTATCCTTCCTCAGATGCCATCCCAAGATTCAAAGAGCTCATCTTCCTTGTCATCTTATGCTCAGTTTTCCACTCCAGTCTGACAATTTCAGAGTACCTCAGAACCACGCTCAAAAACTAACACCAGAACTACACTTTTCTTTCTTCATTATTCCATCCATCAGCCACCTGTAATTCTGCCTGCACACTCCTCCTCTTCCATTTCTTCTTACTCTCAAGTTTGAGAAGACTGAATGCATCAAATTGTGTTGTGTCTAACTGTCCACAAAGGAGAGGCACCAGCCACTTGAAGTCTCCATTTAAGCTCCCTGCTGAGCTTGCAGGCTTTCAGAGTCAAGAATGCTCTGAAACTCTGACAGACACTGTGCTACCATTAAGTCTTATTTGTGTCTGTGCTTTGCACCAGGAACATACTCAATTTGTGATGATCTCATACCAAGCAGTGTGATGTGACTCAGAAAGACAAAGTATTGATGGTTCTGCTCCACAGCCCATATAAGTAAAGCTTAGGGTAAGATACTTTCACAAGTAAATTATGCAACTGCTGACTCAGGAACTCTGCAAGGATCCAGTATCATTTAAAAAAAAATCTCTATAGTCCTGAAGGTAAGAACTTCTCTCATATCCTGCATTCTTCTAGACCTGAACACAACACCTTAGTCTCAGCACCCGACTGACCCAGCACTCTACCACCCACAATTTGCTCATGCTGTTTCATTGTGGCTGCAGCCTTCTTTTGCTTCCCTTTTTCTTCTCTAACACTAGCATAAGCTGTATCACAACCAAACTGCAGTCTCTCTGCAACAAGGCAACTGCCATAAAATCAGGCAAGAGAAGGTTGTATATAATAATTCCATGCAGGCCATGCTTCCTGGCTGAACCTGTACTCCCACAAATGGCTAGATTTACCCAGCACAAAGAGCTTAAATGACACTTTGCATCAATTGCACAACCAATCTAAATATCCTCTATGATACAGAAATCCTAGATCCAAATGCTGTAGATGAACTCTAACGGATGAATGTATTAATACAGAGCTACACTGAATCATAAGCCAGGTATGTTTATGAAGCCCTTTCTTGAGTGGTTGCTGAGTGCAGTTTTTTTTAACAGTAAACTGGAGATATGATTATTTTTAAAAAAGAACTTATTGCACCGATCCTTCCTGTATAACCTGTATAAGAAGCCACCCTGATTGGAGACACTCTTGTTCCACTGACAGGTGAACATATTTTTACCTGCTTCCCATTTAGCATAAGAAAAAGTATCCCTTTCACTTAAAGGGAGATGGTAAGAAGGAAAGGGAAATGCATAACTTACATAAGATGAGTGGCACAAGTCAAAGAAAACAGCAGCGGCAGACCCCAGGAAGGCAGAATGCCTGTCTCAGCACACTGTGTACAAAACTGCTTGCAAAGATTTTAAGTGTGTAAAGCAAAGTTGAAGAATATCTTAAATAACTCTCAAGTAGAAGAAATAGGGGGAAGGAAAAAAGGTGAAATTAAGCACAAGAAATTATAGTCCGAATTTGAAAGTACATCTTTTGAAGGTTTTCTTGTTAGTAATACTTTCAAGTGGTTCAAGAAAGCATGCTGAAAATTATTGAAAAGGATAATCCTGGAAAAAAAATATACGAAAAAAAATAAAGTATTGCATAATTTTGTTACCTTCAGCATCAGACAGATGCCAGAATAACACTCAATATTAAACAACAGCCTCACCCTGGTACCTTTGGAAATGAGCTTCAGAGCCTTAATGAAGCCAATACATCTTTTGCAGTGTCTATAACCCTTACGTAGACACAGCGGTGAGAATCATGCAATCATGAAATCTAAGCAGGGAAACAGATGGTCTTAGATAAAATAAAAACTTTGTCTGCAATTCGTTTTACAACATTGTGTGAGGTCTCAAACTTGATAAAAAAATTGGAAGGAAGAGCACAGAGGAGACCCTTCCTTGTGAACTCCTGTGGATAACATGTCTTCATAGATTAAAATGAAATAGCAAAGATATACAACCAAAGGCATTCAAGAATACAGTGGCCTATATCAAAGAACTGAGATGTACTTTAGTATGATGGGATAAATTCTCAGAGGAAAGCAATGCACTAATTTTCATTAGTGGATTTCATTTTCAACAAGATGCAGCTGCAGATACAAGACAGAAGCATCATGGGCCTCTGCAGGGGCAGGACACAAGTTCAGCTTGAAGTATGCTAGCAAAACTGGACATGTCAGCAGTCTGGCTTTTCAAGATCGGGATTTCAAACGAAACTCCTACAATTTTGTTAAGGAGACCAAGCTCACACATCAGAGAATACTTTAAATTCTAGGCTCGTTGAGCAAACTGCAAGAGTTGAGATGAGCCAAGGAGAAGAAGCTGTGTGTGCGTAGAGGGGTCCTTTGCTGGAAACTTGGAACAGGGTAGGGGGGAACAAGGAGAAAGAAAAAGTCACAGACAGATCAGACTTCAGTAAGTTACCTATCCCAGAACACAGCTTCCAAAAATGTAACATCAGCATATAATTTATGGAAGCACTGAACTCCAACAGTTTGCAAAAGAAAACAATTAATGCCAAAGTCAACATCTGTGACATCTTGAAATATGATTCTGTGAACCACAGGAGTGTAACTTAGTAGTCAAGCATTTTGAAGCTCTATAAGGTTTATTCAAGCACTACAGGAGGAGCCTTCAAAATCTGAGCAAAAGTCATCCACAGTGTACAGACTGGTACTGTGATGTGCACCTGGGCTGCTGTTACAGAAACTGTCACACTAATGTGAACAAACACACATATTTAGATGTCTCGGGAGGGTGCACGTTTTAAAATCTGAATGAATCACTCATCACTAGCAATGCATGAAAATGGAATCCATAGACCAAATGCAAATGAGACCAATAGTTAATTGCATTTATTCATCTTCAGCCTGCAAAGCTGCAAAGCTATTGGTCTCAATAACATGCAACTTCTGACCAGTTGATAACAGTATTAGTCAAAAACTGGTTCTGTTAGAAACTGACAGCACTTAAGCTATGGCAGCATCTCACCTACTGGTTCTGACCAAGCCCACTGCCTCTCATAGGAATGCACAGCCACATATCCCCCTTTTTCAGGCATCTATTGGTTGCTGGCTTTTTTCTTTTAATTAAAGCAAAATAAAAGTCATTACACCTAATTTAATATCCTTGTTTCAATGACCTGGATGGAAACCTTTCACAAACTTATATAAAACCCAGCACAAGAATAGAGCTCCACACTATCAGACAACAGCAGGGTTAACCAGGCATCTAAGAAAACTAAAATGTCATTTTAAGTATTGTGGACATACCTGCGTACTATTTTTTAGAGCTCTGAAGATACTACCAGGACACCAGAGAGTTACAAAAATAACCAAATCTAACCTTTTACAGAGCAGGCTTGCTGAGGCAAGTGGGAGGAAGACTAGGCTTGCCTAATGCGACAAGGAAAGCACCCTTCCCAGGGTGCCCAGACATGGCAAGCACTCCTCCTTGGAGGCTTTTCTCATATAAGCAAAATATAGAAAAAAAGGGATGCACCAACATATATAAAATGCTTATTCTGCATATTTTTTCCTCACTTTGGGAAATCTTTTCTTAAAAAATAAAAATAAAAAATAAAAAAACACACAAACCTATCTGTCTATATATAAAATATATGTATATATCCATATATTTTTCCTAAAGAGATGCAGAGAGCATTCCACAAGGCACGTAGAATTCTACCATTAAGATACCATATGGAAGTCTGTCTTCACACTTAGTCATCCTAAATTTGTAGGCAGCTCAGAACTTTTGCATGAAACTGTTGTTGCCACTAGGAAGGAGAAAGGAAGAAGGCAGAAAGCAAAGGAAAATGGTACACAGGTGCTGCTGGTATTTCTATTCTCGAGCAGCAATAAAAGCTAGCAAAGACACAAGGACCTGTGATAATGAATCATAACACAGGATTGCTGAAATCCTGGAGCCTCAGAACCACACCAGATGGCAGTTTGACTAGACTTGGGCTTCAGCTTCTCTCCTGGAAAAGGGCCACAAACAGAGGTCACCCACAGAAACTGTCTCTAGATCTGGTAAGCTGCCTGCTCTCTTCCTCCTTCCACAATTGCCTTTATGTCCTTTCTGTCTATATGCACAAAAACCAGCAAAGTACCATGCTCTTAACGAACAGCAGATGAAAAGATTTCATCAATGGGGCTGAAAAGCATTCCAAAAGGGTTAGGGTAGATGAATCAGAGCTAGAGATCAGAACAGCAAATGATAGGAACAATTCAAACAGAAGAACTTAGAGCAGAGAGCAATTAATTATTCAGAGCTGAACCAAGTACCTGCCAAACCTAACATCCACCCAATCCACCTTCATGAAGCATCTCTCACTACCAAGAAACTTACAGGGTCTTTTCACAGTCAAGACAAGGAACATCTACAGTGTTCTCATTCGAAGATCTAAAGTAACAAAGTTAGGCATAGATCTCATCTCTTTTGACTACACAGTGCAAAGATCACCAAATTACTTATTTTTCAGAAGAAAGGTTCAGAATGAAATCTTTCAAGCTCTATCAAAATCTTGCCACTTGCATCTGTGCACTAAGTTGTTTCAGCACATATTCAGCCAGAATTAATCTGTGATCTGCTGACCAATTTTTGTACCATTTACCATGTATTACTGTCACGATTCAAAGGATACCTTATTTCTTATTTATGAGGTATAAGACCTCCTGCTTACAAACTGCACATAAATATTCTCAGTTCTGAATACTATCTATTAGTCTCTGCCTATCTAGTTGCTCATTAGTGTTCACAATAGGTAAAAACCTGACCACTGAGTAGTGTTAAAAAATATAAAAATGCATTATTTTCTTCCCACAGTCAAAGCACGTTACTTCTTGAAAGACATCTTAAGTCCCAATTAATACATCCTCACACTACCTACTCTAACCATCAGAATCTCAGATGTAGACACATTGCTCTTTTTACACCAAACAGGAATTACATCATCATAGAGATAACTCACCACAGGTTTGAAGACAAGCTAAAATAAGTTTTCTTTATGTCTCCCTGAAGCGTCAAGAGACTGATTCCAGGAATCTGAGCATGCTTTGAATAACATTTCTGATATTGAGCAAAACTGTTAGACCAGATAACCTCCAGAGATTCGTTCCAACCTAAATTATTCTATGTTTCCAGAAAAAAAGGAAGCAATTTTATAATGTAACTTGAAAGGGAAGTTGAACTAGCAAAATATCACGTTCATTTTCCATTCTCTATCCCTTTTTCTTCTTCCACTTAACACAGAAGTGCAATTGACCCCAATTCATCAGCATCCAAATAAGCTTCTGAACTGATCACTGAGCATAAGTGCAGCACCATACAAACAACACAGTAAGGCATGGGATCTAACAGAAAAGGTGACAGAAAACTGAACTGATATGAAGAACCATATTTGGTCACGTTATCTTCATTCTCAAAGTAGTTACCCCAAGACAGAGCACATTTTTTATTATTTATATTCTTTAAGGTTGAAAAAAAAATGTAGACCCATTTTATGTCTGGAATATACATTCACTCACCATTCCCAGATAAGCTGTATTTATACATACCGAGTCCAAAAATCTCTTTCCTTAGATTTTACTTTGTAGTTGTATCAACCATCTAAGCTATGTGTTGCTTGCTTCCTTCTTCCCCAACATTTCGTCCAACATAAGGAAAAATGCGAAGTGAGATTCATCCAACCCAATACTTAGATCCCTTACAGCTTGTCAGGAGTGGTAAGAATTATATTAAGGGGTACTGGAAAGAAACAGAACCTTTTACAGTAACATAATCATACTTCTCATGAGCAACTCATCTTTGCTAGGTAGTCAATCAAACTATGCTTTTGAGGTTCTGAAAGACAAGTAAATCAAGATGGACTAATCATGTCATTTCTAGATTAACACTGCTATTGCGTATTAAATCCCTCTTATCCACATCTTTCTGTGTGCAGATCTGCCTGCCCAGCCTCTGCACTATTGCTACTCTGGAAAATAACAATTACATAAAGTTTAACCCAAGGAATAAGAATTTCATGAGGAAGGCATGTCCTAAATGCAAGCGTTAAATGTCAGTCTGTGTTTACTGCCACTTAAAGTGGTTTTAGCAGAATACTTCTGAGAGCTCATCAGTAGGTCCAAGAAATTACTTGAGAGTTCTGGAAGAATTAGAAGTGATATGGACTTTCATCTGCTTGCGGGACAAAAGAGCTGCCTAGAATGTCCATATGGCATTACCAGTGTATGCAAAAGGGGAAAGAAAAGAACAACAAATTGATAACAAAAACACAATATGTTCTATCATATCTATGAAAAAAGAATATGAAACTCATGGCTTTTAATAGAAGGTAGATAAAGACCACCAAAGCAAACAGGTTCAGCTGCAGGAATTGCTTTTATTTTGCAAAATACACTCCACCACAAAAACACTGAGAATAACTTTTGTTTTTCAAGCGTGTCCCAGTGACAGCAATACAAAAATAATTTAGGACTAACCATGTAATTATGTGCATTTATTTCAACCTTCCATTACTGCAGATAACAAGATGAATAGTGAAATATGAACTTTAACAATCCTATAATTATAGCCACTGAATCGTATGTCATTGAAAGAATTGTGCAAAACCCAGATGCAGAAAAGTCAGCAGTGTATATAAACAGAAATAAAACAGTAAAATAACCAAGTGATGAAGAAGTAATATGCAGTACTAAATAACTTCTCAACATCTCTCACAACAATACTTCACAAATACTTCGGGTGTTTTGATTTCTTCCCTCAGTTTGTTACCCTTTGCACTACCATATACTGTTCAAAGGTTATTACAAGTGACCCAGCAGAAATTATTTAGATAACTGCTAAGAACAATCACTTTTAAGAAGAATTATGAGAATACTGTGGGATCTTTCGAGAAATCCGTTGACACAAATGAAAAACATCTGAAGTAGCTATAGCAATTGACCAGAAATTGCCCCAGTGCTTACCAGAATACAGAACCCTTGATATGCAGCAGCTGTTTGACTTTGAAAGGCTGAGTTGCAGCACTCATCAGCTCTAAAGTCAGGACACCTGAAGGGCAGCTCTAGAAACAAGCTACAGACACTACAGAAAAAAAGATCATTGTCCAGGCAAGTTTTCTTGCATTGAAGTTTGCTTATACACAGCTCAGCCACCCAATTTATGGAGACTCACTCAACACTCATTTTCTCTATAACTAAGAATGATGAAGAAAAAACAGTTTTTTCTCCTCCCACAACAAAGCTATTTTGTGACATACAATAATCCGTATTTCAAGCAGTCTGAAGCTATTTTGGTCCACAGAAGAGGACAAAAACATTCAAACTGAATTTTAACATTTATTAAGGCATTTTAACCTCCTGTGGCTGGCCACCACTTGATTTAACCTATTGACTTCCAGTTCAATGACACAGATTGAAGCTACTGAACTTTTTATTTCCAGCAAGGTCTCCCTTCTTCACACACATCTCAAGAAAAAACAAAACAAACAAAAAACAACAAGGAAGTAAGCTAATACCTAACAATGCAAAAAGCAGAAACAAAAACCCCATACCTTAGCATTGAAAATTCAAGCTCATACCAGTACTCAGCTACTTAGCAAAGTTACTGTACATTAGGAAAAGGAAAACCTGCTAAGGTAGTCTGCAAGTTCAGAATAAAACCAGACAGATTTAGCATAGCAGTCTTATCATTCACAGCTTTTTCTACTAAATAATGTATTTGTTTGAGATTATACTCCACAGGTAAGTCAACTACACAGCCCAGTCACAGATCTTTCAAATATCAGAAGCCACAACTGTATTCACATCTTTTATTCTCAAATACAGGATAAGCCCTACTTCATTCCCTCCTTACTTTCCTTGCCTTAAATAACTAAGATTTAACACTTACCAATATCTCAAGTACCTTTCCAACTCCACAGCCTCTCCCTTTCTCCCCTGATAAACAGGCTTTACTTCTACCCACACTGCCAATGAGTCCCCAGGTGGAGAAAATGACGAAGCCCCGCCTCAACCTTTAACAGGCTGCAGCTGTGATGTTCTCCTCCCTAACACTTAAAGGCTTAAAATCATTTATTGAGTAGGGGGTGAAAAGGTCATGTAAATTAAGTATGTAAAAAGTTACACGTGCTTTATTTTAAACTATTATTTCTTGGTAGGTTTTGCAGTCACATATGTTTGTGCTTGACTGACCTTTACAGTGCGCCATCAAGACTCTTTCTGAGTAAGCAGAGAATAGCACAGGGGACTTGTTTGCAATTTGTTTCACCAGGTTTTGTCAAAACTTACGGGAAAAAAAAATCATTCTACGTACTTTAAGTATTCTCTAACAACTGAAAGTATCTCCTTATCTGTCAAACCTCAGAATTTTTCTTGTTATCATTAAAAATACACAGAGTTCCATGCGATGCATGATCAGAAGATGTCACAAATTCCAGTGAAAAACAGGAGTAATTTTTATATACCCTCCTTTTGTATTTCATTTCCCACTGGTTAATTACTAGTCCTGTGTTAATTTAGCAGCCTCTAATGAAAGCAGCCTTTGTGGCCCCACTTAAGAATACTCTGCATAGAGATCAAAGATCACTGGATCATCCTTCTCTCCTTCCTACATTATCTTTATGCTTACTTATCCCAACTGCCATTGAAAGAGTGATCTTGACTTTATGAGAGCTGATGTTAATTTTTTTCCACCTCCCATTAAAAGGTTTGAACACTTCTGTTTGATTAGAAATGCTATTAGTAATGGCAGAAAAAAAGTTCAAGTCTGTGTAATGAAATTGATGAGAAGTTAGGGTGCTAAAGCCTAACACCTTTCTCTAGTTGATTTGAAGTATATGGTGTTTTAATCTTCCTGTAAGATTATACAAAGGACAAACTATAAACTCCTTAGACCTTTTTCCCAGAATCAAGAAAACCAAAGAAAAAAAATGCAAAATCTGTGTAAGACCAAAAGATCAGAAATATAACTGCAACAGTTTTATTCTAAAATGTTATCTATAAATAGTTATTAATTCACTGCTTGCCTCTACCTTTAAACCTTGAGAAAATGCAGCATTAGTTATCTATTTTCTTTACCCTTATACACACTGTAGTTGGTGTTGGCACAATAAGAAAATGTTTCTGGTAATTCATTTCTGAAAATAGAGGAAGATAGTTGATTTCTTACAACATCAAAAAAGCCCATAGCTGATTCTTTGTTATTCAGGGATTGAAAGTAGATACATTATAGTAAACAGCACGGGATGAAGCTCTGCCTGTGTGGACTTTCCTAACCTTTCACTCACATAAGCATGGCATTTTTACTACCATAGAAACAAAACTAACACAGAAGTAATTACTTCTTCAGCTGTGTCTTAAGTGCATCCCAACTCTGAGTGTCCTCCAGTTATTTTACATGAACGTAGCATCAAAAGTCTCATCTAGAAGAGACTCACTTCCCTTCAGCACAATTTATTCAGTGGTAAAGTAGGCTGCAGACAACTCTGGGGCTTAAACAATAGAAAATGTAAAGTTATGATCAAATGACCCCTAAGGGATGCACTTAAGCCAACAGACTAAGAAGGATGAGTAAAGATCAAACAACCACAACATACATTAAGAAGCCAAGATATTTCTACTGTATTTCTTTATTTATAATTGAGTTCCAAAGAGAATTTCCAAGCATTCAAAAATGTAACACGGTACCAAAAACCTGCACATGTTTTCTGACATATTTCTACTTCTCTTTCTAACATAATAGCAGCAGACTATTGTATAAATTGTACTTCATTTATAATTTTAGTAGCAAATATGTTTTAATACCTTATTTGTCCTGCATAGTACAAATACAATAGACATATGAACTACTGCAGAGCCAGGTGCTCATGAGCTAATTAATACTTTCATCAGTGGACTAAGCTATGACAAGTTTCAAAGCATATATCTAAGAAAGGATGGAAAGGGAAAACATCCACACATGGAGGAAGAGAAGAAAAAAGATTAGATAAGGGTGGGAATTAGAGAAGTGGGAATAGCACAGCAAGCATTTTACAAATCTCTACTAAAATCATTGCTTTGTTGGCTGGGTGAGAGGAGGTTAAGAGAAAGGCAGAATCTGTTTCTGAGCTCCTGTTTATTTCAGCAGATAAACAAGTTTGGATTAAAGGGGAAAAAAAAATTGAGATGTCAGCGTACTTCAAAAGCAGAACATTTTACTCAGTACGGTTTCCATTAGCTGGATTGCTTCTAGCTGTCTCTCCCTCTCCCTAATACATTTCCTCACTGATTTCACTTACAATGGTGTCAATGACAAAATTGAAGTTAGTGATAAAAGCATCATGGAATCAGCCTAATCTATATGGCATAGACACACTCTTCCCTAATTACACCGTGTATTACAGTTGGGTAATTTTCTGCACAAAACCAGAAAAATAAAAAGCGCTCAATATTTATTTTTTTTAACATCTTCTTTCACCCTCCAAAAAATGTTCTCTTTAACCTATCCTTTTGAGGCAGAAGGAAAAACTAACTACAGGAATTAAACTGCATGATCTGGATTCCAGAGAGAAAAAATAAAAAAATAAAATAAACAACTAGTATGGGTTACATTTAATTGTTTACCAACAAAAAAATCTGAGGCCAGATTCAATTTTGGTATAAAATGCCTGTAAACTGAGACAAATCATCCCAAGCTGGAAGGGACCCACTAGGATCCAACCTCTGGCTACACACAGGACCAAAATTCACACACATTATCTGAGAGAATTGTCCAAATGCTTCTCATACTCACAGCTTGAGGCTGTGATCAGTGCCCTGGGGAGCCCATTCCATTGCCTGACCTTCCTCTGGGTGAATAATCTAATACTCAACCTGACCCTCCCCTGATGCAACTTCATGGCATTCCCTCAGATCCTAATAAATAAATAGATGTAGAGTACCAAATATTCTAAACTTGATCTTTTTTTTTTTTCTCCTGATGTTTGAGAGCTGTTTGTCTCCATATTTCTTTCTGTTTTTACCATTACTTTTTCTCCATATACTTTTTTTTTTCCTGTCACTTTATCTAGCAAAACAGTAGGGAGACATGATAATAGTCTTCAAGTACCTGAAGGCTGCTGCAAAGGATGTAATAAGCCATTCTCCTGGTCAAGGATGGATAAGACAAGAAATAATGGACCTAAACTTCAGCAAAGGAGATTTAAGTTAGATATAAGGAAAGACTTTCCATTTCTTAAATACTGCAGTTCTGGAATAGACTGCCTGGGGACATTATTGAGTCTCTGTCATGGGAAGTCTACAAACAGCCTAGATCACCATCCATCAAGAATGACACAGGTATAGTTTATCCTGCCTTGAGGCAGGAGGACAGATGAAATGATTTCTTAAGATTTCTTCTTATCCTGAACTTCTATGATCTCACAAACTAAAAGGGCTAGATTTGGTCTGGTAGGTACCTGGAAGCTAGGTCATCTGAGAAATGAGCTATGGAGTGATTTTTGAGAGCTGTTACCCTCAAATCAATATTTAGTCAATGCCCCCACTATGCACTGCACCACCAAAAGCCCCAGTAATTCAGTAAAAAAGGAGATTATATTCCTACTATTCCTTTATTTGATGTCACACTGCTGCTGGAGTGGTCCCTACTTTTCCTGATTATAATTTTTTTATGTTGTTTTCTAGATCCTGACTCTAAATTGAGTTGCCAGCCATATCTGTCTGTTTGTGGTTTATCACCTCAAAAAGTCCTTGGTCTCCTACATTAAGTGCTTCAAGATGCACAGTGGATGGAGATCATCATCAAAGAGGTGCTTTGATGTGGACAAAGTCAATCAGTAACACATGCTGAGGGTGCAATCCCAGATCCAGCAGAAATTCGAAGCTTGATAACATCACATAGAATTGAAAATATAGCAAGCATAAATCCATTAGGTATACAGCAGACTGGGAGAGAAATAAAGCTGCATTTGCTTGATTGTTTTTGTCCCAGTTACTGGACTTGAGTTTTGAAGTCATATAAAGCATAACCCTGGAAACTTTGCTCAACCACATGAATTTTGCATGCAGTAGCTACTGATCAAAAAGCCGTAATGAATGTTCAATGAGACAAAATAATACAAGATTTTAAGTACAGGAAATCATTTTGTTTGCTTGGAGGCTATGCATCCCTACTGCAATAAAAAACAAAACAAAACATAACACCCCTCTAATTACAGCTTGAAACACCTTCTGGAGCAGCAAAAGGAGGAGAATCTCACCTCACAGCAAACTTTCTTACATGCCTAGGTACACTCACTTCATTCCTGTAAGCAAACCTGCAGCATAATGAAACAAACCACAGAAATTTTTTATTCAGTTTTGAAAGGCAGATCATCCTTAACATCACTGAATCAAAATAGCCCAATGTGAACAGACCACAGTTACTATAGAGAAGTTCTAGTTAAAATTAACACAGTAAGAGAGAAAACAAAATTTCCCATAGTTCTCAGCCACATTCAGTAAACATAAGAACAGCCACTAACCAGATAAGGCTAACCAGAATATTACTGAACACTTAAGACTTCAACACCATAGTTGTTACTACAGTACCAAAGCTGCTATCTTGAGCTGCTCCATAAGTAAGCATATATAGAATATTGTTCCTACCGAGCTCACTAGAAAGCTAGGATGTTAACTAGTTCATCTCCACTGGCTGCACTGGAGTTACACAGATGTAAAATCCATGTGAGAAGAGTCATAGTTGATCCTGCATGAGAACATTAGGGGGGCAGATTGTTGCAAAACACAGTGGGACCTGCTCAGCACCTCACACGGATATCAACAGACCTGCAAGCCAATGGTGCAAGACAGGATCGTGTCTTGCTGTGTTGGAAGCACCAGAACTGAAGGCAGTACCCCAGAAAGGTTCTCATGAGAGTGTAGTAGAGGAAGACAATCACTTCCCTCAACCTGCTGGCCACATCTCGTTTGATTCAGCCCAGGATATGGTTGGCTTTCTGGGCTGCAAACACACATTTCTAGTTAGCATTAGATTTCCATCAGACAGCACTCCCAAGTCCTTCTCCATGGAATTGCTCTGTATTTGTGCTTTGGATTTCCCCAACCCAGGTGTAGGACCTCACATTTCGCCTTGTTCAATTTTGAGAAGCTCCCATGAGCACACCAAGATCTCTGTAAATGGCATCCAGAAAATGAAAAGTAGAAAGTTGATGTTGCTTTTGACTTTAAAAAGGTGGCATACTGTTAAGATTCTTCCAAGTATTTTTTTTATTTTTTGCAAAACCAGAGACACATAGTAGCATGAAGATATTTTAGTAGGAAGATTTCAAGCAACAATGTTTCAGTACCTAGGAGGCTTGGACAGGTTCATTACTGGGTATCCAGTATAGATTGGGTCCTTATTGGCTGGTTCATCAAGCTGCAGACTTACGTTCCTTCTGCTACAAATCACTCTGAAAATACACAGTATCTTATTTATACTAAGGTCACATTACTTGTTCAGTGTCAAGGATTCTTAAACAGGTGTGGATGGTTCACTTTTTTTCAAGCACATCTGTATTGCTTCTATGTATCTTCTACACCACCACCATAGGGTATGAAACAAATGAGAATCTTGTTTCTAGTGTATAATCAATTATTGTTCTATATTTTTGGAAGCTGCTTCATTACTGCTCTGTTTTCCAGTGCTATCTATTCCCATTGACTGCAGAGAGAACATTGTGTTAATTTTATTTTCACCCTGGACTTGCCAGAAGCCTGTTCTAGCGATAATACGAGGAAAATTCAAGAGCCTAGCCAGAGCACCTTCCACTTCCCTTGTTCACAGAACATAACTGTGAGTTTATAGAAGGTGGCCATACACAGTCAGAAAGGGTATTCAAAGTAAACTGCACTATGTACTATACATAGGATACCAACATACCAATTAACTAGAATTAGGTGAATAAACTGCCAGGATCTGTAAGCAAAGCCTATCAGCTAGAATACAAGCTGTACAGCCGTGTGCACCTACTTGCAGCGTCCTTTCAGTAAAGTGCTAATCACCTCTTCAAATCCTTATTTTCAACAGAAAACACCATGAATTATTTCCCATATGTGGGAAATAATTTAATACTTTGATTATACCAATCCTAGATCAGACATCGACAGTTCTGCAGATCTACACTTTGGCCTCACTAATAATAATACAGGACAAGATTTAGGGGACTTAATTCTGCTTGCAGGATACAGAGATACCACATACAGCAATAAGCTGGGCTACTTTCTCATCTAGGTTTCTCCCACTGACACAAAGTTCCTGTATAATTTTCCCCTTTTGTGAAGGTTTCCAAATTTACCTTTCCAAACTGTCTAATGCACAGTGTTTTGGCTGGTCCACAGTTACTACTGAAAAAATTATATGAAAACGTAAGAGCAAGAAAAAGGAAAAATAAATGACCATGTATGAGAAGGGAAAAGGACAAAGATAGCATGGGAAGACTGAAAAATGGAGAGAGTAAAGATGAAAATAGGTCAAAGCAAGTCTGCAAGGAAAAAAAGAAAAGGGAAGAAGATAAAATGCATTTACTACAAGGTGATATATAAGAAGAAACACATGCACCCCATTAGAATCATACGTTCTGCCTGTTGTATTGTTGTGAATTGTCAACATCTCATCTCCATCATTCTTTTTCATTTGCTAAAGAGTAGATGTCAAGACAAGAGATGCTGATGTATGGTATCAGTATTTCCCTACAGCCAAAGAGCCCACTATCAGCACTGATAAACCTGTTCCAGGATACATTTCTTATCTGAATATGGGCAAAGCACATCTTAAAATTGTGTTAGATTGAAAAGATCACCGTTGTTGCAGCTCCCTTACAGCAAATGGGATAGCATTACAAACATATTTCAGAACCAAAATGTCTTCTTTGCCTCTTTGTAGATGGGTGCTAGTTCTGCATTAGGAATCAGCCTTAAAAGGCTATTACTGACCTTTGCTGCTAAGACACTGAGCTAAGTGTTTAAACACCAGTATTCTTTCCCAGCCTTATCCTTTCTTGAACTAGGAATAGAGAGAAAAGATTGCATGATTTTTGATAAATAAACCTTCAGAGGCCTGCAAATTACATCTAATGAGAAGTGCCTTGTTGTTAGCTCCTAGGAGCATAAATACCAGCTACTGACAGCAAGAAACCTAATCTAAGGCCAGCATTTCCACACTGAAGAAGAAAACATGGTTAATTATAGAGTTGTATTTGTTTCTGAAAAATTCAAGGGGAGTAATAAAAGGAAAATTAAGGTTCATTAGTGAAAAAACTTCTTCACAGTGAGCACTATCTGGCTATGAAATTCTCTCTCAAAGGAAAATCGTAGATGTCTCAGTCTATTTTAACTGAAAAGGATAAAAAACTAACAGAAGGTAATAGGACTTGATGCAATTCACTAAGAGCTTTAGAAATTAATCCTAAAGTCTCCTGAGGAGATACAGTCTTAGAAGTAACTTTCCACCAATGGTCTTAAAATTCAGATATAGATTATAATACACAAATATGGAAAGTACCATATGAAATCATCATTAACACCATATTTACTCACACCACACTTGACTTAGCTTATAAGATCATTCTTATCTATGATTTCCACACCAATATTCATAGGGCCTTACACTTTATTATTTCAGGTCCATAATCTGAAATACCATTAACGACTTTGAACTATACCAATAGATACTGAACATTTATGAATTTGGGATACTTTTTACTCAAAACTGCACCAGTTTTTCCTTAATGACCACTTTGATTTGCTAGTGAATTCTGTGCTCTGTATTTCATGAAAATTATTATATTTCATGTATTTTTTAATCTATAATTTTAGTTCTGTGTTAGTTTATTTTATTTATTTTTTATTCCAAAGGTTGATGTAAACAATCCACTAGAAACTGAGATATCTTTGTTATCAAGTTATTATGTTTGTTTCCTGGGGCAAGTCTCATTATTTCCATGTGCTGTGCTTTCACCTACTTGCACAATGCTGGCTGACTTATTTCAAAGAAAACTGATGGGTTTATTTACTACAATGCTGTCAGAAGGGGCAAATATAGAACAAAGCTCAGGAGCTGAATTACAAATTAGAATTTCTGACGTTTTCCTCATTCCTTATCAGCTTAATTTTAACAAATTAAATATATTCCCATTCTATACAGGAATATATTCCATTCTAAATACTGTATCAAGGGGTACACTTAAAAAGTAGAGCAGCAGATACAGAGGGATTGTTGCTGTGGGCAGAATTTTTTCAAGTTTCCTTCCCTACAAAGTAGAGAATTCTTTCTACACACCTGAACCTCCAGGGACTGTGCCATAGCAAGGACATCTCAGACAATGTACTATTTATTGGTACAGTCTCCTAGTGTGACCATTCTACTCTTTTAAAAATACAACACAATGCTAGTACTGGGAAACTGGTGTAAGTTAATACTGGACAAATGAGCATTAATTTTGCATGACGATTTTCTGTTTTATAATCCAATCTGTTTGCAATTGAAAATCCCATTTCCCTATTATCTTCTCCCATAATTCCTGGAAGAAACAGCAGACCCCACTATCTTACTGCACATCTTCTCCCCATCTTTTAACTATTTCACACTCCTCTAGTTATGAAAAACAGGAGACTTTCACAGCGTAAGCTGCTATGCATTAGTTGCTGATGATTGTTTGATGATTAGTTAAGAGTGATGGTCAGCATGAGACAAAAATTCTTTTTGACCTATATCTTGAGAGAGATTTTCCTGCTTTGAACATTTGTAGACTCACACTTTATTTTGTTATGGTAATTGTAAATAATTAATCAACATCACAAATGGCCAGGTATGTACCACAGACTAAACTGAAGCTCATAGAACAGTGGGATCAAATGCACCCTCAGCAAGTTTTCAGATGACACCATGCTCGGTGGTGCAGTCAACATGCTGGAGGGAAGGGATGCCATCCAGGCTTGAGAGATGGGCCCTAATGCCAACCTCACAAAGTTCAACAAGGCCAAATGTTAGGTCTTGCACCTAGGTCAGAGCAATTTCAAGCACAGATACAGATTGGGCAGAGAATGGCTTGAGAGTAGCAATGATGAAAAGGATTTGAGAGTGTCGGTTGATGAAAGATTTGATATGAGCCAGCAACGTGCACTTGCAGCCCAGAAAGCAAACTGTATCCTGGGTTGTATCAACAGAAGCATGACCAGCAGGTTGAGGGAGGTGATTCTGCCCATCTACTCTGTTCTTGTGAGATCCCATCTAGACCACTGCACCTAAAGTCTAGTTTTAGAATCCCCAGTACAAGAAGGACATGGAGTTGTTGGAGCAGGTCCAGAGGAGTGCCATGAAGATGATCAGAGGGCTGGAGCACCGTCCCTACAAGGACAGGATGAGAGCTCGGGCTTTTCAACCTGGAAATGAGAAGACTCTGAGGAGACCTCATAGCAGCCTTCCAGTCCCTGAACAGAGTGTAAAGGAAAGCTGAGGAGGGTCATTTTATAGGGACACATAGCAAGAGGACAAGGGGAAATGATTTTAAAATGGACGAGGGCAGATTAAGACTAGGTATTAGGAAGAAATTTTACTGTGAGGGTGGTGGGACCCTGGAACAGGTTCCCCAGAGACACTGTGAATGCCCCCTCCCTGGAAGCATTCAAAGCTAGGCTGGATGGGGTTTTGAGAAACTTGGTCTAGATGGAGGTGTCCCTGCCTATAGCAGGGAGGTTGGAACTAGATGATCTTAAAGGTCCCTTCCAACCCAAACCATTCTTTGATTCTGTGATAAATTCTGTGGCTCTTATAAGGGTGGGACAACTTCTGGAGTTTGTCAAAATTGCTGCATTTCTCTCACTAGTCAGTCCCTTTTACGTTCTGCAAGAACAACTCTTCTGTGTTCCCTGAAGGCGATTTCCACTCACAGGAGAAATGCAAAGGTACTTAATTTCTATAAACTCCAGTTTAGTAAGATTATGAAATATATATATATATATGCAGTAGAATACCTATGCTAGTCTCACATATGGGGAAAACATTCTGCAAATGAATGCAGGCACTTGGCATTTTCAATTATGGAAATTGATCTAAATATTACACAGGTTGACGTACCCAATCATTCTACTGAGGCTAATGTTATTTTAAAAAAGAATTATTCCTTAGACATACTTGGTTATCTAACTTAAGGTAACAAATCAAGGCACTGAAGTCAACAAGCATTAGAATTCTATAGAATCCTTTGTTTTCTTTTCAGTCCCCTTCCTTCTCTTTCAAATCTCCTCCAGGGACATGGAGAAATGCCATTTCAGTTCCCTACATTCCTTCTTTTCTATGACTTATGGTTAAGAGAACCTTTGCAGCATACAAGCCCAAATATTGTTGTCTGATGAGGATAAACAAAGGCTTAGTCCACAAATGGAAGGGAGAATGACTCAAATCCTAGATTATTCATTTTGTCTATGAAAATAAATACGAATTCTATAAAGCTACCTATATTAGTTATAATTGCAGCTTGAAATTCCCCGAAGCCCAGCTATTCTAGTTAGTCTCTAAGTCTTTCAAATCCTTGCACCACTTTTTTGTTCTGCTTATACCAGAAGTCAGTAAGACCTGGTGAACATCTAGGAAAATCTCCCTCTTTTTCTTTTAACCTAGGAAAAAGTCTACACTGGTGTCCTGATGGAAAAAAAAAAAAAAACAAAAAAAAAAAACAGCTACAAGGATCCAGTTCACTCTTTACTGTGGCATAATCCAAAGCCCTCTGAATTTCAAAGATCCTGAATGAGGGCAGTGGGATGTGGCTAAGTTTTTTTAAACTACAGTAGAAGGTGCAGCAGAGTCTACTGTGATGAACTCAAGTTTGTACTTATCAATATGTGAGCTTGGGTCCATATCAGTGCCCATCAGGTGGGCTTAGAGGTGTGCTTCAGGTACACCTTTGAGCAATAAAAGGTAATCACCAGTGCTTGAAATTGGCTGCCTTTAACTGATAAGTAGTACTCCGAACTGCATATATTTCAAACACACATACCAGTCCTTTCTGCAGAGGAGAAATGATCCTAGTAGAAGTAGTCGTTCACCTCAGAAAGATACAACATAACTGCAGAAGGTACAGAAATGGGCATATTGAGGAAGGTTAATGTGCAAGGATAAATTGATGAAGATTTTTCAACTTGGAAGACATGATTAGGAAGATGTACAAGAGAATAGACAATGCTAAGAAAGGCACAGATAAGATGAATAGGGCATGATTAGTAACTATTTCACATTAAGGAAGAGACGCCGTAAGAGCAAGCCAAAACTTTACAAAAAATAAATGAAAAGGCTTTTTCCACAGAATTCATAATTACAGTTGTGATATTGATTTTGCAGAATGGAATCTTGTTTTGTACCACAAATACAAATGGACTGAAAAAGTCATTAGACCCATTTTCAGAAGAAAATTCCACTGACAATTTAAACAAAACTACTGACCATGGAAATTTTTTTGGAACGTGGGAATAAACTTCAGGAAAATAACAATATTTTTGCACTGTTTTTATAATTTCTCTTACGAGTACAGTGCTTTAATTCTGTTTTGACAACTGACCATAACCACAATCAGGAACACATAGTTGTGTATTACAGCTGATTAAAATATACAAATATACTTATTTAGCTTACATAGCAGATGAACAAGCTTTTGGAGCAGAAGGTCTTCCAAGTAGTCCTTAATAGTACTCTAGATTTTCAAGTAATCACTGTGCAACATAAAACTTTACTATAATACTGAAACACAGACTTGCAAAATATACCTTAAAAAAAAAAAAAAAAAAAACAATAAAAGCCTTTGTATCAGTCAGAACACATTGTATTTTTTACTTTGTTCTCCACTGGAGACTAATAGTTCCACCCTCTGTAACTTTAAAAGTACCTAAATGTTAAGAATAAAAGACTACAGCGTGCCACAGTAAAAGAGAATGTTTTGTTTTGGCCTTTTTTTGCAAGGCCCTTCCCATAGTGCTGACAGCATATTTTGAATACAAAACCAAAGTCATCTTCATAAAAAGCTGAAAAGAAAATAGATTTGTGGAACAACGCACAAATGTCCTAGATGTGGTCTATAGAGCACAAAGGGTACATAAGACATTTCTTGGCTGCCTGGGAAGAATGGATTCATGAAGTTCTTCCATAGACTCTTTCTTTTCAATTACAGAACTATATTAAAAAGTTAAAAATATATGTATTCCTACTCCAACTTTTCCTTACAAGCAGTTGATACTGCTTTTGCCAGGATGCTGTTGGTTGAGAACCAGTGAAGTCTCTAAAGATAATGTATCTTTAAAATGTTCTACAATCTCTGTTTAAAAAAAGTACATATTGCATGTACAATAACTAAAACCTAAAAAGACACAGTTTGGGAGTTACCAGTTCAGCTGGATTTGGAGTTAAACTTTTAGACCTGACTAACTCAAACTAAGCTCAAGATCTGAACATAACTTCCTACATACATTTCAAATAAGCTAATTAATTTTTGACCTAAGCGCTTTCAGGGTTTTGTGAAAATTATTATCCAGTACAAGGTATTTCCATCCCAGGATAAATGTTCTAAAGAATATAGCTATGTAACCCTTCATGTACCCACCAACAATCACAACTTTTGAACTTGGCTGTATAGGTCTTAACAACTCTCAACTTCAGTGTTGCTTTTCTACTCCAAGATTAAAAAAAAAAATCAATACCTTTTCACTTCAAAAAGTTACTGATAAATTCATAGATAAGTACTTAGGCACATAATCACAATACATTTGGTAAAGTAAAGCTTCAACTCACCCAGTCCATGTGAGGAAACCAAATACATAAAACAAACCACATTTGTACATGTCTGTAAACCGCTACACGTCTTTCACTTCCTTTCTCAGGATCACAAGTTATGAATACAGCTCTGAATCAAAATACCACACTTCATTAGTACAAACTCAGTTGTGCCTGATTTCTGCACAAAAAAAAAAGCACAGATAGTTAACAACCAGTAGGCCAACAAATTTGAATTTATTCTGTCTCCCTACATTAGTCTAATTCACTCATCCATTACATAGCTACCAGGGGCTGTTCAGTGCAGAGGAGTTTGGCAAGGCCCTGGTGTGATCAGGACCTAATGCTGCATAGTGGCCATACTGGTAATATCTCAAACTGGCAGGTGTACCCAATAACTCATGGATCTTAGCATACTTTTTCTCTGTTCCACAATTTGTACAACTTCCTGCCTCTAAGACTAGTCGTTTCCTGGCACTGACAGCTGGTTTTTCCAGGTGGAGATTAGCTGTGGTTATGATACCCTTCAAAACATTCAATTGTAGGAACAGCAGAGATTGCCAAGGGTTTTAACAAACACAGAGAACAGAGAACTCCCAGCTGGCTACAGCCCATTAAAAGAGTGGCTCTGCACATAAGCAAATAAATAATAATACACTCACATCTATATAATAGATTTATTTTCTCAGTCTCTGGTTCCATCACTCCTGCAATTATTTCTGAATGAAGTGAAATTGTAAATAGTTTTACCCACTAAATGATTTTGAGACCATTATTTCAGAAGTGCCACAGAGCAGCTTGGGGGCTTTTCCTGATCACTTTGTGCTCAGATGATTAGCTCAGAGCAAAATTTTGCAACTATGTTCACCAGGGCAAAAAGACATTGTGAGGAATGACAAAGGCAAAATGTAAGTCACATTTGATTTTCAGCAGCAAAAGGCATTGGTCTAGGACTGCAGAGATGCTGAAGGCCACGACAGAAGTGCTTGCAAGAGCTGATGTTGTGAACTGGAACAGTCAAAGCTGCAGTTGCCCGTTAAGGGACTAGCAAATCTACAAACATCTCTTCAGCTCAGGAAAAAGATGACGACAGCCTGGGCCATGTGAAAGCCAAGGACAGTAGCGAGCACTGCATGTCGAAAATGAAGCATACTGGAAATAATGCCAATCAAATCCAGGTTGGGACAGCATGGAAGAGCGAGCAGCCCTGGCACTGCTATGCAGTACCCCCTGCATGGTGCCTGGATCTAGCTGGCAATGCTCAGTCTTCTCATTTGAAAGACAGTAGTAAATCCACCAATTTCATGGCTTTTTTAGCGAGACTCATTACTACTTATTTTTCTAACAGAGGCATCAAGGACACTGAGTGGTTGCTTACCTACTTCAAATTATACCCTGCTAGAAGATGGTAAACATTAAAACATTAAAAACATTCCTGTGGCTAAACTCATCTTCCACTCCATTTCCAATGGTTCTCCATGGAAATGTGACAGCAAAGCTGATCTGACAAGATAAATGTGCTGCCTTGGTCAGAAGGGAATGTTTTCTATCCACTATATTTCTATCAGATCCACCACTTCCCTCATTTTCTGCTATAAACTTATGCCTCAAAAGAACTCAGAAGTCACAGAAAACCTGCTTTGTAGTCAGTATCTTGGCTCTTTTCATAACAAAGGGAATCATTTGCACAATACACCACTTTGAAGAAAATTCATCATAAGCTATTTCACAGGAGGAAGCATATGTTATTATTTATAATGAATTTAATTAGGATTTAACTTTACCTTTTCTTTACACTGAGAAGCGGTTTTGATTTTGATAAGGTCCCAATCATTGCCATCTGGAAAGTATATAATCCCCCCTTAGAAAAGCAAGCAGGTCACATGGGCTGTGAGATATACTGAAAACCACCCACGAGTGCAATCAAGCATTACTGAGAAATCTTTAATTATTATATGCCAAAGATTAGAATCCGCAGCACAACTGAAAGACCAGAGTACCTGTGAATGGGATGTATGACCTTCTTTGGCCACTTTAGTAATGACTTTCACACCTCAAGAATTTTGTCCCTACAGCTTTACGTATGTCAGCAGTGATCTTTCTTCATCATATAAACACTACAGTGTTGCCAGATAGAGTTAGAAATAATGAATCAGGTTCCATCAGAAACCACATCACCTGAGATCAGTGTGACCATCCAAGAAAGAGAAAGAGAACAAGCGTATCTGGGGAAACAGAAATAACTTCGATTCTCATAATCATGTAAAGGTATACAGCTTCATTCATTTAACAGAATGCCTAAATGGTTACCTAAGTTTGCACATTAGTTAATAATTACTGCTCATTACTACTTCCTTACCACTCTCCTTCATACATGCAACACTGCAATAACTGCAGTAGGCAGGTCTGTACCCATTAGCTGATTTATCCAGTGTAAGCAAATTGTTTAGGAGACTGAGTTAAATTATCAACAATAAAAAATAGTTAACTATAAAAAAAATGTAGTCAGTGATGCAAGAGAGGCACTGGTCTTGTTCTTCTCTGGGCTTGCAGTCACAAGGCAGTGCCTTACTAAATACAACCCACACTCCACATCTCAGCAACTGCTTGAAGTGGATTGTGGGTTGAAGGCTAGCTTTACCCTAGTAAAACTGGTGTGGCTCCCCCTAAGATGGACTTGGGCTACTTCTAAATCTAGGTATCAGAGAAAGCCTGTTCAAGTAGGTACCCTGTTACTGAAAGTTCTTCATGACCAATGAAAGATCCTCATTTATGTATAGCCCTATGGCAAGCAATAAATATAAGAAAACCAGAAATTGCCTTTTTTATATTCTATTTTAATAGAAAAACTAGCAAGTGGTAAGATTCAGCAGACACACTGCTTTTGTAAGAAACAGACAGTATAAATGCATGTGTTAAAATGGCTTTTTAAATGTATGTTGGCCTGAGGGAAACAGTTTTGCTCACATCTTTGTAAACAACTATTCACTCTCTCCTTCCCTCTTGAAGTGGATGTTCATTGAACTGTGAGAGGGAAAAATACACACGTCTGGGATGTGTTAAAGATCTGCAGCCTCATCAAAAGGTTCAGGTACATCCTTTGTCACTATGATGGGTACAGCTCATCTCAGTTTACAGTAAATTAAAGCCGACGTCAGCAGCTGAGACTACACTATGTCAAAGAACTAGGCGTGCAATAGAGCAGAAGATGCAACTGGAATAGCCATCATCCCAACAACAACATGTCACCTGCTAACAAATGATTCCTCTGATCTTCAAGTTCATTGCTAGTTTATTCCAAAACCTCATCCACTGAGGAATATCTTTAGATTTCCTCCTGGATTTTATTTCATACTGAAAACCACATACTAATTTTACACCCACGCTGTGTATTGCATACATTTAACACGGGAGACCTTCCCTAAAGTTTGAGCAAGTTGTACTGAAAGGGATAGTGCTCTTCCTTGTACGTAAATACCTAATGAATCAGTGAAACAATTTGATAGCAGGAGCACAAATCATAAATTTTTATCAGGTCTCTAATTATGTGAAAAACAAAACAGTATGTACGCAACCATCTCTATATCAAAACAATGCATTTCCATAAGCAAACAGGGTGAAGGTACTTCAGGACGCTGAAGCCATCTCCCTGAAAACCTCCTGTCAGGAAGAAAGAGAGAAGTCACTACTACTTTTGATGTTTCTTGTGTAAAAGTCCAATACACAGATTAAAGATACCTTTAGTGCTTGGTATTTTCTTCCCATGAATCTCTATGCTGTTGCCAGGTCACTTCAATTTTCCTTTAATGAGATAGTGTTTTAATACTAATGCAACAGTGTTGTAAAAAAAGAGGTATTTAATTAATTACATTTTAATATAAAGTAAATGTCTGCAAATTGTTAGACAAATGCTGAGAATAAAGAAGTCCAGGTTTTACTTTTGACCTTGAGATTGCAATTTGCATGTTTTCCAGATCCATCCCAGCAATCTGAAATCATGCATGCTTGTATTTAGCCATGCCAGCAATGATGAATCTATCAGAATCTAGCTGTCAACTTACATTAAAGCTATATTTGTTCCTCAGAACACAGATGATAACTGATGACTTTTAGAGTCAATAACTTCTTTAAAAAGTATAGTAGTAATCAAAAGAAGCAACATGTTTGATCAGTTATTTACCAAAAAATATGTCACGCTCATTTCCTCTATTAAGATGAAGGCAGCAGCAATGTAAGTAGGAACTTGAGATTTGAAGATGTATAGAATAAAGTAGCTATCCCAGGGCACTAATTCAAGAAAGTTAATGAGTTCCAATCAACTACAACAGCACATGCTTGAAGTTTATCTTATACTAGTATATTATGTTTAATGAAGTCATAGAGGAAAAAAAGATATTTTAGACACTAACAAAATTTTCAGAGTAAAACTGCTTCTCCTCCAAGCCATCCTATATTTCTCATTCTAATCTGCGTGACTTCAATGTGACTTGGAGTTCACAACCTCCCCCTCTTTCCTTTCCAAACTGTTCTACATCAAAAAACCTGTTCCAGTGCAGTTCCTTCCACAGAATAAAATGAAATGGGGGAAAACACAACAATAGTTGCACAGGTGTTTCTACTTCACAACTGAAAAAAGAATAACTGTGTTTAAAAATATTTTTGGCATTAAGAGTGAGTAAATTACCAAAAACTGAAATAATCTTCTGTACTTTGAAAACAACTCCTTGCCTAAAGACTGTTAGGTGGTGTGGTTTTTACATGACTTGATCAAATTGCAGTGAGATTAGCATTGGTATGGAGTGTTTGACTGTGACCCCAGAGTATCACATCCACAGTATAAACACAGCTTGAATTATAAAGGAGAGATTAATAGAGATTCCTGGGAAAAACATTTTCCAATAAGGACACAAAGTTTCCTTCAATTTTTCAGCTGGACCTGTCATTAAAGATGTCAGCAAACTATTTGTGTGCTTTTTGAAGTGGGCTAGGTACCTAGTCTACAGCCAAATCCAATTTTTTCCACTAGAAACTGGAAAAAGTCAGCTAATGTCACACAAAAGTAAATAACCATTTGATAACTATCACCGCAGAAATGGACTGGCATTTGCCTCTTCTACATTCTTCACTACTCCTGTCTTGTGTTTTAAATATCAGCAATTCCCACTGAACACATGATATGGGAAAATGATGAATTGATATGATAACAATTACCTCTCTGTAGAAACCTAAGACACCTATATATAGCAAGTTATCAGGTCAAAAAATACGTCTATTAAGCCAAATAAATTACGTATGCACCGTAATTCAGGTAATCCATAAAGCAATTTACTTCTGTTCTTGTGCCAATCTGTGTTAATTTAGATAATGATAGCTGATGATTTGCCACATCAAATGATTGAAATAAATCCATGAAGTTTTATCCTACCAATCGGCCCTTCTCAATTAAAGAAAGAACAGCATTAATCAAAGTCAAATTTCCCAAGGAGAGCTTCTCTACCAAGTGTTGAACTGATAAGAGGGATCAAGAGGTCACAATCTGAAATTTACCTGGAACTCTCAATAGAGCTGTTACCACTACTGCATCGACTGATAACACAGTTGGTGTGCTTTAATTGTAGCTTCCACAGTACAAACATATCTTAGTAATACAATAAACTTGTTTTAATTCCATATGGTGGGTAATTGGCCTGTACTAAGTGATAAATTAAAAAGATTAACCAAAGTACTAACTACAATAAAAGCAGCTAATTTAAGAATTTTTGCTCCATATTATCTACTCTTTATTGAAATAGAACTTAAAAATCTTCCCTCTGCTTCAACTAATGATAAACCTTCAGATAAAGATAGGTTTCTTTATTCTATATTTGTCGACAAATAACAATTTATCCTCTAATTATCCATCTCAAACAGCATTTTCCTTGTGGACTGCAATTCCACACTTGCATACAGATCTCAGCCTGCCTAAGTGCAGGGCTGTCCACCCAGCAGTAAGCTGTCTATCTCCTGCAGGTTAAAGAGGCTGTCAGCATGTCAACAAAGGCAAAAGCAATACCCAGTGTAAAGTGGAAGGAGGGCAGTACAGGAAAAACAGACCATTAAGGACCCATAAACACTTGAGTTTATAAAGCTTTTCCTATCATTTACAAGCCTTTCAAAACATATTCAAGAATTATAATGAAACAATAATAAAAACTCCTTCAGTTAATGAAAAACTCATCAAGTTCTTTTCAAGCAACCTGTCATTTCCACACTCCCTCCTAAAACAAACTGCACACAATGATGGTCAGTGCATTCAGGCTATTTCAGTCCCTGTAAGGGGTAAGAAATCCAAAACTGGGTTTGAAAGCCAAACCCTGAATTGCCATCCACTTGGCTGGTTTGTTTCACCTCCCCAGCATCGCCCTAGCTGCAGTTGATGATACAATTCAGAGTATGAGAAAGACAGAATGAAAGAAACATGAACATATAGAGGACATTCACTCTGCTAGAAGGGGGCTTTAGAGTGAGACTGCAGACGTAACTCCTTGAAATCTACAACATAGATTCACAACGTATCTTGATATACACTGCAATTAGAGTTCCTTATTACCATTAATGGAATCATAAGCTGAAGACAAATTCTCTCCACCTGGGTTAGCACAGGTTGTGATTACTGGGAAAGGTTTTATGTTCATCACAAGAAGCCTTCAGCACCAAATGGCATTTAGCTTGAATACAGGGTAAGTCTATACAAAAAGATGTAACTACATCTTAGTCCTGTCTGTACCCAGTGTTGGCATCCACCCACTCAGCTGGTCTCATTATCTGGGTCACAGTGCCAGGCTACCACAACTCTGCAGCTTCTGGATCAGATCTTACTCATCTCTGAGCACTTAAGTTCAGGCAGAGTGATTTCATACCTTTCTCCATGTGTCCATTCTCCCTTACTCTACTCCGTCTGAAAAAGTATTTAGGCTCCATCTTAAAAAGGTAGTTTTTTGAGCCTTTTTCCCCTATCCATCTTTCTTAGGAAACTGTCCAAAACAAATAGGTCACAGTTTTAAGGGTTAAGAATCTTTCCCCTAGCTCAACAACAATCATTTACTGTGAAGGACTTTCTGTTCCTTCAACAAACCTAGGATGTCCTCCATTTATCTCTCCCAGAAGAAATGCGTATTTCTCAAAGAGGACTGACCAAAAAAACATTGTGACATTATCACTTTCAGTCTAATCCATCTTCTCTATTAATTCAAATATTCAAAACAATTAGACAGTATAACTGCACCAAATTCTTTCCAAATCAACAAAACTAATCAAGTCGTCTTTCTGAAAGAGCTAAACAGACAAGAAAAGGAGAATATTCTCCAGCTCCCTGTAATGGTTTACTCAATCCCTTCTATGCGCTTTGAGTAAATCAAACAGAAGAGCATTTTGTTCTCAGAACCTCCTTCATGCTTTTTGCACTCCTGCTACAACGTATAAGATTACTGCAAAACCAATGTGGTTTGTCAGCCAGGATCTAACACCAGCCTCTGTCTCTCTTCTCTCTAGTGGCTCTTGAAATTCAACATGAAGATGCTTCAAGTGCTGCTGGAGGGAGGGAGGGTATAGCTATGTCATCCAAACCACATTCTGGATAATTGCTGAAGAACCCACAACAAATGACACAAAATAATCACTTCATTACAAGCTTTAACCATCTCCTCTCTGAAACATGATTAAGTTTCATCTCTATTAAACAAATCCTCCCAGGTATTTTACATTACTTTGAATAATGTTTCCTCTGAATGTCTTGAGACTCTTTGTCTGCTGTGAAACCAACATCAGATTTGGGGCCAGGTTTTAAACCAAGGAAAATCTGCAGCTCTGCTGAAGTCAGTTTACACAACCGGAAATTCTTTACTTCAACTAATTTTATTTTTTATTCAAATCATTAAAGCCATAAATAAAATCTTTAAATTATCTGACATCAAATCCAGAGTACCAGCATCAAACTATATAAGCAAATTCACACTCCTCTCCTGACAGGTTAGCTGCATTTAAAAAGAGTAGAAGGAAAGATGCATTAAAAATGTATAAGATCTAGTTACAAATTCCTTACTATTTGTTAAAATTCTCATTAAGAACAAACAAACAAAACAAAACAAATCCACCAAGATTTTGTTTTCAGTACTTGCAACTTTTTGTTTGTTTTCTTTCAAAATAGAATAGGAAAATGGTAGGGAATAAGAGCTCTGCTTTGTCAGACTAAGAGGGGCCAAGTGATGAATGAGTGTCTAGGGACACAGTGCAACCTACTGAATGCTAACTCGGGAGCTGAAGGTTATTTGCAATTTCATCAATGATATGCTTCATAACCCCAAATGTGTTATCTCTCGTGCTTCAGTTTACCTGTCTGATAAACAATAACAATTAATATTCCACTTCGCAATTTGAAATTAAGAAATGAAAAATGAAATCTAAATTCTGGATATTAATAAGTGATTTTTTCCATGTAAAATATTGTAAAAACTCACAAAACAGCACTTAAATTTTGGAGATTACATTTTCAGTGCTCCCATAATGCTTCAATGAAGATTACCCTCAAGCCTCCTTTAGCTTTGCTGTATTTTACATAGGTATCTTCTGTATTGTTTTATCTTTCCTTGGGTGGGTGGTGTTTTTTTCAGAATAAGATTTTCTAGGTGTTTTGTACATTAACAAATGGCCTTTGAAGCAATCCAATGTAATTTCAGCTTTTTTAATTCAATACACTTTTTATCCTTGTAACAGTTTTTGACTTTGCAGAAGCCAGCGATTGCATTTAATGTAACAAGTACTGTAAATTGCCCTTAAGTGCTTAAGAATTAGTTCCAGACCATATCTGGCATTCATTTGTCACATAAAGGCAGCAACTATAAGTTTTTCAGCAGTAACATCCAACATTCATGTCTGAAAGCCAGTGGAGGACTGCCAAATGGCAACAAATTTTGTTTGATTATAACAAATTGGCTACAGAATTTTTCACTTTACTCTGTTAACTTAGCAAGCTAGACAGTTCCCGTCACAGACATGGGAAGCCATATCTGCTTGAAATTACTCACTACTTCATCCATGATTTGGCGCATGTATATCAGACTTTGATTACCAGCCTCTAGCTCTTGTTGAGTTAATTTATAGCACATTAAAATCCCATCAGATTAAGATCAGCCCAGAGTTCTTCTACAAACTGGCTAAATGGACACAAACCACTACTGCCCTTATGTAGGAATTAAGTTTGCATCTCGGAACAATTAATACATCTCTGTGTTTTCCACTTTCTTCAGTTAGCAGATAAATATCTAAGTAGGTGCTAGAAGCTGCTGCATGTGTGAAATAAATGGAGAAAAAAGCTCCCTTACTCTCCAAACCTCATACTCTTTCTACACTACCACAGCATCAATAATCCCTGTGACAGTTCAGAAATGCATGAGAAAGCCTAATTTTTTTTAAGGGTCGATTCCTCAAAAACTAGAATGGCAGCGTTTTCTGTGTATGATTCTTTTTATCAGCCTCCTAAATTCAGCTTGTATCTTATTCCCACTTCTCACAACTTTCTTTGAAGATGAAAGGATGGAATTTTTTCTCCACCTTCCACATGCAAAATAATTTGGAGATACAAGGTATCACACTGCCTGCCTTTAAAATGATTACCTTCTGTAAAAGGGCACTGAAAATCTTCTGAAAGAAAGGAGAATTTCCTTCACCCTACATTAGTTGTAGCAAGTGGAGGTCTTCATTTGTGGGTGCGCAAAGCAGGAGTTAAGACTCTCTCACTGAAGAAACTTATCAAATTAGAAGCCTACACAAAAAATATAATTAACCAGGAATGATTCTTTAGACAAATCTTTTGAATCCAAGCAAGCTAAGAATTGGTCCAAACCCTCTGGCATTCATAACAGTTTCATTCTGAGGCAAATTCACTAATATCTATAGCACTGTTTTCAGACCACAGCCATGTGAAGAAAAGAACTAAATACAATAATCTTATTCCCAGCTCATAAGCAACACAAATTCAGCCTGGGGTTTATGAAATCACTTCCATGCCACATGTCTGTCCATTCTTCCTCTGCCTCATTTGCTGAACAAATGAAAAAAATCACTTTCCATGAAAAAGCAGCAGTAGTGAAATTATAGCTGTGAAGGTAACCTTAGCCCACTCTGATTCCTGCAAGCAGCAGACTGCTCATGGTGGCTGGGTACCAACCTCATTAACTTTGGCTTCCTAGAACACTAGGACACTCCTCTGTTTCACCTGAGCCTTTCTTGCATGTGTCTGGTGATTTTCACCCTCTTCTACTCTGTGGGTATTAAACTGACAATTACATTCAATGATAATATAAGGTCATATGCACTTGTAGCTTTATAGTTAATCTGTCATGTTTCCTTTAATGATAAAAAGAAAGGTGTAAAAACAGAAGAAAAAAATTTCTCCCTCAGTGCCCTTTTTAACCAAGCAAATGCATAGTTTAGGTTTGCACACTGCACAAAGGTCGTCCCCTACATACCCAAGTTATAAAGCTGGAAGAAAAGTAACAAGGATAGGGAATTAAGAAGCTTGGCTCAGTCGATAACCCTGGTTTCTTCCCCTAGTTCTGAAAAAGTTTGCTAATTATTTATTACAATATAAATTGAAGATCGGGACTCCTGTTTTCAGCATCCCTGCTTCTTTGTCACATTACCTCCAGGCTGGCAAAAGAGACAACACTTCCCTCCCTTCCCAGGAGAACCAGGATGCCCAAACAGCCCAGAGCTACAGGCAGAAGGCTGCATGGCACTATCTTCCTTCCTTCTCCCTGCAGCTTCCATACAACAGAAGCACAAACATGCCCTAAATCTTCTGTTTTCTTTGAAACTGAGGGAACGCAGGAAAGGCTCCCCTGCCTGTCTTGTTTTCACAGGCTTCAGCATATTTGGATGAACTACCAGAAAATGGCTCTGGGAACCATTCTCCATCTCCACAAAGACACAGATGGAAGGATGAGAAAGACGCAGCAGAAAAAACAAACATGCATCATAACCACAGACAGTCTCAGGCTCGTGTCAAGCCCTGCTCTGGATTTCAAACTCCCACTGGAATTTAGAGAGACCACTTTTAAGAACTAAGAATCAACTCAGAAAGAGAAATAACAGAGTGCTACTGGAAGCAGAGAGCAAAGACAACCACTTGCTATTTTCTCAGGACTTAGAGGGAAAAGAACAAAACACGAACAAAAAATTCTACCAGCTAGTGAGATGACAGTGTAGGCAGCAAACACTAGTGTCTGCTACAAAATGACCAAAAGGCAAGACAGAAGAAAAAAATCACGCCAAAAGACAATACCCTGCCAGCAAGAAAGGGCTGCTGCAAAGGAAATCAGCAAGAGCCTGAAAATAAGACTCAGGGATTTTAAATTTTAGAGAGAACAGATATATGGTACTGGTACAGGAACAGAGTTTCATGTTCAGTTCATGCTAAACACCTGTGAGTCTTAATACTTTAATTGTCTGGATATTATTTACTACAGAAGATCTGTAAGAAAAAAAGTCTGAAATATGCAACATATATATGTGATCACCATCCTAAACACAAAATAGGTCAGACTTCTCATCGAGGTGGCACTCCCATCAAAAAGCAGCTTGCATTAGAAACCTGGTGTAACACAATCTCCATTGTCACTTTCACACCATTCATTTCTCCAGTCATTATAAGAGAACTGATAATGCACAATAAATAAGGAAGGGCTAAAGGACTAAATGTTCTTCTGTGCTTTCAGACATTTATTACTGTATTTTCTGCCCAAATTTTCTACTTGAAATATCTGTCTGCCATTGGAAGCCCTATAAATCACACAGCTCCTTACAGATGTTTAACTTCCTCTAAATACTGCCTCTTTTTGCTAAGCCAGCCAAATGCAGGTCAGCCTGCATTCAGCACGTGATGGTCTAAATTCAGACAGAACTGGCCAAGTTCAAGTGAGGTATATGCCACGCTCTGCAAAAACTAAGATGATATGAACTTAAGAAAATGTAAATCGAGTCAACTTAAATCAAGAAAATGGGGTGAGACACAACCTTGCTGTAGAAATAGAAAGAAAAAATGTATTTTGAGCATATATTGGAAAATGTCTGGGACACATTCATAACGGCATGATATCTCTCAAGGGCATTTTCTTAAAGATACACAGACTGGAACTAGCAACAAGGCAGCAAGCTGAGGAGGGCTGCGAAAAGGAGCAACAGAAATTTGGGACAAGAAAGGAGAATGATCTAAAGCAGTCATTTGCTAGAAGGCTGAAAACGAATCAGTTCACAAAGCCAGCACTGGTTGTTACACAATGGTGCATGCAGTACACAAACACCCTCAGATCTGATCAGCCTCAGCAGCAAAGGTTAGAAAGATTTTTATTTTTTATTTTTTGAGGAAATATAGCAAAATATTACCATAGCTACTTATTGTGTGTTGCCTTAGGAGAAGACTGATATACAATACAAAACTACCCTATTTATTTTAAATTTTAGAGAAGCAGCCACTGTGTAAGGGAAGTAAGTACAATTTCACTACTTTTGAGCATTCTATTATCTACTTCAAAGGTGGCCAAGAGGATCCTGACATTTTCTAACTATTGGATGATACACTGCACTGCAATTGTACTACTGGTTTCAATAATACAGCTGGATTTAGTGTCGATTCTTTAGGTATCCTCATGGCAGACAAAGCATGGCTCTGCTGTGTGATGCATTCGCTCTGTTGTTCCCCTCATTGAGTATCTCCTGACAAACACTGAGAACCAACCTGACTGACCACTATACATGCCTCTGCTCCAGAAAAATCCATCCATATCCTCATTGTGTTTCTTTTCCCTGATGTGTTTTCATTCTGCACAGGTTGTCAAGCCCCACTCTGTGTCCAGCTACCATTCCAGCTTTAGAATGCTTCTGGGACTGAGAAGAGAATGTGGTAATGTATCTCACCTAAGTTTAGATCCAAACGTGGCACAACAGGGACAAGAAAAGGTCAAATAGCATTTCACTGCTGGCCTCCAACTAACCCAAGGCAGATTCAAAGGGAATCACATCTGATAGTGGTTCAGGACCCTTCTGATATCAGTTTTGTGGATTGATCTAGTCCCCAGTAATCAGATCGATCCAGCAGAAAACATAAAAACCTGTTATCCTACAAGCGTATCATTAAAAACAAGGAGAAATGCAGCCCTTTAAGGAACACGTCAAGAAAGAATACTAGGAATAAGTCTACACTAGGGATTCTGCTTTTGGCCAGATAAGTCAGTTCTTTAACTCAGGGTAAATGTATATGTGGATCATACATCACTACTAGTCTATAAATATCTGTAAGCAAAAAGAAAAAGAAAAACCTGACAGAAGGGATGCCAGTTTAGTAGTGTACCCATAACAAATCAATTAAATAATGTAACAATTCAGCATTTTATTCAACCACAACACCATACCACACGTAACCAAAATATCTTGCCTACACTAGAACTCTCTAAGGCACTAGGAAAGAGCTAGTAGCTGGAATCAAAGGCGTGACAAGAAAAAGAAAATTGTTTCGAGGTTTTTGGCTTTTTGTTTTTTGTTTTTAAATTGCCTATTACAAGAGTAGTCAAGCAGTCCTACTTAAATATTATCTTATAAAACTGATAAAGGGCAATGGAATGGGGAGTTCTTCAGATAGGACACTAGACAATTAAAGCTCTTAATTACAAGGTAATACCCAAGAATTTCAAGATCATACCCAGACTCAAGAATTCAGTCCTTTATACTGATATTCATCCCCTTATTTCCCTTTAAAAAAGAAGTCTACGCATCATAATTCTGTATCATGTTTTTAAAGAATTTTAAGAACATTTCATGCACCAGTTAGTTCAAAGATACTGCGATACATTAAAAGTTCAAAGCTGCAGCTTCTCTCTTTCCTTTTACACAGCATTTTAAGAAGCAAAAGTTCAGTCAAAAGAATGTTGTGTGCAATTTAATGTGCCTCTTTTCCCAAGGTTTACACTTGTTGCACTTACCTCAGCACCACTGGACAAACACCAAGAAGAAAACAACATACACAGTATCGATGACAGAGGAACAGAGAGATCTCACGCTTGAAAAAATACAGGAAAATGCAAACCAAGAATGCTATGTCCATAGATGAGCACAGGTCAAGCACCACAGCCACCTTATCTGCTCAGCGAGCACCAGCTGACAGCTACACAGCATCCTAACTGGTGCACCACAACAGCTGAGAGAATGGGAGCAGGTGGTGCAGCACTACCTCTAATTCATCATCTTAACCAGTGACATATAAAAAGCAGTGAAACATAAAGTGCTATTAGACCTGAAAAGCTGCCATAATTACAATAGTGCTGCTAACTAACCGTTCAGCGCCATGTTCTGAGTAATTAGGGCAACAGTTTATGACCAGCACTTGGTGGCATTAGAAAAATGTAACAGGAGATTGAGCATAACGAGTGGCTTGGTAAAAACGAGGAGAAGCTGTAAAATACAGCTTTAAAGAATCATCTGTTAAAAAAAAAAAAAACACGTGTCCTTCTAATCAAAAAGAAACAAGTTCCCCATATCTAATGGGGAGAAGGGATTCAAGACAATGATAAGATGCTGGGCTTTTTCAAGAATGGGTTTGACTTATTTTTTTCATCTCATATATAGATTATATGATTTTATTCTGACAAGTCAGCAAGAGAAAGAAAAGTCCAGCAGATGGGCTTTTGTGAGATAAATTCTGTCTGCTTAAATGATTTGAGAAATTTGCTAGCTTATTTCCTGTTAGGATGAAAAGGCTGATGCTGTAAGTCACCTATACTGCAGTTCTGTACACAGGAGGAGGAGGCTGGGGGAGTTCAGCAGGGAAAGAAATTACAAGGAGAGAGTAGAATTCTTTGCTTTGTGCCCTCAGGTGCAAGGCCCACAGCAGCATGGATTGCGCAGTAGATGCAAGAGACAGATATACATAACTCTTTTTCTCCCAGCCATGAAGAAATCTGCTCTGAATTCCAGCATAACTCTGGATGAGTTATGCCGCATGAGTTAAGCTGTATGACATCCTCATTTTAATTTCTACTTCAAGTCCAATAGCTGTGTTTGAACTGGAGTGCTTCTTTTCTTAATCTTTTTGAGGGAGCAGGAAAAGGGATTTTTGGCTGAAAATTGCCAGCATTGACGACTTTCCCACAATGTAGAAATCCACTGTATTATTACTTAATCTTCATTATTTAAAATGTGTTGACTACTTCCAGTCTACATTTGTTTAGCTTAAATGCCCAGTTGCATCATGCTTTTATTTTTAAGAACTTAAAAGTTCTCTATGATTAAATAGCTGTTTGTTGTTTTAGGTAATTGTGATTTTCACCCCTCACGTTCTCTTTTCTAGGTGAATATCTTTCATGTCTCACTAATGAGTAAATTCTCTAATCTTCTAATTAATCTTATAATAGCAGGTGTAAGCATAAGAAACTGATAGTAGTCACACTCCTGCCAAAACTAGATACATTTATTTCTAGTCAGTAATATTCTCTTGTTTACATAGCCAGGGAGTGATTTAGTCCTTTGGTCACAGCATACTCTGAGAGATCATGTTCATCTGAATAAATGACGTAGCCCTAAAGTCTTTTGCAAAAATTGCTGCTTCCTAAAATACTCTGTAAGAATGCCCTACTTTCTTTGTTTTAAAACTGCTGCATTTCAACACAGTGTTTTTAAAACATATCTTGCTCAACTGCCCTCAATTTACAATCCAACTCGGTGGAACAGTGGCATGTCTTCTCCAAATGTTTGGGCTCCTCTGTTTGAACAATTCAATGCCAGGCAGTCTGTGAAGAGGATTCACAAGACACCATTTACCTATGCTCATACATATGCTTTTCTTCTCTGAACAGCTGCTTGAGGCATAAACGTACACCCTTGCCCTTTCAGAGGATGATACAATAGCTAGCAGTGACATTGTGAAGAGGAGAGAAAATAAGCCAGCTCTGCTGGATAAGGCATAAAGAAAGGTTCATGCTGGGAGACTGGCTCAATAGAAGGGAGCTGGCATATGTGACATAGGAGGGAAGTGGAGGTAGCCCTTCTTCACGTTTCACATAACCTGCCAGTGGAGCTGGGTACCTCTATACATTTAAAAAGCAAACTCTAATGCTGTCATGATATTCCAGGGTCAGCATAGAGGATATGTGGCAAGGGAGTGTCAATCAGACTACCATGGAGGGAGAAGCAATGGGTCTAAACAGCTTCTATTTTCTAGATAGGGAATTTTTTTTTTTTTTATGAAGGAAAACAACAACTAACTGTTCCAACCTTAGGATTTTCAATAACAAAAGTAATCAGATTCTCAAGAGCAAAAGCAGAAGCATTTTTCCTGCTAAAGAATATATCTATTTCTTATGGGTAGTGGAAGTGCTTATAGCCTTGTCTGATCTGCCCCACTAGGTTGTGTGCCACGTAACAATATGCCTAGGGAAGCTGGCAAAGGTAGTGACATTTCCTGGGAACCGTTGAAGTTGGATAAAGAAAAAGAGCACTCAGTCCTTCCCCCTTCTCTCTTCCAACTGTCACAGTGATGCACTGCTTCCATAAAACAAGGCAAGGGGCTGCTGAGGAATTCACAGCTCTGAGGGAGCTCACTTCCATCCTAGAAGAGTTGGAGACCTAGAGGAAGTACTGTGGCAAGCACAACAGCAAGACTAGAAAGGGAAAAAAAAAGCATGTTTCTGGATTTATAGCCATTTATTCTGAGCCAATCAACAGAATCCCAGGTGGGAGGGTGAAGAACACAGGGTGCAAAATTAGTGCGCATTTAAATAATAGACATGTGGGTTTGGATCCCCCAACCTCTTGCTCTGTTTAAACAGCCCAGTGCTGCCTGTGAACAAAGCCTAAGAAGATTATGCTCTGTGAGGATAATCTCAGCTTTCTAATGCTGTCTTGGCTTCAGAAATACAGCATTCCAGTTTTCTCCCAGGGTCATTTCAATTCCTTTCCCATCAGCTCCTATATGCTTCTCCAGCTACTCCTGATTTCTGGGGTGAAATGTTTTTAATGTTATAATTATCAAGGCTTCTTGGATTTTCCTGCCATTCAGGCTTGAGAGGGGTGGATTCCCCACCTGAAGCTAACAGGATTAGGCAGCAAGGAACTTGCTCAGCAGTCCAGGCACCCCCAGAGCAGAGCTGCAGTGAGTGGGGAGCCCAGAGTGCCTCGTGACCCACTCGAACACATTATCCCATCTGAGCACTGGATTATGCAGAAAATACTTCAGTAGCTCAAATTCTGAGAAATGGTAATGATTTTGTCACTCTGGAAGAATGTTTTGAGTATCAGTGCAGATGGAGAGCATTCGCAAGGAAGGTGAGTGAGAGGTGGGAGGCCTTCTGTTACCTGCCCTACGCAGCACCAGGGACAGCGAGCTGGCTGCACCCACAGAAGGTCTGCATCTTTCTGCAGGCCATGGGACAGATGCTGCTGTCCTGGCCAACTTTTTCCAGTTCATAGGCAGATTTGCTTTCCTTCCCAGCCACAGGAAAGAAGGGCAGTGGAGATCAGCCTACCCAGCACATGTGTGCATTGAATTCGAGTACAATGAAGGCAGAAGACCAGCGTTGGTTTGTTTTGAGCTGAACTCTGGCTCTGAACCTTTGAGAACACTTGACAACACGCTGCAGTTCAGTTTGGACTGCCTTTTAGGATGCATCTGTAGGTGAGTGTATGTTGGTGCTATTTTACACAACTGAAGATATAGTACATAATGTGCCTTGGCTACAAATACTGTGAGTACATTTTGGGGTACATGGTGCCCTCATTTATACTTACTGGTTGTGTACAGAATGTAAACATAGCTATTGAGAAAAATGATTAAAATTTGTGAGAAAAAAAATGAGAAAGAATGCAAAAACAAGGATCAACAGCAGAAAAATCACTGAGTTGCAGCCCGCTCCTAAGGCAGGGTAGATTGGGTGCAAATCTCTTGACTTCCCTGCGTCAAGACCATGGGATAGATCTCACCCAATTCTTGCATATCATTTCACATTAAATACACTGAGAAATGCACTTTCTTTCTCCAATCTAATGTAGACTAGTCTATACTATACTCAGTCTTTTTGTGCTACCTTCAGAAATTCTTCAGGCAGTGACATGAAAGCAACATGTCAAAAAAACAACATCACATAAACAACTCACATAACCGTAAGTGTTATTTGTGGCAACAAGTCCAGTAGTGTCACCACTGAACAAATTCCTCTGACTTCTACAGATATTTCTCCTGAATATGGAGTGACTGAATCAGCCTACGTACCATAGGCTGCACCAGAAGTACTGTGATAAAGCAACAAAATGAACATGAACCAATATCAAGTTCACCCTCGGGCTTCAGAAAGATTGATAAGACAATCTGCCTGGATGCCTGCCTGTGCAACCTGGTCTAGGGAGCTGCTTTGGCAGAGAGGTTGGATTAGATGATCTCTGGAGGTCTCTTCCAACCCCTACAGTTCTGTGATTCTGTTAAAAGTCAGCACAGTGCCTAGTTCCATCTTACCACCGTTGATTTGGAAGTACTGCATCAAAATTTCCCAGAGTCTTCACATTAAAGCTCAGGGTAGGAAATCCCAAGGCCAAGTAAATGCCAAAACTAAAAGAAAAAAATGCTGAAAAAAATTAATAATAATGATTTAAAAATTTAATATAATTTCCTTTTCATGGACATATTGCAAAGCACAGCCAGCAGCACATCCCCTACAGGAGCATCCCAAGGACACTGTAAGATTTCCTCCATTCCTGACAAAAAATGGCCAAGAAATAATCTAGGTATTACAGAATATCATTTCTAAAAACATGTTGGAAAGCTTGGACAGATGGAATACAGTCTCTTTAGTAAATAACTTTCAATTCAGAGTACTCCATCAGGACACACATATCCTTCCCATGTTGACAGATAGACTCGGTACAGAGGACTGAAAGGGAGAAGAAATACTGATGTACTTCAGAAATGCTGTAAGAATATCTTTTATCCCATCAGATCAGACAGTTGACCTCAATTTTAAGATAATGGACACAACAAATTCTCCAGGTTCAGCTCCTGCTGGAAATCCAGCATGCCAGGTGAGAATCCACCCAAACTATTCCTCTCTCTAAAAGTCCTGAGGCTAGAAAATCAGTTTTCCTGATGCACAGGCTCCTGGTAGTGGAGGTGCCTCTGTCAAAGATCAGCTCCTGATTGCAAGCACTTCATTTCCGTCCCACAGAAATCAGACTGTAAAACTTCATGACATATATTAGAAACAATATATCAGTAACATGAAGTTTGATGGCACTTAGTGACACATTACAAGTATGTAATTCTGTGTGTGTGCATGTGCATGCATACTCTCAAGAGTCTGTGTTTGCTGAGACTTGTGTCTCTCACAAACCCCACAGACAGAGGATCAAAGAAAGACTGCCCCTGGCCAAGAAGGAAAAGAGGTACTAAAATGACAGCCACTTTGCATATTTTATGAGGTTTGTCTCCTTACATGTCTTTATAAATCCAAAAAGCTTTTTCAATGCTGCTTCAAAGTCCATCTTGTTTCCCTCAGCTGCTTAGGAAGTTTCATTCTTGTCTGTCTCCCCTCCTCCCCGTCTGCCCCTTTGCCCTTGGCATCAGCATGTCCTGACAGCAGCGTCTGTGGTACTCTCCTGCCCTTCCCAAACACTTCTGCAAATACTAACTTCTTTGCACTGTCACCCACAAATACTTCTGCTCCTGCACAATCCACTCCAAGGAGACAGGAAGGCCAGACTTCGACAGGCACCCTGTTTCCCCTCGGCCCAAGAGGAAGGAGCAAGCACTAAGTCCTGGGGTGCTTCCATGATCCCAAGACCATGTTTGTACCCTAACATTGTCCCAGATCCAAACTAGGGCAAGAACTGTGTACATGTCAGCCCTCCCACTTAACACCCTAGTTTTCATGAATGGAAAACCTGGAAAAAAATGAGACAGTGGGAAGGTGACGTTTAGTCTAATTCTGGAAAAAGATTTAGATGACTGGAAAACATTCAGTCATCTTCATGGAGCAGTACGGTATACGTGCAGTGGTAAAATAAGCTATGATCTGACAGTCTTGCGTTTCTGCTTGTAAAAAGATAATTGTACTTCCTTAATTCATCATGAGTATAGAAGATAAACAAAAAACTTTCCTGAAGCACACCACACCGTAAGAACAAAACTCACAGAGGTATCGAAGACCATAGACCTACTGAGAGTGGTAAAGCTTTGCTTAGCTTACAGAGGAAAAATGATTGCTTCTCAAATGAAAGAAAGCCACCTTAAAGCCATACAGCCCTAGGATATATATCAAACTCTACTGGACAACCTCTCTCCTTTCTTCCACAATCTCTTTTGACCTCTCTTTTTTCCTCAACCAGCCATGCTAACAGAATTCAGCAGCTGAGTTTGGGTAAATAGTTTTGTATTTGTTACTAACGCCAGCGCAACAAAGCCTTAATTTCATTGGACTTCCTCAAGGCATATACAGCTCTGCTTTTCACCTCATCCCAGAATTCAAAGTTTAGATTGTCTTCTGAGCCCAGTGAGGGTGAAAGGCTTGTCTATATCTCCAATATTTCAGGAATAGAAATAGCACCAGAAACTAAGATCTTTTAGTCTCTTTGACCCTTTGTTTTCCAAGCCTTTGGTGGGCCAGTAAATCATTCTTCATACCAGCCACGTTAAGCCTTGCTGGTTCCTATGACAAATCATTCAGACAAAAGTATCCAGGGGGGGCCAAAATAACAGTGTGGTGCTTTTCAGGAAGGACAAGTAAAATAACACAGTAAATTTACTTTGGTTATTTTTTTTTAAGGACTCGTAATGTAGAAATTAGGTTTCTATCTATGCAGCACTGCAACCTCACAGCAAAGGAAAAGTTTTAGTGAGCAAGTTGAATCCTTCTGGCAGGTTTATTCACTCATAAGGAATTCCTTTCATTATTTAGTACAAATAAAGATATACCTTTCTGAAAGACTTCTGCTGCTCATGCTGTTCACATTCATATTTGATAGCTGGATGGAGAGCTAGAGCCCTCCGCCACTTCCACACCAGTGTGCAAGAGAGGTTCTCCTGTGAGACTGCTGATTTTACAGAGGAACATTGGGTTTACATACCAAACTGGACTGTTGGTCCATCAAATCTTGCCCTCTCTCTTTGAACTCCAGACAAGGAGTTAAGAGTTTAGAGTTTAACATCCAGCAACGCTAGATACCACTGGGAAAGGTGAGAGATTCCTTCCTGATCTCTTCAGTGTTTACACTTGAAGCATATAATTTGATTATCCCTCTGCTAGAGCCAGAATGTGCCTCTGAGATATTGTCCATGAGGGCAGGGAGTGAACTGGGATTTCAAACAGGAATTCTCTAATTCTACTTTGGTTATGAGGAGAGTCCCTTTATATTCCTTTCCTCTGCCATTCCTGCTCTTCAAGGAACGGCTGCTCTTCCAGCAGCACAAACTTGTCACCATGCTCACAGTTGCCAAAAGGTTTAGAGCTAGGCTTCAAGCAAAGGAGGCAAGGGTTAATTTATCTCTCCTTCTCTAAAAAGAAGCTTGAACTCAATCTAGAGTCTTACACTAGCAGCTGTTATTATTTCAAGAGAATATAGGGCTCCACTGGGATCTACTTCACAGTGGCAATACGTAATGTGAGGATATAGGCTTTGTTCAGAGAGTAAACTGAAGTGACTTGCTGGCACTCTGGTCCCATCTTACTGAAGACTGTGAAAACCAGATGCTGATCTTTTGCTGTCTGATCCTCCATAGTCCTAGCACTAACAGTTAAGTAGCCTATTTCAACTGTTCTCAAAGCTAAGTAATCTCTTTTTTAGTATCGCCTCCACTTATAAACGTTAACAGTCAGTGCATCTTTTTCCCCAGATTCTGCCAATGTTAGGAAGTCTCAAAGCAGAAGTATGTACTCTGATTATGTCCAAGCCAGAGACTGCAAGTGTGGAACTCAGTAGGGGAAACTGCTACAAAATAAACAGATTAATAACATATTCAACATTTTTCAACCTCATAAAAAGCTGAGCTGGAACAGAGGGGACAGGAACGTAAGGGCTGAGTTCCAATCCGGATAGCTGAGGGTTCTGTTAACTTATTGCCCAAAGATTTTTTTCCTCCCTTAAGTCGCATCTAATAACACAAACTCCTACCTAATGCCACTAATGCTATTATGCTGGAAAGCCCAAACCTAAAGAGGGAAAAGGCAGCATGTGGCAGCAGATGCCAGCAATCAGCCAAGATCAGAGGGAAAGCATGTCTCCAGGCTATATGTAAGAGATAAATGTTGACTTCATTTCCATCTGTATCCCCCATATTTTGCTGCCACCCCCCCAAACCTCCCAATGTCTCCTCTTCCAAAACAGGCTTCCTCCTGTCGAAACGATAATTGTTAATTTATTCTGCTTTTCTGGTTCCCATGCTAACCCAGAGCTTGCGCTGCCTGGTGTCTAAGCAGCTTGTCCTGGGGATATGGTTAAACCTGCCTTTGATCAGCATTTAATCCTTCAAGGTGCTCAAGGGGCTGGAGTTTAGTTTCTATGTGGAAGCAATTAGAAAAGATGGAAAGGAAGAAACAGGACTTCACATCTTCTCCTTTTTCTCCACATCGCCATCCCTTCTGGCCTCTGAAAGAAGGGGATACAAAACTTTTATCATGGACTGACATGGCTGTAACAATGGTGAGAGAACTGCTCCATGGACCTGGCCCAGAGCTGATTAATGAGAGAAGTGGGAACTGGCCACCAGGAGCCTCATCTGCCTATCTCCACAAGTAGCCCAGAGATCTGGGTTATATTGTTCTTCAGCTAAACATAAGTTGCTTGTCAGAAAGAGAAGGTTACCCCTCCCTTTTTTCCCTCATCAGAAGGACAAGTAGAGGTAGCATTTTTAACACAGAAAGCCAAGTTCTCCAAGGGAGTATTTCAAAATAAATAAATACAAAGGAATGCATAGTTCCTACATACTGCCACATATGTCTGGCAAGGTAAAACCCCAACGGTAGGACACAGACATAACGCAAGGACACAGAAACTGCAGATGGAAAACAAGGGGAGCAACTGGGAAGTAATTTAAGAAGGAAAGACTAGATTGGACAAAGAAGGACAACTGCTGCCATACATCCCAGATAAACCTACTAACAGGATTCAGTTAATGCTGTGGGACAGCACATCTAGGACAAATCCACATCCCAAATCACTGAAAATTACAAGTGGTGCAAGGTCCACTGCACAGGATTCCCTTTTCCCAAAGAGGAAAACGCAACATCCATGTTAGCAATGCGCAAGACATTGGAATTTTAAATCAAAGATCAGCACAAATGACACCTCAATTACTGTAGACTCATTGTATGTATTTTTGGTCTCAGAATCAAAATATAGAGGCTACAGACTGACATTTCTTGAATGTCGCTCATCACAGTGATTTTGCATCACTTCATTATCAGATCCTATCAGCCGAGCTCTTGGTGTAACAAAAATAAGATAGAATACAGCTTTTTATCTAGCTAAGGTATTTCTGGAGTGCTGATCAATGTAGCTATCCAGGAAATTTAACATTAGAATACTCAAGTTGGTTATAGGTTATCGAGTACCATGGTGGTTTACTTAACTGGAGCTTAAAGGTGTAAATCTGAAAATATCCAGAATGACAATCTAAGAAGGACATTGTCATTGCTACCATTTACTTACGACTCAGTACAGTAAACTGGGGACATGTTATAGCTTCTGGATTCCGCTTGCTCTGCAACAGAATTGCTTTGTGCACCTGGATGAGATGCTTCTTCCCTCCAGGCCTCAGTAATCTTATGATACTCAGTTTCCTTATGAAACTCAATTTCCAATGAAATGGAATTAACAGTACTGTCTATTTTTAGTATGATAGTTTTAGATGACTTACACATGTAAACAGCTGTGAAACTGAGAATAAAAATAATTTATCTAATTTGCACTTGCTTACAGTTTCACTGTCATAACTTTATGCACTATATAACTTTATGTATTTCTGTTCTGTAACTGGAGACAGGAACTGGGATTTTAGCCTGTCAGTAGTCACATAATAAAGTATGAGTCACTCACCTCTTGCATCTAAAACAAAAATCTTGAAACCATAGGTAATTTCAAAGTACCAAATAAATATCACTGCTTGACCTCAGCCTCACAAATCTTTATGCCAGACAAAAGGACTCTGTTAGCTGAATGAGTAGCAAAGAAATCAGAATCCCTTAGCAGCTAAATAAGTGACTTTTCAAATACCTTGCAGGAAGAAACATTTTTTATCAGGTGCAGTAGAAATTAGAAATACATCAGCCCCATTTACACATACTCTAAACTCTGTGAAACACACCTATCACACCTAAAACACATGGGAAGTACCGATGATACACGGTTAAAATGGTCTCAGGCAGAAGTATATCATTCCAGGGATGACTTTGCAGCACCTCTGCCCTCTGCACTGCCATCTGTGCCCTGCTCCAAGGCTCAAAGCTGACCCAGGGTAGGAGGAGTCCCTTCCTTCCCTTTGTCCCTGCACAGTTCACAAAGTCCTACAGCCTTACAAGGACTCCGCCTTTCACATCTGTTGTGCTGTGCAACCCTAAAGAAAACACTGCTGTTCTCCCCCTCCTCTGGAAATACATAGAGCATTAAATTTGCTGCAGAAAAAAATCACTGCTACCCTCAGCACACCAGCAGAAAAATGAGAGATATTTGAAATAAAGAGTTAAATCAATTCCAAAAGCGTGTCCAACTCCCCCTTACCTGAGCTTCAGCTTTCCTCACTCATTTTTTTTTCTTCTCAGTCTTTTTCAATATAGAGAAAAAAAAAATGTGTAAAGAAGGAAAAAAAAAAGAAGCCAGCTGGCTCAGCAGGAGCTACATGCTGATGAGGGAAGTTTTGCTTTGGGGGTGCAGGGTGGGAGGAAATGAAGCAAATAAATGGTATTAATCTTTTAAACCTGAGAGTTTTAGCTACTGCATTAAAAAGTTGGCAGTGGTATCTTCTAATCCCAAAGCCCAAGTGCAGCGTATTATCCAGCAGACTGCATTCCCACACTTGACACCTCCCTAAAAGCTTTCCTGCATTTGTGCCAGTTTTATCAGCTACCTGGAGGACTGAAAGAGAACTCTCTCACTAATTCCCAACCTTAGAGCAATCCTGCTCTATCCCTTGAATAGCAGGGTGAAGAGGGCACTACCTTTAGAAAATCTTTGCTTGTTCAGTTACACCACCTTGCTTTGCTATTAGCCCTGCATCGAACCCGTATTACTTAGTAGTTGCATCAAAAGGATTCAGGGGTGGTTTGATTCCATGCTTACTGCTTTGCCCTGAGGTGTCACTGCCTCTGTCATGGGGCCTGAAAGCTGATGAACAGTTCACTAAAGCACAGGGGAACAGAACAGGCCAGGAAATTAAGAATAAATCAGTATCCACATAAGCCTGCAAGAAGAATTTAAGAAGCCAGGATAAAAACAACAGAATTGAGACACAGCCAGCAACTAATATCCCAAAATCTCAAGAAAGCACTGGACAAGTTCAGGGACAATGACTAAAGAGGATTTCCAGTTGCGTGCCTAAGAACAAAAACAACTCCATAAGTGACAATCTGCTCCCATTTAGCAAGAGTAGTGAGCTTAGTGCTAAAATGACAGAACGGCCATTTCAGATGAAAACTAGATCCACGTAGTCCAGTATGTGCCCACAGCAGTAGCTATCCCTCACTGACAGGACAGCAAAATCTGCCATAAGAGAGAATTAATGCAGTTTGATAAAACTGATGTAGTTAGAACAAGCAGGCAGCTGAAAGGCTAGCCTGCCATAATTGTATCAGGTAATTTACTAACCTTGCTCAGGTAACAATAACACCATTACAGCCACAACAATGCTATTAACTGCAATCTGCTCTGGTCAGACTCGAGAAGATGTGCTTCTTAGGTCTCATCTTCATTTCTAGGGATAAGCCATGAAACAGCACATTTATTAGCAGCAGTAGAAGACCTGTCCTGCTGCCTTGTCAATGGACCTTGCACAGTACAGCCACACCAGCCCCATGGTGAACCATCTTCTGGGTCACAGTCAGAAAGAATAAGGAAACACCAGCTGAAAGTAGAATTTGACAGATTTACTTAACATTGATGCTTAATGATCCCAGATCCCCTGCTCCATTGTGAGTTCATCCATAAATGCAGTAACTCTCCAGGTCTATGAGAACATTCTATCTGGCTTTTGATCTTTTTCTCTTTTGAGTTACAAAATAAAATTTTTTATTAAGATCTGTGGGGAGAGACAAACTGCTTGGAGTCTCGGTATAGCATTACAATTTATTCAACGCATTATTTTTCCAAATCACAGCTTCCCTTGGATTCTGTCATGGAACGGCTGACAGGCCGGATGGACCGAGGAAGAAATGAGATCATATGCAATCTGTTACTCTCTCTTTCTTTCTTTTTTTTTTTTTTTTAAGATACCTGAAGCACATAAAGAACACAGTGAGGGTGTTAGATGCCCCCTGTGTATAAGCTGGCATAACTCGGCCACAGTCACTAAGTAGAATGAGTCAACATACTGATACCTACTGAGAAGTTATCCTTTGTATCTTAAAATATTAACACCAGAGTTAACACAAAGCGAAATGGAGAGGGGATATCACCTCATCTGTTCATATTTTTGTCCTAACGAATGTACAGCCTGCATATTTGCCAAAATGAGCCTGTCTGAGTCATAGAGAAGCTGTGGCCCCAGTCTGCCCCAGTTAGTCCCCTTCCTTCATCTTCTGACCCAAGGCACTGCCCTGCTGCCACATGGATGCATCCAGCAAAAGTCTGCTGCACCAGAAGAAGAAATAAAAATAACACTCAGAGCAGACTTCTAAAACTCATTTATCTACCTACAAAGATTTTATTCACAAGTAAAATGTGAGCCCACATTCTGTTGTTACTGATATCAACACTAACGTGCAAGATCCTTGTTAAAAGCAGCAAACCAGTTCAAATTTACGTCGGTATAATGAGGACCAAAAAGAGTAAATTCCTGTTGTATCTGAACTAACAGCATTTTAGGGCAGTAACGTAATGTGCTAATTTTAAGCACTTAATCTAGGTGTTCCTGCTCTGGCAGGGGGATTGGACTAGATGATCTTTTGAGGTCCCTTGCAATCCCTGATATTCTGTGATTCTGTGTGATTCTGAGCTGCAGAATGCTGTTCCTCCTCCCCTCACAGCCCCTACTTCCTTTGGCAGCATTCTGGTGAAAATTTTCTTAGATAATACAGTTGCTTTTATGTCTTCAAACTAAAGGCTTCATAAATTGAAAAACGGTCTTTTAAAAACTGCAATATTTTACTTTTCAACATTTTTCATTTTTGCAACATTTTAAATGCTAATTCCTTTATCAAAACTACTATTGAAACTGTTATCAAAATGGTTATAACTGTAGTAAAAACCCTTAGAACATGAAAAACATCCATTCTGAACCACGTGAAACAGCAAAAGCATCAAAACTTCTATATTTAAAGGATAAGCTGAAAAATATTTTCCAGCACAGTGCTACAGAAAGGCAGTTAACACATTCCTTGCTGTGCCCTCTCCCTTCCTTCTTCTACTGCAAATATAAGCACTGCAGTGAGACTGGCATTCACTCCCTTTCAAATATGGACACAACAGTTTCTACATTTTTCAGAGTACCAACCCACCAACCTACCTACCTACAAACCTACCAACCAATGTTTCTCTAGGGCTAGCTATTTAAGTGCCACAATTTTATGTACAAATCATGAACTATAAAGCTTACGGACACTTGGCACTCTAAGCTTTACTTACACATGCTTTGCAAGAAGATACTCAGAATGCTAAGGGTCCTGACCACACGAAAACAAGAACTGCTGCTGCACACACACATAAGTGGGTAACCGCTTGGGGCTCTTTCCAGGGCCTTTTAAACTGTATGAAGCAAGCCTGATGAATAAGAATTGAGATCCTATCTGCCTTTTACCTTCAATATGCCAGTGCTAGTGAATAACTGTATGGAAAATTAACAACTAAATGGGAGAAAATAAAACCCTTCTTGAGACATGAAATAAGATGTTTTAAAATTTTAATGTAGTGGTACACAGCTGTCACAAAAGTCACTGCACTGTGATCATTCCTCTCCCTCTTGTTTAAATGCTCCCTGGGAGCACAGCCTCATAGAGGTTCAGTGCAACAACTAAAAGGGTTGTCATGTTTAATGGAGCCAATGATGGCTCTATTACCTGTTAATCATTTGCTTTTGCCAGCATGGTAAAGTTGAGCAACCCAAATCTCTAGGACAGTAGTGTTAATGGAATAAGCAAAAAAAGTCAAGCAAGATGCTATCTGAGTCTGCCTGATGAGATTGCAGTCTGCAGACAACCCTGGTTTATCTCAGATGATGAACTATCGGGGATAAGCAGAATGCATCAAGTCTGTTTCCTCAAGACCTTGACTTGCTGGTGGTAGGGGAATATGAATAACATCTAGGCAGCTCAATATAGATTAAATATGGAACTGGATAAGATCATGATGTTAATGAATGTCCACTTTAAAAATACCCTCAAATACTTTGTCCAATAACCACACAATGCAGAGGATTAAGTTTCCAGTATAAGCTTTTTGGGGAAAGGCACATTAAAGGTAAAATCAAGGGCTCAATTATAGATATACCATGTATGTAGGTCACTCAGAATGTAATGCCTCCTATTTATTTCCATGGAAACTACAACAGTTACAAAGAGCACAACAGCACTATTTGATAAAGCAAATTCTCAGCTGAAATAGACTATTTTTCAGCAGTCACTACCATTAACTATGCATTTTTGCCAGCAATGAACAAGAGCCTGCATGCCGTATGTATAAAAATCTGCACCAGTGGAAGTGGCCCATTGTTGCCACAGCTGAAACACCCCCCCCCCACCACCTCATTGCACTCATATCCACTGTTTGGTCACCATACACATCCAGCAAGCATCAGCGAAAGTCAATGGGTACAATTATTTCCACATGAGGGATTCAGCAACACAGTTTTGCTTCATATACAGTCCCATGTCAGACACCATTTTGTCAGACTGCTTTTCTTCTGCCCTTTGTCACATGGAGGCAACACATAACAAAATACTCTTGGGAAGATTCAGTCTCTACTGCCATACCACCACCACTTGCCTCTGACATTGTGGGTCAGTGTAATAAAATAGGAGGCATTACTTTCAGAGCTGCTCTCAAATCAGAAGACAATCATAATTCTTTTCATGTGAAGACTTACTTACAATAATTGATTTCTGAATAGTCATAATTTATCTCAAAAGGCTTTACAAGTCTAGATCATTGTCATAATTCCCATAAAGAGGAAGAAACTCATTTAACTATTACAAAGACAGAAAACTGAATATCTAGAACAGATTCCCAGACTCCACTATCTATCTCCACAACTATGTGTGATGTGTGGCATAAGTCAAAAAACAGTTTGGTAAGAAAAATAGACAGAAATCTTGCAAAAGGAAGACTATATCCATGACTCCATCAAAATCATATATCTATTCTATAACCGCCACTGAGAAACAAATTTTAAAACACCAAGGTAAACTGCAACATGTAGATACACCTAAGGATTACTAATTTATGCAAATGTGATTATTACATTTGCCTGAATAAAGTATGGTAAAGTACTGCATTAACATGTTATAACATTTATCCTACACAACATACTGCCTTAGTTGTGAATTGTTTGGACTTTGTATTTACTAAGTTTATGCACTGGAGAAATATGGTGTGGTGGGAATAATGAAGCTAGGATTGAGACACAACTCAGGCTTTCTCCAGTAGCAAGTTTCAGACTTCAATTTCTTCGTGCAGAATTTGAGTACACAGTTAAATACTCACAGGATCATGAACTCTTGGAGAAGTCCCCAACCAGCAACTGGGAAAACCTACAGGATTGAGTTTGTTTCATAGTGACAGTTAAAAATAATAACATGAAATTCTTACTAATACATGAGAGGGAGGGGGGGGAGGGTTGGACTAGATGATGTCTAAAGGTCCCTTCCAACCCCCACAATTCTGTGATTCTGTGTGACACAGCACAGCCTCTGAATGTGTCCCCTCACTTACACCATTTTCACTTTAAAAATTCCTCTTCGTTTAAAATTCTTCTTCAATTAAAATCCTAACGTCAGAGTCACTTTGCAACACGTGCTTAAGTTTTAAGGCTAAAATCCTGAGAATGATTCAAAATATTGGCTTGAGGAGCACATTCACCTACAGATAATATTCACAAATATTTCTTATTTATTTCACTGCACAAGCCACACTGTATCACGTAAAGGAGAAATAACAGCAACTATTTTGGGAGCCTTCTAAATGAATTAATACTCATGTAACCCGGCCTTTCAGAATGGTTCTAATAGCACAGAAGTGTGTTTATGTTTGCATTTGTGTCCAAATCTTTTCATGACTTGAATGGACTGAGAACTTTCCTTTGAAAGGTAATTCATCAGAACTTGGTTATTTATAGGAATTTTTCTAAACTCATTTTTTAAAAAGTTTAGGCATTTAACAATAACGTTTCAAGGTTCATTAAAAAACAGATTGTTTATACAGCTTAATAAATAAATAATAAATGAAGTTTAAAAATGTCAAAGATTGAAACTCTTTCAATTAATTTGCTATAATCACGAAAATTGAACATGGTTTGCCTTAAGTAGTCCAACTGGCATTGAATAATATACAAAACAAAGAACAGATCTGAATGAGTAGCTGAAACATTTAAAGCTACATGCAGGTTTAGACAAAAATACTGAGTTGAACATGGTTAAGAAATTAGTCAATTTGAGAGAACAGGTTATGTCACTTGTAGATCAGTGGGGAGTGATACTAGCAAAAGGAAAGATAATATGATCTCTCCCTTAGTGGGAGAGAGAGAGAACTAATTATCATCTATTGGACATAAAGGCATTCACAGGCAGCAGGATATAAGAAGAAATGTAACATACTACAAATCAATATTGACATACTGAGCCCTTGATTTTGAGTCTAACAGTTACAAATCTTAGTTTCTAGAATCTTCTTTTGAAACTATTTTGAAGGACTCCCTTGAGGATCAGGACTGATAAGTTAGAGAGGATATTTGTGAAAAATGATTTTCCATTGTCACCAGGATGGTTCTATTTACTGAAGGTCTGAGTGAGCTCACCATGATACAGGATAGCTTTCTGGTCTCACGAGCTAAGATTCCATGAGGCTCTTTGCAGTAATGGATGAAGGATACCCTACTGTGGACCACAAGTATTAAATGCAAGGCTTCGGATGGTTTTATTGTGATATTTTACTGTGGTGGCTATACAAATCAGACTGTCCATGCCTTGGTTTCACTGAATTAATTTTATTTCTGGTAATTAATTCAGTAATTCATTTGTGGAAGTAGACTGAGGGCTACAGGCATTCTAGGGAAGGAATGAGTTATAAAAAAAACCTTCAAATTATTTTATAGTTTCCTATCGTTTTCTATTCAAGGTCCTCCGCATGGTTTTAAGTCATGAGCAAATGTATACAATGGGTGCATTTTTATACAGAGAAAGAGTTGTATTATAATAATTTTCTGTGAGATACTCAGATGTCTCACATAAAGATACAAGCTATCTATATCCCTTGAGAAGTAGATGTTGAAAGAAGACACTTGGACCAGTTCTCTTTGAATTCCCCAGAATAGCAAGCTCAGTACTTTCAACATTTTCAACTTACCAGAGTTTGTCTCATTCCATAGAATCACAGAGCATTCCCACTGATGTTCTAGGGAAGAGACCTACAAAGATTACTGAGCCTAACTCCTGGCTTCACACAGGACTATCCAAAATTCAGACCATAATTCTGAGAGTATTGCCCAAACGCTTCTCAAACTCCATCAGCTCAGGGCTGTGACCACTACCCTGGGGAATCAGTTTAATGCCCAACCACCCCCTGGTGAAGAACTTTTTTCTAACACCCAACCTGACCTTCCCTTGACACAGCTCCATGCCATTCCCTTGAGTCTTTTGCTGTCACCAGAGAGCAAATATCAGGGCTGTCCCTCCACTCACCCAATGAGGAACTGTAGGCCACCATGAGGCCTCTCCTCAACTTGCTCTTTTCTAGGCTGGACAATCCAACAACCTCAGCCCCTCCTCATGTCTTACCCTTTAGACCTTTCACCATCTTTAATGCCCTGGACGTATCTGAAAAAAAAAGAAATACTGAATACACTAGATGTCATTGTCTATACCCTGCCCAAATCACATCATAGGTTATAACAGCTGAGGGAAGTCCTTTGTGCCCAGGCCAGGAGCTACCTAGCACTGCATTTTTTTTTTGCTACTGAGTCTGCCAATTGCTAGAGAAACACAAGAGATCAATATTTTCATCCATGCCTGGCAAAAGGTAGACGAATACTCTGCATACTACTACAATTAAGGCTGAATCTGAGATCGGAAAATCACAGCTACTTGTTTGGCCACACAGGTACAGATTGTGCTGACAAGGGCACCTCTAGCCATCCGTGAGCACTGTGCCAGCACACCAGATTCTGTTTTTGTGCCAAATGTATTCTGGCTTGTAATGACAAAAGCGATATCAAGCTGGTTATGCCTCCCAAGCCACTAAGAAATACACAAGTATTTCATTACTACTAGCAAGTTTACAGAATGAAGAGGTGGAGCTCTACTATAGCTATAGGAAAAGGTAGGGTCAAAATAGGAGGCATATTCAGAAGTTGTTACTTTCATATTCTTTCCTTAGGTCACTCTATCTCTGTCCCTGTGAGACACTCTTATCTGAAAGAAGCTCTCTGGGAGGCTTACATTAGTTTAGAAGAAAACACTGAATAGAAAGGACTTAATTTTATGAACCATAGACTGCAACTGAAACATTGTGAGTGCATGGCAGCTGTTGTTTGAAAATGGGCACAACAGGCTTAACTTTATACAAATTAGAGGCAGAAGAGAAGACATTTCTGGCAGCATTTAGCAAGGCTAAGGTTTATCTTACACCTAAATTCACATAAATCCAGCTTTTCTGAAGAGCAATGCAAATTCTGTCTCAAACACATGCACACACATTGTATTTCTAATCCTTTGAACTCACTGATGTGAGTTTCTGTTAGGAAAAGAAAGAGGTATGACTGCCACATGCACAGATTTACCAAAAGACACATTATTCTTGTACCTGTAAATTCTGGTTGAGAAAGCTGGAGAGTTGTTGCATGTCTTTGGCAATTCTAGTTTTGCTCATGCACAAGCTTGTGCTACAATGGATGCACAGTGAATCAAATCTTCCAGGAATAACCAATGTACTACACTTGCCCACAAACAGTAAATCACAAGCAACTGAGACACCTGGAGTCAAAGTATAAGTGTGAATTAACCGAGCAGTACACAGATGATGGTGAGCACTTCTTGGAAGAGCAACACTATGTAAGTGCCTCCTTTCCCTGTGACATCCTTTTGCAAGGAAATCCTAGACAAAAATATAACCATGCCACAAAGCTAAAGAAATGTGAACAGCGCAGTGGACAGGACAGGACCAGAGACAAGTTTGGTTTTGTGCACAGCCACATTCACACTGCCTAAACTCTATTAACCACAGAAACCAACTGATTAGGAGCCTTGATGGTCTGGAGTCATGTGACAGAAACAGTAAGGCAAGGACTTCAGCAGAATTCAGGCTGTTTAAATACGGCAGCGGTTTCTGACTCAGAAAACTGCTATCTCTCCCTATGCCCCATTTTCTCTTAGAATAAGAAAAAACTGGTTACTTGCCCACTATCAGTGCTATGATGCTTTATGTAGCCATATTAAATGTTTTGAGATAGCAATATAAAAATAGCTAAGGAAAAATCTTCCTAAGAAGTAGACTTATTAATAAGAATGACAAGTGAAACTATTATAACTAGATAAAACTGCAGTAAGTCTCTTTCTCCATTCTTTACAGTGTAGGATGATAATCATTTGTGAGGTCAAACTGAATAAAAAAACCAACAACTCTCCCTTGGGATATACAATTAAACACATCAAAGAGATTATTTGCATCCATCTGTAGCATCTGGCACTGGCCACTGCCAGAGACGGAATACCAGACCAGATGGACCAACGTACATGGCAGTTCTTATCATCTTGTGTGATTAATTTCTTCCTTCAGGTTGGTATGTCTCTTCTAATTGCATATCAACATCTAACCAAAATTGGTGCTGACGTATCATTGATTGTACTGTGAGTTTATCTGCAGCTCAGCATTCTGGGACAGTTTAGCCCCTTGCTTATATTAACTGTAATGCAGGATTTCTTTATCAGTGAATTTCTACATTTACTTGTACATTTTCCAACTCTTCTCCTCAGAGAATATCAACAGAGTGCATGACTCAACTGTAATTTAAACCAAAAGTCTTTTTTAGTTCCTGAATCTCTGCTACTCCAGCACTGTAGCCATAAGACTGTAGACTGTAAGACTACAAATGATTTTCTTACAGCTGCTGTCTTATCTGTGAATTTATAGATCCCAGACCTGCACAGCAGGATCCTAAAACCATCCTACAAACTCTTTGGGAGTGATTGTGACAGTTTTGGTCTTTCTTTGTTGAAACATCTTTTTTGCTCTCAGTGTCTCAGAATGAATCACAGAAAAACAGCAATCTTATCTCTTACAAGACCCACCCACTGCATTCTTTTTTAATTTGAAGATCATATAAGCAAGATTATATAATATCATACAAACTTCTTGACTAGATAGGACTTCTGCAAACCCAATCCAGTTCACCTACATGAAGGCCCGAGACTGAGGCAGCTTGTCTAGAAGGTGTCCTTGAATCCAACAGGAAATCTGCAAAGGCTGTAGAAAAGTATTGCTGTAGTATGGCTGCTTGAGCCGTGGAATGACACAGAAGAATCAAATTGGTCTTACAGATGTAATTGCTTTGTCAAAACTGAGTGTTCAGGGGGAAATTTTCTACGCGTACAACCCCTAGCCTTCTCCTGAATCTGCACTCAGCTTCCCTATGGACATGAATTACGCATAATTCTAAACCTCAACAGAAGCATAAAAACCAGACATGGCTTCTGAATTGAAGCAAGCTTCCCTGAGGAGAAATACTACAGATATCCCTATACACACATGTATGGGTGCTACAGCAGAAATGTCTGCTATCCAGACACAGCACTTGAACAGGACTGCTGCTCCTATCTCCTGATACATAACACTGGAGCACAGGCACAGCAGAGGCTGTCTGGCTTCACTGATCCCTGCAGCACAGCCCAGTCCCAACCTGGGCCCAGTGATGTGCTCAGTAACACAGGTGAAGTACGATGTGGCTTTTCACAGACTGAGCAACAGCAGAATCCAGTCCTTCACACTCCACAGAAATGACTTTCAAAGAATGCCTTGACTCATTAGACCAGCTGGTAGTAAATTAAATGTATTAATGTTCTAGATATTAGCAATAAGACTTCTAAGAACTCAGACATTGGTTAATAAATAAATAATAAGCTAGGTGAGCATTTCAACCATCACAGTAAACTGAGTTTACAAAAACTAATGCAACACTGTGAAGTTTAGGTCCAAGGCAAAACAAAAATCATGTGGCTAAAAGATGACCATATAGTGGCCATCAGCAGCACAGGGCTCTGATGGTCAAGGTGCAGAACCTACAGACTTCTACACAGCACATCCTCAGATCAGACCAACAAGACAATCATCCTGCTGAGCTCTTAAACTCCTCTTTCATTTCTGTTTCCTTAATCTATTTCTTCCTCCAACTTCAAATTGTCTGTGTCTTTTCTTGAGAACTACTTGGATTTTAGTGGGTCTCTGATAATCCTTGCCTCCTTTATTCCCGATTAAAGAGGAAGAAAGAATGGGAACTGTACCCTTGACTGATTTATACTTTGGCTTAATTTCCATCTTCCTCCTCTCCCTCCCATTTTTTCCTTTGCCAACTGAAATCACCTGGATAATTTAGCTCACAATTTTTGATAAAATGAACAAATTGAACAGTTGCAGAGATGACCTAACCTGTGACAAAAGAAGGAGAGTGAACAGGGGACACTGAAAATAGAGGCAGGAATGATGTGGGCAGCACTATGGGTCTCTCCAAAAATTCCCTGAACTTCTGCAATCAGTAAATGACACCATCACTAACAGCATTCATAACAACAGGATCACTTGCTCCCAGGAAGAATTAACCGAAAAAAAACCCAAACACTGCATTAATCCACGCATTTCCTATATTTCTGACACTACTCTTGGGGTGAGGATTAATAATTCTTTGTAGAACTGGCTATATGAGAAGATACCTCTCCTTCCTAGGGTGCCACAGGGATGAATTCCCAGGACTTCATGTAAAGACACAGCTGTAACACTATGATGTTCTCAAGATTCAAAAGACAAAATAGTCTGGCTTAAGTTTGAAAATACTCTGCCACTGTGGTGGGAGAGAACAATAACAATACAGTGCTTTTTCCTTCAGGTGTGTTATGTCAGGATCACATTACATTACTGCACTACAGTAGATGGGAACTGAAACAATGTGAAATGTATGATGCAACCATCCAGTATGCTGAGGTAAGGCAACAGAAGAACTAGAGCAAACTTCTAGGAGTTCTTGCCCTCAGTTCTGCCCACTGCTGCTGCCTTGGAAAAACCTCTTCAGTATTCTCCTTCACAAAGTGAGATTTGTCTTCAGTTACATCAACGGCAAATAGCAGCTCTCCCCAAGGAATCCGAAAGGGCTCATGATTTCACCATTTCTGTAAACCAGCTATCAAGTATTAATCAGTCCAGCAGGGAAGGCCGCTCATTTTGCCAGTGTATTTTTGCCTAATGATTGGACAGGAAAAGCAGCCTGAGTCTATGGCTTGCTAAGTAGAAAATAACCTGTCTGGAATAACAACTGTCTGAAATGAAATAAGCTTAAATATACACTACTGGCATTCATCTGGGCAGGATTTGCCATCTGGATCTTTCCTTACTTGACATATTCTTTTTTTCCTAACCTAGTAAACACCCACCCATTCTGAAGGACAGACACTCCCATCACCCTACTTTGTTGGAAGCTCCTGCAAGCCATGCATGGTCACAGTCACATGTTAGAAAATCACCAGGTAAAGGGATGCTTGCAGGGCACAGACAACTCCTTTCTCTGAACATGAACACAGCAAAAATAAATAAATAAATAAATAAATAAATAAATAAATAAAAATGAATAGTAAAAATGAAATGTTTGCTGTTTTTTTTTTAAGCCCTTCTTAGGTGCTGAATATATTTCTCAAGGAAAATTAATTTCTTTGCCTTTTCCTTGCCTCTAATGAACTGCCTCTGAATGCATGAGGGCACAGGAAGGAGAGCAGACTGTGGTGAGATAATAAAAAGTGAAAAGGCATTCAAAGCCATCAGTATCTTGCAAACCTGCACCGATGGAAATATGCTGGACTGCAGACGGGGGAGAGACATCAGGGAAACTTGGAATATCTTTGGCATTCATTACCTAACTGCAAAATAACAGATAACACTGAGAAAGCAGCAGTTTATGCAGGCCTACAGAGTGGTTAAGGACACAGATGACTCTAGATATAAACCATATAAACTTAAGATTTCTCTATGTCCTGTCCAGGCCACAAGCAGTTCTTAATACTGCACTCAGTGGTTGTTAGTCCACTAACTCCTCTGTGAAAGTCTAGGACATTGCAATTATCAGCAGGATAATCAGAATGTGAGAGAAGTATATGATAGGTACGTAAAACAAGAACACACCTACTGCTTCCACTTTCACCTAAGCAGGTACCACATCCACAGCACTTTTAAAGTCAGAAAAAGTATCAATATTTATGAGTTTTGGGCAGCTTCAATAGTTTCAGGAGTGAAATTATCTCAGATGATCACCATAACTTAAGGAAGTTAGAAAACAGATGGAGTACAGGTAACTGAGAAGTTTTACTCCAACAAATATGTGGATTTCTGAGTGTACAGCCACACACAGAAAACCATCCTAGTGCAGACAGTCAGATGGAGACCTTGGCAGAACTCATTCCCTATGTATATTCTGAACAGTGGATTAATGGGGTCAAAATTACTCAACCTTTTTTTTTTTTTTTTTTTCCCTTGCTTTTCAAGCACATATTTTCTTCAACAACTTCAGGTCAAAACTTATTTTAGTCAAACATGTTCTCTTGCACTGCAGAAGGTCGGCAGATACCAAACCATCATGGAATATCTCCTAACACAATCACGTGCTTAAGCCAGTGTTCCTGAATGACAAAATGAGCGCTGCTAATATATATATATAAAAAACATGGGTGCTTTTGGCTAAAAACTTTAAGTATGCTCAGTAGCTAAGGAGAAACACTTTAAATGACTAGTGTGCTCGCTGTCTGCTGAGTGTTCTCCCCCTTCACCAGCCCCTAACAGCCTTCCCAATGCTATTCAGATTTCTATGCTCAGCTGCTTTGCCCTCATAGTATGGCTGGAAGCTTCACCAATAGAGGGGTGCGTTTTTGCACAGAAACATCTGGTACTGAAACAGCAAACCTGCAGCACCAGCTAAATAGAAACATTTCCAGACATCGCATCACTGCACCGTCTCCACTGGCTGGGGTCATTAAGCAAAGCAGATGGAGTGGGAGCAGAAGGCTGCTGTAGCTGCAGGATCCAGCCAACACCAAGAGTCAGGAAAACACCAGGCAGAGCAGCAGGTGAGCAGGGAACCAAAAGGTTTGCCAAACAGGTCCAGCAATTGGCTGCTGTCATCCAGCATGGTGTTAAAGATCAAACTGTTAGAGAATAAAAACAAACTCCGTCACTTCTCCTCTTCCAATCATTTCATCTGCTGGATGAAGATGCCCTGTATCTGCTGTCCTAAATCCACAGAAATCATTCCAAGGGTAAAATGGGGACTGATGCTCTCTGCAGCTGTTACATGGACCCTGACCTGGGGATAAGCAGCCTTGTTGGTACTCTTCTCCTAAGCTTTCCAGATAGCAGTCTTCCCTGATTCTTCACCATGTGGTATTCACGGAATAAGCAAAGGGTCTTTTTTTAGCAGCATCTTATGTCTTTCTGATTCATTCACTTTGTCCCTTGAGCTTCTGCAACACATGGACTGCTATAGTCTTTAAAATACTTTCTCCCCTCCTCCTCTCCATCACAAAGAATGCAAAGAGATGAAGAGTGCAAAAGTAAGGAGATGATAAAGTAAACCCTAGCACTGGCTCCATTTAGTACTATCCTTTATCAGCCTGCTATTTGCGCTTAGCAACCACTGTATCTCACACCAACTTCATTTTCATTTTAATATACCATACAGAAAAGCAGCCTAAATATACATCCCCAGATCTAAAGCGTATAATCTGTAAACTACAGGAACAGGCAGATCATTTCCATTAGTTTCTTATGTAGCAAAAACCACAATTTACACCCAAAGCATATAATTATATTCAAATTCTAAAAGACAGTGTCGGAAGTACTTTAAATTCATAGTTTGGGGGAAAGTCACTCAGGGGTATACGTAGTTATGTTTTAATGTGCAAAAACAACACAGATGCATGCAAAGAGAGCACAAGAGAAATAATTGGTGAGTGGCGAGGGAGTTGTGGCAGATTGCTGCCCCTGGCTCCAGCAGCTGACTTCTTTGGAAGCACCAACAATGGCAACTGGTGCTGGAGCCCAGGTGGGCTGTGAGCTGAGGGGGAAGATGGTGCCGGGCCCAGTGTCCAGGGCATGTGGGTGTCTTGTCTGTCCTTCAAGCAGAGAACAATGCAGGCTGCTCTTTTAAGTTGCTTTGACATCTAAAGCACAAGAGTAAGATTATGATTTCATATGCTTCTGCGGCTCACTGCCAGGGATCTCAGAGCGCACCAGTGCACTGGCACTGCTCACCTCACCTAGGGGAAAAACAGTCCTGTCCATGTCCCATGGATGAAGAAAACAAACGACAGAGAAAGGCAGTGTTTCACCAAGGTCACGTATGAAACCTGAGCCACTGGTCGGCTGTGTGCAAACTCATGTATACATGTAACACAGAAGACAGGAAAATCCCCATTTTCTCTTTACTGAAGTGACCTTTCACAATGACCAAAGCTCACTGGAACAACAGAAATACAAAGCCAAAAAGTATCTGCCAACCAGCAAGGGGCTGTCATCCTGAGCAGCTGCACAGGGAGCCAGTCTAAAGTCACAGCGTACAGAAACAGAGACAACCCAAGGGCAGTCATCCACTGCAAAACCCTGACAAAACTTAAGTTTGCACTTACAAGCTCCAGATCTTTGCGCAGCTAACTCCTGAGTGACAAACTGCCAAGCTTCTCACCTCCAGCTTGAGACTGGCCAGACCTCTTCAAGATTCATGCTTTATGTTACCCAGGTACTTCTTTCTGCTTCTAGTAAGATTTGTGTCAGGAATTTGAGGCTTCCCAGAGCACAGTGGGCAGTAACCTAGTGACCATCATAACATTTTTCAAGCAGGTATTTTAATGCTACAACAAAAGAAGAGGGAAAAAAGAAAACAAAAAAAAAAAACAAAAAAAAAAAAAAAAAAAAAAAGAAGAAACAAAACTGACCAGTATCTTTAAGAACATTTTCTTATCCTTTTCTTTTTCAAATGCAGGAACACCATAAAAACTGTTGTTCTCTTCCTGCAGTGTTCTGACTCTGTAGCTTGAGTCACATATCCCAATATTCTTTACAACTTCAATGCCCACAGAAAGTATACAGCAGGATCCTTCATCTGTCTTTGAAACACAGTCACCTCTGCAGGAGAATGTGACATTTGCTTGACAAGTCAGGGCTGCATTATCCAAAGGCACAAAGTGAAGAAGGATTCTCACTCCAGTCTAAATTGAAAAAAAAAAAAAAAAAAAGAGGAAGAAAATCCTGATCTGACTCAGGATTAAAATTCCAACTTATGCAAAAGATACCACGAGGTACTGAGTAAGCACTAAGCATGTATCAGAAGAGTTCTTTGAACATTTCCCAAGAAACATCACTTTCAGTAGCACCAGTCTGAGCAATGTTTCAAAGGGCACAGAAACACGTATTAAATCAGTGTGACAGGGTTCAGCAGTACCATTAGGCTTCTCATGTCCCAGAGCTCATAAGATCACTGGGATGTCACAGGATTGAGTACAGGTGAACAGACTTAAACTTCAATTGTACAGGTCACCACAAGCTGTTCCAGGTTGGGAACAGCTCATACAGAGCACTCTGTGAAACAGCAGAATGAGAAGTCAAGGCACCCCATTTGCTTCATGCAAACCATCAGTTAAATAGTAAACTCATTTTGAGGAAGGAGCCTTCGTGTAACTGTGTAACTGCCAAATCCTGTGCTTTCTCAGAAAAGCTACAGGGAAGCAAAAATGAATTGTGGTCATTTAGTCAAGATACAAGGGACAGTGAGTTTGGACGCTTACGTTTCTGGTCAGTCAGCATGAGAGAATTTAGAGACCTTACCTTTCTTTAAAAATATTAGACATTGCCAGTGGTTCTGAGGAAGGGAACCTGAACATTCAGGACACAGAATCACTTGTCTTAGCAAAAATGCAGGCTTCAGTGCTGTTATGGACCAGCTACAGAGAGCAGATTTCTGGCTTTTCACTTCCGCAGAACTGAACTGCAACCCTAATTTAAGCTCTGAATGAAGTTAATTTTACTGGATCACTGACTGTTCTGTATAGGATGATTTCTTTCCCTTTGTTAAAGCTATAGCCATTGCTCAAAGTAATCTCCTGATGATGGGCGAACATGGAAGGTCCTGCCTGGCACCTGGGAACAGGCAGTGCTGGGGATGGGGAATTAGTTTTCCACTGTACAATAGCGGCAGGATTGGAGTAACAAAGACGCTTCCAGAATAGGTCACTTTACAGAAGCAGTTGTGAGTAGCATATATGTATTGTAAAGAGAGTGCACAGGCACAGCTAGGTGTAGCTTAAACACTGCTTTGCAAAACAGCTCCCTATTTCATGGAAATCCTCCTTGATTTGTCCAAGTATTCATTCTCATGAGCTAATTTTAAAAATGACATAAGAGACAGAAATGCTTCACATAAGTGAGAGGACTTGTGAGAACTGACAAAGGCCTGCCAGTTACACCTACAAGATCTGGTGACTGCTCACTGCCAGTCCTCATCACAGCCCTTCACTTTTGCTGGGAGTCGTTCAACAGCCCAAGTAAGCCTCAGCTCTACGAAAACCAAAAGAGAAATGCCCCCCACATCCCCCATTTCTCCCACAGCTGCCCTTGCACAGCGGTATTACAGAGGTTGCAGCAGGCACTGTACCACACCTCTCTGCGCCCCTGCCCATCAAGGAGGGCCAAAGAACATAGCTGGAGGAGAAAATGAGAAATCAAATTAATTAATTCATCTCTAAGACAAAACATGCACAAATCTCTTTATCTGTCAACCTGGAGGCATGCATTATTCAGCAGCTGAGGCGATGAGGATGTGGAAAGAGGGGCTGTGAAGCCACTGCTGCTGGCTGTGGTACAGCAGCTGACCCAGCAGGGTGCTGGCACAGCCAAAGGGGGAAGGAGAACTCAGCACATGGGGACTTGCAATAAACACAATCTGAAGTTTGTTCCATGGCTAGGCTGCATTCATCCCTCTGCCCCCAAAAGCACTTCAGTAAACAAAGAGGAATTATGGCTTTCCCTTCGTGCTCTTTGCGGAGCAAGATTGTCAGTCTGGAAAAGTTCTCTCAGAGAACTGATTCCTTCTGACCCACAGAGCAGCTATGTGGGTGTGCTACCTGCTGGCAGTGAGGTACAGCCGTCCAAATGTTTGCAGGTTACGGCTCAACTATCAGCAAGCAGCAGCCCAGTGGTTGCACAATTAACTCTCTTAACACCAGCACTGAAATAACTGCAGGTCCGTGCTCGCTCCTGATCACGCTGAGCCACGAGGTTTTCTGCTGATTTCAAACAGACTCTAATAAAGTATTCATTGCTGGGCAGACATTTACTTTTCCACTATTCCGGATACCAACACACTGCTTTAAACAGATTGAGATCTACTAGGATGTGTCAGGAAAAGAACAGAACACGATACCAGTGGTCATACTGCAGGGCTGGAAGGCAGTACAGAGGGGGGGAGGGGGCCTGAACCCACTCTCTCTAAATAGAGTCAGTTGGGGCTGGGACCACCTGGTAAGGCAGGGCTCAGCCTGAATGTTTTATTTCCCTCTAGCAAAGAAAAGGAATCAAAACCCAATAAGCACAGAGTGTGCACAGCCTCGCAGGGATCTGAGTCCTCAGTACTGTCACAGATCCAAATTCCAAGGGCCTCTGTCATGCAACAGAGGAAGAGAACACACAAATAAAACACGCATGTGTTTACAGGCCCAGCTGTCTATGTGGTCCCTTTTTTTTCTCTCTCTCTTCTCCTTACTCGTGGCCAAAGGCAGCTTCCATGCCAGCTCTGCTACATGGCATGATTAGGAAAAGAAAAAAACTCTCCTGCTGGCTTATGTGCTGGCCTGAGCTCAGAGCTAGCTCTCCATTTCCTTACTGCAGTGAGGACACAGAAAAATGCCTGTCTCTCACCGAAGTTGATAACAGCTTTTGCACAGGGCTCTTAAATGAGACTTTGCTGGGCTTTCAGGGCAGATGGAAAAGTCATCAAGGAGAAAAGAACCATCATTTCTTGACCAGGAAACAGGCAATGGAGTCTCCTGCAAACTATCACCTACCGTTTATGTCAGAGCTTGCCACTATCACATTTTGAAACATCCTTCTCTCCTCACAAGTGACCTATGCACTAGCATTCACCATCCCCTTTCATCATAGAGCACTTAGCTACAAAAGCACCTTCACAGGGTCAGCACCAGAAGAGCTGGTGTCAGGAGGGAGCGTGAGGACACTCTGGCAGGGGAGGCACAGGGACAGGAGAGCATCAGGACAGCAGGTGAGAATGACGCATGGCATGTCTGCAGTGAGTGCTGGGAAGGGTGTGCCAGTAGGACTGGTTCAGGGTTACGGAGACAGTGAAACCAGGAGCATCTCAGCTAAGCCCTCAGAAGAACAGCGGGAAGGGGTCAGACAGCACAGCACAGGATGTCCTTCCAAGGAATGAGCTGAAGTGTGCTGGAGAGTATGTGGGCTCAGGAAAGGAGCCAGGAGGAGATACTCGGAGTCAGAAGTTAGCACCAGCAGAGTGAGTCTGCAACAGAAGGAGGTACTCTGCAGAGCTGTCAGAGGGTGCAGGGAGCACTGCAGGACAAGCTGCAGGTGGCTAGTGGCCTGGGAGGGGGAGCTCAGGGCACTGTGAGACAGCCCTACACAGCAGAAACCAGGGCTCAGGATTGACATGCTGCTAGTCAGGGTGAAGGTGTGTGGCCAGCTCTGCAGCCAGACGTGATAGCATCCTGTCAGTATGTCCATCTCCTCCTTCTGAAGTTTACCTTCACCCCCAAAAGCAAGCAAAACATACAGGCCCCAACAAGAGAAGTAGTGCCATGCCGAACAGTAAGACCAGCTGTTAAGTACCACCACCCATGTGAAGCTCAGCAGTTATTAATCATTAGCAGCACCAGCCCTGCTGGTTGCAGGAGTGCCCAACGACCATGAGACAGCCCCTACTGTGTCCAAGTGAGGACTCAGCTTGCCCCTGCCCCAGAAGGACTCCCAGAAGGAATAGCTACAGGAGAAGCAGGCTGGGAGGGAGGAGAAGCTCGGTGCCGGGATGATGGCAGACTTCAGCCCCGTTTCCAGTCTATCACTGCCTTTCCATTCAGAGGCAGCCAAGCAGAACTACTGCAGGTTCACACTCGAGCCCGACCTGCCCCTGACCTGTACCCCACAGGAATGGCACAGGCCCTGTGCTGATGGCTACCTTGTCAGAAGGAGCAGTGGGACCGAGGTTGGGGCAGTGGGAGGGGAGATAAGGGGGAGAAGGGGCACTCAGGAGGGGGCCCCGGGTCTGCTGGGCCCAGGACAGCTTCTCCTAGGGCAGGCAGGGGCACGCGGGTCCTATATTGCTCAGCATTCCAGCGGCAGGACGTTGGCACGTCCCCCACCCGCGGCATCCCCCAGATCCCCCATCCTTCTCTCTGTCGGAGCTAAAGCTCGCTCCGGTATTTCCTGCCGCGGGTTTCCCGGGAATCCGCTGCAGGGCTCCAAGCGGGGAGCACAGAGCAGGGTTAAAGAGACGTCGCCTATCCCTCTGCCCGCCCTAAATCACCCCACAAGTTCGGGGAGGCAGACTGAGGGCAGAGCATCGCATCATCCCTGGTTCCCAGCCGGCCCGCGGCGGACGGACGGGGACGGTCAGGAGCCGTGAGCAACGAGCCGGGGACCTGCCGGCCCCCCCAGGGACTCCCAGCCCTAGCGGGATGAGCGCTGCTTTCCGGCCCGGTCCGCATCCTCCCGGGAAGTTGGCTCGGGAAGCGGCCCGACCCCAGCGCCGGGCTCCGCTCGGGTGGGGGCCGCGGAGGGGAAGAGGGTTAACGGGGCCGGGGGAGCTGGAGGGGAACCTTCCTCCGGAGTCACAGACACCATCCGCAGGGCGCTCCCCGGACCCCTCTGCTGCTCCGGCTGCTCTGCAAAAAGGTTAGAGAGGAAGAAAGAAAGAAAGAAAGAAAGAGAGCGGGAACCCACCGTGTCCTCCTCGGAGGGAGACAGGGGAGCGGTAGATAGAGATAGGCACAGAGTGGTGCTTGCTGCCGTGGAAGTGATGCTCATACTGAGCCTGAGATACAGACGAGGAAGAGGAGGCAGAAGAAGCCACGTTAGAGGAACTCCACACAGAGCTGACGATACATCCCCAAAAGAGGGAGCACATCCACAGGGTCCAGGCGGGGCGGCGTCCCGGGCAGATGCTGGGGTTTGTTCTCAGGTGCATGGTCAAGGCACGGGGCACCTACAGCCGGGCAGTCTGAATTCCAGCCAGGAAGAGAGGATAAGGTTCATGATGCCAAGGGACCCATGCTAGCAGAGAAGAGAGCCGCTTCCGAGGCTCTGGGGCGTGCGTGTGTGCTCGAGAGGCAGAGAGAGACAGCGTGTGTCTGCGAGAGAGCGTGTGCGGGAGGGGAGGGAGGGGGAGGTAGGAGCACACAGCAGAACAGGATGCGCCGCTTCCAGGCTGGCTCTACAGTGCCGGGAGCCCCGCGGCCGTTCCGACACTCCGGCACATGGCAGCGGGTCCCGGGGATCTCGCAGGGCGCTTCCTGAAGGTCCGCGAGCACTTGCCCTGCCCGGAACCCCTCGCTGAGCTGAGGGGCGACTGAAAGCGAAAAAGAAGAAAAAGCCAGAGACCCCAGGTAAATTTCTGATTTTTTTTTTGTTTGTTTTTAATCCGGATTCCAGGGGGTTTCTGTTGGTTCTCCACTACCAACGTTGCAATGCAGAGTTGCTAGCCACGCGCGCGCCCATACGCACACAGATAAGACACACACACATACACACACACAGATCTGGTTCGCTCTCCTCCTTCCACCGGATCCAGGCGACCGACGGCTGAAGCCGATTAACCCTGAGCAGGCGGGGAGGGCGGCACCAAGGCTCCGGGCGGGGGCGGGCTGCTGGCGGCCGGCGCGCCAAGTGCGGCCAACTCGGCGGCGCAGGTGAAACGCAGCCGGGGAAGCGGCTCCGCGAATGGGCCAGCCGTATGCAAATGTCCCGGCCGCGACCAGCCAATGAGGAGGGCGGCAGCACTCCGCAGAGGGACTGGCTCGCTCCGCGAGGGGGCGGGGCTTCCGATGGCCCCGCCCCCGCCATTCATGTGGCCGAGCCGTGCACACGCGGCCGGCCCCGGGCTAGATCCGTGTCTCGCATGGTTGGTCACGGTCCTCTGTCCCGCCGCGCTTCCCTCGTGTTGTGCTTTTGGCTTTTAAATGCTCCTTCGACAAACACTTTGAGACCCCCGGCTCGCCTCGGAGAGCGAGAGCTGCAGCCATAATTCGCAGCCCATAAATAAATAAATACACGGAGAAGCATCTCCGCGTAATGAAATGCCTATCAATGTGCGTGGTAAAATCTCCAGCCCCGGTGGGAAAGTCGCGCACCAGCACCGGAGGGGCTTCCAGAGATCGCTCCGGAGCCGGTACGAAGCGTTGGGGGAGGCAGCGGCCGGTCCGGCACTGCCCCCACTATCGGTTGCCACCCCATACAGAGGAACAGCTCCTGGCTGCCAGGTTCCCTGCTTCCCCCTCTACACCCACGTCTGGAGGTGTGCACGCGTATTTCAGAAGCCTGCTTGACTCATAGCGTAAGTACAAATTCCAGGTTCACACCATCGATTGCTATTCATAGAATCATAAAGGTTGGAAAAGGCCTCTAAGATCATCTGTCTAGTCCAACCAACCAACCCATCCCCAGCATGTCTGTTAAACCATGTCCCTCTGTGTACAGTCGTGAACACCTCCAGGGACTGTGACTCCACCGCCTCCCTGGGCAGCCTGTTCCAGTGTATTAACAGCTCTTTCTGACGTGAAATTCCTCCTAATATACAACCTGAGCTTCTCCTGGTGCAACTCAAGGCCATGTCCTATTGGTGCAGCACATCGTGCTGCCAGCCCCAGTTCCACATCTGGAGCTTCCCAATGACCTTTATACACTCTTAAGTTTTTTTTCTAGAGACTCTATGTGATCTAAATCAGTAACTCGATCAGTCAGAAGTATTTCAGTTTTTTTGCTGGGCTTAATCAATGACTGTAGGTGCTATAGCCAGAAAGCAAGAATATGACTTTCAAATTTATCTAACATCTCCCACCCTAGAATCTGAAAGTGATTTAAAATCTTTTATTAATGAGGTCATCCAACAGCTTTAGGTATTACTTTGTTGTTCTGCAGATAAGGAAGCAAATGCTCAGACTTGTTAAGCCAGTGAGTACCTGATAGACATGGGAACTGAACAGGACAGGCCTCGGGATCCTCTGTTCTGAATAGCACATCCCACTGATGTGATGGCCACTGGTCAGGGTGGCAACCCTACAGCAGCACAGCACAGGGAACAGGGCAGTTTCATCTGGGCACAAGTGTTTCTGACTCTGAACTTTGTCAAGGAACCTGGAGTTGTTTCCTTGCAGATAGAAGGATGTCCAGAAGCATCACGGCTTTGAGAGGAAGCCTCCCCCTTCTCCTAACTGTACTGTTACACTTTCATCTTCTGTCTCCTCTCCCAAGTCAGAACCTGGCCTGAAAGGCTGCTGACCTCCAATTTTTGCTAGAAGAGGAAAACGTATGAGAAGGTCATTCTTTGTCAACTAAGCTACAGCAGCATTCCTAGGGCTCTCACGTGCCATTTAAGTGTCCATCAGATCACATCCTCTTCTCTACCTGCTTGGTCTCCTTATCACATTTGCCACCTCCTGGGCTGCTGTGAGAGGGCAGACACCTCTGTCCACAATACACCAGAAAGCTCCAACCCAAATCACCGCTCCTTTCCTCTGCTCACTTCACTCACCCTTTCCTACATACTGTAATACCAGTGTCACCCACTCTGCCACCAACCTTTCATACTGAGGCATCAGTTTACCTGCAGGGGATGTATGAAAGAGATGAGCATCATTTCAGACTGTCTGGCCTAAGGTATAAAGTGCTTGGTGGTTCCTGAACAGGAGAAACTGAGCTGCTGCGTGCTGGGGAGCTGTCCTGTGTGAGTTCTGCCTACCGACCTTCCTTTCCTACAAGTCATTGGGTAAATTGCCTTAGGCAAAAAGGCGAAAGGCCAAGAAAGCCAATCTGTACAACATAAAAATAAAAAAATAAAAAGGAAAAACTGTGAAGCTGGCTATAAATACATCACAGGGTTCTCGTGACACCATAAAGCACTGGAACTTCACTCTGCCTTGCTTTATGAGGTGCCAGTGGATGTATTTACTGCCCCGTAATTCACAAGTGACGCATTCATTTAACAGTACTACTGTGGGAAGAGGGCAGATTTCAACTCAGCTTCGCCCCTCAGGTGGTGAGGGGAAGTTAAGAGCCAGAAGTGAAATTTCAGCCATGTTATTCCCAACAGATTTTCTTCAAAAGACTCATTGTTATTTTCCTGCTAGTTCCGTTCATCTGGATAAGGATACCCTCCTTTTAAGTGTAATGATATCTTCAGAATAGAGATGGATGCCTTCAAGGATGATGGTTCCCATCCTAAGTTGCTCCCCACAGATGTGAGATAAGTAGTTTTATTTCTTACAGTTTTTTTTCTTTTACTGCAAAAGCAGAGGGACAACATATTTCTGAGAGATGAGAAACAATAAACCAAATGTTTCTAGGTTTTAGAATCCCAGAAGGAGACCCAGTTGGCCTCAAGCTCTGGAAAACTTTGTACTCTACCTTATTTGTGTCAGCAAGTCTGATTCAATGTTATATTTCATATTAAATCTTTGTTATTTGTTTAGCTGCACTGAGAACTGAGAAAGCAGCTGGCTCTACTCTAAAATCAGATCCAAAAGGGAATCTCCATTAGCTTTTAGCAATGTGAGGCGCCTGCCAGGGAGATGGCAGTGCTGGTTCCACCCCATAGAGGCTAACGAGGAACAACATCAGCTAGTACAGGGCTAAGTCGTGAGGTTAAGAGAGTAAGGTCAGCCAGAACAGGCTGTGACCCAAAGCTTTTCTCTGACTCAGACTGTTTTTTTCAAGGTTCAAAATAGTCTTTTTTTTTTTTTTTTTTTAACTGTACTTTTCCAAGAACAAGATGGAGGGCGAGAACAGGTTCTGCTTACAGTCCTAAAATAGAAGCTTAAATAAAATAAACCAGAGGGGATTGTGTGTGTAGAAAGCTTAGGACTGGCATGCAGGCACCATTGTCTTTTCAAAGCTACTTCAAATATTGCTGAGGACTGCACTGACCCCAAAGCCACTACTTCTTAGCACTGCAGGCAGGACAAGCTGTGCAGGAGCGGACCCAGTGCCCCCGTCCACCACAGCTGTCTCTGGCAGGGGAGACCTAGCAGCACCAAGGAACTGCCAGCGCCTGCTCAGACAGAGGAGGTGCTCCAGGACAGGGCTGAAGACTGTGGACACAGCACTCCTGTGCTGTGGTTTTTCTGCATGTAACTAATGAGGGGCAGTTTGCCCCGCTCACACTGTTATTCTGTATTTCTGAAAAACAGAGCAATCTGCTTTCAGAGCTTCTGTGTTTTCCTTCGGCATGCAGTTAAGTCAAGTTACCTACAAAAGCTGAGACATAAGCCTCTGTTACTGGTGACACTGGACAGGTCTAATTCCCTTTCCAGCTCAGCCCCCAAGGACTGTGGTTTGCCATGAGCAAGTAATACAGCAGTTTTGGAGCCTAGTTCTTCTCTCATTTATGTCAAGGTGAGTAAATCCAACAGAGCCAGTGGACTGACATCAGTGAAGGGCAGCCGGATGCTTGACATTCATTTGGGAGAAGAGAATGCAAGCTGATTGTATCCTCTGAGCTTGGGCTAGTAAGAAGTTAGCCCAAAGCAATAGTAACCATTGGGAGCTCTGACAAGATGAGGGCCACAAATTCTCTTCTGCCAAGAGTCCAGTCAAGGGCCAGAAACCTTGAAAAGGTCAGACCTTTTCTGAAGTTTTACATTGACTGTCCTGTGTTGATGGAAACAAGTAACAGCAAGTGCAGGGGGAACATCTCATATTCATAAACATTAATAATTCTAATTTGGAAAGATGTAATGTTGGAATTTGCTAATGCAGACTGACAATAACAGGTTAGAATTTGCCCTGTTTCATAGATTAATGTACAAAGAATAATTCCGTGTACTCAGCACTATGTAAACTGTAGAAGCAGAGAGTCCCTTCCCTGGAGAGCATACAGACTTGCTGGAGGGGCAACAGCCAACATATGTTGGGCCAACATTGTGAGCAGGCAGTTCTTTTTTGGCTCCAATATGCTAGTCTCTAAACCTAAAAGAATGGAAAGTTATTGGCAATAGTAATTCTACACAGGAGTGCCTAGAGTAATTGCTTTTAGCCCTGAGTTTGTACATCTCCCTTCTGTCTTCTCCAAATATGCCCCACAGATGTTTTCACAAGGCCCCAACAAGCCTCCCCTTTCCTAATGCTGCCTCAGATTAAGATAAGATTCTTCTTCTACTCCAGACCCTCAGCAAGATCAGTAACTATGAACATACTTTCTGTTAAATGAAAGATACCTAGGTTTGGTTTACTTCAACCATCATGAGTTCTTCTGTTCAAGAATCTAGCATCTCCCCCTTCATCTCACAAAGGCTTTCATCTCTGTACTTGAGGTATTTTATTGCAGTGGGCTAAAAGGTCTGTTCACTGGCAGCAAGTGTGCTGAACACGATCATTTCATATGAGAAAACCACTCCAACATGGCTGTAGAGCTTTCTGAAGAGCATCTACCCCTTTTAGTACAGGCTAAGCTCAGTGACAGTTCTCAAATCTCCTCATGCTGAGAAACAAGCTACTTTTATTTCTCGTACCAGTTAAAGCAATGTGCCTTTCTATCAATGGTTTTACAAGCTCAGAAAGGCTACAGAACTTCAAAGAATGTCTGAGTTTGAAGAAATCAGGGTTGCCCACTGTTCCACCTTTGATAGCTATTCAACCACCAGTGTAAAAAGAGTATCCTGATGGATTTCATTTCCTGAAGCTTCTGTCACAGAGGTCACTCTTAAGTACTACTACTACCTATGTTTCACTGAGGATACCATAATAAGATGGCAGTGACCTGTAGCATGTGCTGAGAACTACACATCCATCATTCATAACAGCCCCTCTCACAGGCATGCAACTCTGCAGTTAGCCAGGTTTTATACTGAGCCACATTCATCTCCAGCATAACTCCTAGCAACAGATACTATGGATGCGGGTAGTTACTGTGTTCATAGAAACAAAAATATACGTGTGCTTTCCTCTCCTTATGCCTGGAATTAGTGTTGGCAAGTCTCAGGTAAGGCTGGCAGCCTGTTCCCAGCCTAGGTGGGAGCCGTGCCTTGGATAACCCTGCTGCAATCCCTTGCTCCCAGCAGCTAGCGGTCAGACACAAAAGCAGAGCTTGAGGGAGGACGTGTGACTTATCATTGTCTTGGCTTTACTGTTCTTCAGGTCTAGATTTAGATGTCCAAGGTCTGCTGGTCCAGCACCTTACATACAAGCACTAAATATTAACTTTGCAGAATTAACATTTATGGCATGAATTTTTAGTGTGAAAGAAAAGCTCTGGGAAATTATTTCTGAAGAGCTCTGAAGTCTAAAACTTAAATGGTACCTCAAAGGCTGAATTAGAAAGAGAAAGGAAATAGATGGAGCTGAAATATCTGCTGTGATAAATAGGGAACTCTTAATTTTTACCCATGAGAGCAGAAGGGAGACTTACTTTTCTTTTACCCTCAAATAAATCTTGTCTGGCACAGAAAGGAGAAGCTGGAAAAACTGTTGCTTTTTACCCCTTTAAACTGGCTTCTGTGCTAATGAAAAGCGAGCTCTCTAATAGACACCGCACAGGCTCCCCTCTGCTTCTCTCCTCTCTTCCACCTATCATCTTCCCTGGCTTTTGCCTGTAATCACCTGTTCATCTCACAGCAATAACTGCCAGGTGAGTGGTGTTTGCTATAGTCTCCCAACTGCTGAAAAAAAAAAAGAATTAAAAGAAAGCAAAGAAAGATGTAGGGGAAAAATCTTTCAGTGATACAAGTGTCTCACTGCCAGCCAGACAAAGAGTGAAGCGTCTCCCGCGGCCAAGCCTGCTTGTGTGGGAGCTGCTGATAGGTGTAATTTCCTAAGATGTATACCTTGTCAGTGTGCAGAAGATGAAGAGAAAAAGAAGGTCAGAGCAGCCAAAGCTAAAAAAAAAATGGAAGGACAAAAGGAGACACTGTGAGGAATGATCCTTCTGCTTTTAACGCTGAAAGAGCCCATGCTGCACAGTCCATTTCAAATCAACTTGCTGGCTGTAGCAGTCACTCAGCCTGTGAGATGGGCTCTTCCATGACCAGAGGAAGCAGCCATTGCCACCAATAATGCCTGTGCTACATTACCACGCCAGGGGTATGCCACAGCCCAAGTATGGCACAGTATGTATCCCAGATGCTCTCAACCGTGGTAGGAAAATAATTTCCCTCCAAGTAGCAAGGCTGATAACAAGAGCCTCTTAGTCTGCCTAGTCCATCCCTCTGCTCCAAGGCAGAATAACCTTCACATTCTTGGTGATGCTGTCTCACTTGAAATGAGAAAGAATCAATGCCTCTGGAAGCTCTGTGTATAGCAGTGCTCAGCTTTCTTTGTCAGCAGAATTATTATGTTGCATTTTTTGTGTTGTTTTGTTTTCTTTTCTGAAATCTTCTGTAGTTGAAGAAGTGGATTCTGACATCAATAAGTTAAAAACCTTAACCAACCTATAATCAACTTTCCTTACGCTCAGAAATGGTGGAAATATAACAGTGGGATATAATCACAGAATCCACAGAATCATAGAATGGCTTGGGTTGGAAGACTGTCAAGCTCCAGCCCCCTGCCATGGACAGGGTTGCCCCCCACTAGATCAGGCTGCCCAGGGCTCTATCCAACCTGGCCTTGAGCACCTCCAGGGATGGGGCATGATTAATAACACACTGCAATACTTCTATGGTATGCCATTTCACTAAATTTGTGAGCAACATGAACACCAAACAGGCAAACCACATGTTTATTTGCTTGTAGGAAGCATCCATGTAAACACCAAGTTCCAACATAAAGGACAAGATTAGTACACAGGAGGGAGATCCCTGTGAATGCACAATAAGAATGGCAGGATAAGATGGGAGGGAATGGAAAAAGGAGCAAGAGAAGCAGCATTGTTAGTGGTTGAAGGACTCACTTTTGAGAGGGTGAACTTAGGATTGAAACATCAAGCATGAAAAGGGAATTGGATACGGAAGAAGACAAGCCAAACATCAGCTCCAGCTTCTCTCATCCTTCTGCAACAAGGCCATCAAGGACAGTAACTGTCAGTGCTAACTACAGAGAACTAGCTCTATGGTACTGTGCAGTCACAGTTAATTTGAGTGTAAGTGTTAAAGACTAAGAGTTCTGTATATTAATAATTTATGATGATGAATTATAATTGATCAGTAACATAAAACATGCTGTTAATGAATGAATTTAGCAGAGTTTTTGTGTTGTTTTTTTTTTAAGTTTAAAACGGTCCCCATTTATCAGCCTTCTAAACATTCCCTTCCTAGCAATCTGTAATGCCCTTACACACAGACAGATATTTTCAATTGCAATATTAGTTTGTTATTTATTGCCCTCTCATAGAAGAAAGACTATTCCCTTTCTTTTTAGAGATATCCTTTCTGTATTTGAGAACTTCTTCTGTCTTTCCTCCCTAGATAAAGAAATTTGTTTTACTCCTTAGAGATCCATGGTTCTTAGACTGTGATCATTATTGTTGGTTTCCTAGAGACTTTTCCTAAACATACACATTTCTCTTGAAGAGCAGGACCTCCTGATGAACCACCTGAGCACTACGTACTCCTGCATCTCAGTAAACATGAACAGTGACCTCCTGCATCTCACCAAAGGTACTCCTGTCTATGTTACTTGAGGGGTCTCTTTTCCACTTGGTGGCCCCTGCTAGCTACTTCTAATTTTATAGACTGTAACATTTAAAATATAGGCTCATAGAATGGCTTGGGTTGGAAGGGACCTTACAGATCATCTAGTTCCAGTCCCCCCCTGCTGTGGGCTGCCCAGGACCTCCTCCAGGGATGGGACATAAACAACTTCTCTGGGTAGCCTGTGCCAGTGCCTCACAGGTAAGCCCCAGTCCTTGGCCGAACAGTCACTGTGGCATGCTGGGATGGGATGGGTGATAGTATTGTATCGAGTTCCCATTCCATGCTGGTGCATTTCATGCTACCAAGGCCAAGCCCTGGTTTCAAGGAGCCCAGGACAGCCACACAAACAAATCTAAAAGGTCAGAGCAAATATACAGCACAGCTCCATTGGTGGCACCTGATCAGAGGATTTACCAGGACACTTGGTCTCTTAACAGAGAAGCCGAACAAAAGCACAACAGTGAAAACAGATGTAAGGAGCATGAACCACTTTAAAAACACCTCACTCACAAAGCTCTTCCCCCCCTCCTTCCATTCCCCAGGGCCTCAGGCTCCACTCCACCCCCACGAGCTCTTCCAGTGCTGCAGGTCTCATGAGACACCAGCAGTTCTCTTGCCTTGTCAGATAACCCACCCTGACTATGATTCAAACACCAGTGTGCTAGTCACATGGATGCACAAAGGCTGTTTTCTCAAACACAGCACTTTCCTTTACCCAGCTCCTTGTCTCTAAGAAATGTAAGGAGCTGAGGAGAGCAGGGGGAGGCACCCAACAGCAAAACAGCCCAGTCAGAGCTCAAAGGCTAATACCAGAGCACAGGAATACATAGGCTACAACCACCAAGCAACTGTAAAAATCAGGAAGAGGAAATAAAGAAGGGGAAGAGCAGCATGCTCCCTTACTGATGGGCTGTGTACAAGAGATAAGGCACTAAACTGCTCCCAACACGGATGTGCTGTTTATTGGACAGGACAGACAAAAACTCCAACTACTCGCTGTAAAGTGTCAAGGGAAAAACTAATTACAGGGATGCAGGGATTACGTTTTAACTAGTCAGATGCACACAAACACACGTGCATGCACATGCATTTCTGTTCCTCTCTCTCCTCTGGAATCTCTTATCTCTTCCTCAGACTATCAGTGGGAATAACTACAGAAGAAACCAGAAAAGGGGGAGAATAAGGAAATACCTATGAGCTGCCCAGAGGGAACTCACTTGAAGAATTACAGTTTTTTTCCACTTCTTCTGAACTACTGTTTGGCCATATAAAAACCATCTGCACTCTGGACCAATGCATCCTTGGAGTCATCCCTCAAGGTTAGGTATGCACAGTTTAATCCAGATACCAAATTTCATCCCCTTCCCCTTTGTTTCCTTGTTCTCTTTTTATCAGTCACCAAAACAGAGCATTCAGGATAGCTGTCACTGACTCCTCCAGGGTACTGGCAGAAGGATGGTGGCTATCCTGGGGATAAAAGAAAACTGAGTGGTCTTCAGGATGACTAACTCTGAGTCATGTTGTTACTGTCTTCATTCCTGCATTCTCATCTCCTCCTGCACAGAAATCAGAACATAGCTATTCTGTGACAGCCCAAGCCAACAAAAACTTGTAAAAGAGAGACAGCAGTATGTGATCAACAGAACACAGATATACAGGTGCTTGGTATAACACCTTTTCTTGCACTGACACTCAGTTGCTTCTTGCCTACTACCAGCTCCTACACTGGATGTCATCCTCAGAAACTTGGCAGCAGGCAGATTAAAGGAGGACATCTGATATTCCTGTCTACTCAGAAAGAAGTTGTTCTGCAAACAGTGGAACTACAGAAATAAATGAGTGGGAAACTCAGTTTCGTGTTTCCCCTTTATCACTGTAATAACCTCACCATATCACACACAGCTCTCCTCTCATTCGCTTTCTCTTCTCTGACATGCTCAGATTTGTGTCCTATTTTCTTATTTGCACCTTTCCTTCTCTCTTCATGCCATGATCTGGCAGAAGAAAGGCAGCCTGTGCTGTGCAGGTTCAGAGCCGTGAGCTCACCAGCTGGAAGAGCAGCCCTGAGCCTCAGCAGGGATGAGGAAGGTGCTGCAGGAATTCATTTCTGGGGCTTCTGCCCCTGTCAGTAGTTGTTGTCCAGACAACCAAAGAGGCAATGGCCACACAAGGTGCCACTTCCTTAGGAGACCACACTAAAACAGTGATGTACTTGTGGATGCCCCCTCCCTGGAAGCATTCAAGGCCAGGTAGGATGGGGCTTTGACCAACCTGGTCTAGAGGGAGGTGTCCCTGCCTATAGCAGTGGGGGCTGGAACTTGATGATCTTAAAGGTCCCTTCCAACCCAAACCATTCTATGATACTTTACTTTTGCTGTAGTGTACTATGGCCTTGAGTGGTGTGATCACTTAAGTTATAGTGTGCCAGCTTCTTGCTATGGGCAATACTGAATTAAACCTTCTATAAACTGAGTACCAGAGCTAAAGAAAATGGCATGAAAGACAATTAATTCAGTATCTCAGAGCTGCACTATATATATATGGTAATTAAGTACATTTTAGTTAAAGGACCACAGAAATAGCAACAGCAGAAGGGAACCTTCAAAGGTGAGTAATTCTGTGCCACTTTGATCAAGTATTATTCTCCATTGCAAGCAGAAGGTTTCATCTAATGCTTGTAACAAGACTCAGCCTGGCTAGAGCTAAAACACAGGGAGACTGCTGGTCTTTCCTCATGCAAGAACACTGCTTTGGTATCAGAGCCATGCACTAATCTGAAATTGCATGGATGAAGAGAAATAAATTATCAAATTCAGTTTGAGGTAGCAGGAAAGCATTTTGCAAAGGTAAATTCCAAAGCTAGTGTGACAGTGCATTTCGTCTTTTTTCTGGGATAAATATGCCAAAAGAAAGTGCTAGAAATCTCACTACTTGGATTTAAGTAGGATTCTAAAAAGCCTGTCAGGAACAATTTTGCACATGTATCTGGAACAGAAATCAAGATAACATTTGTTTTCACAATATCACAATTTCCGTGACCAACGTACTACTCTATTATTTCATTTTTAGCACTATTTCTTTCCTGCTGATCAGTAGTAACAAGAAGAAAATGGATACTGCTTTTCAACACCAAATACAAATCAGATAGGAAGGGAAGGAATTGCTGGAGCCATTATTTAGAGTAGAGGAAGCCAGAGATCCTCATCCAATGATCAGCGACATTCGATACTTGATTTTCAAAACTGGTCAGTTTTAAAATGGGTCTTACTTTCATTGTCACATAAACTTCCAAAAATCCATTTTTCCTTTTTCTTACATCTGACTCAAGGGAATAATGTGCATTATACATAGAGTAAGTGAAGAAGCAATTCTGCTTCATTAAGAAAATTGTGATTTTGGTAGTTGTTTTCATTTAAAATCAAAGTAATTAAAAACTAACACTTTTCAAAGAAAATCATTAAAATCGAGAATAGTCATAACTGTCTTCTGGGGACCCCTTGGTACCAGACTTGGTACACAGGCATACAGTCTGGATCTTCTGTTTTGGGCTTTTCCTACTTTTCAGTTAAACCCCCTAACCATAGCTGACAGTCACTCTTTCCAGTTTAATCTTACCAGCTAAACTCACTCCCCATTGTTAGAGATCATTAAAAGCTATGAACTATACCCTGGGCAAGAAGAGATTGACCTGACAGGTCTGAAGCAAGGGCATTCAGGGAATACATGAAATGCAGACTCGGATCCCTTTCCTGACAAGATGCAGCACTACAGCCTGGATCTGTGGCATTTGAGGAGAATCCCCAGTCCAGCCTCTAATAAGTGGGTTCTATGAGACTCATTCCCAGAAAATACTGCTGAGCTTTAGAGAACTTCTTAACAAAATTTTAATCTGAAGAAATATATCCCTGAAAAGCTTCTGCAGCAGAAGGTCTTTTTCCCAGAAAGCTGTACTGCAACAAATCACACTCATCATTGGGTTTTCTTAGGTCACTGTTTGTAGGTTGAAAATAATACATACCTAGATGTTGATACAGAACTTAACATGACTTAGGTTACATATGTCACGATAAAAAACAACGCTGAAAGCATTAAGATCAGGTAGCACCAAGACTACCCTGGGCAAAAATCCCACACCATCCAAGTGGGAGAGCTGGTATTTAGCAAGTATTTTTACCTACATCTATCTCCACTTTTCTCTCTCTGTCTCCCATTTCTGTAATTGCCCTTCCCATCCTGCACACGCACATACACAGGCTCACCCACTCACTCCCATTTGCCAAGAAGAGCATCCTGCGTGGGACTCAATCATTTGTTGTCCACGGAACTTCTGGTGTGTGTGCCTCTAAATAGCTGACATCTGGAGGAGCTAGATGCTACTTATACCCTCTTTAGCACGATCAGATGCTGCTAAGGAATGTGAACAAAATGTCTTCATTTTTTAAATAGCTTGTGTTACCCTCTCTACTTCTGCCTAACAGTGGTTGCGAGGATCCATGGTCCACTACATAAATTAGATGTCTTTCAAATTCATTGCTCTTGTGGACAGACCAACAGGAAAGTATGCACTGGTAACAATCCATTATTTCTACTGTTTAGGACTCACTTCTACAGTGCACTCACTTGTTTTTAAGAAGAATGTATCATTTTTGAACCCTGCTGTAGTGACAGGAGTATAACGTGACATGAGTAGCCAAAGTAGAATTCAAGTTATTTAATTATTAGACCCCCTCCTTCTTCTTCATTATCCAACACACACCTAATTTTTATAGCAACTAAAACACAGACTACAGCATTTTCTAACCATACAACGTGTTTCAACTACTGATTGTTACTGCCTCACAAACAAATCAGGAATCCACAATAACATGTAAGTCCTGTAATTAAAGACTGAAAGGAATGCAGAAAGGAGAAAAACATAATGTTTTCTCCCAGCATGCCTCAACTTTGTATGCTTGATTTTGCGTCAAAATACAAAATCACTCAGAAAAGAGCTGCTTGTGGTTTTTTAATGTGCTCTTTCTCACACGTATCTATTCAAGTGCACACGTAATCTGTACTGCAATGAAGTATGCCCTCATTTAAAAAATACAGACAGCACATAGATGGCTGAAGTCACCCAGGCAAAAGAAATACAAACAGCCAGCAAAGTGATGGGTAGCACAGATGCACCTAAATTGATTAAATTGCTGTTGCTAGAACACACACACTGCAATCTCTTTCCCTTCTACATTATCCAAGGTACCCTGCTTTTCTTCTCCAGTCCTTCTAAAGCGCTCTTGTTAGCAGGCAGAGAGAATTAAGTTGACTCGACAATATTAATGGATCTAATTCAGCAGTGGCATGTTCAGAGAATGCCACCTGCCTTCTTTTTAAGCAAAAGATACTGAAACAATGCTTTACCCAGCTGTTTTAAAAGCTAAAATTAGACACACCTGTTTTAGCAGTTGTTTCAGCAGCTGGACACTGAGATGTGGATCAATAAGATTTACTCACAGCTTTCTCTCCTCAGAGCCAATAGCGTGACTTTAGTGTTTAGTGAAATTTGTATTGCTGGGAATAGTGTGCATGAATCAAGAGATCAGGGTGTTCCTCTTCTCCATTGCTGTACCTTGCCACAGTGCAAGAAAAATTGCCTATTCAGTGGACGAGCTGATCAAGACATACCACTGGTCTTGATCTAGTAGTATATGGGGATGAGATCTTGAACCACATATAAACCAGTGCAGTGATAAGCCTGCAGGTATCATAAAATTACAGGCTTGTGAGGCTTGCACTCTTCCATTTGCCACAAAGAGCTGTTAATCTGGACAGCTAAAGCCAACAAGTGGATCCTGCCAACTTTTCCATTATTGATCCTACAGTAATCCAGCTAATGTGCAAAAACCACTTCCCCTGCATCTAAACCTCACTGTTCCTGCCAGTTGTATCCTCATTCAGTGGGCTTCTCCAACGCAGAAAAACACTGCACATCAGAAACAATAAATACTGAGATGTTAGAGAAGAATTGACTGTAAGATTAAGGACAAATTAAACTAAATCTTAGTGAGATTATAGTTTAAGCATTAGATAGAACTACTAGGTTTCTCTATCTGACCAAGCTGCTTGAGAATCTCTAAACCTTCTCTTAAAAGGAAGAGCAAATTTTCTAAAGTTGTATTTTACAACCTAATTCTGTTTACCTTGTGCCCTGAAGCAAAATCAGCTTATACAGTGCTATCCAGAGCTACTTATTCCCAAGCGAGTGGCAACCCCCCTGGTATGACTGTGGAACCAAGTGGTAAATAGGATTAATCAGATAATCTGTGTTATGAAGAAGTATGCAAACAAACAAACAAACAAAAAACCTAAATGAATTTATGTTGCAACTGAGAAGATACACGATACAATTCTCAAAGTTACAGCTCTCACAGACATTTTAAAGGTGCTGTAAATTTGTAGATATTAATGCACTGAGTGCACAAAGTACTGTACACTACTCATAAACATCTCCCAAATTATGTGCTTATCTACACGCTTTTCCAGGGATTTGCACCTGTGTGTTTTCACAGAAAAGACAGATGTACACTCATCTTTATGAATATAGAAAGGTGCATGCACATATAAAGATATTATCTGTAATGTAAAAAAAAAAATGCATGCAGACATACAAGCATGCCCACACAGCTTAACAGCCATGGGAGCAGATGCTTCAGGAGACAATGCACACCATCCAGTTCCAATCAAATACACCTCAGATTTTCCCTTTCAAACAGAAGGAGAGAGAGAGCCAACTTGGTTGTCAAATCCAGTTAAAAAGTTTGTTGAGAGCATTTGTGATGATAGCTAAAGATGCTTAGAGAAGTGGGGCCATCACGGTCAAGCTGTACAAGTTGAACTCAAGAGCACTGAAGACAGAAAAGAGGGAGTGACACAAAAGACTTTTCCCTCCTGTCTTTCTGGAAAGTGATGAACAAATCCTTCAGAGTGATTACACCTGCTGGCCCCACTCTCAAGTCCTCATCAGAAGATGCTCCTATCTTCTCTCAGATTCAATGCACCTAGTAAAAAGTGATCAGAGATTGACATGATAATAATCTTTCCTCATTAGAAAGCAAGCCCTGGACCTGACTGAATATGACTTCTCTGTCAAGCCTTTTGTGGGCTGTAATAGTACTCAGCCAACATCAAAAGGCACAACACTTCACGTGAACAAGACAAAACAACATATCAAGCAATCTTGTCTTTTTATTTGCTTTTTCTCTTCTAAGCCTGCTGAGTGAGGTGGGAAGGTGCAAGATTCCTTTTTAACTTGTATAAATGCCTGTAAATGTCACAGAAGAACCTTGTTAAGAGAAAAGCCTTCCAAAGGCTTTTCTCTTCTTAAAACGGTTTGCCCTTTTTTGTTTTGTTTTGTTTAATTTAAAAATTGCACTCTCAGCCCACTGCCCTTGGCCGTTCCCAAGGCCAGCTGACTGCAGCAACCCACAGCAGAGCTCCCAGCATTCAGCTGCAGCAGCATCCATCGGGCAGGACATAGTTCTGCCCAGGGGAGAGGGAGTGCACGAGGACACACATGAAAAGATGAGAAAATCCCATCAGGGTACAGACTGAAGGGACCTCTCTCATCAAACAGAAGGACTCTCTCCACTAATAAATAAATAAATAAATGAAAGCTTGAAACACATTCATTGCTTGCTCTTTTACATTTTCTTTTCCTTTTTTTTTTTTTTAATTGGCGTGAGATTGAAGACAGTGACTAATCCTCAAGAACTGCAGCCCCAGAGACAGCAGCACCTCCACAAAGACAGAAGCACCGAGGCCTCTGCAGAACACCAGCTCTGCTACTGAGAGTGCAGACAGGAAAACTTCATGTAAATAGGGGTGAGTGGGCACAGCTCGAGCCTCCCTACTGCTGCTCACACAACACAGCTCTGGTAGCTATGACATGCTGAGGAAGATGGGTGGTATAATAAATTGTTATGAGAGTTGTATTCTTGCAGATGAGGATGGACTACTGGCTATTCTATCAAACCAGATAATTAGGGAGAGATGCAGAGTTTGTGCTCAGCAGCCTCTATGAATCACCTTGTTCCCTTGTAGCCACAGCTTTAGTATCATCCCAAAGGTCCCTCCCCTCTGCTCAATCTACCTCATTCCTTAGTGTTACTAGATTTGTAAAAATTTGTTCTGTACTATAGATTCCATTTCTGATCTTACCAGAAGGATGTCAGGAGGAACAGCTGTTTTACTCTGTAGCCAACTGTAAAGCTCAGAGAAGAGATCATATCCTATGGCCTGTTCAGCAAAGCATACTGCAAAATGGTGTCATTATGCTATTGTTCTTCAAGACATTATATAATCTTTGAGAACACAGGCTATCATATACACTGCAACACAACACATAGGAATAAAGTCAGCCACTGAATTTACGAGGGCTGGTATTGTGGAAGGAGAACCTCAGGTCACTGTGAAGCAGCCCTGCACACTATACCACTGCAGTCTTTGTCAGCCCTAGATTTGCTGGCACAGACAGCTCAAGGGGGACTTCTACACTGGAAAGATGAAACCTCATAAAGGTCATTTTCTTCCTTTCCCACCTTCCACAGTGAGCCCAATCTCTGGCAGAAGTGGAGGGCTGCTCCTCTCCAGGCTGAAAAGCAGAAAGTCCAGGCTACTAAGTCAACCTGCACTGAAGGTCTCTGATTGGAAGCTGGTCCCAAGCCAGCCCCTCCCCTGTAAAGATGTATGTACATAATATAACAGCATTTGTTTTATTTGCCTTTCTTTTTGGATCTGAGAAAGGGGAGAAGGAAACAGACGGTTCATCTGTGTACTGGAGGTATTTCAACTGTAATAGCTAGAAAATGTCTGTTCAGAAGAATTAAATGAGCAGATATATAAACACCATGTACTTGCAGGAGATCAGATTTTAAGATATGTATCAGACACCAGTGGCCTCAAAATTAAATTATGCACTAGCAATAAGAAAACATCTCACATTTAAGAACCAGCCAGAATTATTCTTGATCAGTGAACATTTCAAAATGTCTTTTCTACAGAGGCACATCCAGGTGTTTGCTAGGCAGGTATAAAAGAATGCTACATTACTGGAGCAGCATTTAACTGCTGTGATCAGTTAAACATGCATTTATTTGCCTTTTGAGGGAGGAAACTGAAAGCTAAAAATGGAGTTGTTTTAGGTCTCTGCTGCTAATTACTGGCCTTGTCTAGTTAAAGCTTAGCCAGGCAGTGTTCTCCCTTATGCTGCCTCAGTTTCCTTGGAATCCATCTTGCTCAGGAAGGTATAATATTTCCTCTGTCTCCCCTGTGACCACCTGTCTCATCCTTTTTCTTTTTTCCTTCCTGTGTCTCCCTGTTCCATGGGCTACAGTAGGAGAAGGATCAAGATTAGCACACACACAGCCCCACTTCCTTGCCTTGTGGCCTGCAGCAGTTCTCAATTCCAGGAATGTTCCCTTTTCATCATTATTACCAGCTGGCATATTATTAGCATAAGGATGAACAACACAGCCGTGTTACCTTTCCTATTCTGCAACACCACAGTCTGCTGATAAGCCTGAGTAGTTTTAAACAGAGTTATGCTTTCTTTCGTGCCCTCTTGCAAGCCTGGTGCTCTGCCAGGCAGCTGCAGAAGGGATGCTCTGAATGCTGAACATTCCCCGCATGGCAACCCGACAGCAGATCCGACGTGGAGGCACATCCAGGCTCCTGCAGCTAAAGCCTGGTGAAAAGAATGAGCCTTTCTGCTGCCTTGAAAATGATGGATGAATGCAGAGGCTTTTCACAGCCTACAGCCGTATGATCCCAAACACCGCCCCTGGAGCCCTGAATGCAATATAAATTGCCACACAAAGAAACACACTCAATAGCACTGACCTTAAAGGTACCTAGAACAAGAGGTAATATAAAAGGCAACATAACTCCACAGAATCAACCTTTGTTTGAAGGGTGTGTTTATATGTAGAGCCTCTGTATTCATGTATTAAATTCACTACTGGCACATTCACAGATACGAGAAAGAGATAACCTGTCTTGTTCCTTTTGGACAGGATTAAAATCTTTTCCATTGGTTCAGGACTTCTTGAGAAACATAACTGTTTCTCTCACAGATCTCAAAAGCCAGTACATTCTAGAAACGGTGAGAAAGTCCTCCTTTTGGTATGGCCCTAAAAGGAATTCTAACATTATATGCATTTTCTCACCTTCTAGGAATTGACTAGATCAAATATACCTTCAGATGACACAGAAGGGTGAGTTTGGTGGTTGTTCATTTTCCTAATTGTCAAGACTGAAGCCTAGAAGAAAAGCTGAAGTCACATCCAGCAGGAAAGGCTACATTACCAAAACCTATCTATCCTTCCAAAAGCAGTCATAAGAACCTCTAGCCAGTGCAGTCCCAGCAGAGGGCAGACATTTTGTCTTTGCAATGTCCTCAAGCCAAAGGGGTGGGCATTTACAGTCAGTCACATGCTAAATACAATTTGCAGCTTGCTAGAAGAGAAGGCATGCTGCTAGCAAAGTTTAAGGATCAGCACAACTTCTTTGCATCAGTTGTACAAGCCAGCCTGGTAAGCCTCTGCTTTGTGTGGGGAAGCTGCCTGATAAAATTACATAGCACCCAAGGACAGCTTGTTTTCCGTATGCTCCCTATCTTGATCTACTAACCAATTTCATTAGTCACCTCAGTGACATTCAGCTAAGTTTCCAAGTTTTGTAACTTATTCATCAGCTAAAGAAAAATGAAAGTTTATATGTCAGATTCATGCAAAATACCAGAATATGCAGCAGTAGCAAGAAGATACCTCAGAATTTCCCACTCCAAAGCCAGCACCTTCTACACTGCAGAAGGTGTGCACTGATCAGCAGAATGCAAGATTTTATTCTACAATGTAGATGTGATCCTGACATTATAGGAAGCATCATACCAAAATAATTTACAGCAACCAACTATTATAAAGAGCGCACATAAATCAAGTGTTAATTATCTGTAGTTGACAGAGAGCAAGACTGGGGGCAGAAGGACATCAGGGGAGCCCCAGCCATTATTCCACCTTTTGTGCACCCAGCCTATCCCACCAGGAGCAGCCATTATTACCTTTAACACTGTTGATTTCCAGGCATACATTTCTGGATAAACAAAGCATAAAAGCAGTCCCTGGTTTTCATGGGTGTATGGTTTGATAAAGCCTCTCACTATGTGATGGCATGCTACTCTTTTTGTCATGACCTTTCCTTCATACAGTGCACAGGAGGAATAATGCCTGTTGAAGGTGTGCTTGTTTGATATTCTGCTTTATCTTCGTTGCTCAATTTGTAGCCCCTTTTCCTGCACACAGTACTAATCCTGCACAGAAGAGTAGTTTATTTCCAAATGGGCCTTTCTTTGGTGCCATTCAGAAAAGCACTGGACTGTTTTGAAAAAAAACTAATTACTTTGGACATCACCTTTCAGAGGTGATAGGCTCATTTTACAAATGTAGAACTCAGAAACAGAGGAATTAAGTCAAAATGCCCACTAGTTGTGAGCGCACAATTTCAGATTGCAAATTCTGATTGCATGACACCTCACACATTAAAAGCACATTTTGTGTGACGTGATTGGTGTTTTCAGAGCACAATATTGTTTCCTCTTAAGCTGTAGGATCTTCTGTCAAGGACCAGAACACAAGGAACACGTAACTCATGGACGGTTTGGGAAAAAGGCCTGATTTTAGTAACATATCCCAGCATCATACCATGACTCTGGGGAAAAAAAGAATAGATGTAAATGCATATGTAGAAAGGTATACATATACACACAAAAGCACGGCATTCTGTGAAATTTACTTAAACTTCCAGTGAGTTCTTTTTGATTTAATGAGATGCTACTGTATCCACTGACATTTCTGTTTTACATTTTTTATTGAACAAATCTTGAACTGAAAACTAGATTTTCTTCAAATTCCCCTACCTGCATGATGCAAGGAAATGAAAACGCCTGTCAGCAAAAGTAATGTGTTTAATACCATGCCAGCCCTAAACATCAGTAGAGATTTCTGTGTATTGCAGATAATTCTATCACCAAGCCATATTGCTCTGTGATGTGCTTTTATCTTTGCTGTAGGATAATATCAATATTTCAAGCATGAGCAAAGGAATGTTTTATGAGATTGATGTGGGAAAATACAGTGACAAGTACATAAAAAAGGGCAGAGAAAAATGCCAGGTAGTCATCATAAATGCCTTCCATTCCCACCAGAATTTGTTTAGATTATCCAACTCTAATCAACAGGTTGAGGTCCACTGGGGGCTCAGTGACTTTCATTACATTTCCATCACCAAAGAAGAAGAGCAAGCAAAAGAGGGCACGGATAACGGAATGTGGAGGCTGTCACATACATCCTAGGAGCCTGCACAACATTTACAGGCCAGAAATATGTGTTTTGTTAAGCTTTTAAATTAAAAAGCAGTGATTTATAAAAGAAGGAAATAGAATGGGAAAAAATTGTTAAGCCATTTACCGCATTGTATATATATGCCTGGTAAGAGCAGGATCTTGCAAGACTATGGGGATAGAGATACGTTCAGAGGAACCATCTCTGCAAATCCCCGATGATTCCCCAAGAAGGCAGCTATATTTGCACACCCAAACAAGAAGTTCTCCCTGTATAGATCTGGAGGGGGAATCTTCCATCTCTTGTCTATCTCTGAAAAGGACACAGCTCTTCTGAGAAGAAAAAAAAAAACTGTGTTATGGGTGCAAACATGAACAAACAAGGCAGTTTTCCCCCAGTACAGCTACCTCTGCCCCACACTGGCAGAAGATATAAGGTAGTTTATACGAGCTGTGATTCTAAGCCTTTTGGCAAATCTTGTGTCACAGTTTGTTAGACTGTTTCTTTCCTTTGGGTTTGCAATTCCTCCCTGTTTGATAACAGAGCTGATGACTATTACTTAACCCCTTTCCAGATTAACACTGACTTATTCAGTCAGACTAAAGTCTTCCTGCAGCATGGTGTTAGGTATCTCAATATTTGGGTGTCCGACTAGCAAACCCTTAAAAAAAGCTGTTTCAGAAGACTGATCATCACTTTCTGCAATGAGTTTTTAAACCTAATTTCCAATAATAAAAATCAAAGTAATCAAAACTTCTACTTCTATAAATCTTGACTGTTTTGATTAGAAGCAAGAGCAAATCTTGCAGCCCAGTGTCTTCTAAAGTGCCCTCCAACTCTGCTGTCCTCTTATCTCTCTGACTCAACATGCTATCCCTGGGGACATTCTGCTAGTTTTTAGTTTATCTGGAACAGTGCTCATTTCAAAGCCAATTTAAATGAAATGCCTAAAAATCTCATAGAAAATAATTCTCATAATAAGCACTGTACCTTTTATGATGTTACATTATTACCAAGAAGTAGATTCATTTGTTTCCCCAAAACCCTCACCAACATCTTTTAAATACATAAATAAAAATGGGGACTTTCAGAAGATATTATTTCACAATATGTGGATCTGAGACATTTTAATAAGAAATGCCCCTCCAGGCTAAGAGGTATGAATTGTACACCAAAGGGAATGGTTTAATACACTGTTTAATGCTATCATCAAAACTGATGATAGCATGATGGCTTTTATACATTTTAACGTTTCTTCAGAGCTGGAAAAAATGAAAGTAAGAATCATAGCTGCATATTAGCTAAGTGTCACAAGTGCCACTCAACCAGCCAGGTGACATGCAGCTCCTTCAACACTCCCTCCATGACCAGATAATATTACCTTAACAGAAAGATCCAGGAAATTTTCTCTGAAAGCAGCCCTCCAGGACCATTGACTCTGTACACCCCACTAGATCATATAGAATCCCTCTCACCTACCACATCCTCACCCCACAGTCTACACTGTGTGTATTTTCAAAAGCTTTGCCACATAGGTAAGACCTGTTGATAACAGCATTCAAAACAGCGGCAGTCTGGGTCTCAGCTGTGCACGCCCCAACAAAAAGTATTATCCTGTACATAACTGCTTTACTTTGCTTTTACATTCTTCCAATGAACAGGAAGTCCCTAGGGTCTTGTTAATAGTCAACAATAAAGACTGCACGCATTTGTTAGCAGAACAGCAATTTAAAAAAAAAAAAACACTAACAGCAAGGTATTTCTCCACTTTACAATGTGCTATTTGTTCTTAGTTCTATACTTTTTAAGACTTTTAAGATGCTTTAACCACTTTCACATGTTCACTGAGGGTAAGATGTAAATCCATTCTGAGCCTGTTCTCTGGAGGAAAGGAATCTTGGGTTTCAAGTCTCCTTGAAGACTAGTCACCTCCTAACAATCAGGCAACATCACCCATGGCAGTGTTTGGACATATCAAGAATATAGGACAACTGCCCAATGTTTTTTGTTGTTGAGTTCCTGGCAAAACAGCAGTTCCCTGTTCTCATCCCAGTTAAGATCCACAATTTCCCATCTAGAGCAGCAGAAGAAACAGGCTAAGATGGCATGGAAGAGCTCGTAACAGAAATTTCCAAACTGTCTACAGCCTTGAAGTATGTGCATGCCCCTTTCTTCTTCTACAGAGCATGTTTTCTCCATGTGAGAAGAAGAAAGTGGATTTCACAGGGCAAGAGACTTTTTGTTGTTGTTGTTGTTGTTTTTTGCCTTATTTTTGTTTTAAGAATGAGTTGATTTTGGTCTTAAAAACTGTATCTATAATTAAACATACGCTTGTGGATTTTCTTCAAGTGCTGAACAGGCAGAATGCTTTTCCTCAGCTCGGCACTGCTGCTCTGTGATTATGTCACAACTGATCTTTAACTGTTCCATCTGTGGGTTATTCATTGCCTCTCCTCATGCTCGTCTGCTGGCTATTTATAAATTAAACTCCACTATCACAGCATTCAGTAGCTTCCCTGGAAGAGTCTAAATTTGCAGAATAAAATGCTGAAGTTGCACAAAGACTCTCTACATTGGAAAAAAAAATCCCACCTCACAAACTGTGGATAATTGAAAGCATTTCTACTTGGGCCTATTCTAAGTATCTCCATTTGATGCAGCCATTTTGAGCTTTCAGGAGGCATGAGGACACAGTTTAGCTTACTGAGAAACATTTGCACACGCAATGAAGTCCTGGCTTGCAGTACATTGGAAAAAACTATTGCCATCAGTAGGTAGTTTAGCTTCTTGTAGCTTCAGAAAGCCTATGGGGAAGTGACTGGAAGCTGAAAATACCTGGGCATCTTATAACCATACTTTTCCAGAAATAAGCCCCAGGGACCAGATCCTCAGGTATAAGTCTGCATATTCCCATTGCCTTTGGGAAGTCTTCTTATTTATACCAGCTGAGGAATCCGTTTTTGCATGTGTAGCTTGTAGCCTCCACAGTTCTTCTCCCAAGAATAAAATGAGAATGATAAAAGCTAAATGTGTATGAGGACATGAAAAGGAAGCAAGTCCTGCTTTGTCTCTTATTAGTAAAATTCTGAAAAAGGCAGAGCTTGGAACAGTTCCTTCTGGTACACAGGGCAAAACCAGGCACCAAGGCAACCTTCAGAATTATGAGCACATTTTCTTATATCTGATAGACTCCCTTCCTGACCTTGGGTAAGTTGATTAACCTTACTTTTCTAAGTTGTTCTGATTGTGGTATGACTCCATACCTCCCATAGAGGTTGTGGTGCTGAAATGGACAGTATCTCTAAAATAATTGAAGTGTTTTTGATGAAATATGTTATGCAAGAGAAATAATAGAAGTCAATAAAGCTGTGACAACTGACACTAGCTGAGGATCTTCCCCTTAACGTTTAACAGGATCAGAAGGAGGCTCAGCTGAAATGACACGAAGCCAGAGACATTTGGTGGTAGTAATATCATAAATAAGTCAAAGGGTTTACTATTTGCTATGGTAATATGCAGCATTTTTCATCTTCTAGTCACTCCAGCAGCATCCATTAATTTTCAGACCTTCCCTTAAAGAGAGATCTATAAATATGATCCCCATTATACAGATAAGAAAAATCAGGCAGATGGGTGATGTGACTTATCCTACAGAACAAGATTTGAGAAGTCAAATTTGAACCTCTTGCTCCTAAGCCTATTCTCAGGACTTCTTTTTCGCTTTTTCAACAGCAAAAGCTCATTTATTGCTCCTTTCTCCATAATTCCCTGCCCAATTCCCTGCTAGATACTGCTCAGATGTTCTTCTATAAAATTCTCAAAGCCTGCATAAAGAAAGTGAAACTGAGGGAAGTACTGTTGGGCTGAGAACTCTTCTCCTAGCAGCCCCTTTCCTCAACTTCCAAGAAAGAATTAACAGTATTTGCCCTTAAAAACATTTCTTCCTTGCTCACTATTAATCCCACACAACACCTAGGATTGCAATCACAGCAACCTCTCATCTCAGAAGCAGTTCTTGCTAGAACATGCCAGGACAGGGTCTGTCACTTCATACTGCCTACTGCTTGTTTCAGGAAGAAATTCATGACCTGCTTAAGCCCATGGGATGTATTATTGTTGTAGCTATGGCTCTCGAAGGGGCCTGCTGCTGGAGGATGCAAGGCTGAGGTTATATAACTCTGCTGGTTCAATCCAGCTGTTTTCAGGGAGCTCAGCAGCTCTGTGCTGCTTCCATTCCTATCTGCAATGGGTGCCAGGCCCAGCTGCTGGGCACTCAGTCTGAGTAATAGCCTTGAGGGGAGTCTCCACAGATTAGTTTCTGTGCAGAGAGAATAAATGTATTCGAATCAGTACGCTACTTGAAAATGCAAAAATATCATTGTGTGCCTGGATGCTCCTGTGCTAAAGTATCATGGCAGATGGAAGAGTAACATGAAACAGGACAAATTATTCAACTGTTATAATGTTATCAATCTGCAACAGTACAAGAGAATGCAGTTTACTTTATTATAAAGACTTCCGCTGCTGCTTACAATAAGCATGCTGCAGCAATATTTGGGGCAATTACTCTTGAATGCTAGACTTTTTTTTTTTTTATGCTGTATACTCTAGATTTACACTAATAGATCAGAAAGTGGAGCTCTGGATACATTAACTTTACTTAAACAATAGACTAAAATGGGATAAAGGAGAAAATAAACAACACTACCCAATCAAACCTCAGCACTTACTTTTGATAACACCACAGTGTGCTACACTTGCAAGTCTCATTTCCTGGCTATATTTCCCTTCTCCAGAGGAAAAGCAAGGATGGTTTTGTTTTGTTTTGTCCATTAAAAACAAACAAAAATTAATTGCAATAAAAGTGTGATTTTTTTTTCCAAATTAAAATTGAGATAATGAGGAAGCAAAATGAGTTTGTGTGATTAGATAATCACTTTTCTCATTTCTCTCCAAAACAGAAAGGTAAAGAATGATGTATATTTGCACTTGTTGACACTTCTGTACTTGGATGATGTAACTTTTGGTGCATCTCTATTTTATATTCTAAAGATAGAATATCAGACACACGGACTTTAAAGTTCTTCATATTCAGATGATACAGCAATAACAATCAGCCAAAAAATTCTGTGGAGGAAAGACAGAATTATTGCTGCCGTTTCCAGTGTTCTTTGCTTACAGAAGTGTAACAAATTTTGTCATATTTCCAAAACTTTAGATGTTCAATTTGCATATTAGGTTCATAACACACTAAACATCATCTGTTACAAAACCAAAGAACTCCAGGACAGAAGTTTAATGCTCAGAGCTAACAGAAGAGGGTTCAGCTGGAAGGGACTCTGACACTGACTCCCTGCATAACTGTGGTAAATTTCTTGTGTTCCTCTACAGGGAGCTATTAGACACAATTCATTAACATACTTACATGTGATTTAAGACCATCAAACAGAACATATTGAAGGAAAAGCACCACCATCATAGACTTGCATTAATTTATCTTAACAAAGTCGATGCTATGTTATCTTTAATTACAAGGCAGAAGAGGGAGGTAGGCAGGCAGATTCACACTATCTGATAACTCATGTGACAGGGATAACCATGATGAGTAGATGAACAGATTCACAACAGCTAAAACATCCAAGCCTTTGTGCAAAACTACAGGTGAAAGCAATGGCATGTTTCATTTAGAGCCACATCTCCTAATGCTGTTTGTCTGAAAAGCAGAAGAAAGAGAAGGTAGCAATTACTGTTGGGGAAAACATAAAAGATGACTGCTGTGTGTGTGTCAGACACTGAGGAAAATTACTACTTTGTCTTTAGTACAGAGATGAGATTCTGGAGCCAAACAGAAGCTCCCCTGTAAATGCAAAGTCCAACTATATTCAGTATGAAAAGGTGATGAATTCAGATGGATCAGAAACAGAGCTGCTCACACGGTATTTTTGGCAGAGAAATTTTCCTAATAATCTAGACTGCACACCTGTTACTTAGACATGGTAGTGGTGCCACCCCATTTTGCGAGATGTAAGTTATTGATGAAAATTACTTGGGATGATGATGGGACATGAGGGAGGTAATCTCAGTTGAAACTTGGATTTTTAGATGGATTTAGAGAAAGATAGCTCTGTGCTGCCAAATGGAGAGCATACTTTGGGAATTGATTCCAGGATTCTCTTTTCTCTTGGTAGTACTGATCTGAAATGATATGTTATGATCCAGGGGGTATACCCCGAACAAACCAGTGAGTTATTAGGCATGTGAGCTTTCCACTCTTAGGCCTGAGTTTCTCTACACGACTGCTGGCTCAGAGGGAAAGACCTTAGCAGTCAAAAATAAAAATAATAAAAAAGAAATCCAGCACAAAAGCCCAGGGGGAATGGGGCTAGACTGTAACAAGAAAAAGGAATAAATAAATGGGAAGCAATGTGCAAGCAGCACTTAAGTCTGTGTGAGGTTAATGCTAACCGCTTACTCCAAGCTGAATAAATGTTGCCTGGGGATTGTGATTAGAGCAGGCAGCTCAGTAGAGGCAGGAGCTCCTCAAAGTTGGAGCCAGGAGGAAGCCCTGGGATCTCCACAAAGCAGTGAGCATTTCTGAACTCTATCCCCATTTGACCAAAGGGAACAAGATGTTCACAATAAGGGTGTAAGCACTCCACTCCATACTGCATCCATCTAAAGCATTGCCATCATGCCAGGTCACGCAGAGATGTCATGTCATTGTCACATTACCATCAGGGAGCCTCAGCGTGACTGGAACTGTCATGTGCCCTGCCCAAACTGACCACCCTGTGTAGGCAACAGCATGAAATGCCTTTTTACCACTTTGCAGTCCCAGCTCTGAGACAAACGAGCAGGCAGTCAAATGCTGATCAAAATCCTCTTCTGAATACTCTGCCTCTTGTAATACCTCTGCTTTCTCAGAAGCAGGTATTGGATAAGACTGCTCAGGCATAGCCCACAGACAGAAGAAGGAGCCAAATTATTCATTTACTTGTTCTGATTCTTATTACATTCTACCTCCAGGTACGTAATCAGGCTTTTATTCACCTAACTGCTTTATCCTCTAACAAGCTATTCATCTGAAGAGTTTGCGCTGCAGGATTCCCCCTGTAAGGATCTTTCTTTGTTGTGTTCAAGATAGAATTCACTGCCTCAGTGCCATGCTTTTGCTCATTAAAAATAATTTCCCAGCGAGTTTGGATCCAGTAGCTCTTCAGTCATATTAAAGGCCCTGTTGCAGCATTAACTCCAGAAAGCATGTTGAAGACCAGCAGGGAAAATGAAAGGAAAAGGTGAAAACAAGAAGCTGGAAGGACAAGACTGGTTACTGACAAATGATAAGCAAGCTCAGATGTGTTGCTGCCCACTGCGGCAGAGATTCCAGCAGCACTGGGAAACATGTTTCACCATACAGTCAGACTGTGTCCTCACCAGAGCTCTCCCCAACCCCAGATTCAGCTCTAAGAGTATTTTCTCTTCTGCCTCATTCTCTTTCCTGCTCTTTTCCCCTCTATGACTTCTTTGGCTATCTACTTTACTACTACAACTCCAGTGTTCCCTAGTTTGGAGTCTGCTTGTCAAATACAGACTCTTTCTAGTTTTGTGGAAATTTGGTATAGGGAAAGTCTGTAAAGCAGACTGTAAGCAGCAAACTCACTAACACAAGCCATTGAGATGGGATGTGCCAAGGCCAGTAAGTTGATATCAGCTCCTTCACTTTCACAGCAGGCAGCTCCCTTGCCAGAAAGTTTTGTATGGGTAGTGTGGGGCATGCCTGCAGCAGCCTCTGTGTTAAAATATGTAACACAAATTGACAGCTTTCCCTGTATCTCTGTTTTCACATAAATAAGAGAGATGACACAGTCTGGTGGTAAAGAAAAATTATGTCAAGATACAAAGCATGTTAATCTCCCTCCCTTTGTGATTTAATCACAGATACTAGTCAGTGATCTATTGCTAATATACCACACAAATAATGAGTCACATTATTCAATGAAGCATCAGCTCAGACAAATACAGGAAGCAGCAGTGTACTACTTTTCATCAAGTGGGCCAATTTCATCTCCAATACAAATTGGAAACCTTCCTGAGGTTTTTCCTCAGTCAAAAACAGCTTTATTAAAAAAAAAAAAAAACAGAACCACCAAAATACAGCAACTTATAAGACCCTTAGCATAAAAGTGCTGATTGCTTCAGGGGACACTGGATAGCATTATGCCATCTTCTTCTCTTCAGTATGTAGAACTGGAGAAATGGGGCAGCCTGTCATGGCACTCCTGGACACTGAAAAACAAGCATCACTGGCTGCTGTTCAGCCCTATGGGAATCACTAAAAGATCCAAAAACAAACTGCTTTCCTTGCTTTGAGAGGAAATATTGCTCCAACCCTACGAGTCAGTGTGCTGGAAGCTGCAGCGCCTGAGGTGAAACTGGGAGACATAAAACCACTGCCTCATAGCACAAGGGGAGGTTTTCTAGACCTTCTCTATCTTTAATCTTTCTGAACAGAGGCTGTCCCACTCACTGAGACCATGTAATCTACTAGGACTACAAGGGAATATAAATTGGGGCCTCCAGGCCTGAGTGGCTCACATCACTGTTCACTAGTGCCTGTCTACTTTGTTCCTGGGCTGCACCACAAGAAGCCTTTGATTTGTCTCTCTAGCTTCCTGCTATGCTGGCACTTCCAGGTGAGAAGTGGCTCCTCCACCTGCACTGAAGCCCTCAGGAAATATTGCAGTCTGGTTTATCTCAGGTATCCACTGAACAGGTATAAGTGGGTTGTTTCACAATGAAGCAAGAAAGGAGAGCCAAGTATACAAAAAAACATTACCGAATGGAGAAAATGTAAACAAAATCTAAGACTTGGAGTTTAAATCTTAGACACTCTCCTTTCTTCCAAAATTTCATCTGTAACCTGTCAGCACGACAGCTAGTGTGGGAATACAGAACATACTGGAAGAAAACTGTCCTCCTCAGACTGGACCAAGGGGTGGTGATGGTAATGTTCAGAAAGAATCTTCCACCAGAAAGGGGAAATAGTAGATTTTCCATTCAACAGAACATGGAATTAAAGCAAAGAGAATATAAAATGCTGGAGCCAGAATCAAAGAGCAAGCAGAGGCTGAGCTAAGGGCATAAACAGGCTTTCTAGATGCCTAGCCAGTAACTCTCTGTCCTAGAAGATGTGCTTTATAAAGCAGTTAAAAGAAAAATCTGCAGGCTGTCAAATAGAACAGACATTCCAAGAGCAATTAGGTAGTTCCACTCCTTATAAATATGTGAATATATGATTACATGGAAAGAAACAACCATGAACTTGTAGTACAAATGTAAGAGAAAGTCTCGTAAGTCACTCTGTACTCTATCACTCTTGCCTATTTGTTACTGGTTGCAATACGTGGTTTCTAGCTAGATTTGACAAGAACAAATATTGCAAGCATGTGGAAATAAAGAGGAAAACACTGGCCAAGATTCCATTGTGTGAACTTTTGGTACCTGCAGCAGCATAGTAAGCATCACAGTCCTGATGGCTAGGACTCACCTGTCTTCACACTGACCTCTATCTGGGCAAGTCAGACTTCCTTCAGAGACAATGGGGGCACTGACCTACTGAGTCCTATCACTAAACCATGTCCCTTAATGCCATGTCAAAGGGATGAGGCTGGACTCTTCTCTGCAGTGTGTGGTGATAGGGTGACAAACTGAAGCATAGGAAGTTACACACGAATGTGCATAAGAAGTTCTTTGGTGTAAGGGGGACAGAGCACTGGCACAGCTGCACAGAGAGGTGGTGGAGTCTCCTTCTCTGGAGACGTTCCAGACCCACCTGGACGCCTACCTGTGCAACCTGGGCTGGGGAGCTGCTTTGGCAGGGGGTTGGACTGATGATCTCTAGAGGTCCCTTCCAACACCTACAGTTATGTGATGCTGTGACTTCCAAGACTGGATTCAGCTGGTCTAATTCAGATGTCCTTTTTTGAAAAAAAAAAAAAAAAGCAGATACCAAGACCACCTGTCTTACACTGAAACTAAGGCTAGAAATACTATTTTAAATGAGTATCAGCATTGTGTACATGCATACATTCTTAACTGAATGGCATTCCAGTCATTAGATGAGAAATGAGGATTGAGAAAACTTAATGTAGAATAATTTAAATTGAAATTTTACAGAAGGTACTCTATATCTTATAAAGGGAAACTTGTGTTCCATAAAGACTAGCAATGATAACATGCTCCTTCAAATAAATTCCCTTACATTACTGCATACTGCCAGACCAAGGTGGTACAGAATCTGAGCTGTGTTCCTCATGCATCAAGATGTTTGCTAACAAATCTAGAGCACAGTCAATCAACAGAAAGGCTGGTCATTACATTAAATCCAGCATCTGTAAATTCAGATTAATTCCAATAAGAGACCATTACAACTCCAGGACCCAGATTTAAGCTAGTATAGGTGAAATTAGTTTGACAAATCCAGCTTTCTTGTTAATTCAGTGAAAGAAAGGTTGTTAGCAGTGACTAATCAGAACAGTCTCTTAGGGAAATGTAGAGCTTAATTACCCTGGTGTACTATTCAGTGACTTCCCTAGACATACCACACACTGAAAGATACGTGACAATGTGGGTGCTGCAACATGAGCTCAGGACAGCCATGTTAGTAATGAGTGATTCCTCTCTCCCTCTTTCCCAAAGTGCATTAGCTGCTATGGTGACAGTACCATTAGAACAGGCAGGGCAACCAGATCAACTCCATGCATATACTACTTATAATAAATGATGCATATCCTAAGCAGAGCTCTAGCTAGGTCTAACCATGGCATATTAACTAGTTCAGGTCTACCATACATGGTCTGAGATGTGTTTCTGTACAGAGGATGGAACTGAGAGAAAATTTCCTTATTCTTGATTCTAGGTCAGTTTCTTACACACTATAATGTAATGAACACAGAAAACTGCACAGCACACACTGCTGTAACACTTGGCAATGTGGTTTTCAGTTAAGAAAGCTTAAGGAATACCTCCCTGCTCCAAAAATCTAAGCATCCTTCTCATGAATTACAGTAGCACTTTAAATCACTTAATTTTTTTTCTTGCAGTTCTGCTTTTGAAAAGAAGCTGCAATAGATGCTACCTCAGCTGGATTAAGGGACTTCACAGAGCAGCCAGACATTCTGTTGTTGAACACTGTTTACCAAAGAAGACTGACATACAAATACAAACAAAATCAACATTTCTTAAACAGAACAGAAAAAAAAAGCTAATTTCTAATCTCTACCAAATTCCATATTCTCAATTAAAATTTTTACAGAAGAGCAATGAAGCAAGAACTTCCCTGCTTAGTTATATGTTTCTTTATCTTAAAGCAATAATTGCCAAATGTTTGCAGCAAGATGTAACCAATTCTGTTTCTGCTGCAGAAACTCATTTCAATCCTACTGCACTATAACCCGCATTGTTATATTCTTCCTGATCCCAGTCTCTGATCAATTGCTTTGGTAAATCTTAAAAGGATCTGAAATATTCGCCAAATTTGAAAGCACTTTGAAAGCTATGAAATAATGCTAATAAAAATAATAATAGAATAAACTTTTCCAACAGGAATGTACTTGTGATCTATTTACCTTCCCGTTTTAATTCTGTGTTTATTTAATAAATGAAGTATAAGTTCTGTCCTATCATAAGGAAAGCAACGCACTGGATCTCTTGGGAAAGCCAAGAAGTGAAATATCTTTGCCTTAACAACCAGTTCTACACCACTGTGGAGGCCAAAAAGAGTTGAGAAATCTCTGCAAAACTTCTAAGAAAAGAAAACTGTAAAATTTAACTTATCACCTCATGCAATTATAACTATTGGCCTTGGCACTCAATCTCCAAAGTCACTTCTGCTCTTTTTGCAAGAAGCAACAACTGCCATCAGTATTTCATTGAAAGAATAGGCAAGCCTCAGTTTCCCCATACATTACTGAAAGCAACCACTTGTGACTAAAAAGAATTTTTCTTTTAAATAGAATAATCAGTTTTTTATATTTTACAGTAAATTACCTGTAATTAATTAGGCTTGACTATATGAAGTCTGCCACTCTGTTGAAGTAAGCTGGGAAAATGAATGGAGGAATACCACGTGAATATTAATTTTTGACAAACTTGAGCTGCAGAAGTCAGAATATGTGATAACATAAAATAAAGAAGGACAACTAGACACACTTTGTAGCTGCTAATAATATGTCATGCTTTGACAAGAATCTTCTACTGAACTTCTACAGAAACAAAAAGGAACGTGCTTGATTGGGATCTTACACGCTTTCAGTTTGCCTGGAAGAGCACTAGTAGTAAATGTGTTGCAAAAACAAATAGTTCTTCAAAGACCAGTGGAGCTGCACAACTCTCCTTTGCACACTAGATAAGACTGATGGCTGAATACTAAGAGATTTAAAATCCCCAAAGGTCTGCATAAAGTCCAGAGACTTTATATGTATCTGTGACAGATAGTTACTACAGCCCTGTCATCATGTGTGCAGTTCTGTCACATCAGAAAATATTTCAATCTGGGACTTTCACAACTCAAAGGAAACAATGACACATTATTTGGGAGACTGAGTGATCTAATCATAATGCTTTTCTTATTTGTTTATATATTTATTTATATAATTGCTTCATTATAATGCTTATAATACACACTCCTCAGACCTCTTTTATAGATCTCTGTGCAACTATTTTGAGCCAAATGACAATAGGCTAAATTTTCTAAATTTTGTATATAGCTCAGATGCAGTAGGCTTACCTCTAATGTCAATAACTATAGACATTCCAGTATGTCTTTTCCACACCTTACAATCAGATCCACTAAATTAAAACGCTTCTGTAGAAAAGATCCCTATTTTGAAGATGCTTCCATGTTCTATTAATTTAATTTCCAATAGAGGAGCAATATGCTGCCAGTGGCAGTATTTTCACTTCACTCTGTGTGGATAAGGCAGTATTCTGATGTATAGATGCTGCAGGTTGGCCTTTCAAGATCGATAATCCTGGACAACCCTGCAGCAAAAGTAGGATGAGTACATCTACTGCTGTCTGCATCTCTCCATGTCCTATTCCTAAGTGGTGCCCACAGTTTTGAGAAGAAAGTCTGCAGAGAAAATGACTGCAATTTGGAAGGTGTCTCTTTATTTCCCTTTCCAAGCTGGCTTGCTGAGGCAGCAGTAATTGCAGAACAAGACTTACGCTGAGGGGTCCTCATGAGCAGAGCTTCCTGCTCCTGAAGCTTAATTCCCTGCTTCTTGACCTTGGAACAGCAGGGACAAGGGAGAAGAGGGAACACATCCGACAGTTGTTGCAGTGAAGATGGCAGAGTGGCCTCAGGGTTTAGGACACAGATCTTGTCCTCAGCTCTATTTTCTGCTGGATGTCAGCTATGGACATCTCACAGAACCTTTCCTTAGACTTGATTTTCTGTCTCTTAATCAACTGCTTTGAGATATTTGGAAGACAAGAAATGTAAGAAATTCTTGCAACATTTCATTATTAAATATAGGACTAGACAGACACCTTTGAATTTTGTTATTATTCAGATAGATAAATATAGCTGGTTGCACTGAGTCCCTTCTGTGTTTTCCTTCTGTGAATGTTACAGCAAGTGACAAGCAATGTGGAATGAGAAAAAAAAAACAGAGAAAGAGGAAAAAAAGAAACAATTTTAAACTTGTATGAGAAACTGTTTACAGAAAATTAATTTTGACTGTGTTAGCTTATTTGCATTTGAGGCCTGACTTTAAGAGGTACAGCTGTCTTATAAAAAAAAAAAGTGATTTTACAGTAGAAGTAATAAAAAAACAATACTGAAGTCTGCTGAACTCTCCTACAGTCAAATTCCTGAGTATCTTCCTCTTGTATGACATCAGAAGAATCTTATTTCTCTTCAAGCAATTAGTTCTATACAGCAAAATAAAAATAAATCACATCACACTTTCATAGGAAACTAAAAATAAGGATTTGTATCAAATGCACCATTTCTGGCCAGGAGTCACTGATAAGGTACAAACTGAACAGGGCAGTCAAATCACAAAAGCTTAGGGAGAATAGTATAAATTGGAGAGAGAAGTGGGTCTAACTGTCCATAAGGAAGATGAGAAGGCAATTCCTCTATAAAAAGTGTAAAAGAAGAGTATTTTTGCTGACTAACTCAGCCTTTCAACTACACAGAGCCAGAATCATGAAGCCAACAGAAGGCATTCCTTTCTGCCATCCCTGCACACCAAGGGCAGCTCCAGCCCAACTGAAGGGCCCAACAACCAAGACAGTCCTGATGAGCAGAGAAAGACAAAGAAGACATCTCTAGACAAAACAGAACCAAACTTCCAAGTGATGCTCTTTCGGTTTGGTCCCCTCCGCTACATCTATGCTTACTGCTTATGACACAGAAATAAATGGATAAACACATGGCTAATTTTTGGAGTCTCAAGATAACTCCAAAAGACTGTTGTATACCTTTCAGGGAGATCTTTGCCTACTCTTCACTAACAGCTCTGAAATATCCCCACTAGAACTGACAGGAGATTTACAATCACTTCATAGTAAGCAAAAGATCAACCTTCAAAGCAGTTTTATATCAATGAAGATGGATAGATACCAACATGTTGAGATGAGAGGAAACTAAGTTGAACTCAAGTAACTCAAGAAGCACTGCCCAGTCTTACCTCTCTTTTCTGGTTTGGGGGGATCTTACAGATACTAAAATAAAAGCAATAGAAAGGCTGTGAGAAGAGCCTAGGAGAAAAAGATACATTAGTATAAAACATCATGTTGTACAGAATAGCCAGAAAATGACAAAAAGGTCAGAAAAGAACATAAGAACTCCTGATTTTTATTCCTGGATCTGCCACAGTGTTAACAGCTCACCTTCAGTACATCACTTACATGTTTCTTGCACCTCCTCTTCCTAGTTTATAAAAGGGATAAAGATAATTTTTGAGCTGTTTGGACTTCTTTAGATAAGAAGTGTTGCACACGTGAAGGGTGTTAAAATTATTGTTATTCCATTGGGCTTACACTTAACAACAACAATCAACTCAGAAGTCCTTCTTAGGAATACTGTAGGTAGAACTTGACTATGATCTTGCAAATGCTTATAAGGTATTTTAAGAACAATAATTTCTGTGCCAGTTTTCTCCTATGAAGCTGTTGATGTAGACACCTTTCACAGAAAAAAAAAAAAACACAGCACCCTGCAATATAAAGCTCTAAGAGCATCTGGTAAAAGAGACAGAACTGTAAATGCTCGTGAAATGACAGCTTGTTTGTTGCATCACATTGGCATTTCATGACAACATTTTGCAATTTTATTCTTTACTGTGTCATTTGAATAGAATGAGCCTTTGTAAATTCAAACAGAAGCAAGTTCATAAGTCAGTACTTCCAAATTAAAAAAAATAAAAAAAAAAAACAAAAACAACCTCTTCCACCTTATTGACAAAGGTATGTGCATGTACATGTGTGTGAGTGTATGTGTATATATATACACATATATATACACACATGTTTTGTTTTATCTCTGAGCATTTCCATTCTGTAGTTGTAAATGAAAAAAAAACCCATAGCATAATGCAGTCCTAGTGGCTGCTGCTGAAAGAAGCCAACTCCTACCTGACATCCTTAATGATTACTGAAAGGCCCTTTCTAAGCATCTTCCAACATTTTCACTATATGGAAATATAATAATAATGTATAGTGGCATTAGTGCAGCAATATATAATATTAGAAATAAAATTAATACTACTAACTTCTACTGTGGCATGAGAATCATTTGGAGATATAACATTAGCACAGAATATTACAAAACAGTAAGTTTTGTAGTAAGACAGTTAATAGAAATGGCAAAGACAAGCTCAGTATCAGCGCTGCTTTCCATTTATACATGGAGCTTCATCTACTCAACTAGGAAAGAACATTCCCCTTCCATATTCTCTGATTAACACATAGTAGCAGCTGTACCAGAGAAGCATGGGCTTGGCACACTGCTCTGACTACTACGTCAAGATCTGCTCAGAGCTGCTAATAACAAACACATAAATCCTGTTCTGTTTTACAAAGATACTGCCTTCATCATCAGAGTTGCTGAGCATTTGAAGTGAAATGCTACTTCCTTCTTTTTTTATGTTTCTCTTTTTAATGACAGGATCTTTTCCAGTTTTTTTTTTCTAATCAAGTTTCCACAGACTGAGTGTTCATTACTGTCACAGTTTCAGAAAGGTTATGGTCACAGCATATTGTGTTGGTCAGAACTGTCACCTTTATCTGTGTTGTCCCTTTCGACCATCTCTGCCTGTCATCTTATTTTTAAAACAGAATCTCCTTGGGAAGAGGATTACATTTTTATAACAGTTACCCACTGTAACTAATATAAGGCGGCTGCAACACAAATAATGAAAAAGTTGTCAAGAATTAACAGAAGCACAGAAGGCTTCGTTGGTCAGTGATAGCAATGATCTTTAAAACCCAGAGATGCCTGGCTTGATGTATTATGCAAAGGGTTCAATTTCTCAATAATAAAGTCTGCATTTCAGAGTGAAGAGCTTTGGAGCAAACATTGCTAGCATCTGTCCATCTAGGAGGTACCAGCAATGTATTATATAAGGACCAAAGATAAAATTAGATTGAGAACAATGTGTAGCATCTTCTGGAGCACAATGACTCACATTCACACATGAGACTGTCAAGCTGGAACACAGTCACATAGTGTAAAAACACGGGCACATTTAAAAGTACGTCTTTATATTCTTCTGTAGAAAATATGGAGAAAACTACAGAGCTAGAGACATACTAGTGCTCCCCAGTTTATTGATTCCACAGGCCACAGAAATTCATAGATCATAGTAGATAAATAATATCTCCACCTTCTTCCCTACACTCTGAAAACCACCATGCAGAAAGAATTCACAAGAGAAATGATGACAAAGCAAAGATTAAGTATCCCTAAGAGAAGTCTCAGGATAACCTATTTGGAGGATGAAAACTATTCCTGTAAATGGCATGGCACCTCCATGCTTTCTTTGTATATCTTAGCTTGGCAGAGCCTGGAAAATGTGGGATTCTGTACAATTCTGCCACTCAGGAAAAGCATATTGTTCCCATTGTGGTACACACAAAGTGAGTGAGATGAGTAGATCTTTTTGCAACCATCCCATCTCTTTCCCTCATTTCAACAAAGTAAGCAATACTATTGAACCTCATTTTAATTCATTCCACATCCCAATTGTTGCACAGCCTTTCTCATCAACCAGTGCAATCAGAGTAGGGAAAGATTACCTTTACCTGCCAGTCATATGTTACCAACTTGAGTCCACAACCACTCTTGTTTTTAGAACTTATCAGAAAACAGTCCTTCAAGCAATTGTTGAGTCCTGACTATTGTCAGTGCCTACAGAAAATACTGTTAGGAACCACCTCCTGAGCACTGTCAACACCTTTCAGTGAATGTGCTTAAAAGATGTTTCCCAAATCCAGTCAAGAACTAACAAAAGATGGGTTCCAATGCTAACACCCGACTGTTATCACCACACATCAGCTGGTCAAAGGCACCTCCTGACAGATGTTGACATCAGACAGACAAAGCGCTTCACTTAATCTGTGATAACAGGAATACAGTCAGAATATATATATATATAAAACCTACATAACAGTTAAATATGTTATTTATAGTGTCATCTCATAATTATCAAACACAATATTCTGTACATTGGCCTAGGCTAGCAGGGAATCCCTACAACATGAGAATTAGGACACTGCATACCAATGAATAAGAATTATTCACCCATTTTGCCCAAGTCTGAATAAAAAATTACTAAAACTACCACAACGAACACATCATGGATCTTACTGATATGATATTTACTCTGCATCATATTCAGCTGAAATTTTAAGTTTTTTTAAGAAATCCTTAAGATTTCTCCTTCTCCTCATTGTACGTTTTTTGCTATTGTTCACTGTATGCAACACTTCTCACTCTCAATTTTCAATAATTATCTCATCCATACTTAGTCACAAGTTGACTCAAGTTATACATATTTAGTTTGTTCATATAAATTCACATGCAACTGTTTGACTCCCTTAGGAGATGTGAAAAACAAGCTGTGCTTTTACCGAAAGGAAAAGAGCAACAGATTGTCCCTCAGTGTGTATGTGTGTGTGTGTGTGTATATATATATATATACACACACACACATACAGTGTATGTTCTGGCACATGGTAGGGAGTATTTACTGTATGAGGCCATATGCTTCAAGAATTAGAACAGAGGAAAAAAGCCAATTTCTGAACGCTGTATGTCTACTTTACATATTGTAAAATAGAATCTAAATACATGGGAAACAGAGTTCACGAGATTCACAACGTAATTCATACAGGACATACAATCATATATAAACGTTCAGGAGTCAGCTTTGCAAAGAAATAAGGTGCAGTACTTCGTATCTGTACGAAGATGTATCACTGCTTCTATCTTTTCAGCTTTCTGAAACACCTCTCTCAAAACTGAGTAAACTAAATGTAACAGAAGTATTAACACGGTCCTTGCATTATGTGGATTTATTGGAATAAGTTTTCATCAACTCAGTGATCTCTGCACCACACTACACCAAATATACAAATATGTCCACAGTGAACATGCAGATTCACTCAATGGATAAAGACAGTGGGAGCTAGAAGGCTTCCAACTTAACAGAAAATAGCATAAATAAGAAGAATTGGCTGAGAGCTGTAAACTGAAGCCAGATCAATTCTGATTAGAAATAGGGTTCACCATCTCCCACAGCAAGGCTGAATAATCACTTAAACTATTAAGGAAAATGAAAGATCTTCCAGCTTTTAATACCTTAAAGTCCAGAATGGATTTCCTTCTGCAGGTTTTGCCTTACCAGCACAAGATACAAGACAATTACAGTACTATGAAATTCCGGTGCCCGCTCTGTACTAAAGGTCAGATCCTTTCTGGCCTTAAAATCAAGGAACCTATTAAAGCAACATTGAATTTTATCAGCTAAAAATTAAAAGTGTCTGTCCACAGGTTCTCTTTACATTTTTTCTCATTTTACTCAACATGCTCCTCTTAAGAGAAGAAAAATTTGTGTATCTGCAGTTGCTACTCAAACAACCCAATCTAACAGCAACAACTGACTGACCACGAAGAAGAAACAATGAATATTAAGCAAAACAAAATACTATGGAATGCTAGGTACTGAGTAAACAAGGCTTTTCTGTGAATTAACTCAGTTAAAACCAACCTCAGGCACCCCTCAACACCTATTATAAAAAACCAAATATTTTCCAGTTTATAGTAACACTGCAAAATAATCTGGCACTAGAAAGAGTTTCTTTCAAGTTTTAGAAAATGTGGTTACACTTGTAATCAGAATAAATTTAAATATTCACAAAGAATAACTAACACTTAAGCTTTCATATCTTTTGTTGCCTGTGGTTTTGTTGGATTAGAAGCTTCTTTTATTCCATTCTGTTATTAGGAGGGAGAATTGTGCACATTATTTGACATTTCCTCCATCCCACCAGCATATGAGTGGAAAAAGAGACTGGTTCTTCAACAGCAACAGTTTAAAAGTAACAGCCACAATCAGTGCATTTTTGTCTATCTATCTATGCCTTGTAAACTATGTCTTGCCTTTCAGGGAAACCTTATCTTATGCTGTGATGACACTAGAGATCACTTACACAATGTATCTCCTAATATGTCAGTTAACTTCTGCCTACACACTGTACTTCTGTAGTCTTGAGAGATGTACCTTCCCATTCTAAAACCCAATGTCTCTTCCAATTTCAGTACTGCAGTTTCTCTTGCTTTAAACTAGGAGTATGATGTTTTCAGTTTCTTCCTCAGAGGGCTTCTGAGGATTAATTCTCAGATGACTTGAAGTACTTCGATATTCAGGTAGAAACCATAAATGAGTAGCAGATGTTGTTAACACAATGAAAATTTCTTACATTTCAAAATCTAACTTACTGTGTGAAAGAATAATAAAACAACACCTCATTTTCTACAGCAGATCTCAGAATGAGGATTTATTTTAACCTTCAATTTTATTTTAACTTTATTGGGCAGGAAAAAAAAAGATTGAAAGCAGGAGCTAGAAATGAACTGGAAATTCACACAGACCCTCTTCTCTGACTAGCTTATTAATAACCACTTCAGATCTGCACCACTGACCGCTATTAACTATTATTAGTACACTTTGCCCTACTGGTTAGAAGAGCTGTCCTCCTGCTGTGATAAGCCCACGGTGTCCAGTCAACCTGTGCGGAAGAAGGACTCAACGCATAGCGTGAAACAAACAGCAACAGTGACAGAACAAAAGGGCCTTTGACAGAGAAAGATTGATGGTGGCAAACAGAGAAGTGTCACAAAGCCAACCTCATGCTTGCCAAACTCGAACGACACATTTGTCATCTGTGGCACTTTCTCCCTGGTGCAGACTGCTTGTCAAAGGGACTAGCTCAAGTGTTCAGCAGGCGAGGAGACGTGGAGGTGAAGAAGTGAAGACATCATTCTTCATTATTCACTTCAGAAAGGGGGAAAGGAAAATAAGAAAGAGTAGACCACAGTACAGTCTTGATTAATTACCAGACTTGGCAGTGACAGTGAAACCAAGGGAAGGGAGAATTTGACTGCTATATACACCCAGCGCAAACCCAATTTCCCTGAGAACCACCAGCTAAAGTGAAGCAAGAATCAGCAACCGGATCTGAAGGCTGAAAACACATACCTACAGAGATGTCCAGCTCTCTGCATAGCTGCTCTGGGTCTCAGGCCTTTCTAGTGGACAAATCTCATGAACTTTCAGCAACTTTGGCCTTCACTATAAACAAGATCTTGCATATGGAGTCTGTACAAGTCCCATGTAGAGACTGAGAAATTCTGTTGAATAAAACTGAAATGGCTGCTAAGATTAAAAAACATTTAACTTGTTATTTGCGTACAACTCTGATATTTTTTCTCTATTTGATCTCTTCCCTAATTTTGACAGACTTTTGTTTGAAAAAGCTACCTGTACTGTCAAAGCTGCCAGTAACTGGCCTCTCCTCAGATATTATTTAAAATAAATTAGAGTACAAATATGCTAGAAAAGCTACTCCTAGCAAAGACCATTACATCTCTCACATCATGTGCGCTTGATCTTCAAGAAAACTTAATTTTTTCCTTCCCTAATTGCAAACATGTAAACTCAGCCTGTGATCTGAAGTTTGCACCTTTCCAGCTCATACATGATCTGAAATAAATAATGCATTTTTTGACTTTTTAAACAATTACATAAAATGCACAAAACCTGAAGGAAGATGTGTATCTTTTCCCTCAAAATTGTGTCAATTTTACTAGAAGTGAAAAATATTTTAAATGTGCCTTTATCCATATATCTCTCAGCTCCAAGTCTGAAGTCAAAATGGATTATGAAGTGTTTTCATTATTATGTATTCGAGTAAAGGTACTTGAAATTATATTCCACCAGGTTTCAATCACAGTGGCAGTTACTGGAAACCACTTCTCCCATGTACCTTAGTAGTAAAATTGCTTTCAAGGGTGACTGAGTGAGACCAACCAATGATAAGCACAGGTAAATGACTGGTCATTTCCCCAGTACATAACACAGCCCAAATCTCTACAGGTCTAGTGTTGGTGAAGGGCCCTTTTTAAGTATGAATCTCTCCAGTACTAAAAATAAAGAATTCAGAGATAGAGAACCTGGACTATGAACTGTGTGTTTCCACAGACCGTGGAACAAGGAAAATTTTCTGTTTTAAATGGTCTGAATAGCTGTAGCATACCCAGCAGTGTGGCCTCTCCTGTTCTCCACTCTCCTATGGATCCAGAGAGCTTGGACAACAGAAAATTACACAGGAATTCAATGCAAATAGCCTTTTTTCGGGAAGAATTAGTCAATTTCAGAGTAAAGGCAAACTTCTTTTTGAAGCTCAGCACCATTTTCATGTAAAACTACAGTATTAGAATTTCTCACAAAGCAAAATCTGAGTGCAAAATCCAGAGAAGGAAACTGTAAAGTTTTGTGGGTTTTTTTAAACAGTTTTCAGTTTACCTTGTTCTAAATTACAGCTTAAGGGGCAGTAAAGATGTAGTACTACTAGAATACTATCTTTTCTCTGACACACCTTATTCATTGAATCCCTGCAATGGAAGACAGTTCTTGAAAGACCACTCCACTTCAGATTTTTTCATGGTCAGTGGCTCCCAGTCCACCCTACAACTGAGGTCCCAGTACAGCTCTGAAGATCTGCATCATCCTGTCCTCCCTCTCATCAATTCCACTCTGAAAGATACCCAGATCTGTTCTCAAACAAAGTAAAAGGAATTTCAACTTCAAATCCGGAATGGGTTTCCCTTTAACTCCTCCCTGCAGGTAACCATATGTTGTCCTTTCCACAAAAGTATTTCCATGTCAGAAAGAACATATATAAACTTCTGCAAAAATACTGAGTGGATCTTAGATATCCCTTAGTCGCGGTGTTCAAGCAGAATGATCTCCCTGTTCCATGCTACCCTGTAGCTCTATCATGTAGAGAGCACATAACTCTTCAGTGTTCTTTCTGCCAGGTGCCAAACTCCAGGGGACGCAGGGTGAAAGAGATATGCACTCCCCTATGTTCAATACTTGCAGAAGCAGCACCAAAGTCTTGTCATTTAGTGTGTGTTCAGGTGTTTTTCCCCACTCTGCTCTGGCTGGTAAAAAGTATGGATCGGATTCCTAATGTTTTTAACAGCCACCTAACAGTACAATCAATACTGCCAAATGCCATGGGCTATCCCTCGTTAATGCCCTCGCATTAGGGGTGTCTCTGATTTAAGATACTTTTAATGGCTTCCAGCATTTGATCTATACACTTCAGTTGTCTAAATGGGAGGAAACAAACATCTCTTGACACTTTACAAAATATACATGGGCTGTGCAACTAGAAAAGAAGCAAAGTATGAACACTGGGGCAGTGGCTGCAGATCAGAGTCCTACTCATCGCTGTTCTTGGCTCTAATTAACAGACAAAATAACAAAGATCTAGCACAGAAGTGGGAGTGAAAGCCAGGAAATCAGAGAATGAGAACAAGGAGAGTAACTTTCATGTGATTTCTCACATTTAAGAAGTTATTTTTAGGTGCATATTTTCCTGTCTGGAGCTTATGCATAAACAAAAACAAAAAACAATCAATCAAACAAACAACGAACTACAAAAACAAAACAAACAAACAAAAAACCACAACCCACACAGGGTTTCCTTCTTTGGGTCTTGTTGCAAAACGCACTCCTCTCCTGTCCTAATGCTGTATCACACAACATAAAGGTATTTCTGTGGGATGACATATGGTAGTACCAAGTGAATATGCAACTGCATGGGGATACTCTTGGGCCTTCCATGATGGAGCTGATGGTGTGACTACTCTGCACAGGCACTCACTGTCCTACTGCATAAACATGAAGGTGGAGCCACAAAAATAACATTCAGGAGATCCAACTCCGAGCTCAGAATTACACAATAGGCATTGTGTATATGCTGTATATGTGTATACAACTATACAGAGATACAAACATACACACAAGATGTACAATCTCTACTTAATATCCATAAACTAATCACAGCCTTGACAGGTCTGCCTTGACCCAGATAAAGGGCATAGTCAAAACCTATATCTTTTCTACAGATGCATCTCCAGATTGCTACATCTGCAGCCACATCTCAGTGAAAAGCATTCTGCTCTGAAGGATGACATACAGCATACACATGCTTTATAGTGTTCTGCTGTTGTGACTACATCATAGCAGCTTACCCTATGTTTCCATTCCTGGGGTCTCCAAGGAAATTCCTTTGCACCTTTGTTTTTTGCCTTTCTTTGTTAATGCTGGATTTTAGATTCCACTATGACAGACATGAGGCTCTGCATTTCCACAGGGGTTTCTGCCCTCTGCCTTATCAACCAGCACAGACCTTGCTCTACAAAACAACACTGATGAGCAGATGATAAGACATTGCTCCTCCCTGCAGCTTGGCCTACCTATCACCTTATCTTAGATCAAAAATTTTATTCCTTATACAGTGGCAGCCTTATGCAATGGCTGCTTTCCATTTAAATAAATCTTTCACATTCCACCTTTTCATCATGAACTACTCAATAACATAATGTTCCCTGCGCTGTGAAAAACAAGGGGACAGGAAACAGAGAGCCCTTTGCATCTAAGGAAGGTACACTGCTCTCAGAAGTGAACACAGATATTTTTTTCTAATTTATTATCATCTGTAACTCAGTGGATATTTCTGTTTCACCTCTGACTCTATCAGCCTTACTCCTTTCCAAATGCGCACATTTGTGCACAACTCCCTTTCCCACAAAGGAAGAAGAACAAAGGACAGGGATGGTAGAGAGAAAGAAGAGGAATACAGCCCATGCTGCCTGTTTGTCATAGCAGAGGAAAGGCATGCAGAAGATGGAGTAAGGCTCAAGCTATAATCCAATAATCACAGCTCAGGGAGAAAAGCTTGCACTTTGAGGAGTGCAACATCTTTTGAATGTGATTTTCACTTGGTAACCAGATTTTCTTTCATATTTTCTTCCTTTGCCTGGTTTTCTCTCTCCATCCTGTTGCACATGGGAATATTTTCTTTCTATTATTAAAGTGACGTTTTTTTTCTCTCGTGTTCATACCAATAGTAGAAAAAAGAAGAAGAAGAAAGTAAAAAACAAAAACAGCATTCTCTTCAAATCCAACTAGAGTAGCTCAGCAAAGCAGCTAAGTTGGATGGAATAGGAGACAGAAATGGAGAGCTTCTAGCTTTGCCCTTCCTTTGGGGATCTGCTGTGTGATTTTACGTTTTGTAGTAAAAGTCCCAGGGAAAGCTTTCAGGCTGCTGCTCTCCAGGCTCTGGAAGTAAGAACTTGAAGCATCTGTATTTCCTATCTGCATAACTTCTCTCCCTCATTTTAATGTTACAAAGCCTTTAGGACTCAGCATCATCATTACTTGCCCTGTGCAAGGAAGCCTGTGGGCAAGTGGAATGAATCCAGGAACAGAAAGTAGCAGCCTGCTATTGAGCTTCACTGACAAAAGTTCATTCCGTGTCTTACCAAAAGGAGAAGAAGAAAGAAAAAGCCCTGCTACCATTTGTATAAATTGCAAATACAGTCTGGTAGCACAGGGTCTAGAGTAGTGGTCAGGATGTCTGGGTAAATCCAGCTGTGCTTTTCCTCCTCAATGAAGTACTTATCATGTTATACCACTTCTCCAAAGTTCAGTTTCTCCATCTGTAAAATGGGCGTGCATTGGCACTCTTCCACAAAGCACAAAGATCTACAGACTGCCAGATAAGTGTTAATTATCGTTAAAAATATGATTCTGTCCTAATTCCTTCAGGCATGCAAGCAGCAGCTTAGAAAGTGAACAGCACAATCTCAATAATGATGATCATCCCAACAGCAGTGGTGTGCTTAGCTCTGTATAAATCAGGCCTGGCAGTTTGATGAGTTGCAAGGAAGGCGATATTCTGTCTCAAGAGGAATGGACAAGTGCTGACAGCTCACCAAGACTTCCTCTGCTCAGACATTAAGTAGCTTTCTGCAAATGCTCAAATTCCCACAAGAGAAAAGAACAGTGGGGAGGGAGGAAAAGAAAAACATTTTGTAAACTTTTTTTCTCAATTGTTTTGACTTCTGCTGCTGCTCCATCTCTCTCCCTAGCTCTTTTTATTACAAATTAAATAATTACTGGGCTGTAGCCCAAAACACTGAAGATTTCACATCTTGTTTGGTCTAATTATATCAGCTGGCCTGACAAAATGGTTTCATCAATGGAATTGCATTGCAAGAGCTCTGGCTAATCAATTCTTTGACACTTAATTAAGAACTCTGCTGGTCTGTGAGGATTCAGGGAAGAGGGGGGAGATGCTGGGCAGTGGAGTGTCTGGAAATGCAATGTAGAGCACGGGTTGTTAAAACTCCTGGCACAAATGGACCTCTAGTTCCTTCGCTGCTCCTGCTCATCTTCCAGCCTTAATATTACACCTCACACTTTATCCGACTCTAACCACTCGCTTCAGGTTTTTTTTTATTACTTTAATCTCAGCCCTGCTACCAGTAATGGCTTCAAAACCCCTCTAGGGCCTTAGATCTACTTTCAGACAGATGTTTCCAAAGCAGGCTGCAGCTAGCTCTTCAAGCAGAAAGTGCATTGGACCTCACACACTAATCAGCCTGCAGTTCAGGCAGCATTTGGAGAGGAAACCTCCACAGAGAAGTCAGGCTACCACCATGAGAGAAATCCCAGAGGGCCCTTGTGCTCCCCTCTCCCTAAGTCAGCAGCCACCCTCTGTCCCAGTGAGCACGTTGCCTGCAGATTCTTGCCAGCTGCAAAGGAAAGCGTTCCTCTGAAACACACTGCTGCCAATGTGTGTGAGGTGGGGGTCACCCAAAGAACAACATGGTCTATTTTTCCTGCATGTGGTTGTGTTTCTTCTGAATGAACAGAAGTTTAAAAAGAACAGATAACATCTGATGTAGCATAAATCTTACAATTCACTGTGAAGTTGACCCATTAACGCATTTTGAATAACTCTATACCACCAAGGTAAGTTTAATCTGGATCAGTGCACTGTACCAGCTGGTGGCTGTGTGCTTTGATCTAGCCTCAGAGCAGAAAGTAAAACCTGGGAGTTGCTTAAAAGATACCATCTAAGAAAGTGGACTTAAAGAGAAATAAAATCAAATAATAGAAAACAACTAGTCTGTCCATGTGAAGTTTACAGAAAGCACATAGGAGTTGCATCCAATTATATTTCAGTTTCCAAAGCTACATTACCTATCTGCACAGCCTCCACTTGCTGCCCCTGTCATGGAAGGCCAGAGCTTAGCAATGCCAGATTATGCAAGAAATGTGAAAACAGAGGGCCGAACAAATGTATCATCTGCTGCTTTCCCATAAGACAACAGAAAATCAGATTCAGGTCATTCTCATAATTTCAATGTCAACATCCACATGAAAGTGAAACAACAGTTTACAGAAAATACTGCTTCCACACAGAGTAAAGCATGGTGCATGGAACACTGAAACCACCACAGAAAGGACAATGTAGCAGCATGGAAGAAGGGCTGTTCTTCACAGATCACTGTTATCTGTAGGATCATGCACCTAGGGCCCCTCATTGCAATTTTTAAAGGTACTGGGCAAGAGAGAAAAAGCAAGAGAACCAAGGTGTAACAAATAAATATATTAAATTCCTTAGAAAAGTATGTGTATAAACATACACTACTTCAGACTGAAGAAATTCCTGTTCAAATCTAAGAAAAGGTAAAACACCAGGGAGGAAAAAAAAAGAGATGGAGATACTCTTCACTTGAGCACATACAGGCTTTCATTAAAATACCTGGTGTTTCCATAGTGGGAAAGTGGACAAGAACAAACATGGACAAGGTGGAAGGCCAAATGCTTTACTGAAAAGAATGCAACCACCAACAGGCACTCCTTCACACCATTCACATATTAAAGGACCATGTGAGCAATTAATACCTTTCCATATTAAGCTCCCCAAATTTTGCACTTTAACATAGAAATCTTTGGATAAAAGGCAAGCATTATCAAGCCTTATCCTTTTAAAGTTTAGGATTCAAATTTGAGAATTGCCTTTCAGGTTCATCTAATAGTCAGATGCTTATTAGGAAAGCATTCAACTGACAATGCAACAGGAAATGAGAAAATGCATTTTACCAGCATTTTCTCTACATCTGAAACACTTATAACTCTAAATTATTCTGTTTGTTAGGTCCTTGAATGAAAATCCACAAGAGTCCAAACAGAAGGAAAAGAATATATATGTTTAAAAAAACAGTAATCCAATTCCTTTGTGAAGCATGTCTAATCTTTACCATACAAGATGGTAGAACTGACATGCATTTAGGAGATCTCTTGCATCCGTTGTCACAAATGGGAATGCAAAGTGCTAACAGTAGTAGAGTCAATACATGCGCTCAATTTAAGCCACCATAAAACACTCTAGAAAAAGCCAGCCGCAGTGTTCTGAACAAACACAAAACCAGAGAAAAGAAAGCAAACTTCTTCCTTCAGTTCTCTGCTTCTAAGAGGGTTAACATCATCTAAGCAGCATCAAGAAAAGCTGGTCTAATTTCTCTTTGTCAGCTTTTGTCACCGTCTTCCCAGCCTCAACACTGTCTGTAGGAGATCTTTTCCCATTGCATCTCGTGCTATTAGGAAATGTTTTTCTATACTCCCTTCTCTCACTACTGTCAAGCTTTCAAAATCACTGTGTTTCCCCCAAGAAAGAACTATACCTAACACCTCCACTTCTCTATGCTTTCTTTCACTGTCATCAGTGGAGATGGGTCAACTTAAATAATGGAGAACTTTATTTTTTCTAGAAAATAAACAATAAAAATGATGGAAATAATAACTGAGAAGTTCTTTTATTCACTGCTAAAACAGGTTTGAGCTTGTAGCTTGAAACAAATGGTGACTTTAGAGAAGAAACAGCTATCTGGATTAGTTAGTAACAAAAAACATACAAACCAACCAACCAAAAAAAAAAACAACAAAAAAAACCAGAACAGAATCTAATGAAAAATAGAAATTGGAAATTAATAAGGAACAGACTCGTAAAGATTGAAAAAACACTTTTATAAAGTTCTGTGTTGACTGCAGCCTTTTGGTGTTGCCTGACTGTCAGGCAGTTAATATTTTGTTGTAAGAAATGTGCAAATACTTCATATTTGTAGTTTTTTAATTTTTGGTGATGGGTTAAAGAAAGAAAAAAAAAAAAGAGGAAGAAAAAAAAGGTCCATTTGCTTCTTCCCAAAGAATATGATTTCAAATTTCAATTAAAATGAAATGAGCAGCATGATTATCGCAATGGAGCAGGCGCCTGGTAGCGGCAATAGGCCTCTTTCACTGCCATGGCAACCGGCCCTCATTGTCACGGCTACCTTGGCACTGCACGCATTGTCAATGTGTGAGCCTGACTGATAATACACAATCAATACTCCATAAGCAGCAAACATCATTTTCAGACTAGGGGAAAGACAAAAAAAAAATGTCTACAGAAGAGAAAAAGAAGGAAAAAAGGAACAGAGAAAGCAGGGAAAGTGAGAAAAACAAAGAAAGAGAGAAGAAGGGAGACCTAACTCTGGAACACTTTTCACAGTGAGGTCTGCCACTTTTTTTTCTATAAAACGACTAGCTGGAAAAATCTCACCAGCATGTATGAGCACCTGCAAAGTCCTTCGAGTAAGATATTAAGTAATTGTTTACACCAACATCATTAAGACATCATCAAAACACCAAAAGAATGCTTTTGCATATAATCAACAGTAATACTGATAATGCCAAAGTCTCAGGAAAAAGTTGGCACATACAGCCCAGAGCAGGAAGCTGTATGGATCATTGGGTTTTCGTTTCACTGAGTATAAAGACAAATAAATAAATACAACACCCAGGGAACAAAAAGATCAGGTTAAGATCACAAATAGTTAAATGGGGAGTCTACTCAAACTCAGAGGAGAAAGTGAACCATGACACAAGAATGGAAGCATGTGCAAGAGGATAAGCAAGGAATAAAAAGTCCACTCAGCATTAATACCTTAATCTTCTCGGTCACCTCATGTTCTTCTATGAACACTGTGTCCTTTTACCTAAGGTTTGTTTGCTGTGCAGCACAATAATGTCCCATTACTAGTGTAACACGTGAATGGGAATGAAGAATAAGAAAGGACACGCAAAAGGGTATAAATACAGAAGTGGAAGGTAATAAATGAAGTCCACAAAGAAAGGGGAAAAAAAAAGTGAGGGAAAAAGTTGACTTCAGTGTGAGTGACCTGCATGCACCCCTGCACAGACAGACTCAACAAAACACACAAAACTGAGACCAGTGGGTTAGGTTGGCATGGCTCCATGCAACTAGAAAAGTGGCCATGCAGCACCTGCCATTTTTTCTCTCAGGTATAGGTCAATAGGCAATGCCATGGAGTCTTCAGAACAACCTGTAGTATAATTTCTACATGTTAACATCAAGTGTTTTGAGTTTGAAGATATTCTATTCCCCAAAATGTCTCTAAAGATAAGTATTAGCAAATTGTGGCCTCGCCTCAGAAAGTAAGGGAATGGTAAGGGAACTGGATTCCTTTCCTTTACATACAAAAAATAGTGATCTCAAAAATTCCTTAATGAGACTGCACGCTATGACAGAAAAAAGCACAGATCACTCAACTGCATGAATGTTAGATGCTGGCATCTCCAAATCTTGCACATTTCTGGATGCTATAAGATGGTATCAACAGGGCTGAAGACTGCTAAGAGGAATGTTCATGATCCTGTTGAGAATGGTTCAGAGAGAAGTAGCCCATATTCTCAGAGTGTGTTCTTTCAGACTGATTTATTTTTTTTTAGCAATTTTACATAATTCTACAAGTAACTAGAATTCTACAAATTCTACAAGATAGATTATTTTGCTAGTATGCAACTTTTGGGTTCTATAGCAATGCAAGGGCAGCTGATGGCACAACACGAAACTGATAAGTTTAGCATTTTAATATTCAGTGTACAATGGAAAGTTTTCCTAAATCCTATAAAAGAGAAAAAATCTTCAATAAATTAGCCGCATTAGAGTGGAGAAGAAATCCCTCAGTGATTTGGATAAGCATGGGCAGATGTGAAATCATCTCATTTTATGGTCTACTTTTTCTTAAACATCAGCACTGCATCTACTGAATCCAGGCACACACCTTTGTTGTACTCTGGCAACTTCTCACTGGTGCGCTCCTCTGAGGTATCAGAGGCAACATCAATTAAAACAAACAAAAAAAACCCACACTGTGCATTCAAGTAAAATACGGAAGTAAAAACATGTTCCTGAATGAGACTGTTTTAGATAGAGTTCCTACAACAAGCTGTACAATGCAGTTGCTTCTAATAGTTCAGCTTTCCTAAATAAATGACTCCTGTAAATACACAGCAGCATAACTCCTAAATACAATATCAGTCATCCCTCGTGTGAAGGATAAGCAAATCATACAGATATCCCAAGTCCAGGAAGAATTCTGAATTAGTGCTGTAGCAATAAACTTTGCATTCCCATATAAAGAAACCAGATCAAAGAAAAGCCACCTGGAATGGTTTAAGCCCTTCTCTTTCTATTCCAAGTCTGAAGAGAGAAAGAAAAAAAAAGAAGGATGTAGGTCTAACTATGCCTTATCTAAAGACAACCATGGGCACGTATCATAGAGCCCTGAATCTTTTATGTGCCTTTTTATGCCCTTTGCTCTTCTGAAACCATATGATAGCATCTTCATAAAACACGCACTCACTAAGGAAAGATTAACTGTAACTTGCACCTTTATTTGTCAAATTCACACTGCATTACAGATAGGATAATTGGGCCCCAGTTGTCTAACATTTATGGAACAAACCTCTGATAACAACACACTGATTGACAGCTCCAGTTGCAGAACACAAACACAGTCTGTTGGATTGTAATGTTCTAACTGTTACTGTTAAAGGTAGAAAACCAAAATTAAATAACAATAAAGGACATACTTGATTTAAAAAAAAAAAAAAAGCTGTGACAGTGATTTTCTCCCTGGGGTTTCAGTGAGGTCTAATAACATTATTCTAAAATAATACTTTAAGAAACTATAACCTCAGGCTTGCCAGAGATGTCTCTTATCAACTCCTACCATCTCAAGAACTACTTTCCAAATACTTTCATTTTCTTTTTCCTTTAAGGAATTGCTCTCCATCTTACCTTCTACCCCCTCTCCTGACCAATCCTACTAAATCACAGTCTGAAAATGAACATAAACCCACAGCAGACGAAAGCAGCAATCTGTTCACTTTTGGCTCTTTGTCAGATTATCTGATCTATTCTGACTTTCAAGCTCTGTTTGAGACAATGTGTCAGCAGAAGCAATCAAAACCATTTTTGTTTACAGTATTCTTTTTAGTAATTACAGCCTTTTATCATTTTTCTAAAGACAAATGATTAACAAGATCTAACGTATTCTATAATTAGCAGAAAAATAAATTAAACAGTTTTTCTTTTCCTCCAAAAATAATTTTAAGAACATCTATCAAATATATTACATAAATTTAGGATACAAAAGTAATTACATAATGTGACCTTGTAGCTACCAAGGTTTGCAGTCGTAGATGTCTCATCTGAACAGCTCATTGCAGGACTAAGGCCTGACATATAGGAAAACATCCTCTGTTCTGAGAAAAGCACATATATGTTGCTTTTGGTATTTGGTACTCGAACTGAAATACACTGAAGAACACAAAATTCTTTCTTTTCATATTTTGCAAATGTTTGAAAAAAAAAAAGTGACAATAAAATCTCCAATACATCAAAACTAACAACACTTCTGAACCCTGACAGGATGCACATAACACTCAACAGGCTGAAAATACAACCAGAGACAACAGGATACAAAGGAAACAGCAGTCTGAGTGAAACACTGAAGCCCTTTCTGTGAACTTCCCAGGTCTAAAATGAGATCCAGCCTCTAATCTGAATATTTATAGCTACTTATTTACTGTTTGTGCTGCACAAAGTAAGAAGTGTAATAGCCATATAGGGGAAAGTTAAGTTCTGTACTGCCCAGAGAGAAAATTTTCCCACTGATATGCTCAGCTGATAGCAAAGTCCCAATGAATCTCATAAATCATTTTCTATTACAAAGCCTACCTCTTCCAAAGTGATCTAACAGGCAGTTCATCTAAGCTGGCATGAGCAACACCCACCTGAAACAAGGAATCAGAGACAGGGTTGAATGTGTCTGGCTTCCTTGGGTATACAATCCCTCTTGTGCCTCATAACCTCAACCATGTCCTTACTGCTTGGGGAAAGAGACTTCAGCATCCAATGGAAGTAGTGATTTTAAGTCAAAGTTACAGCACAAGCTGTTTGTAGATGAGGCTACAAGTGATTGTAGGGGATGCCTGACGAAACCCATCTGATGGCTGGAAAGGCAAGCACACAGAAAACAATCTGCTGCAACAAATGCTTACAAAGCATAGAAGGGCACAACAGGCAAAGACTCTGGTGAGGGAAAATAGGAGAAGGGGAAGGAAGCAATTCTTGGACTTTCAATTAGGAAGAAAAAGACACAAAGAAACACGTGGGAGGAATGTTGAGATGCACTTTCGTTTGGAAACAAATCCCTTGGAACAGCCTCCACAGGCTGATGATGGAAACTGTGCGCCTTTCATAGTCATTTATAATTAGACCTGGTTTATCGTTGGTGAAGGTGGCATAGAGAACAAGCCTGCAGCGAATGCCAAGGGAAGGACTGGATGGCACAGGTGTCTTATGTCTAAGGCACCTTTCACTTCACCTTTAAGTGCTTTCTAGTCTTTCTGTGTAAACTTGTTAATCCCACTATGCTGGCAAAAATCCAACTTAGTAATTAGTTTCTGCCTACCTTACATTTCTTCTCATGGCTTTGATTTGTTATAGCATTCATTATCATATCTTCCTCTAAGTGAAGTATAATATTGTGCTGCCACATTCCACTCTAGAAGTAGTTGCTAATGCACACAGAAGTGGAATGTGGTGGCTGTTTAAAAGAGCTCAGCAAACATGAAAACGTATGACAGCAAGTGGAGGAGGAGATCGCAGCCAATACAAATCTGCTGCAGAAACTAAGTAGAAAATAGCTCCTCAAATTGGAACTAGACCAGAACCCTGGATTTAACATATCTACAATTGTGAAAACTGACAGAAGATCTTTACAAACACCAACGGTCAGGAAATAGGCCTATACTTTACCCCAAAAGGGCACTGGAATCAGTACCACTTTGAAGGGCAAAGGACCTTCTACTGAAGTCATTACTATTACCTCCTGAAAACAAACCAAACAAACAAGAAAACTGTTTGGGTTGTTTTGGTTTGGACAAGTCTTAAATAACTCTATGCAAAATCTGGTAAGGTCACAGCACAACACAGTGAGGCTGCAGGAAATCAACTGATTTCTTTTGTAGACAGCTTTCCTGTCCTGATTTTTTAGTGCACATAAATCACGGCAATTTATGAAACAAGAAAAACCCACAAACCACTTGAAAAAAAAATAACTATAAACATAAAAAATAAGATGTTGGGTTCTTTTCCTCTTAGCTTAATTATTCTGTAGAAACTTCGCAATTTAAGTTCCTAGTTGGTTTGGTTTTTTTTCCTCTTAGAAATTCACCCACTCTAACAGCACACAAGATTGCTTACTTTTAAAATGCAAATGTTCAAGAAAAACACGTAGCAGAAAAAAGGATTATTATTTCTTTTCTTCGTTCTTCCCAATGAAATAATTTGCATGTATACCACATGCAGAAGCAGTCCCTGAGAAACTACAAACTAGGATCTCAGGAGACATGGGAGAAGAACTAGAGATGACAGTATTTTCTGACATCTATTACAGTTATTGTTCACTTTTTTTTTTTTTTGGAGAAGAGCATCGATATTGAAGAAATATGAAAGCTTTTTTTTTTTTTTTTTTAACTGCAAAGCAAAAATAAATAACTGCATTAGTTAAATCCATTCTCACATCTTGAGTGGTTATTTATTTTCTCTGAGGGCTGATAAAAGTTCCTGATGACATGCTTTCTAATTTTAAAATCGCTCTCACTTCACAGTTCTGAAAAAGCTGATGTCAGGGAGTGAGTGGGTGGGTCTGTTTTAAGTGTGATTCACACATTAGATTCTCCCATCAGCTCATGCATATTCAGAAGTGCTATCCACAGGCCATGTGGTTCACAGGGAGTCCAAGCAGGAAAGGGTCATTTTGAAGGAGCTAATTAAGACAGGGAGAAGAAAAAGAGGAAAATTGTTACACCATCTTTATGTGTGTGTGTCTGTGCATCAGGCATGCAAATGATATAGGCCATATCTATGCTGCAGTAGAATATTTCCCATTGCAAATGGGTTCTCCCTGTCCTCAGCCCTCTCTCCCCAACAATGCATGCCTCTCAGTAATGCAGAAGAAAAGCCAATTATTTCATGAACTTTCCCATAAACAGAACAGCATTTTCAAATATGCCTGGTACTGCAGCACAGAACTACATTCCAAGCCAAGACTGGTTTGCAGTGTAACACTGGTATGAGTCTTGTGCTTATGAGGTAGCCTGAGGTAACATGATGTCTTGCTAACACACCATCTCTTCTGTAGGCATTTATACATATTGTGTGTTCCTAATGTGGGTCTTAAGAGGGCATGATTTGCCAGGATAAATCCTTCCGTGAAAAAGAAAAAGCGCTTCCTGAGATCTTAGTTACATTAACGGAAATAAGAAATTTTGAGATATCTGAGATGAGATTCAACTGCATGATGACATAATTGCCTAGATGAAACTAATGTGAGGCAACTAAGTTCTTAAAACAAGATGGCTTTCCTCTCAGATCATCAGAGTAGCTAGCAAAACAGCAAGGCAGAAGTGTTTTGTCTTTTCTCTGGGTGAAAAAGAAGATGCTAAGGAATGACCAGATGTAAAACCTGTGACATCACTACAGCAGAAAAAGACAAAATTCACACATGACCACTATACAAGAAGAATCTGTATGATGGCTGCTAGACAAGATATTTTCTGAGAGATTCTCTCTCTCTCTTTCATTTCCTAGCATAATCCACAATGAACACCCTTATCACAAAGTCTCTGCCTTAGCCTAGGCAGCTGGGAAAGTGCAGTGCACATCCTTGGTTTTCAGAAATTAGCAAGCTAAACAGCTGAGGTGGGTGAGGTAGAAAGGAGGCTGGGTGGTAGGGAAGGAACGTATACAATACAGACACACACAACACTGTAATTAAGGGTAATTTCAGAAGCATTTACCTGTATTTCAGTGTCTAACAACTTTTCACTTGTGAATGCTGCAAACACCTCAGCTCTACAGACTGATCTTGTTTTTATGATGCCGGGATGGGAGGAGCAGAAGAATGAGTCGTTCTTAGAATTAATTACCTCTTCTGATTTGAGCAACATGCTTAACCAAAACGCAGACAGTTTAATTCCTTACCCAAAAGGATTTAAGTGCACGTGCTGAAACAGAACTGAAATAGAGCTATGTCTGGTGTGTACATACATACACAGAGCTATTGCAGAGGTTTACCCACCTGCACAGCATAACCAAGCAGTAATGTCATCATGTGGAAAACACAGTCATTTTGAAGAACTACACTGAAACTCTAACTTCACTTCATACGACATTAGCTAGCAAAGAAGATACCATAAACAACTCCTTTGTTCAGTCATCACCCTAGAAATCACTCCTTGATTTCCACCTCTCCTGCTGTACTTCTGATCAACCCCATCCCTTTTGTTGCAAAATACTATGAAGGGACTGAAAATAGAGCTGGAACAGCTCAAGTTATACTCCTAATTCTAAAACAATGCTAACTTGGTGCATGTTATATCATTTCTTTTCATGCCTGTTCCTGCTTCTTAAGGCAGCAGCAATATCTTCCACTGCTACTAAAAGCTCAGAAAGCTAGAATTCAAAGGCACAATCTTAATAATGAGAACCTTGTAGAAGTTCAGGATTAAAAATTTGTCAGGAAAGTGGCACTGTAATAGAGTTCTAAAGATTTGATCAAACAAGCAGTACTAGCTTCACTTTTCTATTTTCTTATTTTTTAAATTAGCTTAAGAACTATGCCCCAGGTCCTGACCCACAGTGTCAGTCTTGGTCATGTCAAGATATGTAGGTTGCTCTGAAACTAATGCCTCCTATTTATTTCTATGGAGGCTACAACAGATAGAAAGAGCACAATAATGCTTAATAGAGCAAATACTCAACTACTTTTTATTTACAAAGCTTATACTACTTTTTTATTTACAAAGCTGAAATGCTTGCAACTCAATCATCTATGCATTTTAGTAGTCTGATATTTTTTCCAGTTCATTTTCTTGTTTGCTTTCAGTGTGCAAAATGAAGATTTTTTTCTTGAGAAGGCCATAGTGTGGCCACTGCAGAATCAAAACACCTGCTTCATGCCACGGTAGCACACAGATCTCATTCACACATATGCCATTTTCTTTACTTTACATATTTGTTTTTTTGATTTGGATTTTCATTCCTCTTATTTCACCCTTTTTTTCAGAGTAGTAGGGACAGTACATGGCTCCACTAAACATCACGTTTAGCTCACACATGCTTTGTGAAAACAAGACTTAAAGTAATGTGAAGACATTATTTATGACCATTTACAACCACCACCTCCTTTACTCAGAATTAGCAAAATCTTTCCTTGACAGCAGCGGGTACCTCAATCAGCTGAGAAAACACCAAACAGCTTCTGCTGCAGTACATGGTAGAAGCAATTAATGGGTTATCATGCCTGCTTCTGAGGAACAGCTCAGCTGTGGCCCATGTGAATATCAGTGTCTGGAATATTCTCCATCTCTTCTCGCACACAGGCAACCCTGTGTAGGCCCCCCCCCTCTACTCACTACATGATGCAGTGCCTTTACAACACAGTGTTGTGAATACTCCCACAGTATTCTCAGCAGTGAGCAAACAATCATGGCAATGGGCAAAGCAGCACACAGAGGAAGATGATACCTGATGGCATGTGCCAATGAACTGACATGAAAGAGGATGCAACATTCAGGGTGGCCTCTTTCCTACTGGGCTAAATCAAGAAATGACATCAGCTTTTGACACACCTTGAACTAAAACATACAAGAGAGAAGTGATATGTGGGAAAGGAAGCAGTAGTACTTTGCACTCACCTTTACTTTCATAGATTGACTTCACAAATGTTATGAGCAAAATATCATATCAGCTGCTGGTCCTTCACCGAAAAATATTAATGACTTGAAAAATTCTTCTAGAGACTTTGGCAGAGCAAACCAGGTCCAGCAGAGCACACCTGTCATAGTACTGCTCCATTGCTCCAGAATTAGGGCTTGAATTTGGGGCATGCGTACACAAAATCTCTTTAGCAGCTTCTGTCATAAACTAGAAACACAATTGACCCTAACTATTTGATAAAAGCGTTAAGAGAAAAAATTCACACTGTGGTTGTAAGAACTAGCAGCCCTCTTCAGAAGGTGATTCAAGATGCAAGTGACATAAGTGCTCTGAAACTCTCTGAAGGATCTCATTTCTCTCCACAGACTGTACAGAGTCAAGGCACTCCTGCACTGTGCTTCAGTTACTTAAAATTGAGTTGCATGAACACCCTCGAAAAGGCCCATGGATCAATCTCAGGCCCTGTGAGCTTATAGAGTGACAGTAAGAAAGAGTAAACAGTACACATTCTTCTCTGACTGATTGTTAATACCAGTCCCCAAGTCAGCACTTGTCCTCCTTCTCACTTCTTACAGGGATATTCATACAGCAGCCCCATAAACACACCAAGTATCCTTACTGGAAAGAGGCCACTATCTCGAAGATGCTGATTCTGCCTTACTCTTCTGGTCCTACTGAGAACTCTTACAAAGCAGCCCTTTGAGAATAGACATCTTTCATAAAACCCCAGAGACAAACAAGCAGTGAATGCAAAGGCAGCAGCTGCTGGGATGCCTGGGTTTCTCTGATATCGCAGCAAGTACTGCAGCCTCTCCCTGCTCTCTGTTTGGAATCAAAACGACTATTTGTAAATCATTTTTAATTGTCATGTTAAAGAGCAGAGAGTGCAGCAATCAGAGTACTCATGGTGCTGGAGGCCTGACATGACCATCAGGCATGGATCAGCACTCAGGGAAAGGGAGGAGAGCTGCAAGCTTACATAACCAGAACAGGCAACAGGGAGGAAGAGGAGAGTGAGCATGAGCCCCTTCCCCACCTCCCTCTGGAGCGTGTTTCTGTGAATCAAAACAGAAACGGAGCTCCTTAAGGCATGCATTAAGTTGGTCCATGCAAAGACATTGTAAGAGACTATTATTTTATATCATTGCCTCAAAGATTGCTGGTGAACATGTCCAAACAAGTCCTGGGCAAGGGTTGTGAAATCCTTTGTCTAAGGGACAAGCAGATGGGCATGCCCTGGGGCAACGAAAGAGAGCGAAGCTGCAGCTCAATGGCCACTGAACACTCTTGTGTGGTACTCATCTCCGTGGGGAGATAGCCATCTCAGGAGAAGCTTGCCTGGCATACTACCACGGGATTTGTCATGTAGGCGGGAAAAACGGAGGATAAAAGAGGGATCGACCACCATGAGATTGTTGGTGTTCTTCCATCGGAAACCTCATGAGCTGATCCCTGCTGCTGAACTCCCTCCTGGGCCTGCTGCCTGAGACATGCTGCTTTCTCCTGGACCTCGCCGCTCCTTCGAGGTGTTCTACCATCTGAACCCTCACGAGCTGATCACTGTTCGCTGCTTCTCCAGTGCTGACTGACGCTGTTCCTGGACTTTCCCCACGCTGCTTCTCCCGTGCTGACCCGGTGCCGCTTCTCCAGGACAGCTGCTTGCTGCTCAGGGCTGCCCGTCGCTGCTGCTGTTCTCCCCGCTTCTGCCACCCCTGCTCTTCTGCCTCGGGCCGTCGGAGCCGCTTACAACCGGACCGCCTCTGGGATCCTGGCTGATCCTGACTTTCCCCACGTTGTACAAACCCTTGCTTCTTTTCTATCTTTCCTATCGCTCTCCTTCCCTTTCCCATCACCCTTAACAGTGTCCGCCTTCCCCATCTCCCTGGTCAATATTGGTAATAAACTGGTCGGACCAACATTTGAACCGTTGCTTCTTAATCTCACGCTGGGTATACACATAATCTAAGAACCTCATCTCCCTCCTTTATATTGGAGCGTGACGGACATCACTCAAAATCCCTGTGGGATTTTTCTCAGCAAAATGTCTATTTTATCTGTAAATTTTTAAGCATAAGGAAACAGAATCTTCGATTCTTAATAGTTCATCTCTACCTTGACTAGAATGAAACAGGACAGGAGTTGCAGCTAAGGTTCAGTGGCTCTAGCTGGCTATTCACCTTTACAGTCTTTTCACCAGTTCTTAATTGAAATGGTTCCTAGAAAACCTCACCAAGTCAGGGATCATCTTTCCAGAAGGAAGAGTTCTCCAGGAAAAAGAAAAAAAAACAACCATAAGCAGAGAGACCAGTCACTCTGGAAGTGTCCTTTCACAAGTCCTATAATGCATGGGGGAGGATTAATCAACATAAGCTATGTTGACCTAGAAACAGGGCTTCACTTGCATCCCATAAATTTGTCTGCCTGTGGATATTTGTGAAACACCAAGTGCTGGCTTAGATCCTGATCAGAGAAAAATGTGCATAATAATGAGAGTTCACTGACCTTCACAAGCTTCTCAGAACTATTATTTGCTAGCAAATAAGTTGAAAAAAATTAGTTCAAACTTATTTCCAGAGACCAAATTCTCTCAGCATGCTTGTTCACCTGTCTTGTTTTACTATGGGATAGAGTTCATTTTTTTCCTACTAGCTGGTATGCTGCTGTGTTTTGGATTTAGGATAGGAATAATGTTATTAGCACACTGATGTTTTAATTGTTGCAGGGCACTACTTAGACTAAGTCAAGGATTTTTTATCTTCTTGTACTTCCCTGTCAGTGAGGAGGCTGGGTATGCACAAGAATCTAGCAGGGGGAACAGAGCCAGAAGAGCTGACCCAAATTGGCCAACAGAGTATTCCGTATCACATGGCATGACATGTGGACCCTCACATGACATGATCCCTACAGCATCCTTGTGTGATGCAGTCGACATGCCTGAGGGATGGTGTACCATATTCAGAGAAACCTAGAGAGGCTCAAGCAGTGGGCCAAAAAGAGACAGCAGATTCAACAAAGCCAAGTGCAAGGTCTTGTACCTCAGTCACAGCATGAGTTGGAGGCTGAAAGGATTGAGCACAGCCCTGCTGAAGAGGACCTGAAGGTACTGGTGGTTGACAAGCTGGACATGAGAAAGCAGTGTGTCCTTGTAGCCCAGAAAGCCAACCATATCTTGGGCTACATCAAAAGAAGCATACTCAGAAGGTCAGGGGAGGTGACTCATCCTCTCTATTCTGCACTGGTGAGACATCACCTGGAGTACTACATCCAGTTGTGAAGTCCTCAGTACAGAAGAGATGTGGACCTGTTGGAGCACCACAAAAATTATCCAAGGGATGGAACATCTCCCCTACAAGGACAGCTTGAAAAAGCTGTGTCTGTTCAGCCTAGAAAAGTGAAGTCTCTGAGTAGACCTGATATCAACCTGTCAGTATCAAAGAAGGAATTATAAGATAGAAGAGGACAGACTCTTTAGCAGAGTCTGCTATGATATGACAAGCGGAAATGATTTCAAACTAGATCAGGTGAGATTTAGACTGGATATAAGTGTTGTGGGTTTTTTAAGGGTAGTGAAGAACTGGAACAAGTTGCCCAGAGATGTGGTGGATGTCCCATCCTTGGAGACATTCAAGGTTAGGCTGGGTGTAGCTCTGAGCAATCTGATCTAACGGTTGGTGTCTCTGTTTATTACAGGGGTGTTGGACTACATGATATTTAAGGGTTTCTTCCAACTCAAGCAATTCTATGAACCTATGGCATCATGCTGAACAATAAAATCCAGGGAGTGAGCTGGGGGACTTGCTGCTGCACAGAGACTGGCTGGGCATCGATCAGCAGGCGGTGAGCAATTGCACTGTGCATCGCTTGTTCTGTACATTCATTTATCATTATTATTATTATTTTCCCTTCATTTTTCTGCCCTATTAAACTGTCTTTATCTCAACCCACAAGTTTTCCATTCTTTCTGATTCTCTCCTCCATCCCAGTGAGAGAAGTGAGTGAATAGCTGTGTGGAGCTTAGCTCCTGCCAGGTTAAACCATAACCATCTCTCTGATCACTAGATTACTGCAAAAGGTAGCAAAGCACAGGCTGAAAGCAAGGAACCACCCTTAATTCTCCACAGACTGCTGTAATAAGAAGTCCTGGGTGCAACATCTCAGTAGTTATAATCATTATGCGAAACAGCAGGTAGCAGGAGAAAGGCAGAGAAAAAGGTTCTGCTTCACTGAGGATTCTTATTACTGCTTAAATACTGAAGATTAGATTTTCTTTCATTATTGCTCCCCAGGAGGCCATGGGCCTTGCAGCTCTAGGATGCTTTGTAATCTGACATAAGGGACACCTGTTTGTTTCCAACACATGGATTCACTTAGCAAATATGCTCTGGTTCTGCTGCGAGCAGCAGAAAAGCTATGCTTAGCACAGTCTGAGGGTGGAAGGCAGAAATGGCTAACTGTTGTCCATCAGTCTCCACGAAGTTGCTTGGGTTGCTGTCATCCTATTTATAGGTACATAAAGCTATTCTGGCAATCTGCAGTAAGAAAAACAGAACAGCCATAGCCATGTCTACCTCTTCTACATCAGTACATCCCTGTTGCATCATCTCCTAGGCAGAAATTAGCATCAAGACAAGTGAATTTCATAAAAAATACATACAAATTCTAAATACATGCTGAATTTATATTATGAAAGCAGCAGAGAGAGGCTCTAGAATTTGTTTCATTATATTAAAGAATACGTCCAAAAAAACATCATTTGGGGTTTAGTTCATTTCAGTGTCGTGGTACTGTGTACTTCCTAATTCTCTATGGGCAATAAACCTCAGGGTAGAAATAATAAAGTCACCAGAACTGTTAAGAAAATCTGTCCCAGTAGCAGAGCTTGACAGAGCCCACCTAGATTGGTAAGAACGAGCAGGCTATGAGAGGTGTGGGTTGGCCCCACACAATTCTGCAGAACACTGACACTGAAGTGTACAGGTGACAAGTTAAGTGTTAGCTTTGTGAATTGCTTCACTTCTGATTACATTAGCATGAATATCTAATTGTTCTTAGACTTGAAGCAGAACCTGGGGATAACATCACCTACTTTCTACCCAACTTTGGCCTGAAGTTCCTGAAACATCATTCTAACAGTATGCCAAAATCAGAATAGCAAGAAGTCTTACACAAGTACCCAGAGAACTCTTGCTGCAAGTCCAGTTAACAAACTAAAAAACAAAACAGTCCAACAAACAGACAGTTTTGTCTGGTAAGTGTTGGCAAATTCAACTGAAGTAGTTCAAGATATAAGGACTTGTCTGTCCCATTACTTCACTGGAGAGTGCATCCTCCAAAATTAAGTTTTCGAGTTTGCCTGTGGCATTACATATTCCTGGTCACAGTCTTAACCAGCATCATAGCCTCATCTTCTCTGAAAGCTCCTTCTAGGTTTCTAGACTATGAATTTAGTAGTGACAAAGCTGATAACACAGTGACAGTGTCCACATCTGTAATGTTGAATACACCTAAGTCTGCCAGAGGCTACACCTGTGGATGCACTGGGATGATTAAAGTTTTCCTGCCTTCAGCATTCTGCTCTATTCCATTCCAAGTCTTACAAGGGTGTGCAAACACATCCATCGGACCATTATTGACTCAACCAATACATAGTTTGTCTTTGGAACTGCTGAAGAAGTTTCCTTCCTCTGGTGCTGTCCTTTCACCAAGAAGCATGTTATGAAAGTGACAAAAAATGGTTTTGTTTTCAACACATTGAGTTCTGTGACTGCTGCTCTGAGATGAAGATAAAATTAATATAGAGAATAAAGTGTCAAAAAGAGGAGCAGGATACAACCCCTCAAAAAGACTAACTTCACAAGAGAGAAAAATAAACAAAGGGAAGTTCAAGATGATCTTCAGCTCAAATATTTTTAAAATATAGTGATTCTGTTCCTTGGATGCCTTGATTTTATGTAGGAAGTTGGGAGTTGCAGGTAGTGAATTTATGCTTCAGGGGAAAAAGGAATGTTACCCTTCCCATTTGCAGTTTTCTTCAGTTCATTAAATGAAAGAAATTGATTTGGCGAAGCTAATTTTGTAATTAAAAAGCTTATCATGACTTTCTCTAATGAGTTAAGCAAACTGACAGTAATTCAGTGACAATATTTACACAGTGCACACTGGGGGACGTCTGTTTAGAAAATTAAATAATAGAAGAAAATGGAAGGAGGAGAGAGGGGAAAGTAAGCAAAGGAGAAGAGGTCAATTCTAGACATAAGTTCATCCCATGATGTCGGTCCTCGGATGATTTGTCCCTGTTCCCTTTGCAGCATAGCAGTTAAAGAAAGAGAAGAATGACCTATGCTATCCACTGTATGCAATCAGGCTTTTTTCACTAGCTGAGTTTACTATGTTCTCATTTCCAACTGGGACCACAGCCAACTCTGTTAAAGACTTTACACATGCAAGACCAGGAGCCACCTTCCCAGGATACAGTTCCTCCCTCTAGGGCATCAGAGATGCACACATGCTGGCTAAGAGCATGGAAGAAAGGACAAGCACTTGAGAAGTGAAATGCTTGACCCTACTTGCTTCAAAAAGCTTTGCTATTACAGTAGAAACAATACTTGGAACACAAACGACTCCTTTCACTCCTTCAGCAAACTAGTAAACGTCATGAAGAATCTATCTTAAGCAAAGCTCTATGTATTGCAGAGTGAAAAAGGAGAAATGAAACTCAGCAGTTCCCTAAGGATTTCTCTTCTCTTGGTCTATAGCATTATGTGGATGTACACCATTCTGGTTCTAGGGGAAATCTTTCCAGAGGAGGAAGAGGGAAGTCTCTTCTCCTGTGCTTCTCCTATGCCCCAGAGCCTGCTCCTCCACCATCTCCTCCTGCCCTGTGTAACTATGTATGAAATGTCTGGTAGCTTAGAAGTGGAGGGGAAGTGAGCTCTGAAACAGTTATTTTTAGTTTTCAGGTTGTTTTGTGTGCTTACTAAGCTTTAAACAAGAACTGGCTCAGATACTACAGCCATAGGCAACAGTATAAATCAAGAGATAAAGAACAGCCCTAAAAAGGGTGAGCAGATCAGTTAAAATACACAGCAGCATGGAGATAGGAAAATGCTACTACTACAAAATAATAATAATAATAATAGTGGGAATAAACTTAAAAAGACCAGAAAGAACAGAATGGAAATTTTGGTGGTTAGAGGAAAGTAACCCACCCATTAAAAAAAATTCTCACAAGCCAATGCCTAGCTTTACTGGAGAGTGAACAAAATAAATCAGGAAATATGTTTCGCCAACTTCCAGAAAAAATCCTTCAGATAAAGGAAAACAATAATACATCTCTATATAGCAGTATATCACTTGTATCATCAAAATGTGATGGGGGAGATAAGAGTGGGATTTCCTTCCCCTGAGACCTACTCCAAAATTAGACAACTTTAATTTCTGAGCTGAGTCCAACAGGAACCTTTAATGCATCTAAATGAGTTGTAATGAATCTGCACCAATTGGTACTCTGACACCAAAAGCTGAATTCCTATGCTAAGTCCAGGTCCATACCTCCCCTGTTCAAAACACCCTCTTCACGACTAATGCCAGCCAAATCCACTGTAAGTTAATAGCTGACTTTAGTCACATAAAAGGCATCAGCCACTTAACACAGTTACACAAAAGCCTTGAGCCCAACCAAACCACTGACATATCAAACGTACCTGATTCTTCCCTATGGCAGTGAATTTCCCTGTTTCCGTTGCCCTCAGATGTGTACTCTGCACATCCCACTTCCTCACTGATTTGTGAAAGTATGGACATCACAAAAAATAGCATTGCATTCTGAGACCACAGAGCAGGCTCTGGAAACATGCAGGAGTTCAACTCCCAGTTGCAAGAGCTGGATGGAACTTACTTACACTCCAGAAGCTCACTCCCATAATGATGGCATGAGCCAGAGGATAAAATTTCTGACACAGATTGCATAGGGCAAGGTGAGAAAGTCAAAATCAGCAGTAATATCATTGTGCAGCTACAGCACAACTCAGTATCTTTGATAATCCATAATCCCTTGCCCTGGAAAGAACACTTTAGTCTCTTCTCTCTTACGTCTTTCTCTGACAGGAGGGCATGATCACACAATCATTAACAGCAAACATCCACACTGCCTAGCAGTACTAATTTGATGCAGATCAGGCATCACCTCACAGATGCACTACTTTTAAATTAGTCAAGGAATATGATAGAGCATTTAGGCCATAACTGTACAAGCTGAGGGTGAAAATACCTGATCCAGAGATATCAGAGATGTGCAAACAGTCCAAGATCCAGCACAAAGTCTACCAGTACACACAAAAACCCTTTCAACAAAGCTGCAAGAACAGAATAAAATTATTGGTGCTACATGGCCCTTTCCTCTGTTTTATCTCAGATGCACAAAAGTTGGATCAAATATGTCACTGGAACATTTTCATTACAGATGGCAGGGAGAGCCTCCTTGGGTATGCAAGCACAGAATGTATTGAGAGACCCAGAATTGCCCCCCTTGATATGACTTGCTTTCCATCAGTGACAGTCTGAGTTTAGGAAAAAAATGCATGAGACATGCAGAACACCACTATACCCTCTCAAAGGGTCATTTTTTTTGTGTGAGTTAGGAATTCACCTTGGATCTTTTACCTGAAAAAACTGTACCTGAGGACTTGCTACACAGTGAAAATTATTAGGTAATGACTTAAAGACCTGAGGGGAAAACTGAAAAGAAGGAACAGTAGGAGAGCTATTGAGAACAGAGGAAGTGAAAAAATGATCCAAGCATCTCCCACCTTCCTCACTACTCACGGTATTTTATTTTATTTTTTTTTAAGTTGTGGGAAGGGAGGCTGTCGTGATGAGGCGAGAATGAGGTGGCTGTCAGGTCTCTCCAAGGAGTCTTTAACTACCCTCTGGGTATATTAGTGCCTGCCTGCAAGAGTATTAGCTTAGCTCTCTTTCTACAGTTAAAAGCATTAAATTGCAGATGCCAAGTGTTTTCTTCCCCTCATTCTCTTTCAAATTCCTGAAAGCTAAAGTAATTTTGTCATGACTCACATTATAAAAAGAACAAGTGATGTGACTGCTCCCACTTATCATGCACACGTACAAAACAAATATTCTCTGTCCGCTCTACCTTTACTTGCTGATGCCTGCAGCCCTATCATCAAAGCCATCTGTTTAAGCATTAATGCCAAGTTCTGCTCCATGAAGTAATTTTTTTTTTCCTTCACATTGTGGAAAACTCACTCTCCTGACACCTCATCCCAAATAATCTTATAACACTCTCAGTCAATTCAATAGGTTCGATACATGGCACTGAATGAGAAGAATTTCACAATGGCATGAGTAAAAACCCTGTACACTCATAGAAAATACCCACTCTTGGATCACAAAGATTGCACACAAATCAAGAACCTGAAAAACTGGAGAAACTGCAAGCAGGCACCTCCCAGAGTTTTACTCACAAACACTTATCTCACAGAACATAGGACTACTTTACTAAACTTCTTGTGAGCATCATTCATAAAGCAAAACAATCCGACTGCTATTATAAATCCTGTCTTTAGCAAATTCATTAAAGATGGAAACAATTACAATCATTATTATTCTGCATTAATAATGGACTCTGAGATAACTAGCGATGTTTTACATTAAGTTCACAAGCCAGAGTTGTCTCTAAGGGACTAGTTTTTTTTTTTTTTGTTTTTTTTTTTTTGTTTGTTTGTTTGCTTTTTATCCATATGGAGAGGAGTATCAGCTTCTGGAAAACAAGTTTCCCATTAATTTTCTTTTAGAAAACCATCCTTCTGCTCCTTTCAGCTCCCAGGTAACAAAGTTACCATTTTTGCAGTCGCAAAGGTATCAAATGCATGATCCGAACTGAAAATAATTTTAGAAATGAATATGGGAACACATGTGGTCTACTTTCATTTGAGTTTTCTTTTCAAAAGTTACAACGAATAATAGAATTTAGCCATGTAGTTTAAGTGTCCTATTTGGGACAACATAAAAACCACAATTTTTCAAATTCAGTAAAACAAACTCCTTAGGTTTATAATTAGAAAAAGTTGTTAAGTAAACTGCCTTTAAACTACACCATTTTTGATACTCTATGTGATCTCTTTCTTGTGAAACGGCAAAGCGCTATAATCGCAACCCTCTCTCTATATATATTCTGATTACATATAGCACCTTTGAAACTATGAAGCAATGGAAATTCAGATTCTGGTGGCAAATTTTCTGAGTGATGCCAATTCACGTATGTTAAGAATGAGCCTCTGAGCTTCTGAGTCCTTGCTAACAAATTCAAATGGCTTTAGATCTCTTCCCATTACCAATGCGTAAGCAGAAAGGAAAAGCTGCTAATGGCATCTACACAGCTATGCATTTATCATAACCAGATTTCAAACTCCAGCTTTCCCAGTCTTTCAGAGGGAGAGAAAAACGGTTAAAAACCTGTAGCATAATTTTGTAGCTCAACTGTCTACATGCAATAAGCACTCAGATGCAGCTGGAGAGCTTTCTCCTATTACATACTACAAGGGTATGACACATATGTGGAAACATGCAACAGCACAACTCTGCCTTATCACCCACTCTTATGACTGATAAAGGTCTCTGCCAAAGGCATGATTTCTAACACACTTTAACAAAGCCTTTTATCATCAATAGTACATATAAAATATTAAATAATAATAGCCATGGCTAGATAAATAATTCACTGAGAATAAAATTCAGTACAAGATTGGTCTTTTTTTATTCCTTCATGGACTGAACCAGATTTCTGTGAATGGATTTTTTATCCAGAAACAAATGCCAAATAGTTCATTTGAGCAGATTTCCACCTCCAGAACATTTGCAAACTGCTTGGTATTGGTATTGGATGTTTCCAGTACTTGTTGAGAGGAATAAAACTTTTTAAATGGGTGGAGTGATAAGGAGTAAATGCAAAACCACTGTTCATAAACAACATTCTAAGTCAGAGGACTGTATGATTCCACATACACGTTAAATTCCATTAAACTTACAAAAGAGAGAAACATATTTTATGAATACTTACAAGAGAAGACACCACATATAGCAATGGTCATACTCAGTGCTTTAATTTGAAAAATATTTACAAATCACTCATTGTATTAAGCAGCAAATTTTAATATTCAACAATGAGCTTTTTAATCTCTCAAGCAGTGATAGAATACTAAAGAATTCATTATTAATTTTCAAATAGAAAAAATATCCAAGTAATTCTTTCCTATCCAAGAAAACTCAGTAATTTTAAAGCATCTTCAGCACCTTTGCAATTTGGTTAACAATGCTGTTTTCCCATTTTCCATGCTGTATGCATAGGAGAGAAGTTTCACCTTCCTCTCAAAGCTGTAATGTTAGCAATCCCCTCCCTCACCAATCTTTCCACTGCCTTGTAACTAACCACTGCAAAGTTCTCTTTGTGTATGAGGTATAATCATAACCATGAAGGGAAACGGGCAAAAATTTCTTGTTGTCAACCTTAATAGGTAAAGGTTGGTTATTCTATTTCTGTGCTAGCAAAAGGAAAGATATTATGCTATATAATTTATTGAGTGGATAACAGCATTCTGATGTGGGTGAGTTGCTTGCAGAGTGACATTTAGATTGATAGATAGATGGCTTGATGGATGAGGTTCTTTTGTAACATCAAGTTTCATAGGGTGCAGCTATGTCATGATTTTGTCATAGGGGACTTTGCCTTTTTTGTAGCAAGGAATAGTGAAGAAGCTGTTTGAGCTGTCAGAATTCAGAAATTAGATATAATAAGTACCACTCTAGCCATCTATAGTAACAGAATCTGTTCCTTTCAAGTCCTCTTTGCATTTTTATTTTGAACTTGCAGTAATAAATGTAAAAAAAAAAAACAAAAACAAAAAAAACTGTAGTTAACATCAGGAAAAAAATCAGACAAAAATCAAGACAGTGAAAGGCAACAAACTTCCTACGCTCCTGTGAGCCTAGCTATCCTACCCCCCCTTGCTCCTCGAATCTTTCCTCTTGTTTGCCAATACAGGTGCACCCCCTCATTCTTGTCATCAATAAACACTTTTATTTAAAATGAAAAAATAAAAGAAAAAAATGAAGAGCTAGCTGATTTTCAGGCCTGATGGAATCTTTGATGCAACGCTAACTTCAAAGGGAATGTGCAAGGTGCTTATGCCTGAGTGACAGATTATTGCTTCTCCTGTGCTCAGCATGCTCTGATGAATATGGCAGCTTTTATACAAACGCAAGGAATGCCAATCACAGTTTGCCTCTGAGTCAGCTGACATTTTATTTCGTATATAAAGCAAAATAGGGGTGGAAGATACAGACAGAGAGCAAGAGTGCCAGCCCTTTCTGATCTCATTGAGTGTATACTACAAAGAAGTTGAACTTCCCAATCCTGGATGCCAATAAGGAGCACATATTCCTCCTCTGCTAAACTGATAAATCTTGACACAGCACAGAGAAAGGACAAAGGAAAACTAACAGTCTTTATTGTGGATATCTGTGTCACAGTATGCATGGTAAGACTAGCAGCAGGTGGACAAGAAAGGCAATATGGAATTCTAAGCCTGTTGGTAGGTACGATGTGCTACCACAACTCCTTTGCATGTGAGGCTCATGCTCTTGGTAGCTAGGAGCGCTTGGCCTAGCTGGGTGTTTGAGGGCACAGTGACCACCAACAACCAATGAACTGAACCCCTTTTAGAGCCTTTGCCATGCAGAGTATAAACCTGTGCAAGTTATAAGTACTGGTTTTCCATGAGGACTTCAAAGTCCTCATACTACTGTTCCATAAGAACTGCCTCAGCCTCTGTTCTCTTTCCACCTGGTGACCATTATTTCTGCCGTATTTGTGGTACTGATTTTATTCTAAATACATCAGGTTGTTTTTCCTTGTTTGTGTTGATGGATAGCTGCAATTCAAAAGCGTCTTCTAAATGCACTTTTACCAGATTAACCATCAATATCTTTCCATTCTGAGAGATACTGCAGAACAGTTCAGTGGTTTCACACTTTTGCTCAGTACTGTATAAGGGACATTCTGTTAGAATAAGTATCTTCATTCTGTTAGAGAGAAGGACTTCTCTTACTAATCAACCTGTTCCAGACACAACTTTTAGCAACACAATAGCTGCCTACAGGATGACTTGCAATTTAGCATGATTACCCATTGCCAGAAAATCCTCAGTCTTCACAGTCTAAATAGTCTATGCTGAGAATGTTAAAAATATCAACACATAGAGAGGAGGAGGGTGCGGACTAAGGAAAGGATATGGGAGAAGAGCAGCAATTTACTAAAGAGGAAAAAATGAAGAAATACAGAAGTGGAAAAACAAGACAAAGAAAAGCAAAATAAAAAGTTGGGATATGACTGAAGAAGCACAAACCAGTCTCACTGCTCCCCAGCTGCAGTTGGACAGAGGTAGCTTCAGTGTACCAAAACTGACAGCCTGGGTAGTACATGCATCCAGCCCCCGGTCTCCTCCTGTTCCAGTGTAAGAAAGGTGACAACAGGTCTACGCCACGTTCCCTCCCAGTAGGCATGGCACTGGCAGAAACTGCATCCTTGAACTATCCTGTCCTGTTGAAGCTGTTATACAGTACGCAACTTCAGGACTCTGAGCTGCTACTTGGTCTTGGAGTCATGGTTTCTTTCTGCTTTACAGCATGACATTTCTGATTGACAAGTTCCTTCTATTTAGTTGTTGCTACTTTTTTTTTTCCTCACAGCTTTCCTTTTCTGCTGTACAATGTCCTTATTTATTTATTTTAAATTCAGTCTTAGTATTCTGAAAGGAAAATAGTTTTCACTAACATTGAACCCAAATTCCCTGTTCAGGAAGGAGAGCTCATTTCTTCATTTTTACCTCGTTATCTCTCTGTAAGAGATCCCTTTACTGTCCTGCAAATAAATTTTCCTCTGTTATCTTTATTTTGAACTGAACACAACCTTCAAAATGAATACATGTGGTACTCTTTTAATTCACCTCCTTATTTTACTCATCTTAGGCTTCTTATTGTTTTCATGATGAGAAAGGGGTCAAGACCCTTGGACAAGCTGCTAAATAAAGCATCCTTAAAAATTCTAATTGCAAAAATCATGGTCATTTCTTGTTTTCTGCTGTGTAAGGCTGACTTCTGGAAAGTCACGATCCCATCCATGCCTCTATAACACGCATGCCTGGTGTTGCCTGAAACGAAACCTTCATTGACCGTTGGTAGTAATTCAGGTCCTTCAAACACACAGCTGATAGCAATAGGCTCTATCAGGTTAGAGTTGCAGCAATAAGCACAGCAGAAGGACATTCCAAAACTCATGCCAAACATCCTCAGAATCCCCCTCATTCTGTGAAATCAGATCATAATATACTCAGGTAAACGGCTTGAGAAAATTCAAAGTATCTCCCTATGTCCATGAGAAACAATAAAGATCACCCGCTTCTGAGATTTCTGCATTTGTGATCTCAGGACAGTGCATACCAGAAGGAAAACAAAAACAAAAAAACAATGTTGATTATAAAAACGTGCATAATTCTTTTTGTGCTTTTTCTTTTTTCTTTTTTCTTTTCTTTCCCCACTTCTGTTTTGATGGGGTTTTTGTTTTTCTGCTAGTTTTTAGTCAAAGCATAGTTTAGTTTCATTTTTTCCTACTTTTGCCATCTATCTCTAAAAAAATATTTGCTCACTGGTTATACAGCTATACTTTCACACTATGAAATGGATGAACATGAGTCAAAATAGTTGAAGTGATAATTCAACTGATTATTTTTGGAGGGATGACTTTACTGATAGAATATTTTATAATTTGTTTAGACTTAGACTGAATTAGAATATTGTCAACTTTATTCTTCTTTATTTTCTACTTATGGCCTAATTGAGTTAAAGCACGTCCCAGAAGCCCAATGCCACACTGGTTTGACTCCAAAGCTGAGGCTGTACTTTAGCAGCTTATTAGGAAGAATATTGGGCACATACACCATCATTTTGTCAGTTGCTTGGCTGACATGTTGCAGAGAGAGAAGCTGTCTGGATAGGAAAGCCTTGGGAACTTTTTGAATTTTTCAGCAGAATTGTCATGTTAATTTTATTTGTTACAACATACTTGAAACCTGTTCTGGGGTCAGTATATAGATAAACACTGCTACGCATCTGAGCACGTTTCACTTAGGTATGATTGAAGCAACAACTAAAACATCTCATACGGACATTTGAAAATTCCACCAAAAAGTTCCCATAAAAAAAGAAAGTTGCTTCCTGATTCATAATTACTGATTTTGACATTAGAAGAGGAAAACTTTCTTCCTCCTCTCAATTTTGTAGGCAATTCATCACCGCTATCTACATATGCTGTGAACTGTAAATATCTAATAGTTGCCTTCCATAAGAGTAAAAAAAGCGAAGACTTCCACAGTGAGACAAAGAGAAAGAAAAAAGCATCATATCAAATTTATAAACTTCAGTTTTCCAAGATACTGAAAATAATTTTGTCTCTTTATTTGACTTCTGGTTTACTCAGCCCTTAATCTACTGTAGAGTAAATTATGACTATCTGATTTTTCCAAAGATGGCTCAGTAAGGTATGCTCTCTAGATCAGGCAAAACCAATTTTGCAAGGTGCAGAACAACTACCGCAAACAAAAATCATCCAAATTTTTCACTTAAAAATATAACAGGAGACAAGGGTATACATATTCATACACATGTTTTCAGGTAATCTGCAAAATAGTGACAATGTAGAAGACTGCATACATGTCCATCTCCTTCCTCGTGCACGTTCACATTCAAAGCAAGACAGCCTCTTCCAAGCACATTCAGGGTTCAAAGTCACAGATGAAGCTGTTATGCATCCACTGTCACTTCTGCATACAGTGAGTCCTGTCAGCATAAATTCAATTTCTTCAGAGTTGGTGTGTTTTGTTTTTTTTCTTTTCCTTTTTTCAGCTGAAGCTCATCAGAGTCTAAAGCAACGTTTCAGCCTAGTGACCATCTTGCAAAGCAGGCAGTAGACTGACAAACACCAGCACCATGTCAAGCAGGCACCCCACAAAGAGAGCTCCCAGCAGCCACATTACAGTAATGGGAGTTCCCCATGACCTTCAGGATGCCACTTCAGATCCCTCCAGAGACTTAAGCAGTCTCTCTGCTATTAAGATGTGCCTTCATTTGTCAACAGAAAAGCTGCTAAATTGCCACCCTGAGCAAATTTACATAGAAATTACCAATGATACTCTGCAAACAGTGAGGAGAATTACAGCAGAGCCACCCAGCAGAAACACTCCAGAATACACAGCCTACCAAATAGTCACTGCTCAGACAAAGAAAGAAAATGTTAAGAGGAAAATGCATTAGACTTTCCTTCAGCGCTGTGAGATCTGTTTGGACTCTGAGTATAGTAGACCTGTAAGAACTTTCCGAGGCCAGACAGCAGATATTGCTAATGTTTTCTCTCTAAATACCAAATATTTAAGTTCCCTCAGTATATCTGTCCTATACAGCTGCATCTTTTTATAAACCTGCAATAGCAACAGGCTGAGAGGTAGCAAATTGCTGCCCCATCCTAAAACAAAGGGTGCCAGGCTTTTCTGTCTGGTACTCTGAACTTCTTTCTCCTGACCCTGGTAGAGAAGCCTTGTTGCCATCTCTAATGTCTCCTCAAGGAGATCACTCTTTCCCAGGCACACTGCCCAGCTTCTTCATCTACCCCGAGCCTCCCCAGGGCACTTCCCTTTTCCACATCCCTGGACATGAAATCGACTAGGCCACCTACCCTACAGGCAAAGTAGGAGCCTGATTAGAGTGAAATGTACTTTTTTCATTTTGTGATTTCCTTTCTAGGGCTCTTGATGTGATTACAAGGGGCCTTCGTTAGCAAAATAATAGAGATGTACAATCTTAAGATAATTCTTCTGTCATACCCAAGCTGTGGTAGCATACAGCCTCTGAAGTCCCATATGAGGGATCAGGCAATCACTGATGAAACACAAAGCTGTCACAATTGCCAGCCTTGACCAGCAACACAGTTGGAACCCAGAGCATTTATTTCAATGGTATCATAATTTCTGAACTGCCCGCCCTCTGATGAAGAATATCTTCAGTAACGCCTAAAAGTCTCAGCATAGGGTCCTAGGCATATAAATCTTCAGAGAAATGCCCTAGAGACTTGAAAGTAATGGTTCTGGACCTTGTCTACACAAAGAAAACTGCTCCAGGAGACAAACCAAAGGATAAAAAGGAGCATATTTACATTTCTTCAGGCACCACACTGCAGTACATACTGCTGGATCAGGATTATGGAGAAATAAAGAAGAATCAAACAACAATAACCTGTCTGCAAAATAGTTTCTCTGTATATGTACAGTTCATACGTACAGGCATATACAAGAGAGGAAAAAAAAAAGGGTACTTGGCAGGTCATGGGAAATCTTATGCTTATGCAAACCTAACAGAAAATGACTGTACAGAGAGGGAGAAAAATTCCATTTCAAATAACAATCAAAGCCATCACAGGGGAATGAGTGACTTCCACTTCTTAAAGCTAATATTTAACAGCCAGCTAATATTTATTCTATAATATAGACAAAATTCTGCCTTCTGTCAAGAGGAAGGGAATAAATTGTTTTCCCATAATGGTGTTTTCTTTTCAATCAATTTCCCTTCAAGCTTGATTTAAGAGGATGCTATGTCAGAACCTCAAGCAAATGGATGGAATCTAAGACACTTCCCCACCAAAGGGGAAAATGATGATGCAGGAAAACTTGAAAAGCTCAGTCTAAACACAAGTACTGCAGACACACACTCCTCTTCCTCAAGTACAAGGTTTGCAACAACAGAGTCAGCAACAAGGATGAAAGAGTTCAGAGCACAAGTAGTAATAGGAACAGTTACGTTGGAGTGCTTAAGGACAGAGGTACAACATACAGAGAAACCATGCTTATAGATCATTTTGCTACGCACATGCCTATTTATATGCTGTGTCTATATAAAAAATATTATATATTTATTATATAATATATTATTTATCTATATTATATTTAAGAGCTCTATAGATATTATAACCTTATTATTAATACCCAAGAGTGTAACAAAGCAGGAGAGTTCTACTTTGTAAAACCCCTGCCTTCTAAGAAAAGCTGTGGGGATAAGAAAGGGAGGAGGCTACTCTCATGACATTACAAGCACTTAGCTACTTGCAGAGTTAAGGCTATCATGGAGCACTCTAGGCTCCAAAAAAATTCTGCCTTGTTAAAAACTGTGTGTACCTTTTAGGGTTACACAGTCCCCTGCATTGGAAAAATCACAGTAGTTTCTATTTCAGAATGAAATTGATGTCGCAGAAGCTTTGCCATCTACTTCTTTTAAATGCAAATTGCTAGAAAGACTGCTTCCAGAAGTAAGGGAATTTAAAAAGAAAATAAGTATGATTTTTAAATCTCAGAAAGATTTTGACAATTTGACCCACATTTAGTATGTGCACTCAGAACCGTTCTGATAGCAACTGAACCAAAACACACAGTCTCAAAATATCAGTAAGGTTTTACCATATGCGGATCTGAAAGAGGGGAGGAACCCTTATTTTCTCTCTCCAAGTTCATCCTAGGATACAGCTCCCACTTAAATAAATCAGCTTCTCAAAAGTCATGGGATTCTTAGTGTAACACTTGAGGGAGGGGATTGGGGTTTAAACGTAATTCCATCCTATTTTCTTCATTTGGACTTGCTGTCTTCAGGTAGGAGAACTTTAACTGTTTGAGTAAAATGATTTCCTCATGGCAGTACTTTAAAGTAAAGAGCTAGCAAATGATTTGGGTGTTCAATGGACTTTGCAAGCAAGATTCTTAACACTACTTAAACAAAATCTAACAAACACTTACAACAATGACATTCCCGTTTCCTAGCTCTAATTCTCTCATCACTTATCCACAGACATAAGATTAGTATCACATCCATTCAAAACCAGAAGCACAAAGGCTGCCTAGAATCACAGCTGCTGACTGCTTTGAAGAAGGGAACTTTGAGGGTAGGTTGAGCTAACATCCAGCACAGCCATATAGGACCAGCAATGAGAACCTGCTCATGGTGCCAACTGCTCATGCACGCATATATGTATCTGTACGTGCACCTGCACAAAAAGAGCTTAACAGGAATCTTTTCATGGTTTTCTTCACAAATATAGGACAAGATTTTCAAAAATAGATGTCCAAAGTTAGGCTTTCCAAAATCCATATTTAAACTTCTACAAAAGTGGCCTCATTCACAGAAGTGCTGAAATTGCCAAGAGCTGTAAGATGTTCAGAACTTGAAAACCAGGCCACATCTTTAGGCTCTTGAATCTGTTTTCAAGCATCTAAGTTTAGGCATCTAAATTCTTGACTGTAAAGTATTATTACCCACACAAGACCTATTATAGCCCATCATAAAAAGATGAAATTCTCAGAATTGTACTGTACTAATTGCCCCAGATTTTCAGTTGCAGCTGAAAAGTGTACTGTCCAGCTCAGGGCCAGATGACAAAAGTAGCTACTGCTCTTCTTGGCCAACTTCCAGGTGGCTTTTAAGGCAGAAAATTACTGAGATCGACAAAGGGGCCACCAAACCATTGCAGCAGCCTCCCTGGCCCATATTCCCTTTCTCTATTCTCAACCTCTAGACCCACAAGGAGAACGAATGGAATCAATGCAAGGCTGCACTAGCCAAATTAAATAAGAGCTTCCCCAGTAACAAAGCAATCATCCATGTCCACTTATTTCAGTGTATATATTTGTGCAACAGAACGGAAACAGTCTCTATACTTTACCAACACCAAACACATTTACTAACCATGTAAACAAGATAAACCTGTTTTCATGAGTGTTACCAAATAGAATTCAGAAGTCTTCTGAAACTCATGTTGGATTCTTCAGCTGAGGGAAGGTTAAATAGCAGTTGGGCATGCTGGAGTTCTGTCAGGGCAAATGCTTCTCCCCATTCTAGATATGGTCAAAGCAGAACAAAAATATATCCCAACATTTGAAGAGAAAAACATATTAAAGAAATGTTCATCACTGAAACAGCAAATACATAGAAGATTATTATTTTCATTGAAAACTTTGAAACTTTGTTTCCTCTGAATGCCAGATCATGGTACTAACTCCATAAGTTCATAAGTTCATAAGGTTGGAAAGGACCTATAAGATCATCTAGTACAACCATCCTCCTATCACTATCTCTACCCAACTACTAAATTAAGTCCTTTAGCACCTCATCTAAACGCTTCTTGAACAGCGCTAGGGATGGTGCCTCAACCACCTCCCTAGGCAGGCCATTCCAGTGCCTGACCACTCTTTCAGAAAAGAAATGCTTCCTCAGGTCTAATCTAAATCTTCCCCGGCGCAACTTGTGACCATTCCCTCTCGTCCATGACATATTCTGACAAAACTGTTGGCATGAAATGAGGTCTTCACAGTACATTCTGCATACTTCAGCAATATTTTTAAGTAATCACAGCATCTGGTAGCTTCAGCACTTATGAACTAGTTAAGACAACATATTCTACACACTACACCTGTACACAACTATACTATCCCACTCAGCTGACAGCACACTCTAATGAGTAGGCAAACTGGAAGCACAGAAAATGATCTTTAACCTGATTATCATATCTGGCAACATCTTACTAAAATAACAATGAAAGCAATCATATCTTTGTAGCTTTTCATCCAAATGGTTCCTCATGCTTTTTAATGTAAGTTGTCTGTGTGCCTAACAAAGGGTCAAATTCTCAGACATCCTGAAACAGTGGTATTCCATTAAAAAAAAAAAAGCTGTAATTTCTTTAAACAAATAAGAATCTGATCACAAATTTCTTTGCTGAGCTATACATTACAACAACTTCTGCTACAGGCAAAACCGTTTTTTAATGGCACACACAAAACATCATCCAAGACTTTACAGCAGGAAATACAGAAAAACATCTCTTCACAAAGACACAGCAAGGGTAAATTAACAAAGAAAATAAGTCCAAACTGGCCAAGACATTTGAATATATTGTTTGAACACTATCTCTAGGAGAAAAAAACACCTACTAGATCACCCGCAACTATGAGCATAATTCAGCTTAACCCTCTATATAATATGTGGGTATGACTCTTACCTACCAGATATCATAGCCCTTTGGGAGCTTTAGTTACTCTTTCTGCCCTACCAACTCTATTTGGCGAAGCCCAATTCCCCTGGGAACTGCTCCCTTAAACCACTAATATTTTCAATAGTACTATCTGTGTTGTAAGCATATGTCTAGATCATTCTCAAATACAAAACAGAGATCGCTTACTCACTGTCTTCAAACTCTTCCAAGACACTGAAGAGCTGCTGAGAGGCTAAGATTGTTTGTTCAAGCACAGGACTGGTTATATGGCTTCTAGACCACTCTGTTTACTCATTAACATGGCCAGATGTAAAGCAATTCCAAATACTTGTTCATCAGCAGACAACCATGCAAATTTACCCCTAGGTCACGTGAGCCAAAAATACTCTAGTGCAAAGGTGGTCTAACTGAGCTCTTTATGGATAAAAACTCTTTTTCATCTGCTACATAACCCAATGACTCATGAACTAGAAATATCTTCCCAAAGTATAATACATGGCAAGGTAATTGAGCTCTAATTTTTTTTTTTTTTTTTGTCCAGAAAGTTCCCCCTTCACATATGTTGCAACAGATCTCTTTCCAGCATGATGGAAGGATCCTGCCAAGGAATGTCTGAATGAGATGAAGGTGGTGTTTTAGACACAAAAATAAGACAGGCCAAGACACGGCATTCACACAAAATGTCTGCTGAAGTAGTAACAACAACAAAAGAGTTGAAAAGAAAGAAAAGTATGATACTGGAATCTGATAGCTTGACAAGAGATGGACAGGAATCACAGGAAGCACTTATGCAGAAATCAAAGGACAAAAGAATTTTGCAGAGCCCTGGATGACAAGAGATACGATTTGAGCATGAAACGATCGATGGTTCAGAAAAAAATGAGAAGAAAGCGTGATGGGTACAAAGGGAAACAGGAGGCTGATATCACAGCAGCCACTCAAATGGACTGCACTCAAGGAAATCCAGATGAAGATGGTCAAAGCAGTCAGTGCAAGAGTAGCAAAAGTACAAACAAAGCTTTTAGCTGGAAGTCAGGAAATCCTACCACTGGCTACTACCAGTATTATTTGCTGTGCCAGAACAAGAGCAACGTCAGAAGCAGTAGGTGTTAGTGGGGACCACGGAAAACAGTTAGGAACAAATGCTCAAGATTCCTCTGTCACATATACTTTAATCTTTATATCACAGAATCACAGAATTGTAGGAGTTGGTTATATAGTAATAAGCAAAATATTTTTCTCATTAGGAAATGCTTTTTCTGGTCCCTAAGTACTACATCATCAACTTTGCGCTTACAAAGCTCATTTTCACTTTTTTTTTAGCTCTTATCATTTGCCCTGTGCTGCTGCAGGTATCTTCAGCTGCTAGGAGAGCCAGGGGCTTGCAGCAGTCTCAGTGGATTTATGCTTTTCAGTACAACTCCGTTTATCCTGATAAACACTCTACCCTTTCTACTGCACTTCAGAGTGCTTACTCTCTCTTCACAGAGAGAAAGAGCTACAGTAAAGAACAGATACTTATCATTTGCACCATTAGTCAGTAATTGCATTATTTAAAAAAAAGACAAAAAAGACACTTCTAATATAAATTCCAACAAATGTACAGACAATTGTTATATCAAAGCTAGTGAATACTGAAAACAAGTGTTATGAAATTTTGGTTGAGCTTTGGGTGGAATATGATTCACTAGTGTTCAAATTTGCCTCATGGCTTATGCCACAGGGAAAGTACATTTTCTGATAAGCAGACAGGAGAAGAAAAGAATGAACAGACATTTAGCTGTTAGTTCCATTACCAAGAATGTGCTTTGGAGTTACTAGTAACAGATGCTTCAGTACAAGAATACTTTTAGTAGATAGTTACTGAATATCTGGCCTACATATATTTCCTCCTTACTTGATGACTTTATTTTAAAGCATTGAAGTTTGTATTTCTTAAAAGGTTTTCTAACCAACTTTCATTATTGAGAGATTGCTTATTACTTATAAGTTGTATTCCAGAGAAAAACTCTAAAACAAGATTCTTAACCTCCACAACAGTGCACAGCAGTAAGTTCCAGAAGCTGGTTGTGTAAAGAAAACCTGAGATTTCTTTACATTTCAATATGCAGTTTCTTTGAAATCCTCTAGAAACACGCAATGATTTGCTCCATCATAGCATTCTGTTAGACAACATGGTGTCTCCTTGCATTTATGAAAGATACACATTTACTAAAAAACAGCATATCTTATGAAGTTAAAAGAAAGAAGAATAAATCTACCTGCTCTCAAAAGAAGCCCACAGCAGACTTCAGAATAAAGTCAGTGTTGTGATATCAATATTAATTAGAAAGAGATGTGTTCAATAACAAAGTGTATTTTACTTCAGATTAACATCACTTAGGTTACTGAAAGCACACCAAGATCCATAACTTATTTTTCAGGTAGGGGAGCACTATTAAAAATCTGCTTGCCTTCTTTAACTTAATCCCATCTTAAAGAGCTATAGATAAAACTTGGAGAAGAGTTTTCATTGTTGGTTTTCTCAGCTCTCTAATTAGGAACTGCACTCCATAAAACATACACTACAGAAAAGCAGCAGAAGAACTGGCAGATTGAGGCAGATTGAAAATGTCTTAATCCTTCTGACCTTTACCATAATTTTCTTTCTCCAGCAGAATACACAGCTGACCTTTTCTACCCACTGACAGCACAGCTTATGGCAGGTTTCCATTAACCAGAGCTCTTTAAGTTCGCAGCAGCTACTGCTGGTAATCCAGCTCAGTTCTGCAAGGATATTATAAAGCACAACTCACTCAGACTTTGACTGTTGATTGATAACAGCTCCAGAAATTCACAATGGCTATGCTTCCATACCTGCTGTCCTTCCAGATGTGCACAGAGGCAAAGTGCCTGCAAAATAGCCAAATGTTACAGATGTACCCAGCAGAAACAGGACTGAAGCGTGTCCAGGTGCATCAAAAGTATTCAACTAAGATATCAACTGCACTGAGCTGAGGGATGCCTCACAGTTTGGCTACCTCCCCAACATACAGGAGATCTTCTCCTGACATGACATCGGGAAAGTCACTATACCCCTATGGCACCACTCTTCATCTGTGAAATAAGGGTGGATTGCATCTCCTTACTTCAGAGCGTTATGAAACCCTCAAAGATAGTGAATCATTTTCATCTACTCCGATAACAGGGTCCAGATGGAGAAATTCACAGAATATTTTAGGTGCACTGTTTGTTATTTAAATATGAAAGGAAAACAAAATATGGTGGGATACGGTATAAAGGTTTTGTTGAAATGAGTTGGATATGGGTATTATTGATGACTAGAAAAGCCCAGAGTGAATCATGAATGTCATCATATCAACTGACAGAAGCAAAACCTTTATACACAATGGTACCATCCTGGTCACTGTAAATTTCTCACTTTTATTGAGAAAGCCAAACATTTGCAATAACTTTATATTTTTCCACTTTTTTTTTTAATTGAATCTATTTTTATATAGCTCTAGCTGTAAAGCTAGACTCACTTAGTAACCATGTATCCAACTACAAAGCAAATATTTTTATTCCAAAAATAACCTGAGCTCTTCTGCTTGCTTTCTCTCTCCTTTTTCTTTCCCTTTTTTTTTTTTTTAGTCAGATTCAATATAGATACCTAAAGCCAAGATCATTTTAAGTACTTATCATATGTCTTGACAGAGAACACCAGAAACTGAGCAGTTGGATGCTTGCTTCAGATCCATGAAACTATCACATACCTCTATGGTCAGCAAAGAAAAAGAAGCTGGGTCTCCTACAGAATCAAAGGTCTTAAGGCACTATGGTAAAAGACAAGTACAGACACTGGTTGCAATGTTGGTGGGGGAACAGTATTTGTGACGTGGAAATCCTTTCTCACTCAGATTTTCTTAGGGATTTTCCTAGGGATTTCCCTGGGAGAGTGGACTAAAGGAGGGAATCCCAAGAGAAAATGTCCTGCAGCCTCCAAATTGTTTATTAACACATATATATGTAAATATATGTGATACAGCACAAGCAGAACATGAGAACTCCAGCAGTTCGGCATATATTCTTATTGGAAAATATGTATTTTTAATCCCCCTGCAGACTATATCCTGTAATTTGCTATATTTTGCATTTGTATTTTGCTCTTTAGTAAAGCAACCATAATAATCTGTGTCGCGATGACATAGAAAACACTGTTCATTACGTTTTATGAGAATCATCCACAAATTTATAAATATCTACTGCCAGAACACAGCTTTACAGGAAAGTGTTATTCCAGATTTTAAGGCAACCAGAGCCAGTACATATTTCATGTTCATTTAACTTAGAATCCTACTGAGACTGCCTAATAGCTTATTCTTCATTAAAATGAATATAATATGAGCATCATGAAAAACTGTCCCTTGATTCAGAAAAAATGACTCAGATTGAGAATGAACAAAGTCACATGATCCAAATACAAAAAAAAAAGACAATACTATATAAAATGTTATACATTATATATATAGTTTTTTGTTGTACACAGATAGCAAGTTTATTGGTATTTTTTTCTTATTATTTTTCTCCATTCACTGTTCAAAGAGAGACTATTTGAAAGCAAATTCATGCAGGTAGAATTCATAGTTCTTCCAGATTGTAAAACAGAAACAGAACAGTGAAAAGTCCTTTGGGATATGTAGTTCTTCTCTTCTGGGACAGGTATACCCAGAACTATTGACAATCCACAGAACTGGAGCATTAACTCTTTAACTACCAGTGTACTACATTAGGTTATGATGTGGAACATCGATAACCAAAACCATAAAACCATGACAGTTTGTACTGAAGAGCATGGAAATCTTCCACAAAGTGGGAAAATGCTATGGCACTATTATTTATTCCTTGTAATGTTTGTGACAGAACCTCAACACTGGATCATGACATCTCATTTCTCAGAGGACAGGAATCTCATTACTGAAGACACTTAAAATAAAAACACAGAAGAACATAGAAAGCTGCTGAAAACAAACCTGCAGTGGCCCCACCAATGTGCAGAACATAAAATAAGTTTTCTATTTCTGAACTCTGTGGTTGTAGCAGAAGTAGAAGATTTATGCATGGAAGGAAAGGGCACTGCATTAGAGGATCTTACATCTGTACAGAACTATGATTATAGAGGTATGATCTTCTACTAGTAAAGCACATATTCAGGAAGGTAGGATAAATCTTACAAACATGCTGAAACATTGCCAGCAGATGCTGAGACAATGTGACTATGCTAAGCAAAGGCCAAAGATGCAGATTAAGACATTTTTTCTTGTTTTTCTTTGACAGTTATCTGAATACATGACCAAAATCTGAAGCATCACTTGATCGTCAAGAAGCTCCTGTTCTGGGTTTCTCTACACTTTCCACTTCCCATGTCTGAACTACTACTCCTCAGCAACACAATAGTGAGATCCTACCACAGCCCATCTCCCCACAATCATCTTGAAAACCTAGTTCTGGATTTGTCACAATCAATTCTGTTGTCTGCTGACTGAAACCTTGGGCACCTTGGGCTCACTCTGCATTATGGGTAGAAAGTCCTTCACAATGTCTACTGACAGTAATTCCCATTTGGAAGGAAGGATCATGGGAAAGAATTCATCTTTACACCCCCCATTGGAGGTGACAGATTACCAGTTTGAGCACTCAGTTCTTTTCCCTAATCTGTTACTGATAACACTCAGTGTGACTCAAACGTCCGCGTTCCTGGGAGAAATCTTAAAATAAAGCAAAGCTGCAACTGTGAGAAGTTGGACAAATATATACGTATTTTTCCTTTTTCCTGGAGTATTTAGTTGCAGTTGACAGAAGTTTACAAACATCTCCCACTTACTCAGCAGCCTGGGCGTGCATTGAAGTCATGCTCAAAGTAAAATCAAGAAAAAGGATTAATAATCTTTCTTTGGTTTTACATCAAATGCAAACTTTACGACTCACAAAGCTGTAGCAACTGCATTTTCCCTCATAGAGGGGCTCAGAATACAGACATCAAGTAACATCAAGCTGAGATTTTCTACACTGAAATACAGAGAGCAAACATAAGCTGTTTCTACCCATAGCTCTGATACTCTACCACACCATACTGCAGAAAGAACCTGAAGAAGCAGCCTATTAGTCCTGCTTTCTCCTCCATGTTTTAAAGGGTTTGTTTGTATGTGTGAGCAAAAAGACATAATGGGAAGGAAAGGTTCAATTTAGGGAAGGATCTATCAATAGAAATTTTCAGCAACACAGCATATCTCCAAATACCTTGTTGTTTCCCCTGCCATTACGAAGAGTAATAATCAGTAAATATATTACTTACCAAATTCCCTTTTTAGGGTTTGGCACATACAAAGATTCCTTTGACATTATGTGGCATAGGAAATTTTGAGTTCTCTCTCTGCTGGGCTAATTAGGTCAAAGAATACTATTTCATTCCAGTATCACTAGCAAATGGTCAAGTGAAAAAAAAAAATATATGTATAAATCACTACATAGGCTATGCATTAAAAATGGAGTTTTGTTTTTTCAAAAATTATTTTAAAATTATTAGTTAGAAACTGGTCAGCTGCTTGTTTGGCATTCAGAACCAAATCCAAGCACCAATCTCTTTCAATTTACATTATTCTTGAGAGCAGAAACAATAAACAAGCTGGGGCTTAATGAGCCTGCATGTGGGGTCAGTCTAGTGGAACAAAGCAGGACGATCATTTTTGGAGCTATCTCAGTTTGAAACAGTAACTACATAGGGGGATAATGAACAAAAGAGAAGTAAGGATCTGAATAGATACCTCATTCAAAGGATTTCACAGCTAGTGACTCCCTCATGGCTTGGTCTCAGCTAATGGTAAGATACCACTGCCCATGAACTGGCATTCATCTGCTGCAAACAAACCAGCTCGTGTCAGCCTTTGGCAGAGCTGCAGTGGAACATCTGGGTTGAGGAGAAAAGACCAAGCCTCCCATCCAACAGTGTATAAACACTGCTGCTTTTAGATATACTTGCCTCAAATAAAATGTGTACTGTACAATGCATAAAAGGAACTTGAAATTGAAAATCTACCTCCACAGCTCTAAACTCTTGCCGTAACTATTTCTGGACAAAATTTTCTGCTAAAACCTAAGAATACGAAAAGCACAGACTTTTGCCATAAGAGCTGAAAAGAACCTCCTATAACTGTCTCCAAGATGTGGAAGCAAGCAGTTCTAGATATGACAACACTCCACACAAACAGGGATTCAAAAGACAAAATGCAGTGCTGCAATACCATCATCATCCAATCTCTCTTTTGATACCTTATTACACAGAAAACATACTCGGACTTATTTCATATTCCTTGTTAGTCAACTTCCTAACAGCCTTCTTTCATTTCTCTGTCCTCCACTGAAGAGCATGAGAAATGATAACCCATTAAACTCAATAAATGCTCAGATTTAAAGGTGATAGACAAGATTCTAAAGGCAGACTGGATTAGTACCATGCACATATATTTGGGCCATCTAGAAGAGGAATCTGCAATTATTCTAAGACAGTTTAATGAGCTCTTGAAATTTTACCTACCAACCCATTCCCCAAGCTGCAAAACAATGGTCTGAGAAGTCTGAGCAACAGACCAGTGAATGTTTAAAATCCTGCCTGTGATCTGCTGCAGACACTCACTATAAGTGTTTGAGCATAATGGTTCTGCGTAGGAACTAAAAAACTGTTGATATTTTAGTCACCTTCATATATTTAGTTTGGTGGTGAGGGGGAGCTGGTTAAAAAAAAAAGTACAGTTAATGATTATGCAGAAGTGGACTATTACAACCATTAAAAATAATGTTCCTGCAGATTGTCATCATCTGCAACATCACTCAGCACACGTGTGGGTTGAAGATGAGCACCATGGCCAGTAGGCAGGGTCTTTCTTGGTATCAATGGGGGTGTATATTAGAATTTTAATGTGAATTAATCAGAATAACTTCTTAAGTTAAGTCACCTTAACTCTTCCAATAGCTTAATTATTCCAGCTGTTAAGATTCCAAAAAGGAAGTCAGTTTTGCTCAGTATTAGAGTAAATCATTGTTTTGAATTAAACCAAGACTCACCAACTCAAAATTTGGTTAGGGCTTTTTCACCTACTGGTTGTCAGAGCAGTAGTCAGAAATGTAATTTCATGACAGCTCTGCATCTCACTTCCTGACAATCTCTTTCCTTTGAAGCTACATATCGATAGAATTCAAATTCTGTAATTAAAGCTTTGTTAGGCACCCTCTAAATCCTCCATCTTGGAACATAAATATTGAGGAGATTCCTTCATAAAATGTTAGTCCGTAGGCACAAAACCAGAAAACAGAAGAGGTGGAAGGATTTTGCTTCACAATTAGTTTTATCTGAAGTGTTCAAGGAAAACCTTCCTTTCTTACAGTATCACTTGTCTCACTGACATCTGAGGAGAAAAGCAGCACCACTGATTACAGAGTAGTCATGACTTTTTCCTAGTAATTTATCCTTCATAATCTACACCTCTTACTTCCTTGTTCTGCTAATGCTTTTACATTTTCTTAGATGTGTGTTTGTTCTAAAAGTAACATCCTGATTAAGTTCTTTTCCTCAGGATGCTGAGAGGGAGTCATTTCAAAAGTTTTTTTGAATGGATGGACAATTAAAATATTTCAGACACATCTACGTTTTCTCTCCTATCATAAATTCCATTCATATAACAAACATGCATTTGTCTATTTCATTTATGCAAAAATGCATAACCAATCTAATAAACTGCTCCAAACAAGAAGAGTATTCAGACTACTCCAGCCAAATAATGTTAAGTACAACCTGAAAAAGATGACAGTGTTAAAAAAAAAAGTGTTCACAATTTCGTACAAAAATGAAAACCTCAATTTCAAATATGCCTAAACTCTAAGAAGTTGGTAAAAGTTACATCTAAGCATTTCCTCCTTAAAATTTTAGTTATGCAGGACAGAAAAAAAGAACAGTGCTTGGTTCCTTCCAAACCGCTGTTTTCTATTTCTATCAACAAACAAAACAAAACAAATATTTGCAATTCTACCATACAGGAAACAATTTAAAGAGCCCTGTTTGCCCTCCAGACTTCTACTTATCCATGGAATCATGGTAGCTACATCTACTTCACTTAGTTGTACTGTCTTTGATGCCTGAAAGATTGTCCAACTAATGCATTTTGTTTCCTAATCTGTTGAAGAGACCGATCATTTTTATTTTCACCATTCAACTGACTGGGAAATACAGAAAGACAGCATGAATTACTGATGGTCATGCAGAAAGGCTTAAAAATCATCTCCCTTGACTTCAGTTACACTCTCTAAATGGTATATACTCATCCTCTATTATTAATATTGACTCACAGAAATGTTCATGCTATTGAAACTATCAATATGTTTATATATGACATATTCCAGGAGCAGAGTTCTGAACAGACTTTCACAAACTCTTGCTACTGATCTTTGTTATCTTAGAATCACTTAGATAAGGGATCTCACATGATTGGTCCTGTCAATATAGCAATAGCATTTGCTACTACTCTAGAAGTTTATTGTTTTGGGTTTTTTTTCTGTAACAAAAATGAACATTCTGAACTACCACTGTGATTTTATTAAGCACATGATTGGCATTAATAGAAAAGAGGCCAACACATTCAATTTCTCATATAATCAAGGGGCACAAGCAAACATTACACTGCAGAGGTGAGAGGTTTCCAGACACTGAAATAATCCAGTGGCATCCGGTAGCTTTTGTCAATTTATTTTTATTATTATTATATATATACATATTTAAATGAGATTAGTATTCACAAAAATATCTTAGACTGACACCCTTGAAGATTATGTCCTGCATTACCCAAGGAATGGATAGAGTTCAAGCAACAGCAGCACTTTCAGGCCTAATCTATTTTCATTTCAGTCTTATACATGTCCTTCGATTTTCAATTCACTATAGTGACATTTCTCTTCAGTAGCAACATTCATTATTTTTCTTTAAAATACACCAGTGGTAGTTCTTTCAAACATATTGTTCTTTTTTTGTTGGTGCTGTTGTTTTTTTAATAATAATTCTCCTTAAAACCAGATTGACTCCTCATAACTATTTATTATTGTGTTTGCAAAATAATTTAAAGGTTACGTCACCAGTGACCAAAGTTCTAAGTAGGGATACCAATTACTATTTATATTAAACACAAACATCTCTTGGTACAGTTTAATAGCTTTTTGCTTTGAAAAGAAGATCATTCACTGTAATCGAAATTCATACATGTAACGTGGAATGGAAGTCAAAGAAAGAGAAAGGGAATGAACTTTTTAAGATGTTGGTCATCCTATGCTTTTTAATCTGTATATATACCACGACCACGGAGTAATGAAGCCACTTTTTGAAGTAGAAAAAAATGCAATAATAGTGAAAGAAGTAAAAGTATATCTTCCTAACTGCAACACTCTATCTAAAGCATGAAGTTAAACACACCTTTTAATTGCCCCTTTCCTCTAACAAGACTATGCAAAGCTATTGTCAACAGTTTAGGGGCTGGTTCAGCCCAGTTCCATGACAAGTGGAAAGGGAAAAAGGGAAAGGTAGATGAGTCTAAAAACAAAACAGCAGCAATGATCAGAGGAGGAAAGCTAATTTACTAAAGAAGATATTGGAATAGAAAATAACACAATGTAATATGATGTAAAATGAGAGAGAGCACAGTCCAAAAACCAAAGGCCTTATTCTAATGCTGAAAGTGAGACAGCTAGGGAGCACCTGATGTGGGGTCAATCTGAAAGGGAAAAACGCTGTGTCTCATGACATGTGAACAGTTTATCTTTCCCTCTGAGTGAAAAACAGAAAATAGCAAAGCAATGCAAAGTCCTCTGGGGTACACAGTACTCTTATGAGACACATATAGCCCAAACTATCAATGATCCACAGTAATGGAGCATTAACTCTTTAACTACCAATGCACTACATGATGTTATGATGTGGAATACCAATAACAAAAATCATAAAACCATGACATAATTATCTACATAAATATCATCTCTATCTGCAACTCATTAAACTCTCAGCCTTGATGACCTGAAGGCAAATCACACATTGTAAGACCAAGGTTTAATTTCTTACCGTATCACAGATTTCTTGCACATTTTACATACACAAAATCTTTAAAGACAATTGAAAAAAAAAAAACCCTTTTATTTTTATTAAAATAATTTAAAGCAAATAGGATGTATATCCTTTCAAATCTGTTTGATCCTGTTCTCATAAAAATGATAACTGCACCTTGCAGTCTTACTTATCTTTACATCTCCAAGTTATAGACTGTACGAGCTTTCACTACTTGAGTAACAAGTATGCATGTGTATAAGGGACAATGTAGTTACCTATTAAATTTGGCAGACTGTTGCATAATAGCCAGTCACTGGCTCCTTCAACTTAAAGGAATCATTTTCTAAAGTCTATTCTCTTACTTAAAATTGCAGTGGGCAAAGAATAAGTAGAACATCTAGACTGTCTCAGATATATATTATGATTTTTTTCCTTACAGGGTCCCTCCATTTTTATTGATTGCAGCAAATCTTTCATCTTGCTAACTTTTAATGAGAAAAGACACCACCATTAATAGAACATGACTGTGGCAGAGGATCCCCAAACTGCCCATTGAGCTTTATATTGAATAAAATGCACAGATCTGTCATGAAGGCCCTCCGTAGGGAAGGAAAGTGGACTTAGACCCACAGCAAGCTCCACTCCTCATGTCCCAGCCTGCTCCTTACTCACTTGCCACATTGTTTCTCCAGAGCCTTTCCCCACTTAATAATTGGAAGATTTATTCTTTGCTGTAGTTAGTCTGGTACAAACTTTCCCATAGAATTTTTACGTAATTACTACATTTTAGAAAAATTTGTAAGAAACAGTAGGAAAAACATATATATATTTTTTTAATCAGAAGTCAGCATGACAATTATTATTCTAATGTTAACATTGTCCACTGAAGCCCTAGTAGTATTCTTGAGCATCTGCAGGAAGAACATAGGATAGATGGGATAGATGGAGATAAGGAAGAAAAAGATGGAGAATAAGGGCTGCAAGCTACTCTCATTTATGATGCATCTTGACAATGGTCTTGATATCTAACGATGGACAGAAAGACAGAAGATCAACATCCATTCAAAATACCACATTTTAAAACAGAAACAGAGAATGCTTTCATTTAAGATTCAAATTTAGTTCCCTCCTACTTGGATCTGTGTCATCTTGTGTGCTTATGATACATTATTTACATGAGAATTGCCTAGTCACCACGCAATAGCAGAGAAAACTGTTATTTATGTCAAAGGAACAAAGCCTGCTGTGTGTTGGCATTTTATTTATTTTTAAACAAAGCATTCTGCTATATGAGTCAGATAATTCCAAGTAGGAGAACTGTACTCCAGCAGACCGTGGTGGAGCAGGTGGATCTGCAGAGACAGCTTGGGCATGTGCAGCAGCTGTCTTCTTGGGGTTAGAGAAATGAGTGCCACAGAAACTGTTTTTGCAAGGATATTTTGCTGCTAAAAACCTGGTGCTTCAGAAGCAATGCAGTTTCTGAGCTCTTTCCTTGCACCAATAAGTGTCTTTTTTTTTTTTTTTTGTACCCTCTTTTATAAGATGGGAATAAATCCCACATAGTTACCTCACAGGCTAGTTGTAAGAAACTACTTCTGAGAGCAGGTGGCTTATTTTGCAAATAGAAAATACACTATTCCCTGGACATAGAGCAGACTCAACAGTGTAGAGATAGTATTCCACAGGGGGAACTTAGTATATTCCAGCTAACTTACTTTCCATGGTTCCAGGCTATTGATTTTATTCTAGCTCTTTACTGATGTTATGTTCCAGGTTAAAGTAGTGTCTTCTGGTAGATATGAGTAGACTGACACATAAACTCAAGAGAAAAGCTTCTACAAGGTCCTATATTTCTCTTCATACATCAGGAAGATTTTTCTTAATATGGTGGAAAGATCCTGGACTTAATCATCTGCTTCATTCAATTTCTAGGATTATAGATAGCTTGGGTCTGTTTGTTTGTCATTTCAATCAAATTGGCATGAATAAGCAATAATGCCACTGATCTCAGCAAAGTCACATCAGTGTGAAAGAAAACATCAGGTTGATGGTGAGGAGATCAGCCCTTGCATTAATGTAGTCCCTTCACTGGATCAGCAAGTAATTTAAAATAAATAAATAAATAAATAATAGAAACAAGAGACAGCAAACCCAAATTTGAATAATGAGGTCTTTGGGTTTGCTGCTGCTTGGAATATTACTCATACAAACAAACAGTAGCCCCAAATAAGCCCCAGCATGCTCCCTAAAGGTTTGTTATCAGACTGCTTGCCTGGGGGCCACTGGATCTATTACAGTTGCTTCCTGCTGAAGAAATCCTTCCTGAGAGTCTCCAATCTAGTAATAGGAAAGTTAGTGAGAGTTCCAGGAAAACACTGTAGAGACCCCAGTGAGATGTGTGTTTACTGCTTCTAGCACGGGATGCCAGATTTTTGACAGCACGAATCACATCTTGTTTGTAACGTGCACAAGGGACTTTTAATCTAGGTAGAGAGAAGCATCCTCTCCTTCCATGACAAATTGCACAGCACTACACAACTGTAGTGCCAGGGGATGAGGAAAGATCCTCGAGGGCAAGAGCAGTGATGAAATTGGCGTGATTGCTAGTGGCTTCTTGAGGTGTCTGAACAAGTAATTCAGAAAAAAACAAGCTGGTTAGAGGAAAACAGGAATGGCACCAATCTGCCATAATGAGCAGGCAGCTGAACAGTACCCTCTGTGCCATGCTCCATTCCAGGTTTGTGCCATGCGCTGCGAAAGCTGCAACACACTGGATGCAAATGAATGGAGCCTAATGATTTTTTCCTCTTCAGTCCCCTCAAGCGAGTATTAGTTTACAATGGGAACCACAAAAGACAAAAGCAACGCAGCAAATTGTGGGCAGGCTAGAGCCAGGTTTCCATCAGCTACACTGTACGGACTTCAATCTGTCAGTGGAAGGAAATGGAAGACTGGATGCTTTAACCAACTGCACTGATCTTGAGATAAGGCAGTGACTCACATGGGACAGGGAATTTCCAGTCACCCCCAGTCTATGCACATTTTTAAAAATCATCACAACACTCCAGTGTACCATCTAGCTAAGAAAACACTGTCCGGGGAATAAACCCTTGAGATGATGAAATATTCCTTTTATAAATGGGAACACAGTCACAGAGAGATTAAATTTCTTGCCCAGTATTACAAAGTAAACCAGTGATAAAATACAAGAATCAGATGTCCCGATGCCCACTTCTGTGCATAAATCACCAGGCCATAGTTTCTTCTGCAAGATCATCATTTCCTCTTTTCACATGCTCTCTTGTTGCCAGACCAAGATTATTGTATATGCTGCACGGAGCAACATTTTTCCAAGTCTAATTCAAAATCTGTCAAGCCATGGAGTTTTTATTTCATTCCTGTGGGAAATGATTCCAAAGCTTGACAGTTCAAAGACACATCTCCGTGACAGCAAGTTTTCCAGGACACTTACCTTAAATTTTCCCTTTCTCTACTTGTACTCATCTAAATACCTTGTCTCCTTCCACAGTATTTACAATCCTCAGCCACTAGCAGAGTTGCATTTCCCCTTCTTTCTCCCAGCTATCACATAAGCAATATAAAACTAACTTTTTCTCTCTAGAAAACAAATATGAAGAATTCAAATTCAAACAAATATTCATCTCCTAAAACATTTTTATTTCGTTTCCCTGAACTTTGTCTACTTCTTTCAATATTAAACCCTCATTTCTGCCTTTTTGTAGTGTGTTCTTCGACTATGACTTGCACTTCTATTCTCTGTTGATAGGTCAAACTGCAGCAGTACAAAGGACAGTAATAGAGCTGAGGTCTGGAGCAGGAAAAACAAGTACTAGAGTTGATGGACTACTGTTAATCTCCCAGAGGAATTCTTATATTATTCTGTTTGAACAGGATGGAGTGGTAAACTCTCCATTAAAGTTGAGACAATTTAGTCAAAGGTCAAATAAAGATCTTATTGTTTCCTTGCAAGTCATTTTACTATTTTATCAGATGGAGTCAGAAGAAACAGATCTTAAACGCCAACATAAATTTTTTGTTGTTGTTTTGCTGCCTGTTTAAATCAGGCTAAAAAGATAAATGCCAACAGTGGATATCCTTGCTGTTTCCACCACAGTCAGAATTAAGCTTCCAAAAAATGTCCATCTCAGCAGAAATATACAACTGTGGGGCTGCCACATTAACATAAGGCACAGCAGGCAGAAATTACTGCTGCCTCTAATCTCCAAACATTCAGGAGCTGAACTGTGTTCAGCAGAATGACCTGTTCTCCATACTGCAATAGCATTTGCACTCACTGTAACTCTCTTGCATTTGGTCTCATACGCACACAGAGCCAGTCCCTATTAGAGTACAGAGATTTTTGCTTTCTGGGAGGAAAAACAACTGTATTTTAAATTGTCCTTCTCCATCTCTAATAATATAATCAACACAGGGCCTTTTGAAGACCAGAAGGGACTTCTATTTTAGGTCAAAAATCAAGAAACAGAGAACAACCTGGACTTTCAATTAGTGTTCTGCTATTGCCACTCAAAACTAATCAAGTTTCCTAATTGTTCTACTGTGAGATGTGAAATAGTTAACAGCTTGAACAAAAAACTGTAAAAAAAAAAAAAAGTGTGGATGAGCTTAGAGAAGGTCACTTCAACTCAATATATTAATCCTCTTTCCTTTGTGCTCAGGACATCCCTTCTCCTCTAACCAGTTTCTCCTCCATCTAACTTATTTTCCAAAACAACGCAGACAACTGTGTACGAACAAATCTGCCTAAAATTAATCTAGGAAAAATCAACACCTAGAAGTTCATAGTTCTACTAAAGGTTGGCTAATTTTAATTTAATGACTTTTTTCCTTTTTTTTTTTCCTCCATTAAACCACTCTTAGTTGCTTTTAGCTAAATTGATGAAAATCACGTTTAAACCAAAGTGAATGTAGTGGGTTAACTAAGCCCATTGGAAACTTCTTAAATTAAACAAGTGCAACTGCTGGCAGAGGAGATCAAAGACAGAAGGTGCAGTGCTGAAGATAGACTGTCAAAGGTCTGCCTAAAATCCTAAATTGCTGCAGTTACATCTCAGAGGAACTTGTAGATTTAATGGCCCCCTTCATTTTAAGGTGCTTGTAAGAGTTGAAAACAAGCATCCACTTCACACAAAAGGATATTGTGATGTTGTTTCAGACTGTGAATAAAATAACTTTAGAGAAAAAAAACACACCATTACTGGGCAATGGAAGTAGCATGAGAGTAGAACAAACTCCTCATGCAGAGATAGCAACTGTAGTTCAGGCAAGTCAGCCAGCAATGTGGCATGGCTGTGGAACATCTGAGGAATTATGCTATGTAGAGAGAATTAGTACTCTGAATAGGAAGAAGATAATTTTTTGTTTTATATTTTACTTGAGAACAGAGGATTTCATACGTTCATTTAAAATAACAAAATAAAGTAAAATAAAACAAACAGTAAAGATACCAAACTCCTTTCTATTTCTTCTCCATAACTGGAATGAACTACTAACCCCCAAATTTAGGCTAGCTGCAATAATGAAAAGGAATACAGTTTTTAATAGGAAGGTAGCAGCAATAAATAATCTAGCATCTATTACTGCAACAGAGGTATGCTGCTGACAGTGACTGATGGTTACTACTTGGAAATTACCCTACATAAGATGACAGTCTGAATCAGTTCCAGCTCTATGCACAAGGCCACACAAATACTACGTTCTAAGCAACAGGCAACAGCAACTGGAACCCCCCCATGATGCCACCGTATTACCTATAAACTTCTACACCTACTCATTACAGCTGTTATCAGCAAAGAAGTGTTAATACTAAGGATCAATACTGCTTCAAATCTATCAATTAAATATCTTAAAAACAGTCGTTGCTCATTAGTAATCACACTTAGGGCATTCTATTTAAGACTCAACATTAGCAAAGCGCTGCAGCAGCAAAAAGAAGTGTTAACAACTGTTTGATTCAGACATCACAAACTGCAGGGCCAAAAAAGGAAAGCTTGCTTTGGAGAAATCTTTGCATCTACTCTGGATCTACCGGGATTTTTTTTTCTCCAGTACTATCAACAACAACAGATTAAACCTGCAAAGGAAATTGATGACATTCAATGTTAATTTAGTGCAAAACTCCTGTATTTCTATTTCAAACTCACCACTTGTTTCCACCAAAATAATCAGCTGTGAAAGAGTGAACTACGCCTACATTTACAGTTAACATCATTAGGCTCTATAGTAGTATCACCTTGAAATAAGTAAATGTGGTTCTAACATCTCTGAGGGGTGCTGCTTATAGGTTGCCCTCAAACGTATCCATCTCTTCACAGCAAATATTTTTTTAAATGCATCTGAGAGACATTCCATTAAAACATGCTGGTGAGTATGTCAAGCACCGTCCAGTTTTCCCTGAATTGACAACACTTCTTTCATTCAAGCAAACGTGACATTCTCAACCTTCAGGCCTATTGAGTTATGTCAGAAACATAACCACTGTCCCTGTGTCATCTATGTCAAACATATTCCTTTCTGTTTCCCTCTTCTTCCCCAGATCTAAGCCATCGAGTGTAGAAAGGTTGTCTACTTCTTTTATGCCTCCACTGAGAAATCGATAAATGCTCTCAGCCTTTCCAACTTTATGTTTTTATTTGACAACAGTATACAACAAGAACAATCTATGTGACATGGTTACAGCAGTCTATTCTTTGGTGTACGACTGCATTACTGCAATTGAACAAGACGCCATAAAAGAGATTTAAACTAAGTTTTACCCTGTCTTTGCAATGAAAAGTGTGAAAACATTTAATTACAGCAATTCACCTAACACGATACTGTGTGATGTAGTATCCAAATCCTTCACCAGCTCAACTTCAAGGCAGTACACTTACTCTTTAAAAAAAAATAAAAATCCAACTCACTGTTATCCTAAATGGTACAGCTACTATATTACCATCATTCAAGAACAAGTTTTCTATTTCAGAAAGCACTCTTATTTATAATCGCTCTCATCCTCTCTCCCAGCCTTTTATATGTACACTGTGCAGCGCATATAGAGCTCCAGCCATGAAAAGAATGGTAAAAAATAAAACAATATACTTTTTAATATAGTTTTGGGCTACCTTGCCCAATATCAGACCTCAGGGCTGGGCTAAGGCTCACAATTTGATTCATTAAAGCTACAAGATCACTATGAATACTTCTAGATACCATTCATCAGTATCACTATTCCAACTATCTCCCTCAGAGCTAAAGTGCCCCCACCTTGTTGCAAGCATTTTAAAGTCAATGAGACCTTTCCTTCATATCTCATTCATACCAGTCTACTTAAAGGAAACTCAAAATCAAACCTAACAAATAATGATCAAAAGCCCCAGTAATCAAATATACAACAGAGATCATGCAAATATCACTAAAAGGGAAAAGCTTGAGATTGTCATAAGAAATGTTCAAGAAGCAAAGCTAAACCTATAGAGCTGTTTCAACCACATGCAGCCTGGGCCACCCAACAGGTTTCCGTGTCTGATAATTATGTATTTGGGCTGCATTGCCATAATGCTGGCTTATGGCAATCTCTTTTCTTAAAAAAGAAAAGAAAAATCAATCAAAGTGAGCTATGGCTCGACAGGTCTGCAGTAAAGCCCAGCCATGTAGAAAATGGAGCAGCAGCTGCATGATAGGATAAAAACAAAAACAACAAAAAAAAAACAGGGTGAGCAAACTCCATCATCAGGCACAATTATCTCCCTGAGAGGGGGGGGAAGGAAAAAAAGAAGAATAGATATCTCTCATCCCCTAATGTCTAACATATCAAGAAATTTGGGTTTCTGGTGTAAAAGCACACATAATTGCAAGGAAGTCTAACTTGGGAGACTGCCCTTTGCAGTATCTTCTACTTATAAGGCTCCTGGAGGAGTCATCCTGCCATGTATCAAAGCATAAGAACTCCTGACAAACTCTGGTTAGCTACGTAAATCATCGCATCAACATATAGTAGTATCTAAGTCACATCACAGAAACAGACCCAAAAGCAATCTCTACAAACAACTAAATTTTTAGAGTGTTTGGGAAGCTCAAAAAACACAAAATAATGCCTTCATTATAGCTTTCCTAATATGTGCATGCACACTGTAATCAATGTATTAGATGTTAAATTTTCACCACAAGTGTTTCTTTGAATGTAGTAAATTAGACAGTAGAAAATAACGCATTTTCTACAAGAACCCTACAAAACCCTTTGGAGAAAAGGGAACTTCTTGCTATGTCTCTATGATTAATGACAGTGTTACTAGCCAATAACAAGAAAGTTGAATTCCTTTGAATTCAGACATTGTTTTCCAACAGATGTCACTAAATTACATAAGCATTTCATAATTTCCCTAGTCCATTTCTCACACTATGCTCATTTTCTTTCTGCCTATTTCAGTACATGTAATCCCTGGCTGCAAACCCTAAGGCCTCGAGTTATAGGCAGCTCTAGAAAATGTCAAACCCTGTGTTTATGAAACGTGCCCACAGACTTTATGGCTGGAATGAATGCTGCACAGCACTTAAGTATCTGTTTATTCCTATATATATTTATGACTTTAAAAAAGCTTCTTCAATGCCTTAAGGAACTACTTACAGGCAAGAAGTCACAGGAAATCACGTTAACTCATAGTGTTTTAGTATCTGAGTGGTATAAATACACATCCTGTAAGTGGCTATCAGACAAAAACAACCACGGAAAACAAACAACAGCGCAGACCTCTGAATTTCTGAGGCTCTAATACAATTGTGCTCCTCAGCATAAGGTTTGTCACTGGTTTCTAGCCTTGACACACACCCCTTTGGTCTTTCTGGGATTGTCAATCCTCTGCATACTTAGGAGGAGGGAAAAACTGAAATAGAGCCAACTATAAAGAGCGCATTAAAACAAAGGGACCATAGAACAGGAAAGCATTAAAAAGTATTTGCTATAACTCTGCACTGCAGAGAAATCAAACTGACCCGCAGCAGCAGACAAGCTTGAGGAAAAATTCAAGCTCTATAAGATACGCAGCAGGACTACTGCCTACAGAAAAAAGGTCTCTGTACTTCAAGACATTCAGGGCAAGCTCTGTATTCACATCAATAAGTGTTAATTATAATGTTTCCAGCTAAGGAGAGATTCCACTGAAGCTAGTATCATTTATGATACGATCATGGCAGAAAACAGTACGGCTAATACTTGTAGGTGCAGCAAAATCAAGTGCTGAATAAAGAATAGTAAAAATGCAAGAGAAAGCTCATAAGGATTTGCCATTTCATTTCAAGTCTCTTATGCTTAAGGCAACTCAGTTGTCTTTAACAGTCTTATTTTAATGCTCTGAAAGTACATTATGATTGCAACACTTGAACTATGGTGATCGATCATCAAAAAGATTTAACATCAAACTGGACTCCAAAAATACCTTCAGTTTTATAAACATCTACAGATTACTCAGAGAGCATAGCTGAGCATCGCCCTGTTGTAGTAATGTCAAGAAAATAAGGAGTATCCTTTGGCATTGTTAAACCCTTTCCTTCACAGAATCCCACTGAAGAGAATCAGCAGTTGCTGTGCCTGCACGTATGCACACTACCAAGTCCTCTGGAAGCACTGGCAGCTGGTCTTTGTGGGGCCACAGAGAGACGGAATTGACCTCCTGTGGCCTCTCTTTCACACTCCAGTGCAATTCAACTGAAGCAAAAGCCTGTGTTAGCTGCATATCAGCATGCTGTGGGCTCACCAGAGCAACAGGTACATGGATAAATAATAGAAGCCAACATGTCTAAGAGCAACTGGAGAGAGAAAAAGGTTTCAGACAAAGCAAAGAAAAACAGCAAGATGATAAATACAGCATCTGAGATGAATTCAAGTGTCATCCATACACATCAGGCCACTGCACACAAATATGTGACAACTAGGCACACTCAGAAGTTTAATTCTTCTTTTAGGAGTATGGTGAAGTGACAAATTACCACTATTTGCTTCTGGGAAAGCAATTCTCATAATTCCCCCAAATTCCATGACACTGGAATAGGTTAAAAATTTTGAGGACATTTTATTGGTGTTTTCCTCTGACAACAGTTGGCCTTCTTCAATTTAGGTGAACAACCACAACAGGAAACAAAGAGTGGTCTATACTGCTCTGCTTCATTGTGCACTGCAATGCCTAATCCCAAGTGACCTTGAATATGATGTCACTAAGAACTGCAAAGACCTGATCCTCAATAGGAAGATCTTAATACCATTCCTACCATTTTCACTGCATGAACATGAACACTCAATGTTCGACATCCCACACAAATCTCTGTCCTCAAAGTAACTTTGTGACGTCTCATATTTAGTTATTAATGAAGAAAAATGACTCCTAGATGCACACAAAAGCTTGAAAGAATAAACCGAATATGTACAGAACCAGCTTGGAAGAGAAATAGGAATAAAGAACTCTATAGGTTCATAGGTTCATAAGGTTGGAAAGGACCTACAAGATCATCTAGTCCAACCATCCTCCTATCACTATCCCTACCCAACTACTAAATCAAATCCCTATGCAGAGCTCCACCTTCTCAAATTCTGAAGCTGCATCACTTCAAAGAAGTGGCGGGTCCATGAGATATGTTGATGTACTTTAATTTCAGGCTAATACACCAGGGACTCAGAATTGCTCTAGGACTGTACAATATTGGTGGTGTGCCACGTGGCACAGTCTCTGATATTGGCTGAAGCAGATGTTCGTGACACATCGGATACCTGGACATAATAAACTTGCTCAGGGATGATGCCACTGTTCGAGTCCATTACATTTCCATGAGCTGGGCAGCAATATACTTAGTTTTTGGTGGAATCTGGTTGGTACACTGAGGTGCCGGGGAAGGCACCACAGGAGGAAACAAGCAGATTGCTTGCTACAAGGGAGGATCAACACTGGTCTTTTCAATAGTACATAACAAGGGAAAGAGACAGGCTCTGAAACAGAGGCCCAGAAGAATTTAGCAGTCTCCATGCATAGAGATTTTCAAAATACAACTATATAAAGCCCTAAGGAACCTGGCCGGATCTTACAAATAACCCTGCTTTGAACAGGAGTTGGAGTTAATGACCTTGCAAGGTCCCTTCTGAACTGAGTTATTCTGGAAATCTCTGAAAGGCAGGTTAATTCTACAGCTCAATAGGCAGCAGAAAGAACATAGTGTATAAATCCACACATTATACTTTTGTAAAAGCTCAGAATGCTCAACGCAGATTCTGTAGTATACCATCCATTCTATTAACTCTTGCTGGATAAAAATTAACAAGAGTGATTAGCAATGAAAACAGAAATGCTGGGAATTACTAATGGTTTTCCCCAAATTGCCCAGCTTAATCTCAAGAACCTTTATACATCATAGATTCATGTGGAAACCCACCACTAATATGATCAACATAAAGAGTTTCCATCAACGTAACAGAAACAACAGATGTGGCAATAACACAAAAACACATCTCTGGAAGATAGAAGTAATATAATGGTTTTGTTTAGAAGGGACCTTAAAGATCATTTAGTTCCAACCTTCCTGACACTTTATACCAGATCAGGTTGCCCTAAACCAGCCTTGAACAGCTCCAAGAACTGGGCAGCCACAGCTTCTCTGGACAACCTACTCCAGTGCTCCACTGATCTCATAGTAAATAATTTCTTTAAAATATCTAATCTAAATGTAACCTCTTTTAGTTGTAAAGCCAGTACCTCCTGTCCTATCACTACACTTCAGCAAGTACTTATGTTTCTTACTACACCTGTTTGCAGGAACTACACGAGTGCTCATGTTAAAGATTTTCCAAAAGAAAAAAAACCACCACAGGCAGAAGAAAAGGCTTTGTTAACGTTTGTTAACATTAAAATGCAGCATTACAGAGTTTTTTGTGTTTCTTTTGTTTGTTTATTTTTTTGAACCTTGCTTTATCTCTTCTCTACCTACTGGACAAAAAGAAATTTCAAGGTCACCACCAGCACAAAAGCAGTACTGAGAGCTGCAGGTAGGAATACATGTTTTTACTGCTATATTATCCAATTCCTGTAGTTTTCATTGGCATCCCATGTGATTTGGTTATTTTTGTAGCCTTCTTGCATTTGCAAATGTTCTAGCAAATGGTATTTATTAGAGGAATATTCCAGTGTTGAAAAGATGCACATTTCAAATGGCATATTGCAAAGATGATGCAAATTTGGCTCAGCAAAATGGAGAAAAGATGAGAAAGGACAGATTCACTAAGAAACATTTGCTGAAGAAGATCGTGAAGAGCACGGTATAAAAAGAATTTTTCAGTTTGTGCTGAACAAGAGAGAGTATTAGACAAATGCATCATTTATTCTGAACCATCATTAGACTTCAATATTCACTAAATAACCTTGAAACTTAGTTTGAAACGAACAACACGTATATACATTCTTTTTGTTAAATATAGGTAGAATTTGCTCAGGTGGCCCTAAGATACCCAGCCAGAGAGTTGAAAAACAGTATGAATATATGACTACTCTTCAGAGATACATTTAATTTAGCATGTATGAAGTACCTGAAGCACATTTCCAAGCCAGACTTCAATGCTATGCCATAACACTACCTATTCACAAACCTCCAAACGTTTAACAATGCTAAACAAAACTTGCTGAACCCCTAAAAAGAAATAAAAGCATTAATCTTAGTTTTCACACTTCCACAAGGTTGACATTCCTAGAGAAACCTGAGATCAGAACTAGAAATTAATTCCAAGAATTCTGACTTCTATACATGCATACTTTGACTATTACATCATACACTTCCAGCCTTCATCACAATAGCCATGAACCCAATGTTTCCATTACTAACTATTCTCCCAAATTTTTCTTTGGAAAACAAGATAGTTTGTTGTCACTCTAACACTGAGGAAAAAAGAACAAAGCCATCTATGCTGGAGATAGCCACTGGCAATTTACAATTATTCCCAGATAGCTTGGCATCTCTTCATAGTGTCATTTTATGTTATCAGATAATAGCTTGCTATTTCTCAAGCAAACAGCTAGAATCTAATCTCCTTCTCCTAACTGAGCTTGCAAAAATTTTCTTCTATGTTATCTCCTGAGAATTCTCCCTTGGGATTTTCCTGCCTAATGAAACTGGCTAAAAAGTATCAGATATGCTCAGAATTCATCCGGTCACTTGTCATTTTCCTCATGGAATGTTCTCATGTAGAATAAGGGGATATTATGCAGAACAATTGTTTATGCTGTTAGCAACAAACCAGTAGGGGAGAAGTCCCTTGGACTTGGAACACACTTCAGTCTGGAACTAGTTAGGAACAAGGTAAGACAGAACAATAGATGCTCATCAATACAAGACACACATGGAAAAAGAAAGTAATTGACTCAGGAGACCTGCACTGAAATTCTTTCATTGCTGAAACACCAGATGTAATCTTGCTGAGCAAGCTGATGTTCTAGTTAAACTATCTGACAAGTTGTAGCTTCTGATGGCATATTCAACACCCCTCTCCCCAAACATATCAGAAATAACTCCCCATCACAGGAACCTTAACAGAGTATTTGTGGTCTGTAAAGACTGAGGGAAATTAACTCTCTTCAGAGGTTAGAACAGTAAAAATAAATACATAAATAGGAAAACTGACAATGTTACTGGTTCACAAAGGATTTATTTCATGATTTTACAATGGAAGTCTCCAGGTATCTCAGCCCGTCTCCTTTCCTAATGCTCTCTAGTTTAAAAAAGAAAAAAAAGGTAAATATGAAACAAATAGAAAAGCATCTGAGGACTCATCATATTCTGTAAACAACTAATTTGCAACATGATGTTTGTATTTATCTTTTCATCCACCCTGATGTGAGCTGCTTTTGTAGTTCTCCACAGACTTAACACTAACATCTCAGAGAAAAATTTTAGAAGTTACTTGGAAATGTAGGAATGTAATGCAGGAATGTTATTCTCAACCTTGATTTTATTTTCAGAGGTGAAACAAAGTACATTAATGCTGGTTTGTCAGAATTTCTGACAAAGACAGATTTTGGCATGAACTAGGAAAAAGACTTGGTTTGAACTTTTTCTTGCTCGTATTTGCATTTTGAAACTGAAATTTCCCCTTGAAACTCTCAATATGTTTCTGTTACCTTCAGGGAACAATAAGGGAGCCCTCCTGTGGATAATGCATCACATTTAAATTCTCATGACGGGCAAGTAAAGACTATGTAACCTGGGGGATAAAATGGCTCTATTTCAGAGCAAAGAGAGTGAGGTGGAGGCTCCAGTACACTGGAGGCTGTAGATTAATTTAAATGGCTATTAAATTTATTCCATTGGGACAGTTACAGTTTAACTCATACCACTTTTCGAAATAAAAAAAAAAGTCATAACAAATAAACCATCCTGGGTTACAAAGGGTAGCTAAACCAGGCATAACTCTTGCATACATAAGGTTTAACTTTAGGGAGAATACTCACATGAGGGTAACCTATATTGCTTGTATTAGTAAAATGAGATACTTGTTTAAGGTAATTGCTCAGTCAGGACTCTGAATATTTCTTAGAGTATATCACTACTTCCTTTATCTAAAGCACAATAAATAACTTAATATTGCCCTCCGCAATCCCAAAACAACAAACGCTCAGAGAAGGAGAACACAAAGATGCGAGACCAAGTTAACTCTAACGTCTCCCCTGGATTATTTTCCTGGACTCTTCTAGTTTACTGGCCTTAAACAGCAGTAGCTCTGCTCCCCTAAGCAGCAAAAGCACTATATTCTACCTTCATAAGACACTGTTTACCATTGCGTGCTTCACAGAGTTTATTTTTGTGAAAGCCAACAAAAACAGCTACTAAGTACTTGTCCCTGCTGGAAGTTTGGTGCTGAAGAAAAATATCTAGTCTCTATCCTAGCCAATCCTAGAAAAAAGTACATTTACTTTAAAAGTTTTGTGTATTCTTGCATCATAGGCTATAGGTGCTGTGTTCCATCACATCTAATATAACCTAGAATTGCTCAGGAGTCTACAGGATGGAGCCTGTTCTCTGAAATTCATAGCTGCCAAGTACATTTGCATTCTTAAAACTTATGCGTAGCAATTTTTTGAGCTCAGTACACTTCTGTCACACACTGGCACAATTCTACTGAAGTCAGTTTATTTCCAACAGCTTATGTCAGCATATCTTTCCAAAGGAGTATGAGGTAGTAAACAAAAAAACAACCACCATTAACTAGGCCCATCCACCACTCTGCAATGAAACTATGCAGTACTCTCAAAACAGTTTCATACATTTCCAATCTTTCTCTTAAAAGTCTTTTCTTTAGAATCTGATATGTCCATTCAAGGACTTGTGACATCAATCAAAGATACCTTCAAGTATACTTACCTAAGTATACTTCTCTTTCAAATTCCTCATAAGATGCCTAGACAGCCAGCTATATCCATAGCTATGCCTACAACACAACTTTTTACACCTGCCATATATCAGTGAGGATGCAAGGCTATAACTGATGCAGACCTTCATAATCTCTAAGTACACTGTAATAGCCCTATTTGAGGAGTTACATAATTTCCTAAGCAACGTAGATTCAGCAATGCTGGTGGTATTGGAGGAACCAGCATTATAACTGCCTATAACCAGTAGCATCAAAAGTTGTACTTGCCAGTACAACTTACCTAGGTAGTCAGCTTCTTCAGGGACTGCTAAAGCCACAATACAGTACATGATCCTCTGCTTCTGAAGAGCAAACCACAGCTTGGCCTTACTCCCACATTTAGGGACATGTTTTACTGGGGAAATACTGGTGGTAGGTTGATTACTGGACTAAATGATCTCACAGGTCTTTTCCAGCCTTGGTGATTCTATGACCTCTGCTAGCTGCCTGCTACAGCTGCTCAGGGAAAGCACCTCCATAGTTCTGCTGGCATTTTATCACCCCTGCGACCTTCAGTCATCACCGCTAGGCTCCAGACAATTGCATTCCCACCAGCCTGATCAGCCAAAGTCTTGCTCAAGTAACACCTTCTTTAAGAAGTACAGACTGCTAAATTAATCATAGAGGCAACCGTTAGACTGCAGAAAGGAGACAGATATAATGCTTATCTTTCTTTTTTCTGATCTTTAAGCTTTCTCCTGATCTCCTGGGTTAACTGCTCCTTTTTTTTTTTCCATTTTTAAAATGGTTGCATTCAGAATGATGATCAAAAAGAACAAACAAGAACATAACACTTTACAACTACAGGGCCTCTTATTGAAGAGGAATCATACAGACAGGTCAGTTTACCAAAGGGCTCGGGAGAGTGTTTTTTTTTTTTAATTTTCATTTATTTTTGTTTATTTGTTTATAAGTACTATGGTAAGAAATTGAAAAATATTCAATGCAATTGAAATCACAGGGAGAAAATAATAATTACTTGTAGCTATTTTTTGTCAACTTGAATTAATGCTCTGGTCTAGCTGAAAATACTATACAGTTCTTGTAGTCCAGAAAGAAACAAGGCTTGGGTTCTAACTCCTGCTGAGGGATTTTTCTTCAAACTTCTATTAAACTAGAGGTAAAATTCGGCAACCTTTGTTACCATGAGACTCTTCTACAAATGGAGGGCACACAATATACTGAGTTTTTGCTTTTCATCTGCTTCCAGAAAAACTGCATGCAATAGAGGATTTCTGTACATCAGCAGAAAAGCAAATAAAGAACAAGGGATGATAATGTACCTTATTTCTCAGCTAGCCTACCATCAGAAAAGGCCTGATTTCCAAATTCACAGATGAGAGTGAAAAGACTTCTGTTTCATTTAATTAGATTAGTATCAAAACCATAATAGTAGATATGGTTAAAATGGTTACAAAGTCAACACACAAGCAAAGGTCTCAGAACTTCATTTGCACAAGGCAAAGGAAGTAACAGCATCAGAGATTCAACAGCCACACCACTTTAACATTTCTGAAAAATGATGAATTTTAGGTATGTCCTCTAATGTAGAGAACATTTCCACAAAAGTTAGGTGCACAATGAGACATCAGATATCACTCACTGTCTACATTAGTACATCTACATGGATCTTGAGTCTGATCATTAGCAAAAAACAAATTAATCTGTCAAAAGAACAACGGTATCGTGCATGCAGTTAAGAAAAGAAGTAACAGGCTTAACACTTTGGATTAATAGTAACTCATATACAAAGGAAGAAGTATTTTCTGTTAGAACATTCTTTTGAACTCCTAATACACACAGACATGAGCAATAAACTCCTACAAGGAAGGAAGTTTGAAGTTGAACTAGGTAGAAAAAAGTTAAAGAAACAAAGAAAGTGCACTGTGATGTGTAATAACAGGAGGGACAAGATACAAGTAAGCAAAGAAAATAATTGCATTCTGGGAGAGGAGCTGTTACTGTATTAGTTAAGTAGAAGTGATAACCTAACCAAATTATCTTGATATCCACACACACTAAATATTCATCTCCAGAAAATTAATGTGGATCTCTTGCAACGTCAGGTCTCTTGAGCTTTTCTAACAATCCCTCTACTTTCTGGTCAGTCAAAAGTTACAAAACTCTCCTCCTTAAATAGAAGTTTTCTGAAAGAACCTACCACGGAATAGAATTTCCAAAACTTCAGAAGTGCTTTCAATACCAAAAATAAACAATTTCAAGCTTTAGAATGAAATTGAGTCTGGCTGCTTGCAGCAATGGTGACTCATCAAAACTCACCCTAACAGAATCAGAGAGGAAAAAAGACAGAGGTTGAAAAGGCATGATACTAAGCTAGTTTCTTTGTGCCTTATGCCTGGAGGCAGATTTCAATGACTAACCTTCCTAATACCTCCAGCTCTCACCTTTCACTGGAATAGGAACCAGGATCACCACAGTCCTAGAGATGAGGAGACAGCGACACACAAGATAGAAAGGTGGGGAAAACAGAATAACAAGAAGATTCATGGCTAAATTTGGAGTCTTTGCAGGGTTTAATGTATCTCCTCAGAAATCTTAATTGCACATCAATCTTCTTCAGTTGGAGAATGAGAGGTGAATGTGCGATTCTCCAGCTCAGCACAGAGGGCAAACTGGAGTTATCAGAGGAGAAAAGGACATACTCAGTCCAGACTGCAATTTCTGCCCTTTCACTAAGAAATGAGAAGCTTTTCCCCAGTACTTGCCAACACAAGGAAGTTATTGCAGAACAAATAAGAATGTGACTTAATAGCATTCTGTCCATAATTCCCTTATTCTATACTTCAAGTTCTTTCTGGAAGAAAAGCTTAATCCACTTGTAACTTACACAAAGACAAGTTCAGTGCAGGGTGCCCACGCAAGGAATTAGAACAAAGTAAGTATACCAAGCTAACAAAACCTCAGTGCAAAGTTCTTCATCAGTTTTCACTGCCAATGTCATTCTCATTCACAGTGTTAAATTACCAAGGTAGGAAAAAGAATTGCAACAATCTTTTCTTTCCATTCGTAGGATCAGAAGACAGATAAGAATCCCCAATAGACACATCCAAGTCATGCAGTCGCATTCAGAGTTGTGCATCTAAGATAATCCACAAAATAAGTAAAGTCCAGCCTACTCTATGTTTACATAGATCATTCTCTTTAACGAACAAGTCTGCTTCATGTACTTAGCTCCAGAAAGAGCATCTAAATTTCCTATACATCTTACTATGTAAACATCTGTGCAAAGAAAACAACAGCAAAGAATTGTTTCAGCCTAAGCTTATCAGATCTAAACTGGAGACTTATGTTACCAACAAGCAGCTTAATTAGCTCATACAATCTTGTTTGTCTGCAAAAATTAGTCAAGTCACTAGAGTTGAGATGAATGTCCCACACCCCAGGTCTTGGGTCCTGCTCTCAGTGTACATTCTTAGAGAAACACAAATACAGAAATGCTACATAACACTACTTCCATCCATACCAAAAATATTTTGTTCTAAAGGGTAGATAGGAGTCAAATATACAAACATCACACACCCTCCCCCACCCCTCTCCCCCATCTCAAAACAAAGAGCAGCGATTAGCATTCCATCTTTGTAATGCAGATGAGTCGAACTTTGGACTACATGCTTTATAACACAATAAACTTAAGTTTCTCTTAAGGTTTAAGGATATATAAAACTTCGTAGATTTAAACGGAGATTGTTAGGATTAAAATTACGGCCAACTCTTTGATGGGCATACAATGACACACATTCAGACCTTCTCAAATTCTCTTTCTCTTCTCATAAGAGGGTCAGGACACGTCAGAAAAATCTAGTTTAGCTTCCCCTGTTGGTGCTATCGATTTCAAGATAAGAGATGTGCACAAAGCAACAGAAACTGTATCAATCCATTCCACTTTCTACTTAAGAATGATTTTTTCTCACTCACTAACCCAGCTTTATCGCATTGAAATTCTGAACACCAAAAAACTGAGAAATCGCTCCTGCTTCCCAAAAAAAGGATACTTAAATTTTCTTCTTCTATAAATAAAAAAGTGAAACAAAAATACGAGCTCTTTAAGGGACAGAGAGGCCTTGTTAATTTTTAAAACTAAACCCACATTTTAAATTTAAGCGGCACATTTCAGGGTCTGGCATCTCACCATATTGTAAAACCTGCACTAGCAAGAAGATTAAGAAGAAAAAGCACGCTTGTCTGCCCTGGTACTTGGCTGCCCTTAGGCAGGAGCCAGAAATAATCCCAGAGGCAGGGTGAAAACGACTCGTCAGCTCACAGGCCTTAATGCTTTTTACCTTAAACATTTACATTAACAGATGGACCCCAGCAGTCCCATAAACTCGCTCCTAAGTTCATTTTCATGTCACTCCAGTCCCCATTTATCATCAGCTGAACAGCAGAATGTCATAAGGGGGTTGAGCCAGAACAGAGAAAAGAGACAAGCAGTATGAAATGATTGGTGTCACCTACACACATGCATTTGACCTCAGTTAGAAAAGAGAGAAAAATTGAAAGGAAAAGGAAGGAAGAAGGAGATGATTTGAAGATCCAGTACCACTACGAGTATGAAAAATAAGATATAAAAATATCAGTCAATAGAGTGCTCTTTTTGTTGAGAATACAAATACTCCTTTTTCAAAGCAGAGCTGTGGTTGTATGTTGTATAAATGGCCTAGGACTGCCCATGAATTCAAGGAGAGAAGTCCAATCCAGTTCAGGAAATGGCATGACACAAACAGACTGCTCATTCCTCTCACTAGCAAGAGATGTAAAACTCTCAAATCAGTCCAGCATTCGTGTACATGACTTCAGTTTATGATGAATTCCTAAGGCAATCTCTAAATACTCATCTCTGTCACAAAGTGATATTGGTTTAACCAAGAGAAGAATAGAAATCTGAGCTCTGCTCTGGTAGGCTGAAATATAACAACAGCTCTGGAGCTCATTTGTGGATGGGGATCCCTGTAGCAATGAAATAAATTTTAATTTGTGCAATTTTTTCTTGGTCAAATGTCAGAACAAAGATGCCTGCCAAAACAAGTGTGAGAGGAAAAAACACAAATCAATCCAGCTGAACTGAGTAAAGGATAAGAACACAAATGGACAGAAGTTGGCACAAACTGGAACTTCCTTATTCAGGGTTTGAAGGAGATTAGCAACAGAGTTTGATTTATATTCTCACCAGACTTCCTCAGACACTATAGGTGCTCAAACTGTCCCAGATGGATAATACACTGATTCATCTAAGAACACTCCTCTGAAGTGGGGAAGTATCAACTCCATTTTACAAGCAAGAAACTGAAGAACAGAGTCAAAGAAAACTGTCACCCCACAAAGATAGTCTACAGTCAAAAAAGAGAAGTTAAATGAGTTATTCAAATCTCTGGGTAGTGCCAGCAGCACTCAGCAATACTCAGATCACACAGCTGCTCATCCTCCTGTGCAAGCAGGAGGTAGGAACTGGGGTGAACTAGCAACATGGTCTATTTTGCTTTGCTGTGATTATAAGCCACAGGCAACCCATCCCTTTATCTGAGGGATTATACTTTTGCTTATTAAAATAAAATCTTCACTTCCCTAAATTGCCTGAGGGAATATCATACACTGTACTACATTGCTTCCATAGATTTTATACTGTAAATTTAAATACCTTACTTTTTAAAATGAATAACAGTACTCTACTGTAAAGCTTCATCTTCCTAAGAAAATCCCATTGTGTCAGATTACTAAATGATATTGTTCTGTTTGAATTATGAGGAGTTTGGTTACTCTGATAATCTTGATATTATCGGAGTCAAAATGTGAGGTAATTGTGAAAAAACATCATCTTCCATCAACAAGTAATGCTATTATTTTACACAGGTTCTTTGGTGGCAATTTGCTATCACCCAGTGAGACCACAGGATTTTCACCAGAGTATCAAGGTGTGTCCTGCAACAAGTTTCCCTTTAGATAAATTTAAGATCTTCTTCATAAAAATTCAATTTACTACTCTTCCACAGCATCTGAAGACATGCTTAAGTTTTCCATGATCATTGCATTTCAGAGGCTAGTTAACAAAAGCCAAACTTCATAAAACAAACAGAAAAAACGAGTTCTTCAAAAGTCTGATACTTGGGATTTATGATAGTTGCACATTTCTTTCTTTCTCTAGACCACAACAGCATCTGCCTTGAGAAATATCTCTGCCCTAAAATAAGCCAGCTACATTCTTGATATCTGTAATTTCTGATTTCCCTTCATCTGCTTAGCTGAAAATACTGCTGGTATCCAGCAGTCCATACAAGTCCCAGTTCCCAAAACAGATACAAGAACACTGCAGGCACTTTGCTAAGGGGGAAGCTAAGGGGGAACCCAAGGGGGAACCCTTCACTCTTCCTCTTTACAAACTTCTACTTTTTCCTATTATAATTAAGGGACTGCCTTAAGAAAGGAGGATAGCCTTGTAGAGACTGCCAGTTAGATAACAGACCACTATATCCTTTGAATATTAATAGCAACATTACAGTAAACTGGTGAGAAATTACACATATCAATATAATTGGCTAAATAAAAACCTGGCCATGACCTTTATCTTGAGCATTTTCAAATTCAATTAATCGGTTAATTATTGGGACTTCTGGAAGAAGTCTCATTTAGACTTTGGGCAAAAGAATGTTTTTACACTTTCAGACTGTACATAATGAGGAAACACTGGGAATCCAGCAGTGATACTATCTTGACAAATACATGAAAACAAAGCCAAATCCATTAATTTCAGGATGCCATGGCCCAAACTTTCACTGCAACAACAATCACTTTGGTAGTAAAAAAAGAAACAACAAAAAACAGCAACAAGACTACAAGACTGGATGTTGCTGCTTTCCTCCTGCACTATAAACTCAGTGAGCATCTTACAGGGCTACAGTGGGATGACATTTTGGACACTTCCTTAACCTAATGGCAGCCATGAAAACTTTCTCTAACCTCTAGGCCAGCGCAGTCACTCTACAATTCAGCCAGCACCGCTTGCAGAAACCACCTCTGGTTTCACACCAAGTATACCCTTTCCTCCCTGCTCCTCCATATGCTCTCAAGCTAAGAAGCTGGGAAAATAACGCCCTCAGAACTGCAATACTGAACACTGCATTAATATAATTACATTTTTTAATTCTGGTTATAAGAAAAATATAGAATGTATTCTAAAGTTTCAGCCAACGGCGTTTCTTAAACACGACAGTCATCTCCACTAAACCAGACTTTTCCAATAATTACTAGCTAGGATTCTTCAATCCTTTTCCACTAATTGTAGCCTGCATTGAGGAGTGGTACAAGCATTACAGCACATGCTGCAGCACCCAGAGTGCTGGCTCTAGGTTAATCTCTAGGCTCTAGAGTACACATTTAGAAAACGCACCCAAACACTGAACAATGCTGAAATTAGCTTTCATGTGTATATTCTGGGTAGTTATTCTCATAGCTCTTCCTGGAGCAAAGGGCTTCATAACATGGAATACATTAGCTGTCTGTATTTGAAGGTATTGGATTTTATAACGATGACTACCACATGTCCTCTGTTGACTCCTTCCCTGAGCCATCCCCAGCAAGTTACTACCATGAGGAATTCAAGTCCTGGAAGGAAACAAATGCATGAGCAGAGCTCTGATCTTTGCAGAAGGTTTGAGCATGCTCTTGTTTTTATGTCATTTTGAATCAACTGAAAATGAAAAATCTATGGTATTTGCTAACAGGTGAGATCACAGTAGTGAATATTTAACTGCCATTAAGGCAGACTTTTGCTCAGGAATCTTTTCCACTCCTTCAGTGAGTGGTGATTTAAGCAAGCTACGTTTATAGCACTGACGCTACAGAGAGAGGGAGAGAGCGCTCAGTGAGCTAGGACTGCAAGTGATGGGTCCCAAGGGAGCCAAAACACAGATGTCAAAAAGCCATTTCAGAAATTGTACACAAAGACACAGCTGTGCAGTGGGAAGGAAAACAGGTGGCGCCAGCATCAGGGGCTGGCAGCACATGGAGATAAACACACTGCCTCATGCTGCACCACAATACTGTCAAGAGCTATCTTCAGAAAGGACCCTTTAAAAGGGGCCTCTTTAGAAGGACCCCCTTGTCTGCGCTCTGCTTCTGGAGAAGATACAGAGGCTAAGCACTCCTCTTCATATAAAGCATCCCCAGAGCATAGAGTACATTTGTCCATGATCTGTAAATTTACACAAGCTACCAAAGACTCATGAAGTCAGCTGGAATTAAGTGCCCCTCAGCGATATACTAAATCAGTCCCACATTCTCCCTAGAGTCCTCTACTTAGAAGCAGCTGCTTTTCTACTGCTTTTGTTCAGTTTTGCACCTCGAGGTTGATTGAGGCCAGTTATCCCCTTCACTCAGAGTCAGGGAATCAAGGTCAAGAGACAGCAGCTGAAGCAGTGTGGAAGCCAGAGCCATCTCATTGTCACTTTCTCACTGCTCACAAGAGCAGGCTGCTTCCTTAATCTCTAATCTGTTATTTTGCAGACAAATCATCTCTGTACAACTGATTTTGAACACATGCAGCTTCTTCTTCAGTGGCTAGACCAGGGGAATGCAATCCTACTAAGACAAGAGGTCATGCAATTAACTGTCATAAATCAGTTTCCTTGGTTCAGGTTTCAAAGGTCAGAGCAGCTCCATCAGAGCCGCATCACAGAGGCCGTGGGGAGCTCCACCAGTTCACGAACATCTGACACCTTGCAACATTTTTCAAGTATGTTCTGAAAAGGAATACCAATAAAAATGGCAACGTAGAGCTTGCTATTTATTCTTCCTGTGATTCCAGATCAAATCATCTGAACAGAAATTCAAAAGCCTAACGCACCCATCTGCACCACGCTTTGTCTTTTACATCAGCATCCACAAAACATTTCCTGTTTGGGGACACAGCTGCCGGTATTGGTGTATTCACAATAAACACACTGTAAAGCCCACTTTGTCTCTTTTGCTTTGCAAAGGTACTAAACCTAACCTTTTTGAGAATGATACAAGCATCACCCACACAGATAAAAACTGGGACCAGGTCTGTGGCATCTGTGTTTTCATATAGCCTTTTTTAAATTCCTCAAATTCCAAAAATCTAAAGAGCAGTAACATTATGTTTATGTCTGACTGTGTAAACCTGCAGAAAGTGGAAATTACGTGTGACCAGCCACTTCACACAGTTGTTGAGGAAGAGGTCATCTAAAGTACAGGGATAACACATCATTAAAGAAGCATATAAAATAAACAACTGAGGTATATAGAATTACCCTCTGATAACTGATAAGTTGGAACTTCAATGATTTCTGCTCTGTGGAGACATTGATGGGACCTGAAGGGATGGCATGGAGCTGCGTTGTGAAGATCAAATGAGGGTTAAGAGGATATTATTAAGCAGAGGGCAGTGGGCATGGCCCAACACTGCCAGAGCTCAAAGAACATTTGGACACCACTCTCAGACATAGGGTTTTTATTTTGGGTCATCCTCTGTGGAGCTGGGATTCAGACTTGATGATCCTTGAGATCCCTTTCAATTCAGGATATTCTGTGGTTCAATCAGTTGTTCCAACAGCCTTAAGTATTTTTACATCAAAACTAAAAACTTTGTTTGATAGATATGAGCACAGAAATATGTCTGGATTTAATATGATTTGGAATGTACTCAACACTATTATTTCTTTCTTCCTACACATTGTTTCCAGTAGTTCTGAGAAACAGACTAACGGTATAAGGTATAGCTCACAGTCACCAGAGACACCAGAATTCAACCCACATTAATTATATATGGAGACAGAAAAAAAAAAAGATTTTAGATAAAGAGTATTCAGGGCTAGTATAGGGATCACAAAAGGAAAAGCGTCAGAAGTAAAAACCTCTCCTTTCCTATAGGCCCATTCCACTAATGGCATTTCTAGCTGTGCCTTGGCTTGCTCCAACTACTGGAAGCCTTGTTTCACTGTGAACCATTCTCTGATGTCCACAACGACAGCAAAAGGTTTTGCTGTTAATTTATGAACATTCTAAGACATCGGGCATAGAAAACAATAAAAGAGTTAACATACACAATTATTAATAATTTTCCTTTCCTTTTGCACTACTTAAGCAGTAGAAAAATCCAAAACGAAGCTTGGACCTGGTCAGCCCCATACTCTGGAAAGAAACAACTACCACTGTATTAAGCTTGATTCCTTAGAAGATTCTCTGAAACTCTCAAAGAAATCATTCAGGCACTTTGCAGGTAAATAAGACTAATGAATTTTGCCCGAAGACAATTATGGGTTTTTAAAACATCAATACATACAGGGTGCAATTTGGATATCCCACCTGTTTTCTGAGTGCAATGCACAGTACAGTTCAAGGTAAGGTAAGCACCTCAGATCTCAAGGTAAGACCTCAGATGAAAGGTATTGAGCACACAGTTCCCTTTAGCATCAGTGCAATGTCAGATTCCTCCTAGTGACTGCAGGGGTAACAAGGCTGCTGAACCAATCTTCTTATCAAGGTGCATGAACCTAGGTTCCTCCTATGTGAAAATCTTGATCTTACTTTGAGATGAAAACATTGGCAAGAGAAAATACTGGGTAATAGCAAATTCTTCCCAGCCAATGGTGGCTTTGGTTCAGCTGTGCTACAAGTATTTTTCACTCATTTAGCCAACTGTGGTCACAATCCCATCTGCAATCAAATCCTTGGCTCTACTTATTTTTTTTTTTTTTTTAATCTAAAAGTAGTCCACCTCAGAACACTCATCAGGCTAAGACCTCGCTATTGATTACTCCTTAGCAGAAACTGCTGCAGCCCCGTTTGTCCACAGGCCAGCAGTAACAGATTTCCCTTGCCACCTGCCTACCAATTTCTTCCTCCCCAGACTTTTTCCAGGGCCCTCTCTGCTCTTACTCTTCCCACAACCCCCACCCCACTTCTGACTAAACACACCAGATAGCCAAAATGGCTCTTTGTAAATCTAATTGAAGCAAATGCTACTGACCCAGACACATTTGCAAGTAAATCTGGTTGGACCCCAATCAGAGAGCATGTGTTTGAAAACAAATTATGCTCAAGCACTGCAGCAAGAAAAATGGGAGCGTGTGCTCTGGCAGATAGAGAGACAAAAGAAGGACTTAATTAAAGGACTGAAACATATGCCACCAAGCCCAGCAAATGAGATTCAGAACTGAAAATGAGAACTGCAGAGCTACCTCTAACTATAGGAATTCTAGCACAAAGGAGATTTGCTGCCCTACAAGAACGCTTGGGCACAGAGAAATATTCTGCACTGCTGTGAAAAGGGCAGAAACCATAGACAGAAGCAAAGTTAACTACATTGGAAAAGACCCAAAAATGTCATCTTGTCTTGTAATTAGGGATCCTCCAGTCCAAAACTGGAAATGAGGAAAGCACAGTCTACAAATACTGCTTGCAGGAGCTACCTTTGTAAAGGGCACAGCACTGCTAAGGAAGTCAGCACACCGCAGCTACCCGCTCTGCCCTCCCTCAGATAATAAGCAGCCATGTATTACTGAGACTAACATGAATGTCAGCAAAATCAACTGCAGCAGATGGTCAAATCTCCTGTACAATAGTCCCAGACAACAGGAGGGAAAAGCAGGTCCCAATGGGAAGGTACATTGCCACACCAGTGATCCTTGAACTACAATATTTAACAGACAGTGCTTGCAACAATTAAAAATAAATAAAAATATTACTATCTGTGTCACCTTGGGGAAGCAGAAGAGGGTATGACATGTTCCTTAAAATGACCCTGTCTGTTCCTACTGCAAACAAGATGACTCAGATTTTCTATTTAGCTATGCTCATTTGGGTGTAATATTCATGATAACTATCCCAGTATAAACCTTAGTTTGAATATCATGCTGTATGTTGGCACAGTAACTACAGCAAAGATAAGGGTCTCTGACTCTTCAAAAACTGATGCATTCTGCATATCTTCCTGTCACACTGAAACTTCATTATTCATAATAAATACATGAACTGGAAGTAGAATACTGTTTCCAGCACCTGCTGGAGTACATGTGAGAAAATATCATCTTTCTAAAGGTATTCAGGAGGAATACCTCCTAGGCTGGTGTGTACCTAGGAGCTCTCCAAACCTGAATCCTCTGATATAGCCTTCCTAGAAATCAGCATGCTGTCTGCTGCTGCCAGCTGGTTTCCCAGTGAAGCAAGGCAGGCGGGCTCACAGATCAGCAGGCAAGTTGAGCCTCTGATGGGTTTGACTGTCACATTCATAAACACAGCAAGCGAAGCCAGCAGCAACGGCAAGGCAGGGGAGTGAAGGGATTTGATACAGTTCACAGACTGCAATGCACAACATTTATCAGAGCAGCAAAGCCAGGCCACAGCTCTCCAAGCCTGGCTTACACAGCAAGGCAGGGGGTTGCTCAGGCTGTCCAATGCCTTCCTGCCTATTCTGCTTTTACTTCAATCCCTGAATCCCCCGAGCAGGTAAGAGCAGCATCCCATGGAATAGAGGAAAAAATATATATAAAAGAAAAATGAAATATGTACATAAGCAACAACAACAAAAAGCACGAATGAAAAAACCCACAGACTGTTTTAAAGCACAAAACCACTCTCCTCTCACTGCTACCTAAGTGAAGCACATGGCTTCAGCCTTCCTATCCAATTCTTATCTTCCTGCACTTACTACTTCTCTCAGAAACGTCCCAATAAATACTGACTATTCAGGACCCATTCACAAGCACCTCTCAGATGTCTTGCCTCTTTCTTGAGGAGAACTGAGTGGCTAGCATATATCTGAAAAGGGAAAATGATACAGGCTACAGTGAATGCCCTACACAAATATTCATAAGTTCTGAAGATGAATCGCAGTACCTGGCAAAGAAGGTAAAAAGGAAGGAATCCCAGTTAAACATTTGTTTTTCACAGTGGTACTGGAGCATCAGGGGTAAGTGCAGATTTGCTCTTGTGAAACAGTCATCAGTGGACATCTAGAATAAGTGCTTATCAGGCAACAATCTGCATCTACCTACCACCTCCTGTTAGCATAACAGGTGCATACTAAGAAGGGAAAGAGTACATCGACAACAAAAAAATTCACTATATTCTACAACTACAGAATGATTTAACAAATGCATACTTGGGAGCTCCTATCAGTGAATGCTATTGCTGCGTGAAATCAGAATATTTACCTGTGGACCAAATTGTACAAATGTGATGAAGAAAAGAATTCCATAATGAAATTTAAAAATGAAAATTTAGAAAAATAAAATGGCATTATACAATTTAAAATTTGAAAAGGCAAACTCTTTTTCTTGCTAAGAAATCTTTAAGAACTTGAACCATGCCTATCATGCTTGATAAAAAAAGCTGCAACACCAGCCCCTGGCACCTGTAGCCTTTGCTTTGGCACTGTGCCCTTAGTCAGAGCAGGTGAATATGGACACCCATCAAATGGAGACCAATGAAGGTCTCATGCAGTGTCCACCCTTAAAGATGTCACAGCCCTCATCAGTTCTACTACTGTAATATTCCTCCTGGAGCTCAGCTGACATCCTGCCAGTCATCCCAACAACTGCTGACAGCTGCAGCAAATATAGGAATGGGAAACGGATGCCTGCATTCAAAGGATTCTGTCAAACTCTGATAATAAACCATGCTGCAAGTCAGCATCGCCAAAGCGTGTGTAAATACCTATGGGATCCGTACATACCCACACTCACATTTACATATCCTTAGCTACATCTGCTGTGATGAGAGCAAGACAGTGTTGAGGCTGCACGAATCAAGCAAGCCTGGGGTGGTATTGTACAGCACAAAGTGAGCTTATCCATATGACAGCTGCACTAATCCCTTTGATCTGCAGTGACTTGGTTGCCTCATTGCTATATTATATAATAATAGAAATTAAGATTAGCTACAGTAAACAGTAATATAGCATGAAATACAGTCAGGGCTTGTTCAGTGGACATTACGAAGACAGACCCAGAAATAGCACAGAACCTGGAGAGGAAAAAGAGCGCCCTAGGTTTTAACATGAAACTACTAAGCACCTACTGGATGCTATTCATCTCTCACCCTAAAACTCTGATTATCTTGCATTAGTTTTAAACAGGTTGCACAGTAGCAAAATCTGAGCCTCCATTATTCTGACCTCATCTCCAAGTCAGAGGAAACCAACAATCCTCAGAGATTTGTCCCCAGTCAAAGCTGCAGTATCAGTTTTCCATCAGAATTAATCCAAGGAGAAACCTGGTTATTGTCACAACTAAGTATCTGAAAACTAACTTGAAAGACTGAACAAAAATATTACCCTGCATTTTCAATGGCCATTTTAGCAACAGTGGTAGGAGAACTCCAGCAAAGGGAAATGCAGTATGACAAAAGCATTTTAGCATTTATATATACGTATATATGTATATATATGTATATATATATATATATGTTTTTAAAAGCCCTCAGGAAAGGTTGGCACTTGGCAACATAACACTACTGAATATACTTTCCTACCACACTTCAGTGGTAAGGTTGGGTGCTGTTGATTTGGGGAGATGCAGTTGTTGTCACTGAAATATTGAAAATATATTTTTAAATTCAGCCTTTTTTTTCTTCTTTTACTAAAGGAAGAGAAAAAGGATAAAAGATCTAAACCTTCTACAATTCAATTCATAGATTAATGCTTTATAAAATAATCCACAGTGTGTAAATCCATAGGTTTTGTTACTGTCTAGAGCATTATGGAGACTGACAACCAAGTTATCCATTTATGGGCTACACAGCTTTAACACAGCTAAGCAGAAGTGTATTTCATCAAGGACATAGCTAATTAAATTTTCAGCACTTGAGCTGAAATTTGGTGAGATAGTGGTTTACCAAATATGAAACAAAAACAATAACCTCTTCCTCCCAGAAATGCTGCAGATTGTATTTCCCTTCATGTTTATCAGAAAGCACGTGGAACAGTACATTCCCCAGTAACAACAGTCAGCCATACCCCAAGACCACAACAAACCCAAGCTGAAGTTTTCCAAAGCAGAAGTCAGACCCCTCCTCTCAAGGCAAAACAACATTTGTTAATCTAAAGTCAGCTGTATACCGAAATCTCAATAAGAACACTGAAATTAGAAAATTCACACTGAAATCATTCTGACCAATGAATCTGAGATTCTCTCTGTGGTCCAGTGAAGCCTGGACAGACCACACCATTAAAGAAACACAGAATTGTAGGGGTTGGAAGGGACCTCTATAGATCATTTAGTCCAAACCCCCTGCCAAACGTGGCTCCCTAGACCAGGTTGCACAGGTAGGCATCCAGGCGGGTCTTGAATGTGGGCCCAGACTTTAACATCCTGGCTGAGTAGAATACGAATCCTGAGTTACAGCCCAAGCAACGTGTGGAGACAGCTGATGTCACAGCTAAGCACAGCTGGCTTTTGGAGGAACAGGGCAAATTCAAACAGAAAATTAATACATCATCCAAACCATCTCACTGAGACTGTGGCCACTGACTGATGTTATTACGTCAGTTCTACTGAGATTAGCATAGTGAATTTGTTGCATCAGAAATGGTATAAATACTCAACTGAAGGACAAGTATGACAACTACACATAAACCCTATTCTTTGTCTTTCAAGGACTCCTAATAAATGTCTGCTACACCTCCAGAAGATGGCTGCCAGGACTGTACACAGAAACATGAAGCAAGGTACAGGACATATGCAGGCTGAGTAGCTTTCTGGCAGTTTATTCAGCTGATGCCACTGTTTTTAAAGTTGTTTTCTCTAGAGGAGTCTCTGGATGGCAGAGCAACTAGAGGAAAGGCAGCTATGGAGCTCCAGAAAAGCCCAGCCAACTTTAAAGCCACAATTTACTGTGTTCAAAGACAGAGTACAGAACCAAGAACCTAGAAAACAGAGTCATCACCATTTTTGTAGGTGAAATTGGTCAGGCTACCTTCCAGAAAGGGATGTGACAAAGCAGGCCAAATCATTGCTGGAATTGGAAATGAAAGATTCTGCAAAGAAATGGAAAACAAACATGAAGACAGGAAATCTTGCTGCTTAGCAAGAATACTGATGCTAATGCTTCTGACTTAAAAACCTCCAAGAACAACACAGTGCAGCACTCCATGGATAAGTAAAATAGAAACTTTATCTTCAAGTGCACAGTGTTAAAAAGACCCTGGCCCTACACTGCCTCTGAAGGAGCCTGCACTCTTTCCCCAGCTCTGATTTACCTTCCTGTCACTGGCCACCCTGCACCTTGGGAATAAAACATTACACAGGAGGTATCACAGCTGCTACCAAAAAGCTGATGCCTCCCTACAGAGCACAGCTCTCACCAAAGAGATGACCCTGACCACCACTGCAGGAGGGGATCGGTGACTGCACAGCCCAGCTGTGTTGCTAGAAAGAGGTATTTTTGTTATATTAATTTACCTTTGCTTGCTCCTGGCAGCACTGGTAAGCTGTCAGGGGAATGAAATGAGCTAATGTTTACCAGCAGCCCCTTGCCCGCTGCTGCCATCTGAACATGACAAGCTCTGTCATTTCTCATATGTGAAAAATCAGGGTAATCATCCCTCTCCCCTCCAGGATGATATAACAGTGTCTGCATAGATTGAGAAGAGCAGCAGCAGCATCTCTGGTGTTCAGTAGAGACTGCAGTGTACAGATATTAAAAAAACAACAGCAGCAGCAGCACCAGAATTTAATATACTATATTTAAGGAAACAAAGTTATACATGGAAATTGGTTTACTCTATTATTGGGGGTGGGGAGGCAGGGGCAGAATTGATTGAAGCTTGTCCCTCATGACTGGTTCCTTCAGAACTTCACATCTGGCACCTCCTTGTTTCCTTTTCTATCTTTCAATCTGAAATAGGGAGCTACTAATGCCCAGAAAACTTATACCACAGACTTTTCCCTACTGCTAGAATTGCATAGACCACAGCCAAAAAGAAGTTTGCTGCCTCCTGTCAATGCTTTTCTATCCAAAGAGCCATTGCCAAGTTACTGCCTTCCCATGGTTTATATTCTTCTCAAAGACCTGATAGTCTCTAGTACCTATAAGGAGTCACTCAACCACTTGACAGGATAAGCCACACTTCTGCACAGATTAAAACCATAGGAGGCCACCACATTCTACATCCTGCACACTCCCCATTTGTTAAGCCACTCTTGTCAGGACCAGTTAAGACCATTAAAAATACTGATGAATATGTATGTTGGGGACTATGATCCCTTCGCAAGTTTATCAACAGTAACACGCAAACAACAGAAAGAAGAGAAGCCCCTCAAGAGCTAGCTTAAGACGACACAGGAAGCATTTAGCCAAAATTATCTTACATGTGGGCTACTGTTTTCACTGCCGGTTACCATGAAACTGGCTCCTAGATAATACGGCTTACTACACTTATGTGCACAGGTTGTCTCAAGCAGCCACCAATATGGGTTCTGTGATGTACTGAATAAACTGCACAAAATCTCTGAATGGCTCTGACACATACAAGAAAGCAATTGCAATAAAGGAGCCATACTTGACCTAGAAACACCTCTGTATATATGTGCACATGTATTTTTGTGTATATATGTTTGCAGAAAAACAGAGGTAAAGGTCTGAACACTAGGACACATCAATTTACAACAAAAAAAGGGGACCCAGCTGGTCTGATTGTTGCAATTTAAGAGAAATGATGCAAATTTATCAACTGAAAATTCAATTCCTGTTTTGATAAAGAATCCATAGCAAATTAAAAAAAAAAAAAGCATTCATACATGATCTCAGGCTGACTGAACACAAAGGAAACCTTTTCTCTCCATCTACCACAACACGCAAAGATAATCCACATTAAAAATTCACTTGTGTTGTCACCCCTCTTTTTGCTATCCTTTTGTTCAAATACACTGTACACAAGTGATTGTCCTCAAAGGTACGATTTCATTTTGTTCATTTCAGAATTAGCACCATCAACAATTATTATGGCAAGGCCAATTTTCACTACAACAGTCTGGAAAACCCACAGTCTAGAAGTTTGTCTTCAGCTGAGCTCTTAAGTTTTCAACAGCACATGAAGGAGATATAGAGTAAATGAAGAGAAAAAAAATATGAAAAATGACCAGTGGATACAAAGTGGTCAGCAGACATATCAGCAGAATGATGAGAGAGGAAAAGAGACATGAGAAAAAGGAAAGGAGTAAGGGGAAAATAGGAATAAAAGTGCATTTTTACTACAGTATCATCAACCCTTTGATTGCTCTAACTACACCTAAAGGAAAACAAGACCTGTCTGCTGATACCAAGTGCATAAATAATTAACTGGAAAGGAAGGAAGGCAGGAAAGCTACAAACCACCCAAACACACTTAAGTTATAGGCAGGTTCTCAGGGAAGCAAGAAAGCATTTCTGGTGTGTGGTGGAAAGCTTTTTTTTTTTTAATATATTATTGTGGTGGTGTTTTTTTGTTTCTGTTTTTCATTTTCCTCCTCCTTGTATCTCAAGTGATCTGAAATGCCTTTCCCCTCCTTTTCCTGCCATTCTTGACCTACATTAGGTCTACCTCAGAATTTGAAGGCTTATACCTTCTACTGTGATGTAACATTTTCAGTGTAACCTGGCTCACTGTATAGAATATTTTGGTGAGAGTGCCTTGTAAGAAAATCAAAGACGATTTACAGAAAATAGATGCTATTTTGCATTGTAAAGAACAATCGTGCTAAAAATGCAGTCGTGCTCCTCACTGTAGGAGTGTCACCCTTCCCAAACTCGACAGAATGCCTTTCAGTTCCAATATTTTATCTAAATCAAGCTTTCATAACATTTATTCATTTATTAAGAAATTTATTATATATTTATTATATAATAATATTATATATATATATAGTATTATAGACAGAGCATTGCTTTTTTTTTTCCCCCTCCCCTTTCTCTATACCATCCTTTAATGCCAGAAAAAAAAAAAGAAAGTGCCCTCAGTAGTCTTCTTCTGTAGGACTATCAAGCAGAATGAAAGTGTTAGGATCAGGAATGTATTTTAAAGACAAATACAATAACAGCAAACATAAAAAACATACCTAACTTAGGCTACAAAATAGTTTGATGATGTACAGTAGCATACAGATAGATAGGTCACTGTGCCTTCTTTGGAATTAAAGAAGAAAATCAGCCAAAGATAACTGACTAAAGATCAGGTCTTGTCCTTGATAAAGTCTTATATCCAGTATAAACTAAAAATTAAACAAAGCTTTCTGGAAATAAAAGCTGAAAGCTGAAGAGAAATGAGAGCAGATATAGAATGGGTAGGTTCACTGAATTATTAACCAGAACAGATAGAACTCCAGATGATGAAGTATTAATCATTTTTGCCATTTATTTTGCTGAACCATCAAAAAAGAAAAAAAAATCAATTCCAACAGAAAGGTACTAATAGGAACTAGCAAAGGTCCCACTTTTCCAATCTGAAGTGATGTCTTTGCTGACCCATAGGAAGGAAAACATTTGTTTGCAATTAATCAAGAGATCAAAAAGAAATCCTGATTTTTATTTCCTGGCAGCCAGAACAATGCTGTTATCAGTCACTTGATGCTGACAAGGGGCTAAGGGCTAAATAAAGCAATTTTCAAATTATGGACTTTTAACAAAATAAATATATTTATTACACAGCAGGCAAGGAGAAAAGACTGAGAAGGAGAGACTGAGAAGGAGAGCTCCCTACATCTATTTATTTATTTATTTCATCTCTAGAAATAAAAGCTTTTTGGAGTGCAGAAATGCAATTGCTACATGCACCATGATGGATTAGCTCTGGTAAACTGAAATAAATAGCCATTCATCTTACCACTCTCATCGGCACCAAGTGTACTGTGTACAGAACTAAGATGAAAAGCCTACAGACCTTAACCTGGGGCCACACTCTGGGAACATTTACAAAACAATTTTGGTGCCAGAGCTAACTCTGAATGGCCTTTTTGAGTCTCAAGTGATTCTATTTGAATCAGCCACTCTACCTTTCTTCTTTCTCTTCACTGATTTTCACATGGAGCTACAGTCACCCATCCTGGAACTACTAAGGGCTTTTGCTCTTCTCAAAGCATTTCAGGTGTGCCTTTGTCTACTCCTGAAATATCGCAACATCCACCTTACCATCACCAAATGCTGCTGCAGCATTTTGCTTACTTAGCTTTTAAAGCCTCTTCTAAAAGAAAATAAAAAGATGGAAATACAATTATTTTAAGTGTGCTGTCACATACATAAGATTTATACTGCCTTAGTTTTACTGATTTAGGATATACTTCCAAAAAGAAAAACAGCACTTGATCATTTAGGGCAAAAGAAGAGAATAAATTAGTATTGCTTGGATCTGAACTTCTGGTTTCATTATGATTTCTAATTTGAAGCTTAGAATGCTGAGCAATGAGTCTTGAGTCCAGAGTTTCATTTTCATCCTCTCTTGGAGATGACCAGGCTTGAGAAGGTTCAGACCTTCAGAAGCTTATTATTCCAAGGTCTTAAAAATATTTCAAGGACAGCATTCTCTCCAAAAGGGAAGCAGGTGCACAAAAGAAAGGATTCCACTGAACAGAAAACTGAGAATGGATATTGAGCAACTCTATTGTAACACATTTTCTCCCTGGAGCACCTAGGATTGACTTACTGTTCCAAACCAGACCCTCACCCTTACTAGCCCTTGAGAAGAACAGCAGACACCAACTCCTATCCTGATCTCAGCAGACATCATTAAACACCTTTAGTACAGAACAGGGTATTTATCAAAGCATTTTACCCTCAATCTCACGCTAGCTTTTTATACCTTAGGTGAAAGATCTTCAGTGATTTTTCAGGAGTGCAGCGATTATAATCTTGGTGGAGTCTCTACAGGCAAAAGGTTACTAACACCTGAGGAAATTTGATTCCAAACTGCATACCTCCATCCACCTGAAACAGATGAGAACTGCAATTGCCTCAGGATATTGATTCTGTACTGTCTTGTACAGGCAGGTAGCATACATTTCTCTTCACCACCAGTGAACATTTGTCAGAATTTTCTCTTCCCTAAATCCTGTCTTCAGCAGCAATAGTACAGGTGTAGCTTGGTCCATCCTCCCTTCTGCTGCCCTAGGAGAGGATCAGAAGGATCTCAGATGTTACCATCAAGGACTGTAGAAAGATACGGGGACTTCATAAAGAGAAAACTTCCTCCCTAAGGCTGTAGAAGTTCTACAAATCAACACTGAGAAGCAGTACAAGATATTCTGTTTGACATGCAGAGCAATCAGGAAAAGGAGAGACCTCTGCCTGCAGAAAGAAGCAGTAATGAGAAATAGCAACAGAGAAGGATCCACACTCCAAGTGCTCTTAAAAAAAAAAAAAAAGGAAAAAAATATTCTGTTTTCTATATCTTTCTTTCATTTCCAGACCCTGAAAAACGTGGCAGAACCCTATAGCCACAAGCAGCACTCCACAGCACAAAGATCCTTGAGTCCACATCCCACAACTCCGCTCTCCTGCCAATCAGAAATCCTAAAAGTCCACAGGGATTAAATATTATAAGCATAATCCTAATATTTATTTGCAACCCCTCTTCTGCTGAAAAGTGACTTTCAAAACAGGATGGCCCAAGTCAGACATAGACAACTGTTTACATGCAGAAACTCTGCTTAGGAGAGACAGCTCCTGCTGAGCTTGATTAGTATTATTTTAACCTTCAGCTATACATTTGCTTACAGGGTTCTGCTGCATATCAGCTTTACTTTGCACGTTCACGTAGCACTAATTCTATTAGCACATTTCAGTGTTGAAAGACAGGTCTTGTTAAATACAGCTCAATACCTGTACCACAGATGTTTAACAAACTGAACAAGAACCCACCCACCTGCAAACTGAGAGGTTAGTGTACAAAAAGCAGAAGCATTTCTAAAACTTCGAACTGAACACATGCTCAGCTGTTGCAATTCTGCTAAATGCTTTAAACAAGCTTTTGTCCAAAGGTGGTTCTGGGATTGCCCCAGCAGCTGGGATCTACTGAACAAACACTAGTGAAGCTTTCAAAAAGGAAATAATTAAAAATGTCATATAACCACAAAATCAAATTTACCATGTCCGTTCTTGGACATTTTCTTCAGTTTAGATGCTCTTTTCAAAAGGAAGCACCATCTACCTTTGGGCTGAATAGTGATGATCTTCTTTCTCTAAAAGAACAAGGTTATAGACCCCAGTTTGGCCTAAAGATGGACCCACTACAGGCAAGTAATTTATCAGTGAAAAACCCAACACTCCCTCCACTTGTAACCTTCCTTCCAAGAAGACAATGCCAGGACTTCAGGAAAGGCAAAGTTAATCCTTCCTCAAACAAGAGAACTCCAGCTACCTCAAACCCCTAGATTTACCACTCAGAATATTTTGGTCATACCTTGCAATCATTTTCTCTCTCATGCCTCACCAACATTTTACTTTTTCCCTGGCAAATGAAACACTCAACTTCCATGTGGCAAGGAAAAAAACAACAAAGCAACTTTTCATGCAAAGCAACATAGGCAACCTCTGTTGCCACAAGCTTATGCAGCCCAATGAAGTACTGATTGTGTCTGTATGTACTGAAAAAAATCATACAGCCAGAATATACTCCCTCAAGTAACAATAAGCTTCCCGTTAACCTGGTAGCTTTTAATAACTATCCAATGTTCTTTTTATACAATATCCAACGCAGCTTTGTTGTGCATTGTCACACATCTGTCTCATTTCAACCAAGAGATGGATACAATGCTTGAGTACAGCTCATAAATCGCTTCAGGCTTTCTTCCAGTGAAGGTGCTAGACAAATGAGAGCTATTATTAGCATGGACAGTGCCAACCACCAGCACATAAGGCTACCACTCTCACCTGTCAGAACAAGGTCCTCCCCCACCACACTAATACCACATCTATCTTAACACAGGAGCAACAAACATATCAAGTTACCATGCCATCAGAGAGAAACTCAATGTGATAACCATTCAAAAAGCTCACACATTTCCTGCAAACTAGAGGGGACTAAGGGCTCACAAAGTTGCATAATTAGAAAGAGAAAAGACATCAAACATCAAAGTGCCAGACAGCTGCCAGTAAGCACAAAATGAAGGGTGGCCAGATTCTACCAGTCAGTTCTGAGGCAGCTGCTTACGGAGTAGGCACAACTTTAAGATGGCAGCCATTGAAATTAGTCAGGTGTGGTCTTGCATTCTGAAAAGAACAGTACTTCCCACAGGAGTGCCTCCAGGTGTACAGTTCAGCCTTCCAAACAAATAAATCGTAACCCATAGGAGAAGGAAGACTCCAAAGAATACAAGCCGAAGTCACCAAGAAGTTGTTTATTCCATTTCTCTGGCAGCAGCCACATGAAAACAACTGCTGCAGAAAACCTATTCATGTTTCCTCACATAGCTTTTCATTAGGTTGAATTTCCAAAGGTTCATGACTATTCAGTCTAGTTTTTAAGATCTGGAACAGACATTAGGCATCACATAACCCTTTCCATCATGTGAGTTTTCGTGGGTCATTGTATTCCTCTCCCACAAAGTACCTCACATAGAATTTACAGTAGCATTCTCTAGATTACAGTTGAGCATACTGAAGAACAGATTACGGATCCAATTTTCAGGGATGCTTAAAAAACATACGCTGTTCAAGTGGCATAAGCAGGACACTGAAATGTAAACTACAAGGAGGAAAAAATCCCTTCAACAAGAATACACAGCACTTTTATTGGACTTTCTCATCCATTAATTTCCAATAAAATAAAAAGGGAAAGTACCATTATTATGTATAATGGATAACAAAAAAAATTAAATCGATATTCCAAGATTGTATACAAAGTCAATGGAAGTGCTGCTGATAAGTTGTTCCCTAAAATTTATCTTGGGATCTGACTGGACCACATTGTTTGTGATGACTTATAAACAGAACTGCAACTTTCTGTACCAAACCCAAATCAGAATATGTATTTTGTATTGCAAGTAACAGTAGAGAAGACTTCAACCCATGCTTTTGCAAAAGAAATGGTTGGTTACCTAGTGATATATCACAAGCCAGAATGGCTACTTTGGAAATACGTGGTTCATTCACGTTCTGTGACAAACCAGGAAAACAGAACTTCTGTCAGATCCCAGAAGAACAAGTTGACTATTTAGAAAGAAACAAATGAAATACAACCCTAACCCATGGAAGCCATTTAACACATTTCACTAATTACTGTTACTTTTTAATGTAGAACTGCTAGCCACCTCCATAATAAATAAGTGAAAATAATAAAAGCATGAGCCACTGAAGCAGGATGATGGCCCAACTCTGACTGCTGTCTAGAACACATAGTCTCAGATGGACCCTCACAGCCTTCCAGATGCCTCCAGATACCGAAAGCATTCAGGAGACAGTGCTTCAAGTCTGGAACATGTCCAAGCAAAACAAAAACAAAGCAGAAGGGGAAGGTAAAATTCAAGCGAAGTCAGACTTCCAAGTCTCCAACTCAGTATGCACATACACGAGTCATATGGCAGTCCGTGCACCAGGACCTGTTAAAGCTAATAGCAAAACAAAGTGATAGAAACAAAGACAACCTAATATTATTTGTTAACTACAGAAACAGATACGAAGATTGTACTCTACAAAGATTTCAGCAAGACATTTTCTGCACGTGGAGAGCTTTCAAGTTCCATAATGCTCATTTGTATGCAGCTTGCCTTCAGAATTGAGACAGACTCGTTCAGAGAACATATATTGCATTACCTCCTCCAAATACAATATCAGTTTTATTCTGTCATTATCCCTTACATCTTAAATTTTGGACAAAGGAAGCAGTTGCCTTCTGATGCCTTGAAAATGAAAGAGTGACATTTGTCAAACCAGAGTACTTCATGTAACCCCTAGAAAACTTGCTCTCCCTTCTGTGCTGCCTTTGGTAGGGTTGCCAAACAAGCAGTCAAACAAGAATAAATGCACACACAAAACAGGCAAAGTAAAGAAAAAGATTTTATTTCTATTTAGAATTTTATTCTTTGGAGCCTCGTAAAGCCATCTGTATAGACAGAAAACAATGAATGCAGTAGCTAAAATTTGGATTTATCTATTGCAAGTAGGAATTACCTTCTGCCACAAAAACAGCAGACACTCATTTCGTTGGAGCTGGGCAAGAAAGCAGAACACAGCCAAAAGAGAACATTAAGTATGTACTCGTTTCAAAGTTACTCTGAACCTGAAGCAAATACAACAGGTGTTTTAGCCTCTTTATTGTTTCTCCATATGTTTCCATTCTCAAATAATAACAAAGTCTACATCCCTCCCTAAGCCACCCCTTTCAGCTACTGAGGCCATTAGCAAATGATTTTGCGAATCTCCCACAAAGAGGCTCCCTGCTAATGCACAAACAACAACTTTCAGAAGAGCATCCACATCAATGAAGGATGCTCCATACAGGAGCACAGAATAATTCAGGGAAGATAAAGAGACCTCTGCAGGTCATCAGGTCCAAATCCCACACTAAAAGTATGACCAACTCAGATCACATCCAGTCAAGGTTTCAATTATTCCCAGGATGGAGATTCTACAGTCCTGTCTGGACAACTGGTTTCAGCATTTGATTGCTCTCACTAAGAAAAATTTTTCATCTTACCTAATTGAAATGTTCTGCACTGCAACCTGAGCTCATCACCTAGCATCCTACCACTGTGGACTATGAGAATAGTCCAGCCCTGTCTTCCTTACATTCTTCTATTTTGAAAAGAGCAATTAAGACCCTCCTAGGTCCTTCACTTCTTCAGAAGGAACATACCCAGTTCTCTCTCTCCTTCTTTGTTCCCTAATGTCTTGGTGATTCTCTGCTGGACCCACTACAGAATTCCAATGTCTTTCTTGTAATTGAGAGTACTCTTAAGAGAGGTAAATAGACACTCATCAAACTATTGACTCTTTTGCTAGTACAGGCCTGTATACACTAGGATTTCTCATTGCAAGGTCACCCTGATGTTTAACACTCTACTTCTGTCAGCCCTTCCAGACTTTTTCTGCTGGTCTGCCCGCTATCCAGTTGGTGTTCAGACTTTACTCCTGCATGGGACTATTTCCCAACACAGCTACAAGATTTTACATTAGCTTTCATTGAACCTTCCATGGGGCATCTGCCACCCTGTATCTCCAGCCATTCACAGTACCTTTGAATTTCAGCACTGCCAGTTGGTGTTCTGGTTGCTCACCCACTATTATCTAGTATTACCTGCAAATCTAAAGAGAGGATTTGATTTATTCCATCCTATCATCTCAGCTGCTAACAAAGACGTTAAAGGATATTAGCTCTGATTCCTTAGGGACATTGCTGTCTTATGCCCGCATATAGGCTCTTTCCATACACTGAAGAATAAGCTACATGGGGAGGAATCATCAGCTCTGTAATTATGAGATAAACCCATTTGCTGAGGAGGTAGATCTGAGCACACCTTTTCAGAAGAAAGCACAGCACAAAACAGCTCCACTTTAAGTTTATTAGTTATCAGACACCAATGCCAGTTGCCTGGATACATATCCCTAAAAACCTAATGAAGTTCTTTCTAAAGAAGTTATGAGGAAATCTGGACTCTGACAAGAGCCATTAATTATAGAGTTAATAAGAAACCCCTCTGTTATTTGCTGAGCTCTGCAGCAGGAATGCCCCTTTCTCAACCAACTTGAGTAGGCTTCTGCTTAAAGTGAACGCTTACGGTAATAATACACTCAATACTAAGAATAGAAGCTTTACACTATTTTACAGATTTCAAATGATAATAAAATGTATTTGGTAACATCAGCAGTCTGAAGTCCCTATGAATCACAGTTGTGGTGCTAGCTGCAATTACTGAAATTTAACTACTTCTAGAATTTAAAATTATACTTGAAATACAGCATTTACATCCAAAATACCAGTACTACATTCCAGTGTCCATCTGATTCAGAAACAAAAAACTGTAATTTTTATCTAATTATGGCAGTTTATAAATAAACAATGAATTATCACACTAACAATTTGAATAAATGAAGAAAAGGAAGAATTAAATACAGGGTGACTTGGTCAGCTACTGCCTTGCCTGTGAAATGTTTGTACTAAGAAACAAATGGGAAATTTCATGAAGCAGAAGCCTTCAGATTATACTCTGGAGGCCTGAAAAGAATGCACATCATCTTTAAAAGAAAGTAGAATATGTCTAATCTATGACTTCTGTGCTAGGGACAGTTAGAGCTGGACTGTAGAACCAAGTCAACTCCAAACCAAGTCTGAGTTCAGAATACTCCCCACCACATATTAATCCAGCCATTGCTGGACCAGCAATTCGGGCTGCGTAACATATTTTTTGTTTTGTATTCTTATGGCTCACGTATAGCGGGTAATGTGCTTTTACAGTGTTGTTTCTGCTCCATAAAAACCAGAAGCAGTCAAATTTGAGTGACTGACATTGCATCTCCACAACATGAGTTCATGCCACCGGTTATGACTGCTGGCTACAGAAGACTGTCGAGCTCCAGAGCCCTGCACTCATGTTTCCTCCAATTATCCATGGCTCACTGGCCAACACCCTTTGCATTCTCAGTTCCACTAAGGAAAATCTCCTGCATAATTATACTGATGGGAAATGACAGATTTGGAGAGCACATGCTTTCAGCCTGTGTTCTAACAGCTAGCACACTGAACTGTTCTCAAGATCTGCTGCAGGCTTTCCTGGATGAGTCCTAAAAAGGATCTCAACCCTCGTGCTGCAGAAGAGGCCTACAATTTTAGGTTTCTTTTCTGGCTCAGCTGAGTCCTCAGCAAAGAATGAACCTCATTTAGAAATGGACATACATGGGAAAGCCATGTAGAAGAGGCTGGTATAAAAGATTGCCTCAAAAGGGAAGGTACAAGCATATTTGTCTATCAGTGCTTTCTAAAACTGTGCCTTTGCAAATAAACTAGACACAGAAACAAAGAACTGTGACAAGTTCCTCCTGGTCATGTGTATCATACTGGAAAATGACATGGCTGATTTTGGGTTCCTGGCTTGTCTCTCAGTTGTGTGGCTGGTGACCTCAGCAAACTGTCACTTCTCTCCTTGTGCCTCAGTTTTCTTGATCATAATTATGGCAGTTCTAACATTTAACAGTTTTCCAGCAGTGTTAAGAAACATTCCAAGGTAAGTAGGGAAAGGAAGATCCTCACATTGTGCTCCCCTGCAGAAGAGCCAGGAATGGCTTCAGTTCAGGTGTCCTGTCACAACAGCCACCATTAGTCCAAGGAGGCCTCCTACCTCCCACAAGCCTCAGTGTAAAAGACCTGTACAGAGATATACTCTTCACAGAGAAGATCATGAGATGTGCTAGCATGGAGCAGCTTGCTTTTTTCAAAGCTTTACAGGACATGAAAAGCCTGCCATGCATGACAGAACACCTGAAAGGGGTAAGAACCTCTAAGAGCAGCTGGGTACCAGCCACACTGCACAGTTTGCAGAACCAGCAGGCCATCCTTCTGTGTAACCTCTGCTCTTAGCTCCTCTCTGACAGACATCGCAGAGCTGGGGAGAAATGGCTGGATCCAACTCACCAGGGACACAACAGAAACAGTAAAAAAGCAACACAAATAAATCTGCTATGGAAAAATGGAGTTAAACAGTTCTCATCTTAGCCGCTTTTTCTTGTGCTTTGCATCCACTGTTCACAGACCAAAAAAAATTCTTAACACTATATTAAGTTTTATGTCCATAAAATTTTACCCACAGAAAATAAACAGTTTGTCTGTTTTCTGCCTTTTCTTAATGCATTTTTATGCCTCTAGGTCTCTCTGTTTAGACTCCAGAGGTTGTAAAAAGTATTCAGAACACTGCTACCTGGATAAACACTCTATAAATTACAACTGATATTTATCAGCCTTGTAGCAATTTCACTACAACAGAAGTAGTATAAGACTGTATTTAGGTATATATAGTTAATAGATTAGTATACATTCATATCTAGAAAAAAATACACGTTCTGGTATTCTAGACAAAATATATATAGACGTGACTTTAACTCGTCCTGCATTTGGAATTCCACCAGGATACAAAGCAAGCAGGATCATTAAACCCTATCATATTTTCAGCTCAGCCTGATATTTCACTACAGCCATTCAAATCAATTTACCCAACAGAGATATTTGTCCCTGGCCTGTCACCATAGCCCGTACCAAGCGTCCTGCACTTCTTTATCTTTTGGCAGGGCCATCATAAACAAGTGACACAGAGGGTGATGTATTGGAACTCAAACAAGTTATAAATCCTCCATCCCTTCACCAGCCATCAGCCTGAGTGAATTTACTCCAGCCAACACTGGCAAAGACTCTATAGCTGCTGTTAGGAGGAAGTCAGATCTAAGCTGATATGTTCAAGGTAAAGTTCTTTTAGGAAAAAAGGCACTGTAATGGGAGGGAAATGTCAAACTACATATCTCTGAAAGACACAGTCATGGGCCTAAATACTAGTGAGTCTACCTCATGTATTCAGATGCTTCTCAAATTTCTGGAAAACAGAACTAAGAATTCTTCCTATTGAATATTTAGCTATTCTACTTACAATTTTGCTTTAAGAGTCTGCCATTTTAAAACACCAAGAATGAAGTAGAAAGAAAAAGCCCACATCTGTTTGAATGGGGGAGAACTACCATGAGTTAAGAGGGAGAGGCACTCCAAATTACTTAATGAATTTGCAGGAACAATGGAAGATTCGCATAGCATCACTTCATTCTCTTACAGCAGCTGCCTGAGGTTTCTTGCAAGGTCTTATTGAACACCCCTATGGATGTCACCGGCACACATTTCCTCTTCATGGAGCAGAACTGAAGATAATTGAAGAGTTGAATAGCCACTCAGATGACTAATGCAAGAATCCTTCAGTGCCACAGTACACAGCTGGCCAGCTGGTCTGGTAGAGCAACTTCCTTACTAAAGCCAGTACAAAAAAGACAGGAATCTCCTCAAAAGACTCCAACAGAGGGCTAAAAAGATACAGAGCCTGGAACACCTCCTTTAGGAGGAAAGGCTGAGAGACCTGAAAGCACTTGACATCCCAGACTCCTATATTTTCTGTGCATGCAAATGACATTCCTTTCCCTCTATTTATCTATTTACGAAGGCAGGTACAGTAGGGCACTACTGTCATGATTCTTTGTTTATGTCACTGGCAGATATCACAGCTGCTAAGCTCCTGGACCTGCTTCTCTGCTGATTTTCAGCAAGCAGCAGTATGTACATCAGAACTTGAGGATCATTTACACAGTCAAATAGAAAAGGGGTGGCTTTGCTATGGCAGGTCAGCCACCAAATACAGTTATGTTTGTGCAGCTATTGCATTCTGCACTCTCTGTATAGACAAAGCTCTGGAAGGATGTAACAGTGAAGCCAACAGCCTCTGCCTTTTTCACAGCACAGTATACATGCTGCTCAACTGATGACTAATTTGACTGCAAATTTGATATTAAAGAATCTTATCTTCCACTATACATGTGTTTGAAAAAAACATATCACCTAGAAGCTCCTTTGTTAGCTAGTACAAGTAAAATGCACAAACACCCTTCAACAAAGAAAAAAAACCTGTTTTGTGCAAGACCCAAAACTGGTATAATGACAGTGCTAGGTGCCCGCACAAGGGATGTGCTGTCTCTGAAGTTTCTGCCAGACCAAGCAAGGCCATCAGGCAACTCTGGTGCAACAGAGAGTCAGGGTCACCAACTAGGTGAGCTACAGACTGATTCTGAAAGCTCTTTGTACACATTGTCTTGGCATAGGTAAGGAGAGTAAAGATGTGGGTACTTATCCACACAACAGCATTTTCTTTACTTTGGGGTCACACAAGACTTCAGAGTGGTTAGGATAGAGGGACTGTGATTCAGTTCTCAGGTATGGTCAATCTGTTCCAGCATGGAATCTATGCTACAAACTTCATCTCAGTTTTTCCAGTCACCAGCCCCACAGAAAAATCTTCCCAGACATATTTTCCCACATAATTGCTGTTCAAAGCATAAATCATCAGTGCAATGTGGGATACATAACTCTTAGTTCAGATAACAGTCAAACAAAGCTTCAGTCATTTAAAACCTAATTTCAGTTTAGAACAAGTTTAGGTCAGTATTTATGACCAAAGTTCCTTCCCCCTAACAACTTCAGCTACAAGGTTTTCCAGCAGTTATCAGTCATCCCATTCTGCTCTGCAGTCCACTTCCCTGCATCCTCGCCTGAAAGCGCATGTGCAGACACACATCCACGTTCATCTCAGTCACTCAATACCATCATAAAGGCAGCAGTTTCTTCTTTCCCATACACACATCTCATTACCCATCCTTAGTATACATCTTGAGTAATGCATTTTATTTCAATGTCACTAAGAGAAAGACACTCCTCTGAGACTATCATTACCATAAACCACAATCTGCTGCCACTTTATACGTCCTTATCCAGCCCTTGTTTTAGTTTCTTCATAATCGATGACAGCATTCTGCCTACGGTCTCATTTCATTTTTACATTTTCAGGAATTTTCATACTGCTTTTCCTCTTCCCTTATCAACATGCTTTACTTTTTGCTCCCCTCTACATCCCTGTAACATTTAGTCCTCTCTCTTATGATACTGTTGTCCTACGGCTGTACAAACATAGATCCTGACCTGTTAGAAATTAACATACCTTTCAAGTCAACACTGAGCAGCATCTTCAGAGGGACTCTTGCTGTCAGATGAAGCAGGACAGACCATCAGAATGAGACATCTGTGAATAAAACATCTCAAACCATGGTCCTACAACAGCTCAACAGACAAAAGGAGTTGGAGTTGTTCAGAAGATTTTAAGGTCTCTACAGCGTGGACTGCTTTTACAGTTTAGCTGCAAAATCCTTGGGATCTGACACAAATTAAGGTGTGATAACAGGTTATGGGAAGAAGAATGAGTCATGAAAGGAGGGATCTGCTGAAATGGCCAATATTTATATTTTGCTAAGAATGAAAAAACATGCAGCTAAGAGTTAAATAGAGGGAACCAGAGAGATCTTCAGCTGTAGGCTTAATAAGACAGATTCTAATCAAATATACAGGAATCTAGATGTAGTCGTCTCTAAATTGGTAGTTTAATATCTGAACGATGGCTATGAATTTATGCTAATGCATGACTACATCCCTTGTCTATTGGGGAAAAAAACCTTTGTTTTGGTGAGGAATTTTAGAAAAAAAATCATTGGAAAACAAGAACAGCAACCCTTTGCCAAGGGAAACACTTCTGGATATAAAAACAGAAATACATAGAGATTCAAAATCCTAAGAAGGGACTTTTATCTAGGCAGTAATTAAAGTCAAGTCAGAAAGCCTAGGAGGATTACTTCATGGAAAATAAGGCAGCTTATCCCTTCTGTATACAGAGAAAAATATCTCAAGTTTATGAGAAACATAGCTACCTTAATGATAACAGGGACATTTCCTTTATGTTATTTCATAAGTTTTAATTAGGCCTCCATTTCACTGCTATTCTTACTTCTGGATAATTTCATGAAAATATTACTAAGGATTAGACTATACTGTAGCCTCTGAAAAGAAGTGCTGAGACATAGAGTCAAGAAGGTACTGCTGTTGCGCAGTCAGGAAGTAGCCAATTACTCCAAAGTATATTGCCTCAGGGATACCATGAAGGAACCTAAGCAAAGAATCTGGTGGTCCAAACAGTGTGAGATAGGTGGTGCTGGGTCAGTGATGATGAGTCAGTATTAGAGATGCAGCATTCCACTACCAGAACCAGGTTTATATACATTTCTGTCCTACACTACTCTTGTTGGTTTATTAGACCTTAGGATGGAAATGTTTATAAAGCACATCTTAACCCAACAACATTACTACTAAAAACTTGCAAAACTTCTGGGAACAAAAGAGGGGACACATTCAGTTCCAGGGTGACCAAATATATTTTTCCTCTCTATATTGTTCTGATTTTAGAAAGGTATAGGTTTTTTTTATCTGTTTCTTTAGACTTTTTGGATGATAGTGCTATACTATGTTAAAGAGCTGGCATATTCTAAGGTATTCAAGGTATGGTGTGGAAAATTATCCTCACAACTAGTCTAAAAATCACTCTGCAATGAACAATGCTACAGAATCACAACTATTAGTTATCTACCCTGGAAATATTAATTTACTCTTTCGAGCATTTTGCTCCTCGTAGCAGTTTTCACAGATGTAAAAATGCCTCTTCTACATTTTTCAAAACCTTTTCTTTTTTTTTCCCCTTTTTATGTCCACATCCTACAGATGCAAATACCATTGGAAGATTCAGAGAAAGAAAGAACCTGGTCTTAAAGCACTATAGCAAAAGCTAGGTGCTGACTACTACCTCCCTTTGCACAGCAAAGCCAAAAACATCACATGACTCCAACACTGGGATTCAAATAATCCAAGAACAGAATAACACTGAGGAGACTGCTAAAAGGGAAAAGTCGATGCTATAACTGTATTTGAAATGAGTCATTCTTCGTACCAACTGATGCAATCACAGTAGCATTAAAAATAAATCAGAGACTTTTTTTTTTTTTTTTTTTTACTCATTGGTGACATTCATCTCTGCCTCGGATTTCATTCAAATTGGGATGAAAAAAAGACTGGTCCATTTTGAATCCTAGATCACATGTATACAGTAAGTGGAAAGCCACACTGCTGTAAACAGCTATGCAGCTAAAAAAAACCCTAAGAAAAGCAATACATTGCAGGCGAAGACCATTTTGCTGCTTTAGGATTTCAGTAATGCTGAGGGAAATAATAATAATGTTTTTAATATATAGTGACTTTTGCCAAGACTTATTTTTAACTTTTTTCTTGTACTTCTTGAACTTGTACATGCTTATCACAGTACGTAAAAACTAATCATGAAGTGTAAAAGTATGTTAGAATTACTTTATAAAGGGGTAGATGCCTAAACAGCCAATTCTGCTAACAGTTCCTCATTATCTGAAGAGCACTACACACAGGAAATGGTTTCCTGTTCATAAGTTTGAGGTCATGCCAACGGTATTTTTGGCAAAGGGAAACACTATACATTCCTTAAAATCTTTAAAACTCCATATAAACTATAGATATTACACTCTTCTAGGGGCCTTGCTTTTCAGCAGATTTTCCCTATTAGGAGGGAGTTATTTCTATGCTTAAAAAAATGATATGCTCAGGATTTGATGGGAGCCTTACTTGGGCAGACCACAGAGAAGCAATCAAAGAAATCAAGTATCATGTCCACCCAGTTAAGACCCCTTTTCCTTCAACAGTTCAGTGCTTTCCAACACTTCTTGATTTCTTCATCCTTTTGGGAATTCAAATTCTTGGGAACCATTTATACTACCACCATGTACTGCCACTCCTTAAATTTTACTCATTTACATCAGTAAACAGTACATTAGCTAGTAGACAGTTCCTAATCAGTCTTCCTTCTCATTAGGATCCACACTATCTGCTGAATAGATAATACTCTTGTAAGAGACTTCTCTTCTAATGAAGTGGTTGAAAAAGTAACCTTACTGTTTGCTCCTCAATGGTTCAGCGCCAAAATAAAGCACATCAGCTTACTTTGACTTGTTTTTAACATCTCTCTCCCTAGTACCTTTAAAAAAAAATGTTATCTTCTGCTAAAAGAGAAGAAAAGGGAAAAAGAGTTCAAGGTTTTTCTGTTCCACAAAGAAACAGAAACCCTGGATTTCACCAGGACACCAAAAGGACATGCATTCTGGGATCACATCTGCACTGGAGTCCTCAAACCTTTCACTTGTTCCATTCTTGTTGCCTTCCCCCCATTCTCTTTTGCTTCCCTTTACTTTTTTTCTTTTAAGACACACCAACAACTTCCAGTAGAGACTGAATGCTCTTTTATTTGCTGATGAACAAATCTTCCCACAGAAACTTATTCAGATTTTCATCCTCTCTCTGCTTTTCCTGCATCTACATTACCAACTCCTTTCAAGCTCTGAATGGTCCCACAGCCCTTTGTGCTTTTCTTTATCGTGTGTCTGAAACACAAGAAACTGATACTAACTGCCCATTTTGCTAATATGGGCTACAGAAAGAAGCACTATGGTGGGATTAATCAACTAACTAATTCTATTATTCTATTAATAAAGGTGTTCACGAGTTTAGTTCATAATACAGGGACAAGTGCTACTATCATGGTTTTATGATTTTTTTTTTTTTATTGGTATTCCACATCGTAACATCATGTAAGGCACTGGGAATTAAAGAGTTAATGCTCCAGTTCTGTGGACTGCTAAATCTCCGAGTACCTGATTTTCAAAAGAGAAGAACTACACACCCCAGCAGAATTTGCCTTCACATTTCCCAATCAGGGACAAAGATAAAACTGCGCGCAAGTCCTAAGATTTCCTCTTTTTGCTCCTCATCAAAGTGGAAGCTTCCTAGCCTTCTAGCCTTCAGCTTTAGAGTAAGGCCTTTTATTTTGGACACACATTTTATTTTATTTACTATCTCCAATTTCAATTATATTGTATTATATTGTGTTATTTTGCATTCCGGTATCTTAAGTAAATTCGTTTTCCTCCTCAGATCATTGTCACTGTCTTGTTATTAGGCCCATCTCTTTACCCTCTACCTTCTCCCCCTCACCCAGAGCATGGGTCCATGGGTCCCACCCCATTAGTCACAGAACTGGGTCAAACCAGCCCATAAACCATTGACATTTATCTAAGAAAAAGATGATATAGGCCCAGAAGGATTCCGTTGTACTTCACTGATGAAAAAGAAAGTTGGACTAGTTCAAATGTGCCTACACTCCAGGTGTCTATGTATCTCCAGTAAGAGTAAGGTTTGCTTAGCAGGAAACAAGTCTGCCAGCCAAGCTATTCACCACAGAACACCTCCAAAGAGAACAGCAGCAGTATGCAGCTGCTCACTGAAATGCTAGGAGAAATACAACAGACACTAGAGTTTACAAGCATTTACATTTAGACTTGTGCCAGTACTGGACAGATATTACCACCATTGTTTTGCCTATTTCTCAAACACTGAATAAGGTTAAAAAAAATAATTAGGAAAACCAGTAGCACAATTAAGACACAAGCTATGCTTCCATGCAATGATGAGAAAAGCTACATAAACTTTTTCAAAAATTCAATGCTGTGCTTTCTAAGCATGAACAAATGCCAATGCACGTACAATACTGGTCAAGAAAAATGAACTGAAACAGATGCAGAAAAAGACTACCATGAGACTGATGAGCCTATCTGATGAAGGAATATTAAAAGAGCTTGGCTTGTTCAGACCAGCTAAATAAATGTTGAGAAGGGATACATTTGCCATGCACAAATACCCGGGGGTAGAAATAGCTGAGGAGTGGAAATGACTATTTAACTAAAGGACAATAGTGGTATGAGAACAGATGGTTATAAACTGCCAAAGAATAAATTTAGGCTGGAAATTAGACAAAGGTTTCTAATCAGTAGGGCACTGAAGCTTTTAAACAGCCTTCACAGGGAACAGGCCAAAAAAGCTGCTTTAATTGAGGGATAAAGATTCTCATATTACTGAAAATGTATTATGAAATACAGTTCCCTATAAAGCCACAATACTGAAGGCAATGACTTCTGAGGTTCCTTGCAGCCTTCTGCCTCTTGTCCATTTACAATGAAATCCATTCATAGTACCATCAAAGCATCAAAAGTACCAGCGTGAAATACACTGATTACCCAGAACAACACATGAAGAACCAATCTGGCTTGGATTCTGCTGAACAGTGAAGCACAACAGCTTCTCACAGAGATTTCTAGAGCACGTAAGTCTATGAAGAAAGGTAGACATTAATTTTTACATTACCTTCCTAATGAAGCCTCAGAAAGAGGCCAAGCGCAGGCAGTAATTGTAATTTCTTTTAGAGCTTATAAAACAGAACTATTGAAAAATTTTACAGTCTCCTAGTTAAGGAAAACTTTTCATCACATCACTGCATACCAGAAAACTCTCTTGATGACTTCAGTCACTGGAAGAAGCACTCTGGCCGTGCAGTACCCTTATGAAAAGGCTATCAGTTATTCTCATAATTGATTTTTACTAAACTTTTCCATAAAATTCAAGGATGGAGCTCAAGATGAAGATCACAGCTGACAATTAATAAACATAGCCTTCATTCCCTATCTATATGGTATAGTAAAGTCACTTGTAGGCTCACATGGATTTGCAGATGCTTGAATTTTCTGATGTGTACGTGACAAAAATATTACAATGATAGGAAAGTAATTTTTATTACTCTGAGAAGAATCTGTTCTATTTGCTTCATTTCTTAGTCATGGCTGCATGTCTGAGGATATGTAGTAAACCATATGGAATCATTGTTTTGGGATCACCAAAAACTCTGCAAAAATGGAAACAGACCACAAAACCTTGTCATCTGTGCAACTTCCTCTTGATAGCCACTCACATGCCACTCTGTGCAGATGATGTCAGGGATACCCTATAGAGAAGGCCATGGAGAAGCTATTTGGACTAGAGTTCCTCAGAAACTGCAGGAACAGTTGAGAGTGTTTGTTTTTTTGTTGGTAGATAATGCATTTTACTGTTTAAAAAAAAATCTTCAGCAAACCAATAAAAGATAACGTGTGGTTTCCAGTCACAAGTTCCATCTCACTGGGGAAATATGAACAACTTCTCAGTATACAGAAATAACTCTAAACTGATTTCTTGTTTCAAAACTAGGTAGGATGCAGAAGTCATAACCATTACTGCTACTAAATGCTTCCTTCCGTAGACAGTGGGTAGGATCATTCTCACTGTGACTGATCCACTGATGATGGGAGGTTTTCAGCTGCATGCCTGATTAAATGCCACCACTCAGAATTCCTGGATAACAGGAATTAAATTTTAATGCCTTTAATCTAGTTGATATTTTTTTCATAAGCCCTTTGTCCTCCTCCCTTTCTTCTGTGTTATAAATGACCAATTACCTAATCTGAGGTAATGCAGACTCTGGTCGAGGCTAATGAAGACACAGTGGGTGAGATCCTGTTTGCAGCACCAAGTCCCATTAGGAAAGATTAATCACCTTCTAACTTACAATCCCACATTTTGGCTCCAAACAGTAAAAAGGCAGAGAAGGAGGCATCCATCACATTAAACAAATAATGCAAAAAATGCCTGGCAGCTGATCAGCAGTACAATGCCCTCCTGTCAGGAAGTGTGCAAGCAAAGAACAGAAGCAGTTCTGTGAAGCTGTCCAGAGATCTCCACAAGATGTCAGGGAAGGGAATGACCCCCAAACGCACTACAGATTCATACTTCAGAAGAGAAGGCTCCATCAGCCCTGAGAATGAAGTCCATCACATTGCAATGTTACTCTTCCAAACAATTAATAATATTGTTCCAACACAACATGCTTAACCAGCTGAAGGAAACTGAAGAGTAATGGTCTTAAACCTATGTAGAATGAATCAAAACACCAGCTAGGCACTGTTATTATATTTCAGCAGAGCTTCAGGAACAGTTCAGGCAATCGCACTTTACTATCTTCTCTCTTCATCTAAACAATATTCATCATTTCCCAGTGCTCATCCACAAAATCACCTTCTCACCTTTACTGAAGTTAGAATGCACATACACTGTAGAGTCAAAGGGTTTATTTGCTGTATCAAGGTATAATTCTGAATGGCCACATCACCTTCTAAAGTTGTTTGGAACTAACCTTCACGACAGCGAGTCATTCCTATTTTAACCTTTATTCAGAGACAGAATAATTAATTTACTTTACAAACCAAGACAAAATGGCTGATGATGAGAAAAGGGGAAGCATCACTAGAACATCTGCCTTCTGAATAACTACAGACTAATGCTGAGTAACTACTAGAAGTCAGGGTAATGTGAAGGAAAAGGGAAGAATCTGCATCTTCTGCCTTCCTACCTTTACCACCAGAAAACACTGTGCCACTAGAAATGCAGCAAATGTTAATTACTGGATTCTTTGAGAGTTGTTTGAGAATTGTACTATTCATTGCTACTGTTGTTTAAATTTTATTCACTTAAAGATTGAAAAAAATATTTTCTTCTCATTCAGAGATGCTCCAGAAAATTGAGAAATATCTTAATTGTGGTACAGAAGGATCAGTCCTTGATCCCCTTTTTATTTACAACATTCAGTAGGGTACCTAGAGATATGTGGAGAATGCCCTGTCCTTGGAGAGATTCAAGGTCAAGTGAGCCAAGCTGAGCAACCTGATCTAGCTGTAGGCGTACTTGTTCATCGCAGGGGAGTTGGACTGTTTGACCTCTAAGGGTACCTTTCAACTCAAATTATTCTGTAATTTTATGTCTCCAGACACCTTCCTTGCTGAACCTTCTCAGCTTCAATGGTCCTCCAGCATCCCAAATAAGAGATGCTTTCTTGTTCTTCATTTGAAATAACTCACCAGATTCTACAGTGTCAGAAAAGCTGAAAACAAACCCTCTAAAACTTGTAATGCATGTTACAAGAGACTGAAAATACAGACATTTTCAGTTGTGTTTAGTCATGATCAAGTTCAGCCTCTTCATAGAGGCTAAGAGAACAAGCTGACAACACTGAGCACTCCTACTTGCTTTGCAAACTAAGCAATGTTCCTACTCAACCTAAACATAACTTTTTAAACAGTTTAAAGTTGCCTTTATCAAGCTCGCAAATGAATTATTTTTAGGTTTTCTTATAAAACAGGAAGGTAGATGAGATAAGCAAGAGAAACTTCTTGGAATCTGTAAATTCAGGTGGTGGTCCTTCTGATCCTTCACAGCTACCTTTTAGGAAGTAACTGCCTGCTTAAACTTCCACCAATTCTAGTAGCTAAATGACATATTAAGAGAAAATACGGAAGAAAAACAATATAGGAGGCTGAAGTCGAAGACATATTTGAAATCTAGTTTGACTGATCTCTCTAAAACTATGAGAGGTGTACGTAAAATTAACATTAGTGCAGGAGAATAAAAAACTGATTCAGAAGTACAAAATTGCTTCTTGATAGTTTTAAAAAATACCAACACATCACAACCTGTAAATCAGTCTTCAGCAACTCCACTGTACTACATGAACTTTCAAATTATTTTCTAAATATTTCACCCTTTATTTCCCCAAGAATAAATATTTTTTTCTTCTTTCTCAAAACCTAGTGATAAGCATGAATTGATCAACATTGAGCATGCCATTCTACCAACAACTAGTGATCAACTTCCACTGTATGCATATTTAACTTCATCAAGTATGTGGTTTTGGGTTCTCAAGCTACACCTACCAAGAGAGCTGCCAGACAGCACTCAAAGAGAGCTCAAAAGAAGAAACAAAAGAACCTAAGATCACACGTACTTCAGATGCAAACCAGTATAAAACAGCTGAACTCATGGAATAAGCAATGATAAAGGAAATATTCTAACACATTGTGGTAGCCCAGGAGAATATCCATAAAATGCCCTGTGACTACTGACAAGGGAAAAATCTTAGAATTCACTCACTAAAAAAATACAGAGAAAAGGGCTCTATAACTTCAAACAGCAGTCTATTTGAAAGTTAAGTGATGCAATTAAAAAAAAAATCACACCTAGTTCACATTAAAAGAAAAAGCTTAGGTTCCCTCAGAAAGTCCACCAGAAAACTCAGTCAGGAGAAATTTCCTGGATCAAATGGGAGAAGACAGCTTTACTGCCAAGGCCTAGGAGGTTTGCAGGACTTTGTGTGCTCTACTTCTCCAGAGAAACGGTTATTCGACAGGTGTAAAAACAGAAGAGAGTTCTCAGGTGGACTCAGTGTTATTCAGAAATGTCTTCGAGGATTACTGCATTGTGCTAGTTATTGCCTGAAATTGTAGGATTTCTAGTACCAAGATCCTTCATACTGCAGTTAGGAAGAGACACTTCCACTGTGCGATTTACAAATGTCATTTTGAGACCATAAAAGCTCAACTCTGGTTTTCTGAGAGAACTATTGCTATTAAAACATCAAGTCAAGAACTGCAAAGGGCTAACATTAAAGAACATGACCAGCAGCTCCGTCAGTTTCCTATTAGATTCCTAATAAAAACTAACTGCATTTTTCAGGATTCACTGAGTAGCATTTACTTACCTGGCAAACAATTTCACTCAGCTTTTGATCTCTCTTCTGTGACTAGAAGTCCTAATTAGAGCCAGAAGCAAGGGTAACAGTTCTTATGTCAAAGAATCTCAACCATTCCTCAAGATCATCTTCCAGCTTCTCAAAATGTTCCCAAGTATAAGCTACCTATTTGCCATCAAAGAATAATGGTTGTTACCTTCTTACAACCTGAGCCAAATTTCTACCAGAGGAAGGCATGCAATTAATTCTAAACTAATTAGTCCCTGTCATCTTCCAAGTGCCTTTTGAAAAAGGAAACTCTGAGACATGAAACAGACTCAGAGTCACCTGTAGTTAGCAGATCTGTCACTGAAAAGATGTACAGTGCCACCACCAGCAAATGCCATTAAGAAAAATTAAAAAAACTAAGCAGACAAATGGGGATCAAGGGAAACTTTGCTCAGTACTTAATAGTTTAAAAACTTTGTCCCTGGAGAATTCAATTCTTCTGCTCTGTGCTCTTCTTCTATTTCATCATCAGCTCTATGGACGCACAGCTGCTGCTCTGTGCACACCCTGGGTTGTACACAAGAAACAAATTGGAAAGAAATGCTTTATCCCCCCACTCAGAATAGCAAACCCCGAGTTAGAGAGAAGACAGCAACAGAGAAAGGAAGTGAATGATGCGAATAATAACAAGGTGAGGAGAACACTTAGCTCATGTGATTGTGTTCTACCTTACCCATACTGCAACTTTCACATCTAACATGCTTTCAAGTTCCTGTTGGATTTCAAAACACACTATAAACTGTATCAAGTAAACATGAGTCACTCAACCAGAAGAGCAAGAAGTTTGCAGTTATTTGCTAACATTCATATTCTCAAAGAGGGCAGAGGAAACACCACACCGTACACAGAAAATTCCCTCGCATCTAGGAAGTCTTGAACGTACTTTCCAATATGCAGTGCCTTGAACCTGTAACTACTACCAAGATAAGCCATTCCCAGGCAAGGTTCTGGGAAAGACTTGCAGAGAAATAAACAAGCAGTGCAGCCCAGTCCTCCTTTTTTGATGCATTTCCACAGTCAGTGTACATTGACAGAGATGTGATAGGATCAAACTGAGTTGAAAATCTACCACCCCTACTGTACCTCTGATTATATTCAGTACTATTAATTATGTTGTATATGCATATTAAATTTTGAACCACAGATCAGAGAGAAGCTTTGAGAATTAGAACAGTTACTAGCAACTTGAAAAACTATCTAGAGATACCCAGACAAAAAGCTTCTCTTGCCCTGGAGAAGATGCATTACATGGCATTTACAAGCCCCAGCTCACGGGAATTAATAGCTATTGGCAGAAATTTCAGATCACCTCCAGAAAGTGTCCTGAGCTAAGTAATAAGCGATCTTTACACAAATGAAGTCATCAGTTTAATTTTGGCCCTTAAAGAAAGTGAAATGTAGTAATTTTGAAATTATAAGGAGTCCTGCTATAAGGTACTTGAAACAGAGAACTGTTAATGACTTGCCTTGGAGTTGAGTTGATCCAGATTAATCAGTTAGAAGGAGAAAAAAAGTGGGAGTGTGAAGTGGAGGTAAAGGGAATATTTGACCTCTGTCTCATTTAAGTATTAAAAGATTTTGTACTTATTTTCTAACTGTCACCTCCACACCACTCATGGGGATTTGAGACTACAAATTATAGATAAGGAATCCACTCACAGTCAGCATAAAAAAAATAAGAGCAAATTCAAGGCATAGAAAATACTAAGAACAAAAGCAGAAGGACAAGTAAGGATAGACTGTTATTTAAAGAGAGATGAAGCAACAAAAGGCAAAGCTGTAAAGACACTGAACAAATACCTACAGTGCACAAATGCATGAGTGAATCATGAAGCAAAATGAGCAGGTTCCAAGGACCTGTAACAGGTGAGGAAACTTTTTGCATCAAGGACCTGTTTCTGTAAAGAAAGAAGTTCCTCTGCAGAACAAATAGAAGTTCTCTTATGACTTCAAAATTTGCTGATGAGTCCCTTGCATCACTTTCCACGTTGACATTAAATTTTACCAACCCAAGGAAGGCTAATACTTGCCAGCTTGCAAAAAGTGACTTCCCTTTTTCCTTAAGTCTCTCTACCTTGGAAGATGCACAGCACAAACACCAACAGCCCTTTCAAACAGTGTTCACTCCTTGCTAAGGCAGCAGATTCAGATCAGTATTTTTCTACTCCAAATGCATTTTATTCTCCTGCTTTCACAAGAGCTCCCGAAACCACAACTCCCACCTCAATAGGAAAGCACGTGGTGGGAGAAGTGCTAATGATTTCAAGTAACATGATCAGACAACTGGAGTTCCCAGAGCTGAAGCCAAACATTTTCCACATGAAAAAAAGAAAGAAGCATAGATTTAGACAGGCTCCTGCAAGATGTAATCATCCTCACCACTTAGCAGACTACCAACAAGGAGTGACCACAGACAAGAAGATGCAGTCTCAGCTCTACTGCTTGCTAGTTATTAAGTCTGTTCCCAAACAGTGGCACCCTGAAGTAGCTTCCTGTGGCTTTCCTAAGCCCTCCCAAGTGACGGCAAAGCCACAGTAAACAACAGGGAAGATACGAATTGCAGATGGCACAAAGCCTTAACGTGATTTTAAAAAGTCTATTCGACAGATTAATTTCAAGAGGAGAAAAAGGCAACTAAATAGAGAGATCATCTCAGGTTTTTGCATTCCAAACACCCACCAAGGGTCTGGGAAAAACTGAGGAAGGCATTCCTAGGTCTGCTGGAAACACAGCACCATCTCGTGGAGCAAAGGGAAGTAGTGCAAGGAACAACAAATAAGTATTTCATCACTTGAGACATCCGCATCTTGGCTTCTTGACAGCCTTCTAGCAGGTTAACAAATCTCTCTATCGAATTTGTATTTAAAAAAGTCCTCTACAGATCTATAAAGAACAAATGAACAGCAAACAACTCTATTTTTATTTCTCAAACTCATCACTGTTAAAATAAACACTGGGGACTCTTCATAAATAGAGACATGTGGGCAGAAAATCTGTACTGAATGCTGTCTGCCTGTAGGCCTAGCACAGCTGTGAGCACACTTTCCTTGCAAGTCTGAGCATCCTATGCTTAAGGTGGGCAAAGAAATCAGGTCTCTTAAAATTACATTTGTCAGGAACTGAGACCTGTGCTTCCACATAGAAGGAAAAAGGTCTTTGCCATTTAGAACAAAGGCTTAGAGAAATTTCAGAAAGGAAGCTATAGCTATTTCACTCTTCCCCAATAATTCCAAGGTTGTAACTACTGTTCTGTAAGCCTCACTTCTGTGCCAGGGAAAATCATGGAACAGATCTTCCCAGAAGCTATAGCACATGCAAGAGAGGGAGATGACATGAGACAAGCAGATTCACTGAGGGCAAGTCACACCTAACTAACCTCGTGTCATTCTATGATGGCACTACAGTATCAGTCAACAAGGGAACAGCAACTGATATCACCTATCTGGATTTCAGTTAAGGCCTTTGACACAGTCTTCCATGACAGCCTTGTCTCTCAAGTGGAAATACATGGATCTGATGAGTAGACAGCTCAGTGGACAAAGAACTGGTTGCAAATTTGTACCCAGAAAGAAGTGGCCAATGGATCAATATCCAGTTGGAGATCAGTGACAAGAGATGCCTCTCAAGAGTTAGTATTAGGACAAATACTGTTGAATATTATCATCAATGACATCAAATTTGTGGATAACATTAAGCTGTATGGTATGGTCAACACACCTGAGGGATCTGTGACAATACGCTCCTTACCACCCCACCCAGCCTGGTCATTATGCCCAAGACCTAGTGCATACAATGAGGTACAAATACCTTGTCCTTCAGACTGATAACAGGGTTCCTCTTGACAAGGATCACCATGTTGTCTCAAACTGGGTGCTCAGAGACTGATAACAGACACCTAATCCAGTAGATCCAATTCTAAGTTGTATGACTATAAGTGAGTCAGTATTTTACCATAAGTAGCAAGAGGTCTTGCTGACAGATCCTTAGTGAGTGATTCACTGGTTTTACACTACACTAGCTTTGCTAAAATTTGATCTTAGATTTGTCATGCATACTCCACCCTCTGTGTAGCAACTAGTCAAGGATATTCAGCCATTTTGAATCTCGTTAAGTCACTGCCATCACTGTAAAACTTACCATGTTATATCTATTTAAAATCAATAAATCTCTTTCCACCTTTCTCTTACAATTGTGCAGTGCTTTAGTCTTCACCCATGACAAGATGAGATGCCATTCAGAGAGACCTAGACAGGCTCAAGCAGTGGGGCAAGGAGAGACAGGAAGTTCAACAAAGCAAGGTCTTGCACCTCAGTCACAGCAATCCCTGCTATCAGTACAAGCTGGGGGATGAAAGGACTGAGCACGGCTCAGCTGAAAAGGACTTGACAGAACTGGTGGATGGCAACCTGGACATTAGCCAGCAGCATGCCCAGAAAGTCAAATGTACCCTGGGTGGTATCAAAAGAAGCATAGACAGCTGGTCAAGAGAGACAATTCAGCCCCTCTCCTCTGTGCTGATGAGACCTCACCAGGAATACTGCATCCATACATGGAGTTTGCAGAACAGGGGAGAAGTTCTCCTGTTACAGCGTGTGCAGAGAAAGGCCACAAAAAGGACACAAGAGATAAAACACTTGCCTACAAGGATAGGGTGAGAGAACTAAGAGTTGTTTAGTCTAAAGAAAAAAAGGCTCCAGAGAGATATGAAAGCAGCCTTTCAGTATCTAAATTCTATAAGAAAGAATGGGACAGGTTCTTTAGTAGGGTCTGTAGTGATAGGACAAATGGAAACAGTTCCAAACTAAGAAGGGAGATTTAGATTGGGTATAAGAAAAAAAGTACTTATAAAAAGGAAGCGAGACACCAGCACAGGTTGCCCAGATATGTGGTAGATGACCTGTCCTTGTAGACATTCAGGGTCAGCCTGAACACAGCTGAGCAACCTGATCTAGTTGTAGGTGCCTCTGTTCAATGCAGGCATGGTTGGGCTTGATGGACATTTAAACATCCCTTCCATCTCAAGTGATTCTATGATTCTGTATTTACTCCCAAACACGGAAGCTTACTTGCAGAGCATCTGAGAGTGACCTAAGTTACCCAAGCTGTTTTACTTCTTTCTGATAATAAGAATTTCCCAGCAGCAATGAAGACAATATGAAAACTTGATTTGTTTCTCTTTCATTGACTGAACTCAGATGAATTCATCTCTGCAATAGAAAGTATACAAGTACCATGACTTCTGAAGGAGGTTAGGGGTCTTTACAAGAGGATGGAATTGATCCTGTAATCCTGCCACATCTTAAATATCTCCAGTTCAGCAAATGCTTTCTTCTTATTTCTCTCTGGTCTCTAGGATTAAATTTGTTTAAAATATAGAAAATGTTATGATAAACTGTCTACCCAAATTCAGACTCGTGTGATATTTGGGATAAATCTGTCCCCTAGTGTGCCTAATTAAAGTTTAAACAACCTGATCTTACAAATCTTCCAGGAATCTGAGCCTTCAGTAGTAATTCCATATTCTAGTGGATCTCTGTTAGGATGCTTTCTTCTGAGACAAAAGAACAAGTCAGTGTCTAAAGAATCCATCAGAATAATCTACTTCAGCAGACAAGGTAAAGGATTTAGGCCTTCAGCCCTTTTTAGTCAGTGTTGAAACAAAATAGAGAAAATGTGTTGTTTACTTTTTTGTTCCTTTTTTACTCACAGTACAATCACTTAGATCCCGACACGAATTGTGTTTAACAACAGAAAGCATAGATAAATCTGCCTCACCTCAGTTCTCAATATGTAACTGCTTGGAACAAGGTAATTCTAGGATCTTCTCCATTCAGGAGCACTGCGTGCTGAAGCATTGCATGCAGAAACCCAGGCTAATCCTGAATTTAAACATGTTGGATTATTGCAGTGCCCTACCTGACCTAATGTACCGTGCAGATGTATACAACACGGCAATACTTCAGACTAGTATTTCAAGCATCTAAGATGTACAAGCAAATCAACTGCCACATATTTATGCTATGTGGAGGATAGCACTCTTACTGGAGATCAACATCATAAACCACTGGGTGATTAAACAGTTTCAAAAGTCAAACATCATGCCCATGGACTTCTCTTTCACATACACACCGTGAAGACCAGATTTCCTCTTACCCCTTTGTCAAGTAACTAGAGTGTTGACAGCAGTTTGCCAGCAGCCAGATTGTCACAACTTCTGAGAACTATTCACTCACACAGATGGAGCGCTTGAAAGCCAGATCTGCTCAGTTCATTTTGCATTGCAACACAACCCAACACAAGAGCTACAAATGCAAAGTAGAAAGCTTAGTCTGTACTGATGCCAGCAACAGAACCACCTCCTGTAAAATGTAGTTGGCTTAAATCTGATCCTTAATTTAAACCCTGGAGCACAGACACTTTAATGACAGCTTGCATTACCAGGTGCAAGACACCTGACTGCTGAAGTCCCCAATATTAAAAAGAAATGCCAATATTACCAATATACCCTCTCTTCAGCATTTTGTGGTCTTCAGTTATGGGAATATCTGTGACAGATAAACTATTAAAGACACAGGTGCTTCTAAGGGACCTATAAGCCATATGATGGATAGCTTTTAATATTGCTATCTATCTTCATCGTTTGCCTGAGATCAGCAGGGCAGAGAAGAAACAGACAGAAGGTCATTTAGTGCAATTTGAAAAAGCAAAGAAGAAAAAAGGATGACAGTTACGGAAAGCCAGCAAACCTGACATCAGCTTTGCTGTGGTCAAGCACTGCAATTAGATTTCAAAAAAAAAAAAAAGAGAAATAAAGTTACAACCACACACTCCTCAAAATCAACACACTAGATTCCCTTTGAAAGAAAAAAAATGCTTGTATTTGTCAGGTGTATTATTAAATCCAATGTCAAGTCAAGACACTCTAGTCTTAAGGTCAGTTACATTGTCTAAGATAGTTCCTCAATGAGCACAAACAAAACCACTCAGATTGAGGGTAGAAAGATTCAGAGAAGCACACAACAAATATCAAACATCTTTTCTGGGGCAAGAGCTGTTTCTTTTCCTTGCTCCAGTCCCTCTCATGATTACATCTGAGCACCATGTTTGCAACAGAAACACCTGGAGGGCATCTTCCACATGAAGGAGGGTACCTGGAACCCAAGCTCATACTGCTCATCTTGAGCACTGGTCTGGAAAGAGCCAGAGATAGTCACATGGCAGGAGAAGGGTGAGGTATGGTCAATGCTTTGAGACTAAGATTGTCTACTTTCTCACGTATTTAGAGATCTCCAATCGTTTTTAAAATAAATTAATCATTTCCATTTGTTTAGTCCTTTTTTCATTTTCATCGGCTCAGAACTATTCCAAGATTTTCACCAAAAATATACATATAACTAACTGGACACTTCCCTCCAATAGAAGTCCTGTTCTTTTTTTCTCTGAAGGGCTTTTCCTTTCACAGATGTTTGTCACCTCAAAATTTTAAAAACAACACAAGGTAACTGCAATCAGTCCAGTGCTCCACTCCCAGGATTTGCACAGGCCTCAAATACCAAAAAACAATCAAATTCACAAGAAGTGCTCCTCTGTGCACAGTTCACAAGTACCTAAGCAGTCACTTTCAATCTGCCACTCAGGAATCATTATTAAGATCACTGTAATTAAGATCTTGCATCTTAATCCCCTATGTTCTACAGCTGAGATTATTATACCAGCTCCTGGGTAACAAGATTGCAATGTAACAAAGATATATCCCCAAATACAGCTAAACTCAGTTGGAGATCAATAAGTAGCCTTCTTTCAATGACAGGCAATAATTAGTACATTAGACAGCCAGGATAATAAATGAGAATCTCATTCAGGACCCCTCATTCCTCTAGCATTTGTTTTTCCTTCCAATATTTCTCACTGAAAAAAAAAAGCATACAGGATTTCTCTTCTGATTCACCACAGCCATCTGCCTTGCAAGTTCAAAAGCCAGCAAGAAAAAAAAACATTCATAGCACTGCCTACATCCCTCTGCACATTGGCACTCTTAAATATTTGCGCATTGTAAATATTTTATTATAAATATATTTGACCATGTTATTTATTGTAAAATTAGAAGTAGTTTTCAGCCTGAAGTATAAAACATACACACACGTATATATTAAAATAATTTGGCCTGTTTGCTATATGGACTCAGGGCACATCGCAAACCAGACATTGATCTCAGCAATATTGGCATAGAACTCAGGTTAGCTCACTGAAATCAAAATAATTTTGTATTTACTGCCACAAACAAAATCTAGTCCATGACCACAAAGACCAAATTCTATCTTCACCTGCTTGTTCCCATCTACCCTTTAACACTAGCTTCTCTTTACAAACTGTTTCCCACATGAGCAAATGAACACAAATCACCTTGAGAACCCCCTCAGGAATAAGAAAGAATTACACGTTTTGCTACAAGACAGCTGCATGCTAGTGCTTTCCTGGATATGTGAACACCATTCCATCTCATTAACACCATTACACTTCCCTCACCACACATTAGAAGAATGACTTAAAAGCACATCTAACTTGATTGAGCATTGCAGAGATGAGAAACCCAGTTGGGACAAAAATACAGAGTATGCTACTGCAAGCCAGAGCTTCCAGGCAGGAAATTAGGCCCAACATAAGATTCAAATGTTCATAAACTGTAGTACCAGTTATGTCTGTGGGATGAAGAGGCCGTAATCAAAGAAAAATCACTTGTGTCCACACCTTGATAGGTGTCTGGAGTATTTTGTTGCAAGTCAACAGGAGAACAGCTGCAAACAGACTAATAGGCTTCTGCAACAGTTCCTTTCTCTGAACAAATTCAAATTTCATCTGCTGTGGAATAATGCCCAAAATACCAGCTTTCATCAACATGAGATATAAAATTCATACGGAGTATTGGGGAGCGACAATGGAGCATCGAAGTTCCATAGCAATATATAAAAAAAGAATCTACTTAAAATAATAGTTACGAAGCTCAGGGTGACTTTTGCATAGAAAATTCAATTACATTAGCCATCAACTTCCAGATTCAGCACTGTATCAACTTCTCTGAACTAGCAGACATAAGAGAATTTTAAAAGAATGAAGTTGATGGTTGAAGTCCATTTTGGTGTTTTCCTAGAGTTTTTACACTTACTACTTCCCAAAGAAAATATGGACACATAGAGGACATTACAAAGAAAAATCTGCTTTTGAAATCCAACAAATTCTTGTTACATTTGACTGGTTAAAGTACTTCATTTACTAACTTACCTTTACTGAAAATACAGACTTAGATCAGTAAACCAAGTGTGGTGTGACAGAACCAAAACAGATACTTTTGTATGTTTTTTGTACCACGTTTTTGGTACTGCTGTCAACTTACATAATTGCCTTCTCAAAGACCATACTCTGAATGTGCCATTACCTAAGGAACAATTTCTGAGACCTGTTCTTTCATGTAGCAAAATACCTAGTGTCACTCAGCTGCTTATAACACAAAAAGTGATAATTAGAGCCATAATGACCAAAAAGTATCACTTAAAAATACTGTAATCAATGAGAGATGAGATCAAAACAGAGCTACGTTATGGGAGCATTCTCATATGACATGTCTATGAAATGGCATAGCTGCTGACCAGTGTGTCAGAAAGAATTAAGAAACTGCTCAAATTTCTCAAGGGCTGACACAAAAGCTGTCATCACTGCCAACTGTAGAAAGTCTCCCTCCTGTCCTGTTGAAGTTTGTAGCAAGGCTGGGCCATAGCTCATGTGCTGACAGCAGACAGGTGCACACAGATACCAGTGACTGATTGCAGTTCTCATGCTAAATGCTCCTTCTGCCAAGCTGTTGAAGCAATCGTAATTAAATCACTCACCAGAGACCTAGCTGCATTTTGGGGATCACAAAAGGATAAAGTTGGCTAGCTTTCAAATTTGAGAAAAAAAAAGTTTTCTGTCAGGGCACCTTGAAGAGGCGTTGAAAAGTGCAGAAGCAGTAATTTCTAAAAGCATCTGTCACTTTAACTCCCTCTTTCTCACCCAGCCCAGGGACACCCAAATTCCTCCCTGATTTTAACAACAGTACCCATCCTGGATGACTTCCAAGGGCACTTGGGACAAGCAAGCTCTTGAGCTGCAATCTGATTTCATCCTCATAGCTATTACTCAAGGGAGGGGAAATGCCTTTTCAGTAAACAGAAAAGCAACAAGCATTCTTAAGCCACCCAAATGTTAAATCAATTATGCAGTGGTTATTACCAAGCAACAGAAATGTCCAGGGTGCTTTAGTAAAAAGTAAGAGACAGATCACTGCTCTAAAGCCATTACAAATCTTGGAGAAGCAGTGCAAATGAAAATAAACAGCAGTAGGAAGGGTAAAAGCAGGCTTCACAACCCAGATCACAATAGTACAATTTGCAGCATGTGCTAACGTCCTCAGTTGCATTTCCCTCCTGTTTGAAGGAGGAGAGGATAAGTTCATTCAGAGGCAGAAGACCCTAAAGGCTTGGGGTAAGGACTACAAATGAGCCATCAGGCAGAAAATTCAAGTTATAGTAGAGGGCACCTAAAAGAGCACAAAGTGAGGGCAAATCATGAGGAGGCAAGAGTTACACAGGGTGCCTGATCTGCTGTGAAGAAGTATGAATCACTCAAGATAAATCAGAGGTGACTCTTGCTTAATGTAGGGTGCCTGTCTCTGTAGTATCAAAGGCAAATCCCTCAGTGGGCTGATATTTAAACAGCTGACTGGTTTAGCTGTGCATGACTAATGAAGTCTATACAGATTTATTTTCTACACACTAGCAACCTCTTGCTCTCTGACTCAGTAAGGGATAAGCTAGGCACATTAGAAATCATTGCTTGGTAATCAAACACAGTGAAAAAGGTTTCTATAAGTAAATTAAGCCGAGTATGCTGGCATCAGTATTGTCCAAGTCTGGATGAAAACTGGCCCAGATGGAGGCAAAATCAAAATATTGATGAGAGGAAAGACCAAATGAGGATCTGAATTCTTCTGTAGAAATGGCTATAATTGCTCAGATGAACAAATAACATAAGAGCAGAACATGAGTGGTTTGCATGGATCTCAGAGTAAAGATGTGGAGTAGGGGAAGGACATGAGTAGAAGAGGAGGGATGTTACTCTGGTATCCCTGCAGCACATCCATAACACACGCACAGCAGTAAGGCAAGGCAAGCTTAATTTGACCAAAAACATGGTGCTTTACTCTGAAGTTTACTTTTAGATTTGATATGTTATTTTTTGTTAGTTCTTATTTAATATATAACCTTCCTTACAAAGTCGAGAAAAAGATCTTGATAGCAAGCCTCACTGACTGCAATTACAGAACTGAAATTCACAGAAACTCCTCCTACGATAGTGCTAAAGAAGAACAAAGTCATCAGTCACTAAAGTCACCTTTCTTTTTTCAAATTTGATTCACCAGAAGACAAAAGGAGTATACAGACTACGCATCAGACAGAAAGGACTCTTAGGAGAAAAATCTAACTAGTTATGCAAAAAAAAAACCAAAACAGACCTATTGCACTTAAAACCAAACAATCCAATCCAAAGGTAAGAAAATGTCTCTGATTATCAACAGCTATGCAAAGTAGAAGCAAATGAAGATATGCACGCAAGAAGACAAACGTCAAAAAGTATAGGCAGCTGGTAAATAAACCAAAGCCTTGTTTTTAAACCAAGTAAATATTACAAGCCAGAGATTACAAATAAATGAATAGTGCACCCACCCACTCCAAAGACTGTATCAATAGTCAGCAGATGAACTTAACAGTTTCAACGCAAATAAGCTGTTTGAAAAAGTGCTTTATACTCTCCTTGCACTCATCATTGCTGCAGGCTATTGATCTTTTACAGACAAACAACCTTCATTAATATATACTTGTGTTAGTCTGACAATTTCTCCAGGTAAGCTTGACCCCCAGTGCTACCCATCTGCAGGAGGCACCAAGTAACAAGCATTGTTTTATCATCTAGTTTGACACACACACATAACCAATTCCAGTAGCTAGATCACTGAAGTGTTTTGTTGTTTCTTTTTTTCTTCTTTTTACATGTGTTCTCTGGGCACACAAGGAAATATCATTTCTGACTAAATAGACAAGAAAAAAAGAGAAGGAATCTCTAAAGCTGGACAAGAGTTAAGTAGATAACATCTCAGGTAACGTAGAGCGTGTAACTAATACAATTTCATCTGCGATCACAGTAAAGAACTTGCTTCAATTAAGTATATAGAATGGAATTCTTCTCATATGAAATTATTTTATTAATACCGTGGGTTAACTTCCAGTTCTGGTACCTTATCTTCTCAAAGTTACACTTCTGCACAGCTTGCAAAACTCTGGTTGCTTAATGTCCCTGAGCACAAACTGCAGTGTATTAATGGCGAATTCCTGTATCGTAGAGTAACCACTTGCAAAACTAACAATTTCAAAGAACACCAGACATGTCATTTACCTATCTCAGAGCCACTAAAATATTCTGCAAACATGTGACAATGAAAATTCCCAGCATGGATACATGCGTTGATTAACAAATGGAAAGATTAAATACATTCAAGTTAGTCCTACTTCTGCTACCACTTCCACTGTGCAAACCTAGATCTGTTCGACTGACTTCAAATATTCTGATTTAGATAACCCACACTTCAGTAAAAAAAAAACAAAACACTAAAAATAAAGGACTAGCCATCTATTGAGTAAATCAATATTCCACATTCTACTAAAGAGTTTGACTGTCTTGTAAACAGTAGTATGGCTTTAGATCACACAAATTACACTTGACAACACTTGTCATGAATCCAGTCTAAAGAAGATGTAACTCAATATATAAATGCCTTCATCTCCATTAGACCCAGGTATAACAACAACCAGTATAATGGATGAGAAAAGGAAGTAAGACTTTCTCTCTCCACAATACATAACACTTCATAACAAGTAGGCAACCAAGAACAGAACTCTTTTTAACATCCTAATATAAGGCAAAGACTCAAAAAATACACAAAAAGGTTATACGCACAGTTTGAAGATCCTGGTTGCAGTCCCATTGTGTTTCAGGAATCCATGTGACTTACCTTTCCAGACCATTTTAAAACCCACAACCTCCTGTTAGCATTTCTAAATCACCAGTCAGGCCAGACACTAGGAAGCTGGCTGCTACCTTGCTCAAGTCATCTCCTCTCAAATCTAACTACGATCTCTGTTCTGCATGGTTTCTAACCATCAGCTCTAAAAAAGCAATAAGGGATCTCCAATTACAACCACAACAACCTGGCTTGTTGACACTAATAGCCTGCTTTAAGACATTAGCAACAGCATAACAAGAGAACTACAGCATTCTGGAGCTGTGAAGTCCAGCATATTAGAAACAAAACTACAGTACCTCTCTTCAGAGATTTCCATGGCACTTACTTAGATGCAGTCCAATATATTCCAAAGAGGCATTTATTCTACACAATTGTTTTGTTAAGCATAACACCTTATAAGATTAAACTGAATGACTGAATAAGAGGAGTGTGGGAACGGAAAGTTGGATGTCCAATAGGGCTTCCAATTCCCCTCCTTCAAATACCACTTAAAAAAAACCAACATAAAAACAAAAATGCAGAACACCAGTGTCACATCCTGTTGCTTTGGTATGAAACATTTCTTCTAGACCCAACTGAGTCACTCCAGGTTCCAATTCAATCCAAAAACAGATCTGACACTGAAGTCTCTAGATCTTTGTCTTTAGTACCCTTCTTAAACAGCCAGTGCTGCAAAATAGAGAGAGGTCTTTTCAATATTTGTTTGAGACAACTGTACTGTAAAAAGGGGAGAGCAATTCAGGTAACATTTCAAGTGATGAAAGGCTCACAAATGCAGGCTTTCTGGCCTTCAGCAGGAACAGACTGTCAACACTTGTTAAACAGTTTGTCATATTTGTCATCAATTCAACCATAGCTCAAACTCTCAGGGGAAGGAACACAGGTATGACACTGAAGTAATAACACACATCTTGCTGTTATTTCTAACAAATTTTCTCATTAATACCCATAATCAAAAGCAACAGCTAACGAGATGAAGACAGACTTTTCCAGGCTTAAAATTTCTGCACACAATTAACCAAATTATTGATGATTACAATCATCCTTATTACACTACCAATACCATGTGCTTCTTTGTTCCAGGCTTTGAAGCAAGGAAGGAAAAGGGAACTAGCTATCTGCTTAAATAACAGAAGTAGAAAGAAAATAGCAAAAGTGACCTGCTTCCTACAGACAAGAGCAAAGGCCTTATTAAGATGAGCAGCCAAATAGTTGAAGGCCAACAACCTCCACTCCAAAAGAGATCTTCAGGTGTTTGCTTAACTGTTTTAGCCAAGATCTTAGTAGACATTGTCCAACAACATAACATCTACTGTTTTGAAAAGCATATCAACATACCAGGAAGCACAACATTGCTGCTGACCCCTACTTGGTGTCAGTAAAAGATTCTAGTAATTCTAAAACATTCATCTTCACATACAGAAAATCTAGAACAGTGCTCAGCTGTTCTATATCATTGTCATTTCTCTTCCAGGAAAGTTCGAATGAAAACACAAAAGCATTACTCAGTATACAAGATGTAGATATTTTGTACCTACGTTAATAGTATACATAGTACTAGTCAGTCTTGGCTTCTCTAAACTAGGACTTCCATTAATATAATTGTCATTGATCTGATCGTCAGAAGTAAAAACAACCACCTCCAAAATACACATATATCAAGTATATACATCCATATTTTAATTTTAGCAATTAAAAATAATTTGCTGCATGCTTTAAGAAACCTTTCTAGGAAACAAAATTTGGATTTATCATTGGAAAGGCTTTATGTCCACTGTAAGTAAAACTAATTGTGTACTCTCCATGCTATAATCTATCAGGACTCACTGCTCTCTGTAAACCAATGGAAAAAAATTTGACTTACGGTCATTACACTGGCTCCCAGAATACGAAGTCATGGAGCAATCACAGGTGAAGCCTTCCCACTGCTGATTACAGATACCCTGATTTGCACAGGAATCTTCCTGGCAGGTAGTGCTTGGTCCTGAAGAAGGGATGACAAGAACAGTGCAAAACAAAGCTGAGAGAATAAGTTTAGTGAGACCCACAGCAATTCCAATTCATCATTACCACTGAACATTCTCATGCAGAACAGAAAAAGTACTAATAAAACTGTTTTCCATTCTTAGACTTGTAACAAAATTGAGTAAAAGAGCACACAGACAATTGTACACTCCGCAACAAAACAGCAAACTGTAGCACACAAGAAAGAAGAAGAGTGAACAGCAACATATTCCCTGTTAGGCAGACCTAACTTCTATGTTCTATGCTCACTCAAAGCAATATACAATTAAATACGATGCTCTGCAAAGGTAACTGAAACACTGCCAAGTGCACGTGCTTCCCCTGAAGTATGATACTCCTTTGTTGTAGAAATGCAGGCTAGAAAATAGGTCCATGAATAATGCTTTACCCTACACCCAAAGACCCTCCTGTGTAGGTTCCTCTGGAAGTGTGATGTTATAAAACAACAAAAAAAAACAACCAAGAAAATAATAATAATGCAGCCACAACATTACTCCATGAGATTTCTCTTTCTGTACTAGACAGCTTTCCATAGCCTTTGGGAAATGCAGCCATCACTAACAGAACAGTCTTTCATTGTTTATGGTTTGGAGCTAACCCTTGCTATTCCACCCAGATAAACTTGCAAAGACACAATCAAGATAACACCAAAAAGAGTGATCTTCACATCAGAGTGATAGTTTGTCATCCACAAGGAGTTAACCAGACTCGAAGCTGTTTTATTCCACTATACATTACATACTTTATAACCAAACTTCTAAGCAGAAGAGTGAGTGCAGATAACAGGGACAACAAAACTGCTGAGAAAAAAAATGTACATATTGAAAAGACACAGCAGCAGCCACAGTAACACCTTCTTACCATAGAAGAAAGTTGAGCAGAATTATTCAGTCCTCCCCTACACATATTCTTCCCACACAAGTCATTTGCAGATGCATGAATCCCAGAGGTCTCACAGGCACAGCATGAAGCAAACAGATCACCTCTAGGTTTATGACAGTGCTGACAAGACTGTAGGGCAAGGGCCAGCAGGCACATGTACGTACACGCTTCTCCCTTACCTTTGTAGTTGTAGAAGACATGGATATAACCAGACCCACAGATACGTATCAGGTTGGGGTCTGACACTTACTCTAAACTTATCCTGACCCACAAAAAGACAGGATGAAGTTTAAGAATATGAAACAGAATATTAGTTGTCATTTTGTCTAAGATTTCTGAGGATAAGAACTCAAAGATCAGAACAGCATTTTCAATGACAATTTTCCTCTCTTCCCGCACTTATCTGAGAACACTTTAATCACTAGCTGTACTTGAAAATGGACATCATCAAAATGGAGATATCTTCTGCCCAAGTGCCACAAGAGGAATAGTAGAACTCAAAGAGTAGGCTTGCATGAACCCTTAGTAACTGGCTTGAGGTGCTGTCAGACCATAATTCCAAAGCATTTAAATTATGATTTCTGTATCACATTTTACAGAAAGCAACTGTGAAGATGAAAACTGTTTTTAAAAGAATAGAAAAATATCATCCATAAGCACCATCTGATGAGTAATTTCAAAAGGCTGGCAATAAAAGGAAGCTTGAAGCCAGATCTGCTGTTGTGACAGCACAGCATAGACCCTGGGTGTTATGCTTTGCCTGGCTCCTTAGTACTACAGGTCATTTGCATGGTAAAAGCATCTTTGTCTCGGAGAGTTCAGCTACTCCTGCTGCTTACAGTCCTTGCCTGGTGTCCTAATCCCCCATCTGCAGCAAGAGAATTTTGTTCAGAGCAACTAGCAGGGATGCCACAGGGGATTAGGATTTTGGATTAAGGAGAAAAAGTGACAGAAGCCCAGAAAGGCTTATAGAATGAAGACTGTTACCATGCACATGCCCTTTAGTGCTAATTACCAAGGAAAGGAAGACAAACTGTAGCAATAGAATTGGTTCTAAAACACCACTGCCACCAGGGTTCAAGCCCATTTTTGATATCTTTCCTTCGGTAACACTTTCAACATTCTATATTTTTAAAGCAAAGTTCCTGATTGAGCTTTCACTTAGCACCAGATACATCCAATAAGTCACACTATGCAGTTAATTAACTAATGCATACTGACTTATTTTCTCCTCAAATTTGCAACATTCTGACAAAATCTGCTAATTCCCTTGACTGCATTTTTATTCAGAGGTATATCGTTTTTATTATTTGTATGGAGTCGGGTTTGACACAGCCTCTTAATCCACTTTCTACAGGGCACCTGGCATGAGTGGGTAGTACATACAGAATCAGAATGGAAAACCCTGCTAGCAGAAGTGTGACTTTTTCTTCTTGTCCAGAATAAACCTACCAGCAGAGGTGGGGCACTGGCAACACGTAATGGAAAATCAAAATTCCCCAATCTTGTCATTTAATCATTATTTCTCCACCTTTAATTCCTACTGAAACAGCTCAGGACCTGATAACTTGCAGGATCTCAGATTTTGTTGGGAAAGGGCTCATTATCCTACTTTTCTTCCAAGGTACTCAGCTAGACTTATGTTTTATTAGTTTTTACTACTAAGCATTCAAAGAAAATCACCTTAGAAGAGTACAGTAGCCAAATTCAACTTCCATATTCTGTTGGGAAAAATTACTTCGTCTCTCTAGCTCTTTCTGGCACTTTCAGCTGTATACTTTGTATCTCATGCTGAAACTAAAAAATACTGAGTTCTACTGCTGCACATCACTACAACTGTCATGTTTCATCCAACAGGCGGGCACTTCTCCATTGCAAGAGAAGTCATTCCTCCTGTGTCGCTTATAAGCTCTTCACAGTGAAGGGAACTTAAAAAATACACTACTGCATTTATCATTCTTTCAATTTAAATGAAGAAATAAATTTCTCTACATAATACCTTCAAGATTATAACATAAATGCCTCACACTTTGAACATAACTAGCAATAGGTTTAAGCTAAAGCAAACCATTCTAGGAAGGGCACATAACACCTTCCTTCCTACACTAAAAATTCATTCTCACTGAAAGGAACCATTTGTGTTCACGTTATTTCCTCAGTAAGATCTGAGATAGGCAAAGTTCAGTGGTATTATGGGTCTATTTTCACTTTGAGTCCCTAAATTTCCCATAGCTCTCATATCTCTCTTTCATTTATCATCAAAATTGGTTAGAGGTTAGGAAGAGATATGAAAGTGACACATGCACAACATCTTTACTGTCTTTGCAGGAGAAGGAGCTTCTTTGTCTTACAGTTCATAACACAAATGCCATAAGAACCTGAAACCTCTATTACTACCAGCTAGACCTTATGATGGGCAATACATACCTACGTTAAACCTATAACCTCCTCCTAACAGTACCCATCTTCCATAACCAGTGATATTCTGAATTCAATATTCCAGAAGCTCAGTACAGCTTTTGAAGAGGAATCAGGCCTTGGAAGTCAGTAGCATTAGGCATAATATAATTCTGTTCCAGGACTTCCTCTCAGAGCAGTTTAAGGAGGAAACTAAGTGAAACCCAGTAAGTTCTTTAATTTCACAATATAAACAAAAAAGTAATTTATTTTTTCCCTGAGTATAGAGCAACCAAAATTGAGACTGAATCCAATGGGACAATCACTTCATTGGATGAACTGCACCTCATTTGCTGTAACTATCAAATACCAACAGAAGCATGCTGAATTAAGGTTCAGTGCAAGATTTAGAAAGTCAGAACCTGTATCTTGAATCATAGGTAATAAAACACAGGAATGTAAAAGTGATTTTCACTTAACACACTAGAACCAGAGAAAATTAAAAATTAAATGGATTTTCAAAGATGGCAAAGCCATCTCTTTGAGCTCTTTCAGTTCCTGATTTTACTAAGAATTCACTATTTCTTTTATCACCTAAATAAGGTTATGGATCTGGCAGGTTCCATATTTAAGTTACACATAGTCAAAAGTAACCTAAAAGCCAGCATTCTGCTCTTTTCTGAAAATATAACCATTCACAAGGTGCTTCAATCAAACCTGAATTCTCCCTTCACTTGATGCCATCTCCTCCTTTTCCAAGAGTGTAACTGGTCTAAAAATTTAAAGGGGCACTTAGATAACAAATATGTAGGTATCCCAATGAAAGCACATTTACCCCATGGTGACAGAAGGGAATTAGTAGCATTAACAGCCAAGCACAGAAGGTGCAAATTGACACTTGGTACCTGCCTATCTTCCTTCCTATTGTCACTCTGGCACTCTCACACTCTAAGCAACTTAAAAGGTCTTCAAAAAAGTGCTCATACACATGCTGGTGAAGGATGGAAAAAAAACAACAAAAAGTCAACTGCATAAAAGGGAGTATGCCTGGATCAGATGTGATGGGGGACAAGGAAGTAAACAACATTCAGGCACGGAAAATAAGAGTCAAAATGAAAGACTGAAAGTGCTGTATGTGAACAACACAAGTACAGAGAATTGGAAACACAGTTTTCTCCATTGCAAATTAAAGCAGTGTGGAAGTTGTGCTATCAGGCCTCATGGTCTGATGGGTTCTGAGTTCTGAAATAGCCAAGATTATTTAAAAAGGTTGGTTTCCTGAAAAGGCAATAATCTACATCATGTACTCATTTCCCATTAGGTGCAAACTTGATCAGGTCTCTTAATCTGAAATGAAGATATTCTTATTCAGTTAAGGACACAATACCAAAATGAACTCAAGCATGAATGAACCTCAACAGCTGTGACAAGTCTTTAGGTTCTGAGGTCTCCTAGAAAACAAAAACAACAAACAAATCTGTTTGGCTCCTAAAAGGCTTCTTCATGTTGCATACACATCACTGGATATCAAAAATGGAACAAAAACTCCCAGACACGTGTTCTGAAGTCTGACAGATACACAAGGAAAAGATTACATTGACTATAGTCATAGAGACCTACCAGTCGCTGATTAACAATTCTCAAATTCCCTGCCACATTTTAAATGAATGGCATAGAATACCTCAGCCCTAGAGCTAATTACTCCCCAGCATACCCTCAGGATGATGTTTCTCCTTACATTATTCCCAGCCCATGCACCCTTTGTATTCTTTCAAACCTCATCCTTTTTCCATTTACATTTATATAAATTTCAGAAATCTCCTACAAGCAGCACCTAACACTCTCCAAATCTCCGACTTCAGTAATACAGAGTACATCAACTTCTTATAGCTGGGAACAAGACAAAAAAAAAAAAAACAGAAAACCTATCAGATCAACAAAAACATCATCATGCCTTTCTTCTACTCTTCAGCATGTGACAATAGGATGAAGGGAAACAGCCACAAACTGAAGCATAGGAAGTTCTGCACAAATGTGCATGGGATCTTCTTCCCAGTGCAGTGACGGAGCAGTGGCACAGCTGCACAGAGAGGTGGTGGAGTCTCCTTCTCTGGAGACGTTCCAGACCCACCTGGACGCCTACCTGTGCAACCTGGGCTAGGGAGCTGCTTTGGCAGGGGGTTGGACTGATGATCTCTAGAGGTCCCTTCCAACCCCTACATTTCTGTGATTCTGTGAATATTTTAAATAGAAAATCGCATCTAATACACTAGATCAGAACAGCAATATTGCCACATCTTCAAAATAACCATGCTGAATAGAAAAGGAGTTCATCAAGTGTTGTTTTTTCCCTCTCTCATTATTAAAAAACACTATGTATTTTTTCTCTTGCAACAAAGTCTTAGAATAAACCTGTGGCTTAGCTACAAAATTCCACAGTGACTAAGCTGACGCCATAACAGATGCCATCTGCAGCTTCAGGACTGTTGAACAGAGTGAGTGTGTAAAGCCCATCTTTCCCTTATACCAGAATTCATAGAAAATCCATAGAAAAGAAGGATCATCGTAAGCTTGCACAACATTCAGGAACAAATTAATTAACTATAGTGTCGTCTCTAGATAAGCTGGGAAGTCTACTTTCACTGTCAAGTTTAAAGGGATAGAATTTCAATGGCCTAGAAAATATCTCTCTGGTAATGTGGTAGGATCAAAACCTAAACTTCCTAACAAGCAGGTTTCCTCCCTTACTTCTAGGGATCAAGGGCATTTGCATATGATTGTACTGTTAATCCTTCCTTTATTACATGTCTCCTAAGAAGTAGCCTTCAGTAGGTTTACTGTCAGCACCCCATCTTTTCTGTTATTCAAGTGGTATGTTCTCAACGGCCATCTGGCCTCTCCAAGAGATTTTGCTGTCTTTCTCCCAACTTTTCCCCCTTTTCTACAGAAACTATTATCTGTCCCTTTAATGCTTTTCACTTGCACTACCCTGGTATTTTAACACTATCCACACAGACTTCAGCCTTTTGGCAGTCTCCAACAACACTGATTTCTCCCTCTTTATGTAGCAGATAATAATAATAAAAATATATCAGTAAAAATTTCATGCATAGATGAACATCATGAAAGAGCCTTATCTTTCCTATAAAAAAATTGGAAACTATCTAGTAGAAAGTTGTAAGAAAGACCTAGAAAAAGTGTTAAAAAAAAAGGCATGTATAAAAGTACTTGCTAATGAGACATGATCACTTCACCCAGTACTCATGATTGGTCAGTTATGACTTTTAAAATGACACCTATGGAAATTTGTAGTTAGTAGATTTTATAACTTAAATTCCATAAAGATATCTCTGTGGAGATCAATGATGTTGTTCAGGGGTTTTCCATTTGTCAGTTTTGGTTAGGTTTCTTCCTTCTACATTACACATCATAAAACTAGCTTTCATCACCTGGCCTCACTTCTGAGAATCCATAGTAAAGTTATCTCTTCTATCCTGTCAGACTCTGATGACCTTCTATATCTGTATACATGATGACTTTTTGGCCTGAACCATCATTGACCATTTCAGGAAATCAAACTTCATTCTTACAGACGTAAGAGTGTAAGATACAGTCAAACCTCTCAGGTCAACAAAAACATAATCATGTCTTTCTTCAACCCATACTCCACCACCGTAGGTACTAGGATTATCTTTCTCCTCCAGTCTCAGAGGTGTGACTGCATCCAGTAAAAAAGGCACCAAATGTTACACTAAAGCATCTTTCAGTCCAAACTAGTATTGAAGTACAAGAACCTTCTCTACCTTGCAGGTCAGCTTTGGTCAACTCAACTTTGTTAGCAAAAACAAACAAACAAAAACAGAAAAAGCAAAAACAAACAACAGGTTAGTATAAAGATAGATAAACCAGGGTGCCATCACTTTAAACAAAAGTAATTAGTATAACACCATCACAACCAACACGCATAATCAATACATGCAGGAAGGATAACATAAGCAAGAACAACACAGAGGGACGTGATTACCTTTACTCATCACACTATAATAAAAGCAAACTAAAACAAGCAACAAATAAAACTGCATGAGAGAGAAAAAAATGCATTTAATTCATACACAAGGTCACATAAGTTACAGAACAGGAAAAGAAAAAAAAACACACGTTTTTAACACCAATACTTTCACATCAACTGTGACTCTGAAATTTTGTTTCATTTGAGAAATACTTTTAATCTGTTTAAGTAAAAAACATACTTGACTTCCAGAAGACTAATTGGGAGTATTTTTATTTTGTTTCTACATCCAGACTCAAAATCTGAACATAAAATTGCTGACTGTCATAAGAGCACAGATTGGCTTCACTCTTTGGACAAAGTAAATTTACTGCCAGAAAATCATAAGGGACTGGAAGAAGATAACCTCTGTTTAGCCCCAGAACTAAACTTAACAGTGTATGAAAAATTACAGTTAAAAAAAAAAAAGAAAGAAAGAAAACAACAACAAAGTTTTCCTCTCATAGGCTGTTTTCTGTTCATTAATTTCAACATACTATTAAGAAAACCTGCACCATCAGGTAAAGAGACAGAGCTCCTTGGGCTTTAAACCTATGCAATCTTTGGCAATCTCATCAGAGCAATCAACAGATTGCGAGCTCATTTTTTTTCCTGTAGGCAAACATCTTGTTATCAGTGGTCAAATCATAGAATCATAGGGGTTGGAAGGAACCTCAATAGATCATCGAGTCCAACCCCAGAGTTCATAAAGCAAAAGAGAACAATGAAGCTACTAAGACTTACTGGTAATCACATGTAACCTAGTTGAAAATTGCAGAGTATAAAAAAAAGCAAAGCAGAACAAAGTAATACCATGGATAGCCTTTCATTTGGCACAGATTTTATTATTATTATTATTCTGTAAATGGAGAGCTCATATTATGAGAAAATCACACAGATTTTTGGTTTTTAGTACCTTGATTTTAAGTTTTCTTTTTCAGCATGGAAAAGCTATGAGGACAAATGTGGGAATACAGGCAGCAAATCCTGAAACTCTGGCCAACCAAGGTTACACATTTTTATTATACATCCCAATGGAAACACCAAAATACCAATCCCTCCTTGTTCAAAAGACTGATATTTGTAATGCTCTGATCCTATAAAGTTCTAATATTAATTGCTTATACTAAAGAGGCATTGGTAGCTCTAACAACAACAGGTCCTATGCAGTTAGATGTTACAAGCAAAGAAGAAAATGGAATACTTACCCATCTCTGAGGACCTAGGCTCGCAGGAAAAGCTCCACACAAAGGAGAGATCTCCAACAAGAGATCCTTCCTCAGTGGCAGTCAGTCTTTAAATGAAATCTAAGAGAGGTTGAGCCTGGCCCACCCCTTCTGGTCACACAGGTTAACTGCCTTCACCTGTGCTCCCAGGGCTAATGGGTCTTTTCTCCAGGTGCTCAATCAGTGGTTCAAGCTATGCTTCAGCAGTTGCCATACAGTAGCTCTCACTTCTATTTTCTGATTTCAAATTTATAACTCAAACTTCAACTGGCATGCACAGATGCAAATTGTATGTGCTTTGTATGAAGTTTAACAATTCAGAACTGGGAAGAGTTTCTCCCATTTCTCTGTACGTTTTCCTTGACAAATATTCTAGAGAACAATTTGTACATAACAAACAAGTAGTTTTCCCACCTGTCCACTTCCTCATCTTCTTTGTAGCTGAGCAGGAACAAAACTTACATTTGTTCCATAATTCCATTAACAAAGTAACAATGGAATACAAAATTATAAAGAATAGAACTGTCAAGGTATCATGCAGTAAAGGAATGCTCCTCTCCTCAATGGTCAAACTCTGATTCCACAGGGAAAAGCCAAGTATCACCAGATTGAAACTTCTACTAGTGAGTAGATGACCGCTAAAATCCTTTTTGACATATCCTGCTGTGAGATTTTAAGCATGAGATTAGATTTTCTTTTTTTTTTTTCCCCCACACACTGCTTGTTATGCAAAATGTGTTCCTGATTATCCAGCCTGTGTCATTCATGCTTCTCACACACTGGTTAACTACAATATTTCAAGGAAAGTAGCACAAGATTATTGTTTTACTGCAGGATTTGGAAGAAGATTAAATAAGGACAAAAGTCCCCAAACATCTGGAGCAAAATTACCACTCAGTTAAGGAATAATATATCTCCTTTGTGAGAAGCTGTTATTAGTGGAATAGGTGAGGAAAGGAAGAAGCTACGTTTCTAAAACACAAAGGAAACTACTTTCGAAAAGAAATAAATGTTCTTTAACCACTGCTGTTAGGTGTCTTTGGCATTCTTTTGTGGGGAAAAAAAGCGAGAAATGATATCACTTAAAATTTCAGATAGCTCTAGAGCCTGTAGTAAGCAACACAAAGATGTACAAATAAAGGGAATGAAAACAGGAGAACAAACAGGAAATGTGCATAGAAAAACCACCCCAACTGCAGGAGGTACCCACTAACATTTAGGGTAATCCAATCTTTTGTGGTGTTTCAGACATGTACTTAACTTCTATCAGGACCAGTGATGAAAGACCACTAAGTAAACAGAAGAGTTAGAGGTCTGCATGTGGTTGCAAGGCCACAACCTCATAGTGATCACAGAGACATGGTGGGACAGTTCGCGTGACTGGAATGCTGTCATGGATGGCTACTTGCTTTTCAGGAAAGACAGGCAGAGTGGTGGAGTTGCTCTTCATGTGAGCAGCTAGAATGCACTGAACTTCACCTGGAGGAGGGTGATGTACCAGTGGAGAGCTTACAGTTAAGAATTAAGGTGCAGGCTATAGTGTGAGACACTTGTGGGGGTGTATTATAGGCCCCCTGATCAGAAAGGATAAAGTTGACAAGGCCATCTACAAGCAGCTGGAAGTAGCCTCACAATCTCAGGTGCTGGTTCTTATGGGGGACTTCAATTCTTCTATTTGTTGGGAAGGCAACATGGTCAGGCACACATGCTCCAGACAGTTCCTGCAATGTGTTCCTGCAAAAGATCACCACCTGCATCAGAAAGTATAGGAGCTGACGAGGAGTGGGGTGTTACTGGACCTTGTTCTTACTAATAAGGATGGGCTTGTTAGGGAAGTTAAGCTTGGGGGCAGATTGGGATATACCGATCACAAGATTGTGGAGTTCAAGATCTTGAGCAGAAAAAGCAAACCAAAAAGTAGGATTGCTACCCTGGACTTCAGGAGAGCCAACTTCTATCTCTTCTGGGACCTTCTTGGAGCTATCCCATGGACTAAGGTGTTAGGAAGTAAGGGGACCAGCATTTAAACAGCGCTTCTTCCAAGCTCAGGATCTGTGTGTTCCTGTGAGTATCAGGCAAAGGTGGCAGGAGACCTGTGTGGATGAAGAAGTTGTAGAGTTTCCTCTGGAGATGTTCAAGACTTGCCTGGATGCCTACCTCTGCAATCTGGTCTAGGGAGCCTGCTCTGGCAGGGGATTGAAATAGATGATCTCTAGAGTTCGCTTCCAATCCCTACAATTCTGTGATTCTGTGAAGTCACTTGATTTTCTTGGATGGAATAAATGCAGATTCATCCATTCACTCACTACTAAGAGCAGGAATGAGACTCAGCAAAAGAAATTGATTTTAGGAGTCTAAAATCAAGGAAGGGAATCTGAAGTTTGAACTGATTTACCTACTGGGAAGTAAATTAGGTCATCTAGAATGACTTCCAACTCTATCCAACTCAATCTTCCAACTCTAGCCTACATTCCACAGTGCAGAAACCTCAAGCTCTCCAGCATTACCCATAGTGCATGTCTGACACAAATGGAAACTTAGAGCAGGCACCTGGCGAGATGAAGATAGGGAGAATGCTGCAATTCAAAAATCAAATGAAACAGTTGTCTGGTAACATTTTTATTATTACTATTATTTAAACAAATTCTAAACATGTTGGTGAAGAAAATTGTTTCTTTTTTAGCACTTCCCTTGGTACTGAGCATGGACCATTCAGGAAAAAAAAAGCAGTGGTGCTATATTGCAAGTTCTAACAAAAGCAGAATGAAGGCCATTATTCACCTTCCTATCTACTTTTCAGGTTTATAGCTGCCTCCAACTTGAATCTTGTTCAAGTGCTTTAGAAAATAAGGGAAACACTCCTGGCATTTATGAGAGTGAAACAATCTCCATGCCCAGGCAACTACTCTGCTGGTACTAGCTAGGTACATAGACAAAATAAGTGCCACCTTACATGACCATGTGCTGACATTAAGCAGCCCTGGGTAAAGGACACTGAAGTTAAAAACTGCACTGTGTACAAGAAGAAGGAAATCCAATAGCTCTTACAGTGGTGTCAAGTCTTCTGGGAAAGCATCACGATTCCGTTCTGGAAGGCACACACAGAACAAGATTCATCTAATGAAAAGTCCTTTGAAGGAGAAACACTACTGGCTATACAGCCAACCGAATAAGCTAGTTTTAAATAGAAGAATTACCAGAAATCACTAATATTAAAGAGGAACTTTCCGCACAATGAAGGTAATCGGAAAAGACATTTTCAAAACCCCAAATGGATTATTTTTTTTTCACTGAACCTCAGAAATAACACCACAGAGAAGATGCATTTCTTCTTTTAGCAATATAGCTCAGCTAGAAATGCGCAAAGCCACAAGTTCTGTTATACTATGCTCACTTCCACAAGGAACAGCGTGGTTAACAGACACTTAATGGCAGCAGAAAGGAAAAGTGGAAAACAATATAAAGCTGGGCAGAACTTACCAATACTGTAAAACTGGAGTTGACATTGAGTGGGCTCTTTTAACAGGACACAAAACTCTCACAAACTAGAATACTACTGTGGGAGTACAGCAGCAGGACAAAAGCACAGGATCTCCCAGCCAACCAGGAGGCACAGAAACAATTAAGAGATTGGATTTAATTGCAGTGACAATTTGGTATTTCCTGAGTACTCAAAGATGGCTCTAGGATAACACTGAGTCCTAGGAAGGGACAGTTTTGACAAGTATCAATATTTCAACATGATATAAATTGAAATCTTGACACATTAAGGAAATAAGAATTCACTTGGTAAAGTCTCGTTTGTGAGGACCAGTTAAGGAGACACGTCTTAGACATGCAAACTATAAATCTTTCCTGATAAAAATCTACTTTGCTCTAGTGATTAGTAACCAGCATAGCAGAGAGGTGTTCAGTGGAGCTAAACATAATTATGACTTTCATTTAACCCAACTAGCAGAACCCTGGACCTTTTTTTTTTTTTTATACCAAGTATCCCATATGCTATGGGAACTGATAATAAGCATGTGTTTGCTGACAATGTCAATATCCTCTTAAGAAATAGGAACTAAGCAAGAACAGTAAATTATTCAAAAGAAGCTTCATGAAACCACTGCTCTTTACATGCTTCAAGAAGCCACACAACACATTTGTTTCCACAAAAAAAAAAAAGTTTCCAGGTGGTAGGGACAATGTTGGGGAATAGCCTTGAATGATGTTATTGAAAACCCACTTCCTCAACAAGGAACTTCTGTTACAGTGTTCTTCACCCTTCAATTACTCCTTTCCATTATTCCTCTCAAATACACCTTTCCATTTTCCCTGTCTCTACTTGATCCTAAGAAAACTCATTTCTACAAGTACCAAGAAAGAAAGAAAAGGGTTCTCTGAAGCACTAGTGAATTACAGACTCAAGATTTCTTTCATAGCATTTAAACATTAATAAAATTAAATTAAAGCTCTGATAATAGCACAAGAGTAGTCCAACTCAGTACTATCCCTTTCATTACTGGAAAGGTACCACTTAACAAGGGACTACACAGTGAAGAGAAAAGTTACTGATGAGGAAACTTGCAGCCTCCTAATAGAAACACACGTGGAAACAAATGGATTGCAGCAAAGGATTTCTTAAAGAAATGAAACTAATGAAACAAGTAGATGCACGGAGGGGAGCAAAGAAGAGAAGAGAACATATGAGGGGAATCACTCTGAAAACAGTCATACCTTCACATCCACGCTCAATCTGCCCACTGCGGTGCAGAGCATCATTGATTAAATCAGGCAGACGCCCATTCAAGTCCACAGATGCTAGACAGCCCTGAAATCCATCACGTGAGGCCACTAGCTTAGGGAGGTTGCTATACATGCCTTGCGCTAGACCAGCAATGTAGAGATCACCTGCAGGACAAAGAGTGTAAAGATACAAGAAGAAAGTTACATAACTTTTAAACTGGCATTCTCCCAGTCCCTACATGAGTATAGTGAGCTGTACATCTGCTTAGGAAAGGTTAAAAGAAAAGCAGGATATTGTAAAGTCCCAGAAGTAATTTCTGGCTCTTTAATATTCATATGCTATCTGACTGGTGTCCTTTAACTACATCCAACTACAAGCAAATCTTAAGCTAACCTTAAACATCATTTACTACTCTCACTTGGAGCCCTCAAACAACTCTGTATTTTATGTCATTTTCATATGAGACAGTAGTAATTATGAACTTATTTCCCTTGCATATCCCACAAAGTGTAACTACATCCAGATGAACTGGGTATAGCCTGCTCACTGACTTTGCTTTCCCATCAACACTAGCAACCCATATACCACAACCCTGGGTTTCCAGCAGTTCTTAACAAATTTTGCACACATCTTCCCCTTCCACCTCCAATCATCAATGCATCTCATTTTATCATATATCTTAGACCTCAGTGCATGCTATATATGCTGTACACAGTGGAACTTACTTAAAATTTCCTTTGCTCCTAACAAACAGAAACTTAATTGCACTTTACTTAGGGAAAAACCTTAGGTTGACTATCAATCTCCAAGGAGAAATAAACACCAAAAATCATACACAATGAACATTTTTTTTTTTTTATATGGAAAGTGCCAACAGAGAAAGAGAAAAACAAATTTGAAAGCCAAAAAATCTGAAAATTCCAGATTTTCTGTTCTGGAACCCATTATGTCATCAAGCTTACTGGTTAAGCCCTGCTGAATCTAAAGAGAGAGGTGGGGAAATGCCATTCTTGTAGAATTTACCTTTTAGATCCAGATTTTTGGCACCATTGATAACTTGAGTGACCATCTTAGTGTCCACCTTTAGACTGTGTGTGTTACTGTTATCTCTGGTGATGACAACATTGTGCCACTGGTTGTCATTAAGAGGACGGTCACTGTTGCCTTTAATAACATTAGGTCCATTCCCAAGGTCAAACACATAGTGTATATAGCTGCAAACATAACAAGAACCAGTTAAATAACTCCAGCACTGCTGATGAGTTCTAGAGATGATAAAATAACAAATGCAAGTTGTGAAATAAAGCATTTCTGGATTAGAAAGTTCTAGTTGCCCAAAACTTAAGCCACTGATTCAGAAAGGTCCAGTTCTTTCTTTTCCATCAAATGCAAGGGTTTATATTTTGAGAGATGACATCTGAAGTAAACTAGTTGTAATAATAAAGCACTCCTCTTTTTTACAAAGTTCTTTCAGATCCATAAAAACTTCTGATTGTGCTCATAATTATTTTTAAAAGTTGAAGATCAGTAGATGTAGTGGAGAGCAATGCCAGATACACTTATTTAGAGCACATATTCCCCACATTCTGACTTTTGAATAACCCTCTTATAAAGGTAATTGGGAAATTCACTCAAAACATTGCACTAAAATTCACACAAGATCCTAGGCTTATTCTAACAGCTGGAAAATAATTAGTAAACCTTTCTGGAAAAAATATAGACTAAAAGTTTGAAGTCTTGAGACCCTTACCCCCAAACTGTTTATACGTGTTTTACCACTGAAATCCACCTGAGGAAAAATATATTTTTCAGAAAATAAAGACAGCAAAATTTAAACACCAACAGAGTCAGGAGCTCATGACTCTTTTTTTAGTTGATTTATTATTAGTTATTGTCCCACTTAGAGAAACACATGCGAAGCTAAAAATAAAATGGAATGAACTGCAGTTATATTGAAATAAACAGGACTTTTGTTTTCCTTTAATGGAGGTGGCAGAAATGCAACAGGTCAATTGCGGGGGGGGGGGGAGAGAAAAAAAGGAAAGGAACAAACCCAGAGCCCTCAGCATATTTTCTGCGAGGTTAACAAGACAAAATGTTAGCATAATCAAATCAAAAAGACTTCAACTTTTATTTTTTCATCCTGTAAATATGCCATTCCCTAAGTCAGAGGGAGAAAGTAAAAGTCTTAAGATACAGTGTTTACATCCAACTGCTTTGTCATACACCTCAGAAAACAGAAGTGTGAGATTAACTTTATGCAAGATTTTAAACTTTATCTATAAAATGAAACCCTGGTAGAAAACAGCAGAATGCTCACTTACCCCTTGACTAGTTCAACTGCAATGAAGTCATTGCCATCACCACTGTTAAAAAGGATGAAACCATCAGCTGAAGTGGTCTTGAACTGAAAGAAGAGGTGCATGGATGTATAAGCCTGCAAGGTAGCCAAACTCAGGTAGCTGCTCTTAGTCTTGAATGTCACAGGGTCAGCTATAATGTTGCGGAGACCAAATCGCGCCTTCAGCTCACAGTAGTCAATATCACCATTCTTGCACAAGTCAATGTAGAGCATCCCATTGAACATAAGGCTCTGAAGGTGACCGATAAAGCTAGACGGGATGACAGAAATGTAACGTTTCTCTGTCATGATCCCTGTCTCAATGTTATGGAACTCCAAGCGGGTGTGATCACCAACCATTGTGCCTGAAAGACAGAAACAAAAAAGGACAGGCAGAAAGCCTAGGCATCAGTAACACAATATATGGAGTCCCTAACCCCCCAGTTTCCAGACTGATAGCATTACTAAATTCTACACAAAAAAGAAATGACTGTCTTGATGAAGGGGTTTAAGTATACTAGCTGCGAGAACCTGGCCAAAGAGGTTAAGACAGGACTGAAGGGTCACAGATAGTCACAGAACCATAGAATGGTTTAGATTGGAAGGGACATTCAAGATCATCCAGTTCCAACCCTAAAGGAGGACACCACTCACCAAACCAGCCTGCCCAAAGCTCCACCCAGCCTGGCCTTGAATCCCTCCAGGGAGAGGGCACCTACCACACCCCTGGGCAACTCGTTCCAGCGTCTGACCACCCTCACAAATAAAGAGCTTCTTCCTAATATCTAGTCTAAATCTACCCTTTTCCAGTTTGAAGTCATTTCTCCTCATTTTGTCACTACATGCCCTTATAAAAAGTCCTTCTCCAGCCTTCCTTGTAGGCCCCCTTCAGGTACTGGAAGGACACTATAAGGTCCCGAAGAGCCCTCTCCAGGCTGAAGTGTCCCAAGCCTCTTAGCCCATCCTCACAGGGAAGGTGCTCCAGCCCTCTGATCAGGCATCCTTCCTACACAGTCCTTGGGCCTTTAATATACACAGCAAGAACACTTTATCTCATCAACATTTACTCAGTGCTTAATTATTGTCTTCATATTCAATATACATCCATTATTCAAACTCCACTACAAACATGCAGCTATTATTTCCACGAGATTTTCTAGACTGTTGTTCTGGATTTTCATGACAAGCTGTTGGCATTGGGACCAGGTCTGCAGGGAGGTTGCTGTTAAGAGAGGCCAGAGCCATGCTGACCCATACATGGCCACTGCCAGTCCATTCCAACAAGCATCCCCTCGCCCCTCCCTAAAGGATTCAGCTGTGCCCTTTAGCTAAGCTGGTAGCACATCAGAGAGAAGATGTTTAAGAAAGGGCTGCATGCAAATGAAGAACAAGAAAAGTGCAAACACTGAGGTCCAGGAAGGAGGAGGGGGGTGAGGCACAGCAGGCTCTAGAGCAGAGATTCTCCTATAGCCCATGGAGGACCACTCCAGAGCAGGTGTTCACACTGCAGCCCAGGAGCGACCCCACACCACAACAGGTGGATTGGCCATGGAAGAATCATGACCTGTGGAGGACACACACTGAAGCAGGTTTTCCTGACAGACGGTGGAAATGACCCACGTTGTAGCAGTTCAGAAGCAATGCAGCCTGTGGGAAGGATCCATGTTGGCACAGAAGAAAACTGCATGGAGGAAGAAGTTGCAGAGATCCATATTTACGGACTGCAACCTCCAATTCCATATCCCCTATCGTTGTTCAAGGAGGAGACATATGAGTTGGCAAAGGATGGAGTGACATTAAGTCTGGGAAAAGGAGGGGGAAAATAGTTTTTGTCTTTGTTTCTCACTATTCTACTCAATTTTAACTTGTCAATAAATTATTTTTCCCTGTGTTGAGCCTGTTTTGTGTGTGGTATTAACAGGCAGCTGAATTCCTCATCTCTATCCTGAGCCACCAACTCTGTCATCCTATTTTCTCCCTCCTGTTGAGGCGATGGAGTGAGTGCAGCTGAGCACCCAGCAGCTGGCCATGGGCAGGCTCTCATTAGTGCTGTGCAGCACAGCATGCCATGTAACCTCAGTCATCCACCACTCCTAGAATTCCAACACAATTAAGAGATACTATTTTCAATTTTATACACAAAGCATTGGGGAACAGAGAGGTAAACATAGAAATATGAGTTTGGATGCCAAATGTTTATTGCATTCCAATTTAGTGGAATGTATAATAGCTTAACTGCTCTCATTCAAGGCTCAGCAATTCTAGAAATAACATCCAAGTTCCTAAATGAATTCCCACCCCCTATGCCCCAAGAAAGATAGGTACTATTAGAGACTATATGTAAAGCACATGACTTAAGCAACTTTTTGCAGCTTTTCATAGCAACTCTAAGGCAGAGAAGTCAATTCCTCTGGGCAGCATTCGGATGCCTTATTAAAAGTCCCTTTCCTCTTTTTTTGCCATGCTCTCTCTTTCACTAAAGACTAATCAACGTGGTTCTTAACAACAAGCCCATTCCTCACTACATAGCCCTATGTCAACCCTGTTGGTTCTACTGCAGTAACATTTTAAGACAATGGTGACATTCTATCAGGTTTAAAAGAATAGAAGGCTCAAAAATACACTAGTTTTGGGAAAAGCTGTTATCCAGATAAAGATATAATTAATGCTTAGAGTAGGATATACATAGGAAGAATTTATCATTAACATCACACTAGATTGCATCTGTTGGTCAATTATCATACACAAACAGCTCTTGACTGGCCATACAGAAGTTATATCTGAGATACTGAGATTATACCTGTGAGTCTCACTGCTCAATATATCTCAATTTCAGGGAAAACCTCCCCTTCTTAATTTGCCCAAGACAGACAGATTCACTGGGACTTAGAAGCTTCCTCGCCCTTAATACTGTCTCCTGAAATCTTTTATTTCTTATATATTTCATATCTTTCATGACTTCTCCTATTTGGAACAGTTCGTTTTTTTTCCTGTTGTCTGAACTAACTGTTTATAAGCAGTGAGTCAAATTAGGTGAGCTGATGGTCTCCAAATTGCTTAGATTGCCTCTCTCCAATACTAAATGTCCAGCTCACCTTTCACAACCAAACACTAAGTGAAATTTTCAGCTTAAACTTTCAAAAACTTGACCACAGTTTGACAAAGACAGTATAAAGGTAGTTATCAGAAAAAAAAAGTGTTCTCAAGTACCTACTCAAAATATGAATACAAAAATGTAGCTTCTCTTTTTCTTATTCCCAATTTCAACTGTGGATCTGAATTTAGAGACAATTATACAAAGACAACTGACATCTGAAAAGTTTGGTTAGACGAACCATCTCCTATCCACTGTTAAGGCTTGTTTTAGTTTTACTGTTTACCAAATGAAAATTTCTAACTTTTATAAACCAAGAGAACTATATCTCTTCTTCAGAAAAAGTAAAATAAAATTTAAATCCCATTTGGTTGTTTGTTTGTTTTTTACTTCAACAGATTAGAAAACTAAAAATGTAAAGATATCAGGGACCAATAGCAGGGAGATTGTTCTACTCTTAATTATACACAAAGAACAATTTGTGAAAGTAGGGGACACAAAGCTAGGCCTTTGAAAGCTGGAATAAGAAACAAATACAGGAGGAATTAGAAATTGAGTGACTGAGGTTGGAAGAGGTGAACTCAGACTTTTAGAAAAGGTAAGAAGTGGGAAAAATGAGAACTGGCTTAAGAAAAGTAGGACAGGGATGGCAATACAGATAGTTAGGAGAAGTTCAGCAAAAGGCTGAAAAGGGCATGATATTAAAAGACAGAGGTGCCTCTTTGTAAGAGACAATGGAGTGAAAATCTGGTATCTTCTGGCCTCATCAACTGTCAGTCCTAGAATTCACCTCTCATTTGCTTCACTCTGGTCTGTACAGAGTATTAACTACTACCACATTCAGCAGCTTGTCAGTTCAAGTGGCAGCAAAGATTTCCAGCCTCCACTGTGAAACCTGGGCGCTAATAAGACGCTGTGGGGAGGAACATGCCTGCTGTACTTATGCATCATTTACCATTGATATTCAGAGGTCAGTTACAGTGAGAAGGGAGGCAGGGAACGTAGAAGAATCTTGTGATCAGCAGCAAAATGCTGTCCAGAGGAACTGGATGCTGTTTCTGCCTTAAGCTGCCTGCAGGAAGCCAGTAAGTCAGGAAGTCCATGGCAAGTTTTTGTACAGTGATCGTTAATTGTCTAGACCTAATTCTCCAAGTAGCAGAAATGAGCTAATAAAATCCAATTTACAGGCTTGCTGAATATTCATGCATGTAAATGACTGGAAAAACACATCAAAATTGTACCAAATACACCTATCTTTAATCTGATGCTTTGTTTTGAAACCTCTAAAAGGAAAAAAAAGACTCCTACTCACTTCATAAAACAGACATAGGAATAAATCCAGTTACAACTTCTTAGTTCTATATAAACATATTGATGAGTGGCATACACAAGGGGGAAAAAAAGTCAATATTAAGAAGAAAATTTAATTGGTGTGCATTGTTCCAAACAAGCAATAAGAAATATGGTAATCAATTAAGTTGCTTATTTTTTAATGAGGGCCTAATTTAGACTTCTGATCTATGCCTAAAGACAGCATAAATCCAGTGGAAAAATCTATGTGACCACATTGTTTAAGACTACCATATATCCCAGGACGTGGAATGCAGATTGCACAGAAAGTCTTAACACTGGTTTTGACTTCTGACTTCACTGTGGTGGTTTTTCAATAGACATTTTTATCTGCAATGCATCTTTAATTATCTAATTCATGTACATATGCAGATCCTATTTTAGTATAGGTTTATATTATTATTATTTATAAACTCAGTTTCGTGAAAAATAGACTACAAAAACAGATGGCATTTCTGGGGTCTCAGTTGCAAATGCAGAGAGTGCCACCTCATGGTACTTGCTGAAAAAGTCTTACCAGAGAAACTGGTCTCCTAAAATGCAAAAGTAAACAGGATGATGCATTTGCCTGCGTATTTCACTCATTCAGAAAGATAAAATTTAATTTTCCTCCAAGCTACTGTTGTTCAAGTCTCTGTCAATTCTTACAAGAAGGCAATTTTTTCTTTCATATTCTTCTCTGATTCTCTCTTGTAAATTGTCAGCTTGCAGCACAGGATATATTTACTTCAGGGGAAAAACGTACATTAAGTCATTTCCCTGTAAACCTCTATCTTTGGGCTTATTTCAAAATCCTGCTTCTGGTCTTTCAGATAATCTCATTACCACATTACTTAAAATTAATTAAATTCACACAGTACTGAAGAACTTTTTGCAAATATAGGCAGTGCCAGAAACATATATCCTACAGCAGTCATTCTCATTACTTTCTGAGTAGAAGCTTTTAGAGAGGACTCCAGCATTTGGCAAAACAGCACAGGTCACAGGAAAATGAATATATCCTTATCAACTTCGCACCTAGCCTTAATGTTCTTTGTGATCCTATTGTCAGTTTTCACACTGCTGGTGCTTTCCTTAAAAACCCAGTTTCTACAGTTACACGCTGCTATGAGAATTTTTGTATTATCATTCAAAAAATGAGAAAGGTTTGTACTCCTGCAGCTGTGGAGAAACAGACAAGAAATATCACATATAAAGTTCTGCAATGAAAAAAAAAAGATCATTGTAAAGTAGCTCGGACATTTTTGTGCACATTTCCTAACTTGAGACACACCTGACTTCCTCACTGATTCATCTTGTCCTCCTCCCTTTCAATTCCATGTCTACAAAAATCTGTTAGAGAATGCAATAAAAGAAAGACTGACACTTCTTGTGTAAGGATAAGCAATATTCCAGTGAGTTCAGGTCCTCCCTAACTTTTTGAAGAAAGCTGAGACCAAAGTGCTTTATTTGCCCTTTCTTCTGGATGGCTCTGAGCCATGGGCAAAGAACAGAAGAGAAGAGACAGAAGTTCACATTCTCGATTGTACCTATCAAATGCAGGTTTTACTATCCAGGAAAAGCTCATTCAAAGGAAAGTTTTAGAAGGCTTTAGCTTTCATTACATAGCACAGGAAATTGCCATATTCACAGCTCAGGAATGAGGAGTACTCAGAGCTTACCTAAGCCTGGCACAAGAGTATGTGATATTTAGTACCTTTGTGCTTTTGGGTATGTGCAAGCTCATTTGTCCTCTTTTCACATAATTCAGATATTATTGGCTCAGAAGTTTCTGGAACTGGCTGGGAAATTTTTTTTCTCACAGAGCTGAACAATAGTTTTCAGCACTGCACTAGTAGTACACAGAAAACGACTAGCATCAGGAAAACAAGGAGAGAGACAAGGAGGAGGGGAACGTATGTAAAAGCAGAGAAGTGACTGGGAGCAGAAATACAAAGGTAACAACCAAAACTACTTATACGTAGCACTCACCCTCAGCGACATCATCATCCACCATTAGTTTGAGACTCTTTCCACGTCGAACTACCCGAACAGTGTGCCACTCATTGTCATTGAGTTTCTGCCCCGCATAAAGAGTTTCAGGTCCCTTGCCTGCAGATGGTGATAAGTATAACAGTTAAGATCAGACTCCAAATTAATTCAATATTTGCCCAGCTGGAAAGGTCACCAAAATCAACCTGGTGCGATACAGACTAGGAGACTGGGTAAGGTGCATTATAACCTGCAATCAGCCCTCACAAGTACACCTTACCAGCTCAAAGGGAGTCAGGGTCACAAACATTTGTACTCAGAGAAGTGCTTTCCTCCTCAGAGCCAAGAGGTCACACACATTATACATGAGGTAGAAATCTCTCTGGTGCTATAGTACAGGACACTGCAGTATTAGAAAAATCAGCTGCATCAGCTGCTGACAGAAATAATTCTAGAGTGAAGTAACCATTTACATCCAATTTTTTCTCATAAAAATCATGATTTACAATTGTCACAATTAACTTCTTTTCAGAGTTAATTGCACTGGACTCCCAATACTTAACTACCAAACACCAGGCTGTTTTCAGTCTTTCAGTCTCAAAAATAAAGAATTAATACAAACACAAAAAAAATTATTAGTAATAAAACTACAGAAAGACTATCAGCACCACTCACCACCTAGCTGGTTGCTCTAAGGTTGTTTCACAGAGCAGTCTAGCTGTACTTACACAGCGTGCTTATTTTCTCTCGACTTGTGTCAGTAAGGAAAGAAGAACCCATTTCACTCCAAAACATAAATCTACAGTTGTCCTTGCAAGCAATGCTCCTGGAAAAACAGCATTTGTGCTACCTGTTTTCGTCCAATCTTGCTGCTCACCCATCACAGTTGACAGGCAATTACTTAAAATATTAATTGTTCAAATTAAAGGACTGGAACAGTTCACTCATGTCAAATGGTAAGTGAAGAATGGTGTGTGCTAAATTAAAAAAATGTCTAAGCTTATTTCAGTACAGTACTTCAGTTTTCTGACAGAGGTATATCAGAGAAACACAGAATAAGGACAGCACTTGTTGCTCATCAAGTTTGGGCTCACGACTCGAGATGGCAAAAGAGGAAACCAACAAGGAAAAGCGGGATACAGTAAACATATTAAGAGCAATGGCACAGGGATGCAATAAGGAACTAGTACATCTCAACTTATGACACTGGTAAAACTAAATGTCAGCTATGCAGGTTATTTCCCATAGTTTGTCAATTAAAAAAAAATCATTTTTAATTCAGATATTTTGACCAGTTTTCAGTGGACTGGTTACTATTAGGCAGTCCAACTCCACTGAGAATGAAATGAACACATCTTGGATCAAATCTCTTCATAAAGGAGATGTACCCACTCTGATCTGTGCTGTGGTATACACTAATAGGTAAGAGTAGCATGCTAAACAGCAAGCCAGAACTGAAGGAAAGGGGTAGGAATCACATCCAGAGACAACAGGCAGTCCAGAGTGTGCATACTACCTTATCAGCACTGTGGTAACTTCATCTTCCTGAGGGGGAATATGGGCGAAAAAGACAGCATTTCATTCAGCTAAGATATAACATGCTAAGGGAATCATACAGAGAAACACAGCAGGAGAATGAACATTGTGTCATTCCCAGTGTGGGATCATGCAGTTCACATGAACAAAAAGGCAGTTATTCCCTTTCAAATAAAGCCTACTGCTATCTAATTTTAATTCAGAGCAAGAGGGAAAAAAGTCCTGCCTTTCTACAGTGATCTGAAAAATGAAAAGTCATTGTCAATTGATAAGGTTGGGAAGTCATACTGCAATTACAGAAAATACCTCTTAGACAGGAAACTCATAACCCCTGCAGTTTCCTCACCTTTGTGCCAAAGATACACTGTACCATGAAGGCTTCTATCTATGACCTAGCTGCCAGGATTAAGTTCTGTCGAACCAGGCAAGTTAAAACTCTTCCTAATAGAGCTTTAAAAAGTTATGCTAGATTTACATTAATGAAAATATATTTTTTCCCAAAGTGTGTGTTACAAAAGAATGCACATGGATGACCTGTAAAATTAATGCCTACATCAGAACATACCAGATCAGTTATCGTAGTTCTACCCGGTCACAACCAAATAACCTCTCCATGTGTCTGATCAGGTGGCATCTTAAAGACAATTCAGAGCTTCCTGTGCAGCAACTGTGTTCTACATGGTTCAGCAGCTCAAGATGGCTGATCTCTTTTCAATTCTAGCCTGACAAAAAGGGAATCAACCAAAAATAGCTGTTTGGCTTACTGTTGCCATCTTAATGTCCACTCTAACACTCCAAAAAGAAAATTGGTAACAATTACAGAAGTTATCTGACTAGATCCACAGAAAATGCATTTTAGTCAGTTCAGAAATGAATAAATAGAGTTTTAGATGTTTCAGCTTTTCTTCCAAAAGAAAAAGTTGACTACAAATGTGATTGCTATCTAGTGAATAGTTTGTGCTAATGAATTTGAAAATTAAGCACTATGAATTCAAACAATTTCATGTTTACTAGTCCCTGACTTGAGCAGTCAGTATAATACTAGTCAGTCTAGAAAAAAAAACTTAAATTGGAGTGTTTAATACTTCATGCACAAACCTCCATTTTGTATGCAATAGTGGGTTTGGGCTTCCTTTCATTGAGATATCGAAACAATAATGCATACAAAAAAACATATCATATCAGAGAATGGCCTGGGTTGAAAAGGACCACAATGATCATCTAGTTTCAACCCCCCTGCTATGTGCAAGGTTACTAGACACTAGAACAGGCTGCCCAGAGCCACATTCAGCCTGGTTCTGAATGCTGCCTCCAGGAATGGGGCATCCACAACCTCCTTGGGCAACCTGTTCCAGAGTGCTGCCACCTTCTGTGTGAAAAACTTCCTCCTAATATCTAACCTAAGCCTCTTCTGTCTCAAAGTCCATTCTCCCTTGTCCTATCTCTATCCACCCTTGTAAACAGGCACTCCCACTCCTGTTTATATGCTCCAAGTACTGGAAGGCTGCAATGTGGTTTCCCAGAGCCTTCTCTTCTCCAAGCTAAACAATCCCAGTTCCCTCAACTTTTCCTCATAGGAGAGGTGCTCCAGCCCTCTGATCATCTCAGTGTCCCTCCTCTGGACCCGCTCCAAGAGCTCCACATGTACACATGAGAACAATTGACAGCAATCTTCAGTCATATTGAAATTCAAAAGAGTGCTCACCCAGTGAGGCATTTATATGGTCTTACAGCTAAACACAGAAACAAGTGTTTTGACAAGAGGAATTTTTTTCCCCACCTTTCAAGCTGCCTTGTGTATCACCCTACATCTATAGTAATGCAAATATAGGGGGAGGCAAAGCAAAAAGTAGCTGGTCAGATAAGACAGAAAAGATGTGGATCTACCCCTTGCGCCTCATTTATCAGAAAAGACAAGATACCAAAAGAACAAGGTAGCATTAATATAAGCTGGACACCTGGCAACACTATTCATAACACTTTTGATGAGATGGCAGCTGGGCATTAGGTAATTTCTGCATTTTATTTCATTTCTGAGTGAGAACAAGTAAGGGGCAACTTAACAGTGAAAGAGACCATAATATTTCTACTTTTACCATAACTATTAAACTACCAGAGTATGATTCTTCTGAATTCAGTGAACACCTATGTTTCACCAGCCTTCTTGGTCCTTCCATCACCCTAATGACATCTAAGAAACTGCGTATCACTCAAACAATCATTACCTCCCATTTTAAACTCACAAGAAGCAGGCTAGTGTGTACTCCTTCATTTCAGTGGCAAATGTTACCTAATCAGAAGGAGAAAGAAAAAAAGTCTCACGTCTCCATATTCTTTAACAGAATTAGTCTAGCAGCAGATTGAGGTTTCCTGAGCAAAGATTACTTGTCTCAGCTGCAGCAGCTCCTCCTCATGATCCCGTGAATCCGTTGAAATCTAGTTAATATTTATGTACATATAGTTCACACAAAATAAGAACTATACACTTTCAAACATGAAAAATCTCCATCCAGTCATACCAGGATGTTAATTTTTTATTTCTGTGTCAAAGGTGCAGTGCTGCTAGTTAATAGCTTGGTCCCAACAGATTACAAAAGTGTCAAGAAGAAGAATGCATCAAGTATCCACAAACAGAAAGCAGTTTATGCCTTTTGAACAAATTGCTTTCCACCTGGCCCCTCAAAACTAGCTCATTTAGAGCAAACAACTAGACTGACAGAGGTATTTAAAACAATAGCTCTGAAAACTTCAGCTGTTACCCACCCTAAATGGCTAACAGCATAAAAACCTCCCTCCAATGAAAGGCAAAGAATTAATCCTCTCACAGCTGGATCAAAGCGTGTGCCTCTGCCCTCAGTGTAGGCTGTCATCATCTGATCCCTTTATATGATTAAAACAGACTTCATGAAACAAGGCTAGCTTCATTACTGCTCATCTTATCCTACACTACAGATGAGGTCAAATATATCAGAAGAGACAACCAGAAAGGACACTGCCAGACTGATGAGAATGAGAAAAACTCTCTCTCATCACAATTACAACAATAAATAATTCTACAGGGGTAAACGATGCTATTTAGAGAAGATCAACAGTAACAATAAACATTTTATCTGCCTTTTTTTAAATTATTTTTATTTGAAATATTCAGCTGCTATTTAAGCTTTGATCACTGTCAGGAGACATTTTTGCATATTTTATACTTTGCTTAGGAATGCCATCAGCATCCCAAGGCAAGGATTTATATTCATTTTTTCCTCTTGCTCTGGGGAGAGGTGTTTAGGTTGTTTTCACTGATGTGTTAACAAAATGTGATTCACTGTGAAAAACGTGTGCACAGGCTTGTGAAACATGAGGATGAATCATGGAAACAAGTTGGATAGATTCCCTCAAAGCTTAAAGCAAACTGATCTACTCTAGATAGACTCTAAAGAATATTTAGATGTGACTAATTAAACTGCAGAGTTGCCCAGCAGTGTGACACAGAATAGTAATGTTAAAGAATCAGGAGAAAAAGAAGGAAAACTTTTATAAGAACAATTAACATTAAGCAACTATTTTAACATCATTTGAGGATACCACATTGAGATGCAATGCTCATATCTGCTCTTTACCAAAACTCTCCACCTGTTTCTCAACAAATAATATTAATCTTTTAGAATATGTATTAGCAATGTACATGAAATGATTTTCCATACCGTTATGAAATGCAGTAGATATTTCATATAGGAATTACCATACAAAACAAATCTTAAATCTGCTGTCTTTGAAAGCGATAGACAAGATATTCTAGGCCCAAAGATACTCAGCCAAAATTACTGGAGTTAAGTTTAAACAGGGCAAAAAGTAATGAAAAGAATTGAGTTTGAGGTTAGAAATGAGTTTGAGGTTAGCAGCACAGAAGCTGCTAAATGTTCACAAAATTGTATGGCTTCTTGAGACAAAAAATGCTCCTAAAAAGGACAGGATAAATGTTTAAATACATACAAGGTTCACATGGATAGCTGTCAGCTGTTATAGAGACCTTCAGCACAATTTTGTCTTGGATTAACACAATTAATAGAGTGAATTTTGTTGGTGTTTTCAGGCAGCACTAGTATGGACAAGGAGTGTTAGGCAAGTCTTTTTCTTGACTGCGATTCACTGTACAACTCAGGAGCATTGTTAATTGCTAGGAAACAACTGGAAACTCCAGACTCTCAGTACATTGCAGACATAAGTATATATCCCATTCAAATCAACACATTCACATACATACACAATTGTTTTGCTCATATACAGGTTTTAGAAACCAAACTTTTTAAGAAAACATTGGTTGCCGACAAGAAAACATTGGTTCCCAACAGACCATCACTGGGCAACCTTACCTGTACCAACCTTTCAATTTCCTCAAGGAACAGGACCATCTTATGACACAGAGCACAAAACATACACTTCAAGAAATGCTTTTAGCAGGGTTTAGAGAGAAGTTCTATTTACAGCTTTACATTATCAACTTCATTGGGAAGTTAGTATAGTTGAACATGGTTAACAGCCTACCAAGGAACAAAGTTTAATTATTCACACTCATACAGCAATAAAAGAGCATGTACAAAAACTTATAGACATCCAGAGTTTCAACTTCACAAGAACAAATGAGAATTCCTCTCCCACAAGCCAAACTATTCAAGTGCATTAAATTAATTAAATCAAAAGTAGCCATATCACCCTACTAGTTATTTATGAAACACATCTGAGTCTCTCTAGAAACTTGATGAAAAAAAGTTGAGTTTGGTTTTAACCATTTGGATAAAAACCCTTACCACATATATATTATATATATATATGTTATATTATATCCTTAATAAATACATATGTATAAATGTATATATAAACACATTTCCCTAGCTTCTACTATAAATACCCGTAACCTCATATTGGATGACCACTGCCTTCATTTACAGACATTCTAGCCAATGGATGTATTAGGACTCAGCATGGATTCAATTAGCATTTAACATGCAAAGCTTGTTCATATGGCTCTATAACAAGACATTGTAAAAATTACTTTTTGCATCTTCTCCTCAGTATGAATATAATTTATGATTTAACAATAGAAAATAGACGACTCAGTCACATACTCAGCACAGGTCATACACATGGCACAAACTGCACTTGTTCTTTTTTCTATCAAGGGCAGTGGCCTATCATCCTTGTTTGCTGCAATTTCATCATCATTGAATTCAAATATTTCTAGAGATTGCAGAGCTATTGCTTATGGTTACCAAAGAATATTTTTAAGACATCAGGAAAACATTTGTGCTAGTCAGAAAACTGATGGGAGATGACAATTTTAGTGTTGGAATTTTCTAGTTCTTCCACAGAAAATCTTATTGTGCCTCAGAAAGCAATCAGCTTGTTAAAAGCTAACATTAAACAAAATATATTTTTAATGTTTAAAAATATATTTTTTTCTATTCAATGTTTTAATCATGATAAATGGCTTTCCATTCTTATTAGGAAACTTACCCCTGGGCAGTTATTGCCACTCACAAAGAAAGTTATGTATATTCACAACCAATGAGGAGGTCAAAAAAGGATATGTAAGTACAAAAAAAGCTTTACCAAAAAAAAAAATCAAGCACTCACGCTTTTAAAATTAAGGTTTACAACAGCTTAATTAAATTCATTTCTAAGTTAGCTCAGTCAGACAGGGATTACTTTTGTTTTGTGCTTGGGCTGCAGTACAAAAACGCCTCAGGAGTAGAAGTAAGTATGTTTCTGTGACTCAGATCAGAACGACCGACGCTTCAGGTTAGGTGTAAAGAGCTCAGAAGCTGCCACACTGAAACTTATCTGCAATTTGCCTACAGAAATACGTGCACACATAGAAATTGGGGGAGCAGAGTTCACATGCTCTGTTAGTGCAGGTCAGACAGCAGAGAAGCAAGGAGCAGTCGCTACAGGCTGGGCCCGGCCGCTGCCCACACCAAGGCCTTGTAGCACTCTGGGCACTGTCTCACAGTGTTACTGTGCTGATGCATTTTGCTTTGAAGATGACAACACCTCAGCAATGAGTGAAAAAACTTGAGCATTTTAATCCTGATGCGCCCCCTAAATAGCAAATACCTACTAATTTCAGGGATATTAATCTAACAGATGCAGTCTGCCAGCCACTCACAGCTCACAAAACATGCAAAGCTTCACAAAATTTTTACCACAGGACATAATATTAAGCCAACTGCTACAGCAACAATTGTACACAGTCTTTTACAGACCACAATAGTAATGAAGAGGTAAAGAATCCCTATTTTAAGGCAGCTTTACATGTTATTAGCTTTCCAGTGATGCAGCACTAGTCAAAGCCAGGTGCAGCATAATGAAGATGGCAAGCCAATTCTGTTATATTCCTGAGGAGAAAATAACAGAGCCGGTACCCAAACCACACTATTGGACTTAACCAATGACTACAGGTGCTAAAGCAGGAAAGCAATCTGGTGAGCCCTCCCAAAGTCTAATGGCCATTGCTACTTCATTAGAAGGATTTACTTGAAAGTTAGAATTATCTGATGATTAGCATATAGGCTTTTTGTGGGAACTTTTTTTTTTTTTTGTGGGGGGGGTTAGGGAGAAGGTGGTGGGTGCTTTTTTGATGTTTTATTTGTTTTTTTTGTTGGTTTTTTTTTGCTGTTGTTTGTTTGCTTGCTTGATTTTTAAGTATAATAGTATCTACTTCTCATCTAAGTCTAAAAAGTAAGGAGATCAGAAAGAAATGCAAATCAGTTGAGATGGAGAAAAATACATGAATGACAGTACAGTGCTTCACAGGGATGGTATATATACTTATATTTCAGCAAGAGATCAGAGACCACTTTAACAGTAGGACAGCATGTTTGTTCTTCTCTTTCAGAACACAGAAAGCAATGGTAAAGAAAGGGGCTCCTCTTTCTGAAGATCCACTTGACAGTGGAAAGAGAGTAGAGTCAGAAGAAAATCCCAGTTTTTTGGAACTTCAGTCCCAAATATTAAACATTTAGGACAGACCCCACAGTCCTTATTAGCAGAACAGAAGAAACCTCAGCCAGAAACCAGGAGGTCATATCCCCGCCCCCTCCACTGAGTGACACAGGCAATCTGCTAACAATAGACAAGGGGAAGGCTGAGGTACTTAAGTTTTTTGCCTCAGTCTTCTCTGGTAACTGCTCACAGCCTTCAAATGTTTGTTTTTGTAGGAGAGGACTGGGGAAACAGTATCCCTCCCAGTGTAAGCAAAAATCAGATTTGTGACCACCTGAAGAACCTGAACATCCATAAACCTATGGGTTGCAATGAGATGCATCCCAGAGTCCTGAGGGAACTAGTTGATGTAGTCACCAAGCTACTCCCAATATCTGAAAAGTCACAGCAATCAGGTGAAATCCCTGGTAGCTGGAACCACATCCATTTTTAAGAAGGGTAAAAAGGATGATCCCAGGAACTACTGAGCTGCTGCTAGTCTCACCTCTGTGCCAAGAAAGATCATGGAACAAATCCCTCTTGGAACCTATGTTAAGGCACATGAAAAGTAGGGAGGTGATACAGAAGAACCAGCATGGCTTTTACCAAGGGCTAACTTGGCCAACCTAGTGGCCTTCTGTGATGGTATCACTGCATCAATGGACAAGGGAAGAACCACTGTTCTCATCTATCTGGGCTCAGTACTCTACAAATTGGAAGGATATGGATGATGGGTGGACTGTTTGATAGACAAATAATTGGCTGCACAATCAAGTCCAGAGAGTGGTGAACAATGGCTCGATATCTGGATGGAGATCAGTGATGAGTGGTGTCCCACAGGGGTTACTGCTGGGGCCAATACTTTTTAATATCTTCCCCACTGTCGATGTCATTGGTGTTGAGTGCACCCTCAACAAGTTTGCTGATGAAACGAAGCTGTGGGGTGCAGCTGACATATCAGAGGTCTTGCATCTGGGTCAAAGCAACCCTCACTACCAGTACAAGCTGGGGGACGAAAGGATGGAGCACAGCCCTGCCCAAAAAGATCTGGAGATACTGGTGGATGGAAAGCTGCACATGAGCCAGCAGTGTGCCATCACAGCCCAGAAAGCCAACCATACCCTGGGGCTGCATCAAAAGAAGCATGGCCAGCCAATTGAGGGAGGCAATTCTGCCCCTCTGTGCTGGTGAGATCTCACCTGGAGAACTACATCTACATATGAAGTCTTCAGTACAGAAGAAACATAGACTTATTGGAGCGCATCCAGAGAAGGGCCACAAAAATGGTCCATGGGATGGAACACCCTTCTTATGAGAACAGGCTGAAAGAGCTGGGACATCATGGAGAAGAGAAGGCTCCAAGGTGACCCAACAGCAGCAGAAAGGGGAGCTACAGGAAAGAAGGGGGACACTCTTAAGCAGTCTATGTGATAGAACAAGGGGAAATGGCTTCAAGCTTAAAGAGAGTAGATTTAAGTTGGACATCAAGAAAAAATCTTTTACAGTGAGGGTGGTGAGGCATAGGAACAGGTTACCCAGAAATGTGGCTCCATCCCAAGAGATCTTCTAGCCAAGGCTGAATCAGGCCCTGGGCAACCTGATCTAGCTGTGGATCTCCCTGGTCGTTGCAGAGGAGTTGAACTAGACGACCTTTGAAGATCCCTTCTATGATTCTATATTTATGTCAACAAATACGTCTTCATCCAAATACCAAGGGACAAGATGCATACATAGGATGTACATTTTTCATTTAAGGTACCATTCCCTGTGGCACTTGAGAGCTGAATGTGTTACATATAATAATTTCTAATTGATAGGACTATTACATGAACTATCTTCAAACTCCTTCTAACTGCACAACAATCATCATAACAGGTCCAACTATGATGACAAAACCATCAGGATTCACCATCTGCAGGGTTGCAAAACACTGCATATATACTTGAGATTTTGTTTTCCCTTTTCACAATCTTATCTCCTGACTGAAGTCCAACACTTTTTATAGTATATGGTGGCTAACAGTTTTTAAATTCTCTATTGTATCAGCCAGTATTTATGTCTAATTAGAACCCCACTAATTCTGAATGTTAGAGCAATAAATGTTATGCATATAAATTACAAATACAAATAGGAACCAAAGCATGCAAGTGAAAGCCTTCCATTTTCAGATGGTAAACTATGTATTCATTAGGTGTACACACTGGTCCCCTCTGCCTAAAGCAAGACGTTGTGGTGAGAAGGGTGGTGAGTGGTACTCAGACCTATAGGCATGAGACTCCTTTTTGCTGAAGAAACTATCAGGGAAGGATCACTTGCTTCTTCAAATCTGAGGAATTAGCAATGTATACTTCAGTGTTTAATGCTAAAGACAGATAAAAGCTTAGCTATCTCAAAGATGTGTCTTAAATGTGAAACAGAATAGAAAGCTTAGCTGCTCGTATCTTTTTGATTTTCCTGTCCCTTCAATAGAAATGGTCAGCAACAAACAGTGACTATGAAGCAATAGAGATGGTATTATCCTACCTGAAATAGTCTTGATATTTCTGGTCAATAGAGCATTGCTACTTATTTTACCTATTTAAGGAAAACTGTTACACTGATGACTGTATATTTCCAGGTTATACACAAGGTAACAAGTAGAATCTAGCAAAACACATTGTGGTAAGTTTTCACTGAATTGTCCTGTTCAAGGACTAGAGACATAGAACAGTTTCTAAACGGGTTACCTTGATTTTTTTTGTTTTTATTTTTGGCAGTTCTCCTCTAAGCCTCCCTTTTGCATCTTAGCATTTATAGAGTTCCTCATTTTTCCAGAACACTACAAAGTTAACACATATTCTAAATAAGGTTGAGAGACACCCCTCACCATATTTTCCGAGGCAGAAGCTGGGGCAAAGTTGTGTTGCCCAGAGTGTCACAGCAAGAATTTGGACACTCCTGTATAAATACTTCTTTCACTTCAATAAGCCTTGTAAAACTGAATAAAAACTGAAAAACTTACACTGACTTCAAAGTCTAGTTCTAAATAATTCATTTAATACCATTTAACCTGAATTTCTGCAGTAGTCACAATGCATACTCCCCAAAGATTTGGACTCCACTAACATAAACCTATCCCAACAATAGCAATAATACTTTTATTACTAATGAATAAAGTATGCTCAACGCCTTACATCATAGATGCCCAACCTTTTGTCTTGTCCAGGCAGCTTCAAGTGAAAAGGAATTGCTGTGAGTCACAGAGAATATATATATATTTATATAATTATATTGTTAAGGTATATAAATAACTGAATTTTATAAATATATATTAAACATTATTATATATAATTCAAACATTTAAAAAGGGCAACATAAGTAAAACTAGCAGGTTGGATATATATGTCTTGCAGACACCTCTCAATCTCCAGTCTACTGGTAGCATACACTGGTGCCCTTCATCTAAATTGAGAAACCCCAACAAGAAGGATGATGAATGGTACTTAGGCCTACAGGCAAAAGACTCCTTATTCAGCTTAAGATGCTATCAAGGAAGGATCACATGCTTCTGGAAGGCAGAGAGATCAGCAGCGTACAGTGAAGGATAGTTGAGGATTTACAAATAAAGATGAATCTGAGGCAAGTATTGAGAACTCCTTTGAAATTCAGATTTTAAATTCACATCTTTCATGTCAGCTAAGGAGTGCATAAAGGAAAAAATGCCCTGTGGGAAGAAGGGTCATGGATGGTAAAGCAAAGTGTATACAGCTTTAAACACATCCTCAACTCTTTATGCCCAGAGCTCTCCATGACAAACAGTGTCTAATATCCAAACTGATGCTCTTCCTCTCAAATACACCTCCTGAGTAACTTATTTCATAAGTATATCCTCATATAACCCCTGCCTATTTCATACAACATCCACATGTAAGTCTGTTGTATAATTCTAGTGATAGGATTACACTAGAGTATTAATTGGAATAAAAAAAAAAAGATCCTGAATCAGCTGAGGTCCAAAGAAAAGCCAGTACAAGAAACAGATTTCTTGCCACCAAGAAGTAGACTTATTCCTGAAAAGGTACCACTGCAGGTACCTTTTCTTACCCAACACAAAGAAGTTAATACCTGCTTTCAAAAGACAAGAAAAAAAAAATCTCTCTTCATTGCACAAAAAGAAACTGAACGTAAGGAAAGGAATTGGCAGCTTTACATTTTCTGAGACTAAGTGATGCTTGTGCATGTTAGTTAACCATTTTAGTTACAAGCTTTATCAATTCTTTTAAATGTGGTAAGTAAGAAAAGCAGTAGCCAGTATTGTGAGATAATAAATATATTTATATGAATATATATATATATGTATATATATATATATATATATATATATATAAAATCAAGTTGTCTTGGTATTACACATTAGAATCATAGAATCATTACGGTTAGAAAAAACCTACAAGATCACCCAGTTCAAACAAATGTTAGCTCAAGTTGTTCCAGAAGTACTTAAGCAATAAGGATGTTGACTATCAAGCAACCAACAGTACGCATTAGCTTCCAGCTAAGTTGTACAAAAAGGAGAATTTGATTAACAGCTTATGCTGGTCGCAAGTATCTATCATTTTCTTTTCCCATTGAAAGGTTACTGACAAGCATAGTCTGTTTTCCAGGGTGAATTTGTAATGACAGACTTCTACTCTGTGAAAAGATCTGTTCTCTGTATAGTCTTCTAAAAGACATACACATACACTATCACAAAAGTTCCTAATGCTATCTATGTAGCCTCTTCAGTTCTTCATGTTGCTTGTTAGGAAAGTAGGTAGAGGCTAATAGAGGGATGGGTAGAATATGCGCACCTCTCCTCCCATGTATTTTTTCCCATGATATTTTTTAACTCTAGCCAGTGAACAACTGGTATCTTGCACTGTTAAGCAAACCAATATTTCTGTCTTATTTCTAACCTCCACAGAAGCAGCATGAGATCCAGGAATGTTTATAAAGCTGTCAAGATCATACACTGAACAAATGCTGTAACACTACTAACGTTTATGTAGCCATACCATTCACATAAACATGCTTAGAGAAGGAAAAATCAGACTTCAGAAAGCGCCTGCTCCCAAATCTTGAAATCTTTTTCTTCAAGAGTCAGATTTTTATAGAAATAAATACGCAATCTGTGAGCATCACAGTACTTCCGATGCCACTAGGTTTTTCTAAAATAAAGTACCCTGCAATTCTCTGTAGGACCAGAGGTCAAACCTTTCTTTTCTTTTATCATATTGCAAATCAGTGCTTTAGAGGTCAGTGATTCCTGAACTATTCTTTCATTAGTTTGTGAACTCGTACCAAGGACAGCCATTTCCAGGTAGCAGTCTGATAGGAATCTGGATGGCCTATATTAAACTGAGGGCCAAGAAATTATACCTAGATAACTGTCTGAGATTAAACACTTAATGGTTAAAGGAACTTTTAGCATCAAAGCCTGTTCAGAAAACACTGATCCTGGTGTTCCATATCTGCATGCTCTGCTCACAGCTTGAGTCTTAATGTTCAGTTCTCTTTGATACACTTGCTGGGGACAAATCCTAGCAATGTACTTCAGTGTCTGGAAGACAAATTACAACTTCCACATTTTCTGCATCACCTACTCGGTCTACGCTAAAACAAGAAAGGGAAAGAGGGCAAAGGAAACAAGTTTGAAGCTCAGCCTATCCAGCTACTCTGTAAAGAAAACAAATAAACAAGCAAAAGCTCCAAGCCCCTAGCATTCTGACTAGTAAATAGAAATATTTCAAAATCACATGTAATACTTCCACTACTTGTCTAATGTGTTGGCCTTGTCCTGCTGCTCTGTTTCTACATGCTGGAGCTTCTGCATTTCATCCTCTCATCTTAGGCAAGTCCTAGTACCACTAAGCAGTATGCAACTCTTTTTTCTTTTTTTTTTTTTTTTACCCTTTTCTGTTCGGAGAGAGAAGAAATAATTAAGTTCAGAACTATTTTCACCACAAAGATTAAATAACAGGATTTCAAATTTATATAAGTTCAGTTCTAATAAAAGCAGTGTAGATAAAGTCAATGCCAGCTTGATTTTCAGAGGTGCTGAATGGGAATAGTAAAGCACACTGCTCTTGAAAATCAGAAAATTACACAAATATAAATATTCAATAAATGACAGAGCTCTGCTACATTTTATCTCCAACCTGGCAGGAAACAAAGCGTCCAAAAATCCATCATCTATTCACCCTAAAAGATCAGTTTTAAAAGCTAAGAATTTGCATAACATAGAGCATTCTTAAAATGAAATAAGTACAAGGAAATTTTATCTATGAGCCAAGCAATTTGCAAAACTCTGCAGGATACTAGGTCACTTTTAATATCACTTAGAGCCACAGTAGTAATTTTAAGTGAGTAGAGAGTAAAAGAAGTGCACAGAGTTACAATGAGTTGGAAACACAGGACTTCTAATTTCTCATTCAACTTCTGTAGCATCGCAAAGCAAAACAACTTCTGTTTTCATACCAGAGCTGACTTTTAATGATGTGTCACATCCAGGTACATGGTTTCAAGCAAAAAACAATAAAAAGACCATTTGTATCACAATACTGATCTAGGACAACCATCTGGATCAGCAAATTTAGTCTTTTATATCTATAGTCAACTAAGCAAGAGCCACACAGTAAAAAAACAATGCACAAAACATCTGCTCTCTAACCAGCACAAAAAATACCCCCAGAGCATGAACAAAAATCAACAGTGAAAATGCACACTGTGAATTTCCTCTCCCATGAGACATGTCTGATCTATGGAAAAATACTAGCAAACAGAAAATAATGCCATGCATATTTGATTATGATATTAAAGTGAATATTTGTATTTTATGCAAACATATGCACAGAAGAACTGGACCAGAGAGGTACTGGCAGAATATGGATCACTTGTGCACTGAGAAACACAATAAGCAGAAGTCTTCTTTGGTTCAGTGAACAAATTGGAAGAGGAGAAAGGAAAACAAAAATCACTTCAGGCTGATTTTAAAATGTCTTTGTTTTCTCGATCAAAATTTCCCTCAACAAGACAATTTCAGAAACACTTCTGCTTGAAGTTCATAAAATTCAAAGCTGAAAAGGGCTAAAGTACTCAGTCAATGCCTCCTCACTGTGGCATTCAATGAAAGGTCTGCCCTCCAGCTTCCAAAGCTTTTGACGTGTGTAAATTCAAGAGAACAGAGAGTTTCACAGAATCACAGATTTGCAGGGACTGGAAGGGACCTCTGGAGATTATCAAGATCAACCCCCCTGATAAAGCAGGATCACTACAGTAGGTTGCACAGGAAAGCATCTAGGAGGGCTTTTAGTATCCCCAAAGAAGGGGACTCCACAAGCTCTCTGGGCAGCCAGTTCCAGTGCTCTGTACCTCTCAAAGTGAGTGACTTTATCCTCATTTTGTTTTTGGTTTTTTTTGTTTGTTGTTGGGTTGTTTTTTTTTTTGTTTGTTTGTTTTGGAGCTTCCTGTGTTCCAGTTTGCACCTATCACTCCTTCTCCTGGCACTGGGCACCACCAAAAAGAGCCTGGCTTGGCCATCAGATATTTATAAGCACTGTTAAGATCCTCCCTTAGGCCCCTTTTCTCCGGGCTGAACAGCCCAAGGACTCTCAGCCCTTCCTTGCAAGGCAGATGCTACACGCCTATAACCACCTTCATGGCTTTCCACTGGACACTCTACACAGCACTCCAGATGTGGCCTCACCAGGACAGAGAAGACAGGGAGGACCTCCCTCAACCTGCTGGCCATGCTCTTCTTTATGCTCCTCTTGAGACTGTGGCCTTCTTGGCCACAAGGGCACACTGTTGATTCATGGCAAACATGCAGGATTTTGCATTTGCCCTCCTGGAACCTCATATGGTTCCTCTCCCTGACCTGTTTACATGCAAATGTACCAAGGAAGCCACTGTTAATGCAAAAGCACTTTCTACTGCCTTTGAAAACTTAAAATAGTAGAAGAAAATTCAAAGTGACAACTTTGAATTTGATTTATTTTTGCCTTTTTAGTAAAGCTGGCCTTGTTTTGAGTAGTGAATTGGACTGGCGGCTTCCAGAGATCCCTTTCCAACCTAAGTTGCTTTGTGGAAAAATTTTGTTCTATTGGTAAGCAGAAGTTTTATTTTTAATTGCTGGGAAAAAAAAGAATTTTAGAATAATTTTAATTTTTAGATATTGTTATAAACTCAATATAAAAATACTTTGACTTTTAATGTCATACTTATATGTTTGCCATTTTCATCATAAACACTTGCCAAGTTCAAACTAAATTAGTAGATGTAGTCAACAAATATTTATTTCTCAGCAAAACATTTTCATTTGAACAACTTATTCATCTAGTTCTTCCTGGCAGTTTTCTTCAGAATCACTACACTGAAAAATACAGGATATTTGAGAAAAGAAATTCTATTTAGAGTGAGTGTATGTAGAATTAATTACTACAGGTAACGTTTATGACTTATGTCTTTACTTACCCAATACCCTAATTTTAGTTTAGCTCATCTATTAACCAATATGCAGATATCAAAACCAAACACCACAAATCCACATTTATTTACAGAAGATCTTATTTACAGAAGATTAGCTTGGTAACTTCAGGTCTATATAAGCTTCAGCTGACTGTTAGACTTCTTTTGTATTTAGGTTATTCTTCTGGAATGTATTCTTAAACAGGTATAGATCTCTACAGTATAACATTGTATAGTACAATCTCTACAGAAATATGTAGTTATACAAATATCAGTAAACAGAAGGAGCTGGCCATTACTAAAATGGCTTTGGTTCTTATGGTCTTCATAATGAGAACTCTGTGCATGTGCTCTCCATGCTCCTCTCCCTGGAGGACTCTGCAGCTCCCCTGACCAAGCGGTCACACCAAGTTACCTGAACTAGCTCTGAGTGCCCTATTACACCTATTACTATAGGAGAAATTCAGTTCAAGCTTTCCTCAGCCCCAGTTATTAAGCATGAGTACTGCCATAAAGCCAGGGACTATCACCAGGAGGAAGCATTAACATCAATTTCTCCTCAGGCCCAAATACAGAAGAACAAGATGTATTACCAACACATCTGACAGATTTCCTCTGAAAAAGATAGTACAAGGACATGCTTCCCTCACAGTTCTTTTATCCCCAGCAAATACTAGAAACTACTTATAAAGGAAGCAAGCAGAGAAACGGCTTAAGTTTACTTACCAAGACTTTGTCTACACACATTTTTTTTATTTCCTTCTCGAAAATGTCAATACGTTTATTAATGTGACATGATTCGTAAATGTGACCACAGCTAATGTATGAAGTATCTGTCATGTTATACTCAGACTTGCAGTGAAAGAATAAAATTATAGCCTTACAATCTTAGAATCTTACAAGATAGACACTAATGTTACAAAGACACTTCCCTGGCTTTAGGCCAAAGACTCAATCATGCCAGTAACTTATGTAATCCATCAATATTCAGCTTCATGACAACAAAAACCAAAGCTAAAATAACTCTCCAAATAGATCTAGCACCTTTTACTGTTGGTATTTGGGGTGAAATTGTAGCACAAGGCTGGGTATAGCATGGTTTTCATTAATACAAAGTAGGTTTTCACTAGCTAATGTTCTGAAGTGAAGGAAGCTCGTGTATGTATGTCAAAAGGAAGGACAGGGGAATGTTAAACAAACAAACACCCAAATAAATAATAATTAAAAAAAAGTTTCTAGATGTTTTTGGAAGTTTCTTTAACTGTATTTAAGGGAGGAGGTGATATCTACATCCTCATTGGCAATAGAATGATTGTGCAGCAGAACCACAAGAGGTCAGAGCATAAGGAACAGCCCAGTCCCACCATGCAGTCTCTGTCACTCATAAAATATGTTCTATGACTGTAGTTATGAAGTTTTCAGAGACTCAAGCAAAAAGCATCTCAGTAATGATCAGCAAAGTTCAGACAAGCTTTAATTTCATTATAAGCCATTAGAAAAAATAGAAATATACTGGAGTAATATATATATTCCTAAAAAATTATTTAAATCTGTGAGATGACCACAGGAAGCCTTAAGATACAAAACCATACTCAAAAATTTCTCTGAAAGCAATGCAGACAATTACTAGGACAAAGGAAGACCCCAGCAATACTGTAAGAGACATAGTATCTTTAGCTTTACTGATACTTTCTTTCATGTCCAGAGAAACTGAAACAATACCACAAAGAACATGAATCAGCTGGACCTTACCCATTTGAACAGCATAAATAGCATCCCAACTGCAGACTACGTAAATTAATGAAAAGGCATAAATTAGGATCTTTCAATTTAACAATTATCACAGTCTGTCAATTACCCCAAGTTGAGAAAATTCTCTCGGTACTCTATCAGAATTTTCTCCACTCATCTATCCTCCCCATCTCCCCTATAAAAATTAAAAATTCAATGCATCAAATAAGGAAAAAAACAGCACATTTCTAAAGGCTCTGAAGAAAAACTCAACATTGTGCAGATACGCTGCAGAAGCCCTTGGGAATTTGGAATTTTGAATACGTACAAAACATATTCAAACTTGCTAGACTCAAACATACAGAGTTAGTTCCAGCTGACACCTTGTGCTATCCCGTCACTACAGATATATAACAAATAAAAGAAGTGACCTCAAAGGCCTTCATATTTAAATAGTCACAGACTAAATCAGAAACTTTTCTCTTCTGCTTACAGAGGCATAACAGAACAGAGAGGAAATCTGAAATCCCCAGACTCAAGTTTCTCTGGGTAGAGCAGGCAAACGTTTTTAAATTAGAAGTCTTCTTTCAGAATATTATGCCTACCTCTAATGGGTGTTTAACAAAGGTAAGCAGCTGCTTATTACTTAGAACATTAGTGGTTTATTTCTCTAGTGCTGACAGTGTTACATTTCCCTACAAACCATTGTTTGTAGGGTCACAGTGTCAAGGTATGGTTAGGAGTCAATATTACAGCAAAGAAATGACATGAATATGCTAGGAGGATCTGGTACATTCTTAAGGTATGAGTCACCTGAGTTTGTTGTTCTTCAGCTTCTCCAGTTCACAACAGTAAGGGTGGGTAAGACAGAGAGTGGTCTCTGTTTCCAAAATGGTTTTTCACATTGCCTCGCGTATCTTTCATTTCTGCAAGTTATACTTCTGATTTTTTCCAAGATCCAGGAAGAATCACAATTTCTATCCCACTAACAAAGCACGACCAGAAAAGCAACTGATTATGATGGTGCTGCATGAGCTCAGGACACACAGGTAACTGAGGAGGTCATGTAAGTGTGCAACAAGGTTTGTCTTCAGCTCATAGATCACTGGAATTAAATTAATTCCAGCTGCAGTATCTTTGTGACCCACAAGTGCCTAACGCATCAGGACAGAGGAAACTAGCTAGGGACCCTAAGAACAGACAGAAAAAGTTTTTTCCAGAAGTCACAACAAGACTGGCCTACTCTGAAGCAACACAAGCAAACTTCTGGCAAATAAGACTCAATATACCTGATGACCCCCAGCTCTCTATTCTTCTCATTAAAATTTGTTCACACATTAACTAGAGCTGTAATCAGACACAAATTTTTTATCAGCCTCTACAGACGATGGAAACTCACTGACAAAAATTACAGGCAGTGTAATTACAAGTACGCATCTTTCAGACACAAAAACGCCATATTAAAAATATGAAAAAGCCCCTAAATCCCCAGGAATGCTTATTACATTGCAGAGCTATACTGCTAAAAATAGAATCTAGTAGAATTCCAGAATTGTTTCTAAAAAAAAAAAAAAAAATATCGTGGATCCCAATTAGATCTTTCTACAGCAAATAAACACACAACTTTTTTTAAACTAACCCATCACTAATCTATCTTATACATTCCACAGGCATAACAAGATATTTACTGAGCCTTCCTGAAACAGTCCATCTCTTCACAGCAGGTTAAATGGAAATATCACAATGGAACTGAACTCAGGCTCAGACTAATTTTGGTGGTCTCATCAAGGATTAATTTTCTTTTTAAGAGAGAGAATGAGCCAACAATGAACTGGCACACGAACTGACACTATAGTGCAGTTCCCTGGAGAAGCAAGCAGAAAAATACCTTCCTAGAAGTCTTCATCTCATTCGTTACGCATTTCCATGACACTCTACTGACTTCTTTAACAGAAAGGTAGATGCATTGATTTCTTGGGCCTCAACGATCTGTACAATAACAGTGATAGCAAGTGATACATGCTTTCCTAAAGTCTGAAAATGACAAAACCAAACGTACAAAGTAAGATCAAATGAATTTAAAAAGTGATGCTGGTACTCCCTTAAAAAAATAAAATCAATGGCTTCAAATAGAACAGATATCATAAAAGCACTCTGTACTTACTGAAAAATCAGACCCTTTGAAGTCATCACACAGGCTAAGACATAACATTTTGAAATGCTAAGCAGCCTTTCTTTTAGCAGCCTGTCAACTTCAGCTGCATACATTCTCACCCAACCAACTGGACTTGAAACAAAATTTGATCTCAGTAATAATGTTCCTATGGAACTTAAGGTTTTGACCTTCCCATTCTGACCACAATCTTGATTTGACAGTAATACCTACAAGACTTGAATGTATACAAAAATAATGAAGACTGGAAGCAGTCGTCCTTTGTTTCCTGCTGACATGAGTGACTTAACTGAGGATCATACAGATGATTTCAAGTGTGACTGCACAATAATGAAATCTATACCTACAGAGTTTGTAATTCTGGAAGACATTTCAAAATTAAATAATCTTGAAAATTACATTTAAAAAATTTCAAAATCAATGGCAAAAGATAAGGAGAAGACAGGAGAAAAAATCCTGAAGTCTACAGGTTCTATGGTGAATTTGTTAGTTCCACAGGGCCTTACTATTACCATTTAGTGTTCTCCTACATTCCTTCTCTGGAAAATCTGAAGAAGAATGTTTTAGAATGGTAAACTAACATAGAAGGCTACATCTAAGACATTAAGGTGCACAATTATCTTTAAATCCAGGAAGAAGTCAATGATAGACAACAGCAACTTTCTCTATACATGCAGCTTAGGAATAAATGAAATGGTAATGTCTCTGTAAAAAAATTTTTCCCAAGCACTGTTGATTTGGCCAGCTTAAGGAAAGTTTATAAAACAATTTTTTCCTGCCAAATCAGTGCTTCTGGCACTGTCAGAAATGTCAGTATTTTCTGCCTTTGAAAATCCATTCTGAAATCACATGAAATCATTTGGAATTACCTGCTTGTTCCTGTAGATGCTGAAGATGCACCTGTTTTCCCCTTAACTATTTTCTACCCAGAATACGACAGAAGGCAGGGGAGGGAGGAAGACTCTAGAAGGCACAGTGTTTATTAACTGCAATAGGAGAGATGGTAGTCTGGATTATCACCCATATATGTTATGGCTCCAAGCTAAATACACATGCCCCCTGAAGACTCAAATCATCATAGGAAAGTTACAAATAGTAGTACTCCCAAACTTCACTGAAGATTATAATCATATCTATGTTAGAAAAAAAAAAAGTGAGGAAACTGGTACCAAAATATGACACCATGAGGGAAACTTGTACAATCAGATAGCAGACTTCAAGTTGGAATTAAAGACTCATTTCCAACTCATTCTTTTCTCAAGACTGCCTCAGGCTCAGTCTGTGACAGCACTGATATCAGTGGATTATTCGCAGCTGTTAGATATACTTGCTCGTAATAGACAAATAATCTATGAGTATCCACCTTTTAATCCAACTTCAACTTCCAGAAAACATGGTGAGGGAGAAGGAAATTCCCCAGTCCCTCTGGCCATCTTCCCACAAGACCATACAGAACAAAGTATTCTCTTGGATTACAACAAATCTAACTCAAGAGGAAAGAAAACAGTGCAGTTATATAACTTCCAGAATAAGAAAAGCTTACTCACGCTCAACTCTTGTAATATGTTGACATCCCCCTAGCGCTATTTATACTCTACTAGATCCTCTACATTCTCCTCCTAAAACTGAGAACATTTATTGATGGTTGTCTTTGCCACACCAGGGGCAGCAATTAAGTAACAGAGTTCACACAGAGGAATATTAGACTGGAAGGGAGCAAAGTGAATTGAATCCAGTCTTAAACTATTGTAAACACCCATGAGACTGCTATCTAGCTATGAAGTCCAGAGCACATACCTCAGTCTTGGATCTCTAAACTATTTCCCAATATCATATAATAAATGCAAGTTTTCCAGTAAATATCTTCTGATCTTTGATATCAATCTTTCCAGGCATCTACTCAACATGGCTGTTCCTAGAACTTGCAGTTTGTTATCTTCCCAGTCAGAAATACATTCAATGTGGACTGCAATATTTTACTGCAGATACTAAAATGATCAAGAAAACTATAAAAAGAAATTATTGCTTTCCTGCACTGCAACAGAACATTTTTGTGCTGAACTCTACATCTAAAAAGACAGCCACACTATAAAATAGAAAGACAGACCTTGTATTTTTAACACTCACATGACAACACTTCTGTCATAACTTGAAGTCTCGCTTCCCCAGAGGGAAATTTCTAGTTTGGAAGAGAGGTACTAGCCATGAACAAAGAAAATATTCTTAAGCCAAGGGAGCTGCTTCATACGCACACCTCTGGACAAATGATTTCTTCATTGCAGGTGCTTCATTACACAAATTGCATCAGGAATCAATAGAGTTGAAGAGTCTGAGCAACACAAATTTCTGTGTTTTACACAACTTTCCATTAACTTCCACAATTGCTCTTTGAGGACTTTTCAACATTTCATCCTATAAAGCTCATCTACCTTTCAAGCATTCATATCCCTGGAATTCTCATGAGACCTTGCTGATAAAAAGCAACACACTCAGCTGCACACCAAATATCAAGTCCTTAAGGATTCCAAATACATCCCAAGCTGCATAATCAGACATGAATGCTTCTCTCCATTGTACCTATATTAAAGCTACATCTGTAAAGACTGCACCTTTGGGGAAAAAGAAGGCTGGTTTGAGCTAAAACAGTAGCACAATAACCTGAAAAAACTGTAGTGATAGAAAGTGGGTGTTCCTGGTTCTGAAAGTCTCCCTTTCCTCAAAATAGACTCCACATAATGGATAGGGACAAGTTCTGGGCCTTCTCCCTGCTGTGTAAAGAAAAGTGGGTTCCGAAAATACATCATAGCCTTAAAAACTGAGAAAGCAAATGAACTTGAATCAAGAATACTACTCAATTGTCAGAAAAAGACATGACACAAGGTATAGCTAGTTTAACAACTGATAGTTTGGTGCTGTAGCTGTCCACCTTGACCAGTTCAAAGGAATGTCTGCAAGGTGAACATCATACAAAAAATAACCTAAGTAATGCACTTAGGTGATACTGGAGAACAGCTATTTCTTGAAGCAGTCAGTGAATACTACACAACAATTATTCTTCCAATATCTGATAGTCCTGAGTCACAACAGTCATTAACAATTTAAAATAGTAAGTAATATGTTTGGAGAGAATACATACAACAGAAATTTCTCTCTAAAATCCAAAATTAAATTAGAAGGGATGCAAGAATTTCAAAGCAAATACGAACAAAATCAAAGCTTGATAAAATATCTCTTTTCAACAGGTGAAGAAATGTGAGTCCAAGAACAGCACATGTAGGGAAAGGAAGAGAGGGATAACCAAGGATGCCCAGCGGGACAGGTCCTCAGATGGAAAAGGAATGCAGTTCTACATGCTCTCAAGTTTACCTCTTTAAACAGTATATTTTATAAATAGTTTTATTAGGTAACAGACAAGTTCCTTTCCCCCAACTTACAATTCTGTTGAGATTTCCTTTTTATTTCTTTGGTTTTAAGTTATGGGGGTTTTCATCCAGTTGGCTTTTATTATTTTAAATTACTTAGAGCAGCCAAGCCAGAAATACCTCATACAGGTTACCCTGAAGAGCCATCTGGAGACCTTCACATGATATATCAATGCATATTCTCAGAGTGTCATGTTACAGAAGTTACTACAAATATTGCAAATAAGATTTAAAAATACTTATCAAATTTGTGTTGCACTCAATTGCCTGTAAATCCATGTCTTGGTTATAAAATTCCATTTATGCAAAGCTTAAAGGGACTAAAATCAGTACAAAAAAGTGACCTACAAATGTCAGAGCTTTAAAGGATAAAAGCCTAATCTATTTTGGAATAAAACATAAGGATCAGGAAGACAGAGATTAGCTATTTCCGTCTCAAAAGGATAAAGTAATTATTCTTAACGATCTTGATGCTTGCCTGCTAATTAGAGATTGGCAATTCAATTGCTGGACACAGACTGTTGGAACTTATATCTGTATTTACACACAATCCCACCAGCCCTTGGATGATAATCCTTTGAAAAATCTATTCCAACACTGCATATAAACCTTCAGGCAGAAAGAAGACAGCAGGGAGATGTCAAGACTATTTTAGTTTGGGAAAGGCAGAATAGTAGAAGCGAGAAACACTTGAAGAAACATGGGCTAATTTTACATGACACTTCCCTAGGTGAAAAAACAATAAAAATCTCCTTTTCTTGCCCATAAATTAGCCTAGTTCAAGGTGATCAAACAAAGAACTACCCACGTTATATTACAAGGAACATATTAATGGAGCTGAGGATAAGAACTGCTATAGTAATCCTCCAATCCAAAGCAACAAAGAGAGCATTAAAATACATCTCTTGCTGGTACCCTGATCTCAGTACTGCCCCCATTAATGTCACATCAGTGAATTCTGTCCACTGGATTCTTGGAGAGATTTTTAGCACCTCACAAAATAGTATGCTGGGCATAACTGGGAGATGAGAGGTAGGTAGGGGAACCAAAAGAATCAATATCCTCCGGCCCTCTGTGATCTTATTTGTCTCTGCAATTACTTTACCTGGAGATCTGCTGGAAGATCTCTTAGCCTTCTTGGCTACAAGGGCACACTGCTGGCTCATGGCCAACCTGTCACCCACCCACCAGGACAGCCAGATCCTTCTCCACATAGTTCCCTTCCAGCAGGTCAGCTCCTAACACGTACTGATGGGTGCAGAATTTTGCATTTTCCCTCCTGGATCCTCATATGGCTCCTCTCTGCAAGTTTTCAGCTTCTCTGGATCTTACTAAATGGCAGCACAGTCTTCTGGCATGTCAGCTACTCCTCCCAGCTTTTTATCATCAAACTTGCAGAGTGCACTCTCTATCTATTCATCTAGGTCACTGATGAAGATGTTGAACAAAACCAGACCCAGCACTGACCCCTGGGGAACACTGCAACCAACAGGCCTTCAGCTAGATTCTGTGACACCACAGTCATCCAAGCTCTGCCAATCATCCAGTTCCCAGTCTATCTCACTGTGCACTCATCTACCCCACACTTCCTAGTCTTACTTAGGAGGAAGACATGGGAGACAGTCTCAAAAGTCTTACTGAAGTCAACGACACCCACTGCTCTCCCCTCATATGCCCAAATGGTCATGACATCACAGAAAGCTGCCAGACTGGTCAAGCATGATTTCTCCTTGGAAATCATACTTGATTACTCTTGACAACCTTTTTCTAACCCACTTGCTTTGAGATTACATCCAGAATAAGATGTTCCATCAGCTTTCTAGGGACAGAGGTGAGGCCAACTGGCCTGTAGTTACCCAGCCCCTCCTTCTTGCCCTTTCTGAAGATCAGTGTTGTTGGTTTTCCCTCAAGTCTCCAGGTACCTCTCCCATTCTCCAGAGCAATCACTTCTGCAGCTTCTTCAACACTCATGGGTACATCCATTGGGGCTCATGAGTTCATGTCCATCTAGTTTCCAGTCAGACTGCCTAGGCATCCTCCTTGACCCAGGAGAAGTCTTCCCCTCCCCAGACACTCTCTCACCTCTCCAAGGTTCTGAGATTCCTATCAGGAAGTCTTAGCAATAAAGACTGACGCAAAGAAGATGTTCAGTAAGTCTGCCTCCTTAGTGTTCTCCTTTACCTGGTCACCCATCAGCAGCAAGCCTAGTCTTCCTTCCTTGTTTTTCTTGACCTCTTTCAACATATTTAATTCTAAACCTTCCTAGTCCCACCCCTGCATGCCCTGACAACTTATTTCTTCCAAGTAGCCAGAACCTTACAAAAAATTTTATCAGCATAGGTTTCTTATCAGTAGTATACTAGTACCAAGTTATTCTGGATAACATTCTCAACACTTTCTAGATAGACAATAGTTAAAAGTCAAAGTCACAAGAGAACTGTAATAAACTTGTTCACCTTTATATCTGTTGACTCAGTTCTAATTCTGACATATAAAACATTCTTACCACAGTAGTAAAGCTAGGGAAAAAAAAAAGATTAGGGAATTCATAATGATATAACACTACAAAGCCAGAGACGAGGTAGATATATTCTGGTCAACAGCAGTTTGAATAGCTTTGCTTTTGCTTACTATTCAGCTGTCATTATCATCAATGATTGACTAGCAAGTTCTGTAGGCAACATACAGCTTCCTGAAAGTATACTGAGGTAAATTTGTACCAACAAAAAAGTGTGACCCTCTCTAGAAAGAGTCCCCAATTCAATGTGAACCTATTTCAGAGACCACATCACTGCTGCCTAAAAGCAATTCCCACATACACTTCTGAAGACAAGCATTCTGAAGCCAGTTAGTCAGTTTCTTCTATGCTGTAGAAAGGTATGATTGGTATGGCTCTCTTTCAAGCTACTCACATTTGCAATGTCAAGTTACAGATCATTCTTTACACAAATATTGCAGTCTACTTGAGACATCCAGAATACATTATCCTTTCAAGTTGGAGCCTTCAAGAATCACAATAGAAATGAAAGAAAACAAATGCATTTAAGAAAATAAAGCAACAGCCTCTAAAATCTGTATTTTGTTGCCTTTTACATGTTTGCCTTAAGAGACAGGTACTTTAAAAAAAAAAAAAAGCTACCTATTAAGATCTGGCTAAGATCTGTACGTTTACATCAGACTTCATGAGTCAGCTGGGTCAACAGAGAGCATCTGACAATGTGAGCTGTATTTTTCCTGCCATTTGTTTGCATTGTTAGAATGGAAAGCTACTAGCATGCAAAAGTAGACACCATATTTACAGCTTCTGAAGAACTGGACTTCCTCTCAGGACTGAGAGGTTAAATGCATAGCCCATTGCTATTCACAGCTACATATAAAGATATTGGAGTATCTCCTTTCAGGCACAAGTATGTTCACCATCACGCAGGGACAAAAGTAAGTCCTATGCACACAAATCCATATTACCATTGCAACATCATGTCAGACCTGAGAATAACGATAATACAATTCCTGTTTTGGGGGTTTTATTTTGGTCATTGCATTTGGAAAGGATAAGAAATAGGAGACAAGACATAGGCTTTCTATATCAAATTCTTCACTAATAATTCAGCAGACACTTCTAAAAACTGTTCAGGAGCACACAAAATTAGATGCAAAAAGAATATCACAATACATTGGGCTTCTAGTCCTGACTGACTGGCTTCACCTCTACTACTCCTCCTGCGTGATCTTCAGATTATCTAGGATATCAACTGTGACATACCTAATGCTAAGAAACAACAATATTCCATTACTTTCTTCTCAAAAGTACTCTGAAGTAGTGCTAATACTGCTACTATTTTGATAGCTTAACTTATCAAACCAACAATTAAATGAGTTCTAAATAAAATATTCATCCTCAGGGGCGTTAATTTTGCAAACTGACACAGGAAATAATTTTTTCTGCCTAGGCTAACTACTTCCAATATTCCCATCTAACAGGTTGTTAACTTCAAAGTAAGGAACACTGAGATACAGTGTAAAATAGCAACGTGCAAGTCCTGTCAATAAATCAGTATGGACTTAAATCATCCCAATGTCCCTTCTCAGCATCCTACTTTTTTCTTACCTTGCCTATGCTAAATTCTGAGGTAGGATTACAGGTCTCACCATTGCCCTGCAGCAGGGTCTGTGATCAGGAAAAGCAGCACAGCTCACAAGCAATGAGGAGGAAAAAAAAAAATGAAAAAAGAGAAAGGATACAAGCATTTTCTGAATTTATTGCAAGTTAGAGACATCATGGTAATCCCAAAAGCACAATAGTATCACCAGCTACTGAAAAGAATAGAACTGCTTGTTATTTGAGTGCTTTCATAGAAGGTCCACAAGTATTTGAAAGATGAGAGGCTGCGTTTCTTCAGTTGCTCTGAGGGTAGCATCTTATATTTAACATGGAAATTTGTGGATTAGTAGCTCATGCAAAGACTGAGAAAACAAATCTCAAGTTGTCACTCTTACAGTAAGCTTGGAATTTGCTTAAGATTCACAGTAGTGTATGCACCTAGTTTCCAAATTTATATAATCTTACCTTAGATTGATCAGATTTTGCTTTAACATTTCTGCTGCTCAAACAGAATACTTCCCTACTGACATACTCATACACATTTTAAAGACTATTTTCTAAATTAAATCAGGTGTGGTTTTTTTGTGAACTTGACTACTTTACATCATTTTACACTATTTCTTTTAAGCTTCTCGAAGGGTTGTTAACATTTTCTAGAAGCTGCTGCCGCCTCAGGCACATCTGTTGTATTCCATGAGGAAAGCACCTAGAAGATGTCAACATACGGTTTATTTACTGTTTTATTGTTTCAATTGCCAACTAGAGATCTTTTGGAAAAGTAAACATGATATACACTCACTGGGTCAGATGCCATATGTAAAAATGGGCACACACATACTAAGGGCTTAAGCATGTATCTCTACATACTCACCCATTCCCACACACTGAATCTGGATGTAGTGCTCGCATTAAATTAGGTACACGTTCACTCATCAGTTATGTAAAGTACTGAGAAAAGATAGCAAAGCTTTCATCTTGCTTTTCTTTCAGCTTCAGCAGTGAAATTACACTGAGTGGTTTCACAATCTGCTTCTCAACAACTAGCAAAATATAGCATGCTTTAGAAGAATACAGAAAAACAGACTATCAACAAACAATCTAATGTAATATGGCAAAAAAAAAGCACTGCTGAAAAATTCGGTTTTATTACTGTCAATATCAACTGATTTCAGTAGTTACAAGTGGAAATTGTTTCCTAATTCACCATCTGTGCTGCTATTATCTCTCTCACTGTAACACTATGAAGATGCATTTCACTGCCTAAGATAGTAGCTGCTAATCTGTACTGTTACTTCTGCTCTCACTCCTCAATTATTTTCCTTACAAGTGGTTCTAAAAACCCCCGGCCAATGAGTTCACAACAGCTTCCTAAATCCCTTAATTGCTCGAACAGTTATCCTTGCCATTCTCTAAGCAGCGTAAAGAGAGCAGCTAAATTTAATCAAGTATCTGAATATCACAGGAAATGAAAGCAACATGGCTGCTTAAGAAAATTATACCTGTTATATTCTAAGTATGACACCAGATGAGTTTCTTAATACTGGTGACACATTTCACTGCTCTGAGCAAATCATAACCTTTACACTATAGCTCAAATCAAATAATGCAACAAACTAACAGAGAAAAAACAATGCCAAACCCAAAGAACCCAATTTCAAACTACTGAATAAAAATACTACTTGGTAGGAGAGGAGAATAAAGAAGAGTAAACAGATCCTTCTCCTAATCCAAGCAACACACACTAGACACACAAAACAAAGCCAACTTTTCTTTTGCTCTCTAAACCTACAAGCTGTTCACATTTTCATATAGATAACAAAACGTCTTTTCTATAAGACAGCATTACTTAATGCAGCTACCACAATGTAACATCATCACCTGAATCAGCATTCAGAGTGTCTGCATACAGGTTTTTTTTTAATCATTTCAGTTGCTTTAACCAAGAACTGCACTCATTCTCTATTATTTAGTTCAACCTAAGCATTTTTTTTTTCCAACTAGCCCATGCAGACAGTCTCTAAAAAATATACACTTGTGGAAAGAGCTGAACATCAGAAAAAGAAATATTGAAAACCCTCAATTATCACACTCCTCTGAGATGTGCCCCAATTATTGCATGTTGAATCTGTTATATTCCATATTTGAAACTGATTAATGTTCATGAAACAAATACATACAGGGAATTGTTTTTCCCTGTTCATTTCATCCAAAGCAAGTATTTACTACTCAAAGTTGCCTACTCATCTCTGCATAAAACGAGACTCGCAGAAGGCTAGGACAGTACTCGTAGTCCAGACTTATTGCTTCCTTTTCCACAACCTGCTTATAAACTCTCTTCAGACTATTCAGATACTGGACAACCAGGGCAATTGTGGATCAAAATCAGTAATTCCAGTTTATTCACCATTATGACAACACGCAACCACAGGACTTGTTGCCTCTGCTTTCACTCTGAAAGCATTTACCTATTTCTGTATGTACAATGCAAATTAAGTTACAGAGATACACATCTCACAAAAAATCAGAAAAAGGGTGGCTCAAGCTACATTAACATTAATTGAGTTCACTCTGCATTAATAAAACACCTGGATTCTTGTTTAAGTTATTAGGAAAACTTAAACAGTGAATTTGAAAAGGTCTAAAAACAGATTAATAGTTGATGAATGAAAACAGCTCTGTTTCATACCTGAACTCTGACTTCCTCTCCCATTGCCCAGCCACTTACCAAACACATAAGAAGTGCAGATAAATATTAAAAAAAGAAAACCCAACAACAACAAAAACCCCTCAATTGGATGCACACTTTGTACATATTAGTTTCTTATAGCTCTGGGCTTTTTTTTTTTTTTTCCAGTCACTAAAGCATATTGACACCCAAGCTCAGATCTTAAAAGAAACTGCAATCTCATCCCATGAGCAAAAGCATTTCTCTCTTTTAACTGGCTTATCTATTAGTACCTGCTTTTGTGGCAGACCTTTTCTCAGAATCACAGAATCATTTAGGTTGGAAGTGACAACTTGATCACTCTTAATAATCCAACAGTCCTGCTCAAAGCAGAGTCAGCTACTACACATCAGTCTTGACTTTTCTAATCCTACTTCTGGAAGATCAGCCAGCCAAAAAGCAAGTCTTAATTCCATAGAGTTCAAGATGCAGATTCTGAGGCAAGTGATCTCTTCCTTCTCCCACTGAATAACTGAAGCTCCCTCCAGCCTCCCAGAAGTAGTGAGGAACTGCCCCTTACCCAATGAAGGGCAACAAGCATCCTAATTCTTCATGCCCTCAGAATAGTTCCACAAGGAAGGCACCTATTCCCTTTCACCAGTTATTAACTTTCAGAAATATAACAATAAAAAGAAGTTAGAAACTCTAAATTATACACAATGCAACATCTGTAGATAGAGAAACCTGACACACTCAGAAGGAAGACAAAGAAAACTAGAGGCAAATAGACAAACTGATGAAAAATGGGGTCTAAAAAGTCATCAGAGAAGTCGCAATATAAAATATATTCCACAATGAGGTATAAGCATACGTGAGGTACTACAGATAAAACACATGCTTTACACAACAGATGTGATGAAACATTTCAGAAAGTAGTCTTCCTCCTCTAGCAGATAAAAAAAATTGCATAAATTCAGACAGGAGTTTGTATGTTCCTCCTATCAAACAGCATCAGCAGAATGTGACATGCAAGAGGAATTTTTGCTGCCCAAATGCAACAGCAGATTTGGGGCTTTTTCTTCCGAAGAATGCTGAAAACAACAGATTAATAGGAAAAAAAAATAGCAAACTTGAAAGGGATAGCTGGATTCTTCTTCCACAGCAGATGGTGTACAGGATATAAATATCTGCTTTTCTCCATACAGTTTTAACTTGGAAAAAAAAAAAAAAAAGAAAAGAAAAAGAAGCTGTGTTTAGTTGATATCATCTACAAAATTATTTAACTGTACCCTCCTATTGTCCAATCTTTGATGTCAGCTACAAGCAGAAGGCCTAGGCTGTCGTCCTGCATGAAATTCTGTACTTCATATGGCTTTTCTCAAAATAGAAAGTTTTTTCAAGACATATTTAGGTTTCTCTCCTCTCTCAAGGTTATGTTTAGACTGCATTTTCTGCTGCTAACATCATATCACAGACACCTCTGTTGTCACAAGTGCTGGCAATCATCTGGCATCAGCAGAAAGGCATTCAGTATACACAAACTGCATGGAAGTGCCTGCCTTGCATCCCAGAACTATTCTGAAGCCTATGCTCAGTTCTTATGGCTGTAAAAATGTTCAGCCACAACTATCCACATTGGGATACTACCAATAAACAAACTAATCTGAAATTAACTAGTCTAAATCTAGCTTGGGAACCAAAGGAAATATATATGCGCTAAGGCTGGGAGAGTCTTTGCACTTCAGCAGCTCCTGAGCTATGTTACCTTCATGGCAGGTGCTACACATGGAGTAACTTGGCAGTAAAGACTCACAGCTATACCATTAACTTGCAAGATACTTGCTGTGGATTCCACACGTATGCCTGCCTAGGTGGCTTTCAAACACATCCTCCACATCTTTCCCTCTCACTGCCAGGTCAGTTTGAATGCTCAGTTAAGGGAGGAAGCCAGAGATACCAACGCAAGAACCAGTGTTCATAGAAGGTCTCAAGTTGGGACCTTGAAGTCTCTCAAGTTCCAATCAGCTGATGTGGGCAGAGCTACCACTCACCAGATCAGGCTGCTCAGGGCCCTATCCAGTCTGTTCTTAAGTGTCTTCAGAGGTGGAATCCTCGGGCTTGCCCAAAAGACCTCACAGATCAGCTTTGCAAATAAAGACTTCAGTTAAACGAGCTAAAAGACATGCTTTATTAATTACGAATAACGTATAGCCCAGGACTCTCAGTGGAGCTGCCTGAGACCAGAATACACTTGAAGGAGCTCTGGCTCTCTGGTGCTTTTAACTTCATAAGAGTAACCCCCCCACATCACTGCCGGTAAGGACCAATATCAGCTTCTGCTGAAGATCACTACAGCTGTAGTACAACATAATGCAAGCCAGCAGGAAAGGGTCTAAGTTGATTTTGAACTATTAAATGGTCATCAGTGCTCATGCTGATATATACATGATGGTATACATGAGCATATGAAGCTGAATTGTGAGTTGAAATGAATTACTTTCATTGAGATTATTTTTTCTCAAGCAAAGATAATCCATAAAAAAAAGTAATACGACATAATTAATGCCTTCATGGGGCCAGTTCACTTTTGTTTACATTTTCTTCCAGAGTAGCATCACAGTGCTGCCCATTAGCAGCCATTAGTAGCATCACAGTGCTGTATCACAATACCCATTAGTATAGCATCACAATACCCATTAGTAGCATCACAGTGCTGCCACAGTGCATTTTAAAGAAAAAACGCATATTGAGCCCTCCAAGGCGTGCATCAGACTCATCCCTCGCACAAGATGCACAGCAGGTTGTGTATCACTAGATGGAGCTCATTACCCATCAAAGCCACAAAGCATTACATGACTATAAGAAAGCACAACTTGGAGAAACAATGCAAGCCAACATAACTTGTAATCAGTCAAGCTCTTTAATCGCTTGTTTTCTTGTTTCAGTTGTTAAAAGTGGTTCCACATGTTCTTAAGAATAAATCACAACAGATTGATAGGACAGCAAGAGAGGAAATTAAGACAAAAATGTAAGCCTCCTTTCCGATATTTTATGTAATCCCCATAGCTGACTAATGCACAAATTCTTTACATAGGTCTCAAAAATTTGTTTCTGGGATTCATCTTTTCCACTGAGACAAGTGCAAATAATAATTTTTCCTTTACTAGATGCTTCTGAGATCAATTCTATAGATACAGTATATACACAAAGCAATTCAAGTTTGAACTGGATGCAAAGAGTTCAGGTCTTACAAAAATTAAAATTCAGTAGGCCAGATCTCTAAACAAATACATAGACAAATCAACTTCAGTAGCAACCAAGCATCTATAACTTCTGAAATCTATTCCTAAATGATCTGACTGAGGATTTTGCCAGTCTTGGGAGGAGATTCAGGTTTCTAGTTCTTGACTTAAATTATAAAAAGACCTCTTCTTAATACTGAGAATAGTAAATGGCTCCAGAAATGATTCCTTTTTAATCCTCCTAGAGAAAAGTTAACAGACCAGGACACAGTATAGCAAGACTTGTGAAAACTAGGGACTTATTTCTCCTCAGATGTTTTTTTTTTTTTTTTTTTTTTTTTTTTTTAATCAGAAGGTGAGCAGAGAAGAACACAGAGCCGAAAACAGGATTTGGTACTACTTTGGTCCTTCTCTTCCCCCCTGAAAAATGAAACAGAAGTTATGAGGGGAAAGAGGTTTCTAAAATAAAACAACTCTGCCTAACTCCACCTGATGCAGTCAGAAAGCTTTGCAGAGAACAGCACTTAGTAGTCAATGCACACTTTCAAGGTGCTCATGTGGTCTTGCAGGTAGTTTACTCATACCGAGTGTTTGATAGTCACTTGAGGAAGAAAGGAAACAATACACTGCAATAATTCAGTGGTGTTTCTACACTTCACACACGCTGATTCCTCTGCAAACACTCCTCAGTCTGCAGAAAGTGTAATTGATGGCACTTGAGGCACTTGTGACACCTTTCAAAATCTGACATCAGGAGACTGAGATGAGATTTCAGATAGTTCAGATAGATCTGTATTTGAGCAGAGAAGAGAATGGTGAAAAAAATCCTAAAATCGTGCTATAGCAAACTATCCACATAGAGAACAAAACATATCCACAAAACATAATGGATTAATTCTTCGTTTCTGATGTCCCTGTGTTTAAGAGCAGACAATGCAGAGTTCTGATGCAGGTGCAAAGAAAAGTTTCTGTAAAGTAATCACTGAGGAATCTGTGTACATAAAAATATCTTTCAAGCCCCAGATGGAAGTGGTGATGCCATAAAAATTAATGAGTCTCATATCTCTCCTTTGTATATGCTGCTCCATAAGAAGAAACTTATAATCTAATCCCTGATGCACTCTTATCCAGATAAACTTTCTATTAAAAAGTTGCAGTTGAACTCTTTGATGCTATCTTGTACTAGTGAGTTTTATTGGTTAGTTATGGAACTTGATGAAATTGCCTTATCAAATACTGCTGAATCTTCCACCTTTCAGTTTAAGTTCCATATACTTGGTTCCTCTATCTTTTCCCAAGCAAAATAACACCATCATCACTCTGAGAAGCTTCTGCCACTCACACCATGCATAGCCTCAGACTCTCCCAGGAATATGACTTTGTCGTCAACCTTTTTACCATCATTTGTGTTTTCCTTCAAAAAAAAAAAAAAAAAAACCCAAGAAAATATTACACTACCAGGAAAAATTTTCTATTATATCCGAAATTCACTAAAAAAATGTAAGTAGATTTAGAAGCGGAAAAATATTGAAAAGGAATACTGGTTGCATAAAATTGAGATAAACCTTTCATTACGAAGTATAATAGCAGTGAATATGAACTAGAAATATTAAGCATGGGTAGATTCTGCATCATACCCATTGTCAGACTTCAATTAATGACAAGGTCTCATGTTCTTAATTTAGTATACTATTTCTGACTTCAGCCATTGCCAGTGGCATTGCTATAGGAAACTCCACCAAGTAGGACTGGTGTATTCTGCTCTCCACATCAGTTCTCTTTCCAACCTCTGTTAGAGGTTGACTTCCCTCAAACCTCTATGATAAACAGTCAAAACTAACCAATTAATCCATCTAAAAGGCCAATGCTTTCAAACCTCAATAAATCCTCAACCTGAATGATTTTAACAGTGAAAATAATTACACTGTGCTACGTGTGTCTTATCAAACCATGTATATTCTATCATCCAGTTTTTAATCAGGATTTTATTAGATTTTTTTCCCTTGGCTTCATAATGTTACATTTTCTGTACCATTCATTATTTTGAATACTTTGATCCTTCCTTACTTTCTAATGAAGTCTTCGTTAAGCTTTAAAATTTGAAAAGCTCTTTTATATCCTTGTGTTACACAATTCCCTAGCATGAAGCATGAAAATAACATTCTGAGCTAGCAACAATCTCAGGTTTTCAGAAATCAAGAACTAAGTATCTGTAGAAGCAAATTAAATGCACAGAAACTAGGAGTGCTAAGTAGCTCTAAAATGGGCCAAGATTTTCTGTTTTCTCTCCCCTCTTCAGGTAGTAGGAATTTCTAGCATTGGAAATTTGTTCTTCTAGCTACAGCAAGACCGAAACAATTAAAAAAAAAGAAAAAGGAATATTATGTTTTTAAATGTCTTCTGTCTCCCAAACACTACCAGTTTTAACATCAAAGCCCACATTGCTGTGCATATTAATACTCTAATAACTAGCTGGAGACTTGAAGTGGATTTTGCTCTGTCTTTCCTCTTCTATGTTTCAAGTGAAACCTACAACACTTTTCCAGAGAACAATTTTGATTACCACGGTCTCCAACAGATTATTTTTCCCTTCTATTTCCTTCTTCTAAAGGCAGAAAAAGGGCAGAGAATAAAGAGACCTTTTCTAGTTCTTTATGTTCCAATGAAAAAAAATAATTAAAAAAAGACCCAGCAGTGCTGTGAAATTGAAAGAAAAATAAAAATGGAAGAGTGTGGAGAGAAAAAAAGCAAAATAGCTAACAGAAAAATTGTGGGGTTTTTTTTTGAGGAGGTGTTAATTTATTATTTTATTTTGGTTGTTGAGTTGAATAGGTCTTCTTTGTTCATCTTTAATTAACATTGTCAAGGAACACCAGATTTTAAAAATTACACAATATTTAAATATTACTACATTTTAGTCTCACAGTCAGTATCCCACCTCCAGTCTTCTGCCATAGTTTCTTCCAGAGGCACAAAAAGTATTCCATAACTCAGAAAATGATTTGAGGTCACACCTGGCAACTGCCCATTGCTAGGCATGAAGATGCTCAGCAGCAGAGACAAAGAACGCTCCCTGACAGGCTCAACCTGCAGCATGCCATTCTTCTTCCAGAAACAAATCCATTCAGACAGGAGAGTCACTCGATTACTTGCAGCCTAAATCACAAGTCCAGACTCGAGCTTTGTTTCTATCTCCAAGACAACTATAATCACCCTGAGCACTTACTAACTGTAATCTAAACAAATTCCAGAGCATTTAAGCTTCATTGGTTAAATCATTGAATCAAATACTGCAGTCTTTACAGTGCAGCATGAGGCACAGGGCCAGGGCAGGTGCCTGAATCAGACCGATAAGTAAGCATGTGACACTATACAGAAGGTCACAATGCTGTGGGCAGTTGGCCATGAGGAACATCTGCTCTGGGGTTATAAGTCCAATAACTGTATGATAACAGCTACTGCAGAAGCAGATACTAACAAGAAGCCATCTGTAATGATTTATTCATTGATATATCTCAGACTGAATTCTCCATCTCCACACAATGCCTAAATATTAATTTAGCTTTTTTCTTCCTGTTTTTCCAATTCCAAATTAATGAAAAGCTCAACGAACCTTTTAAATATATATATTTTAAAGTAAACAAGCTCACAATGGGAGCTTCTCTACCTTCCCAAACACAAGGTGAACCAAACGTTAGGCAACAAAAACATTTACACAAAAATCCTAGAAGTAGGAAGGAACACTTAAAAGCCATCTAGTTCAACCCCATGCAATGAACAGGGACACCTACAGATAGATAAGGTTGCTCAGAACCCTGTGCAAACTGACCTTAAATGCATCCAAGAACAGGGCTTTTACCATATCTCTGTGCAACTGGTTCCAAATCTCCTCTCCCATGTCTGAAAGAAACTCAAACATCACCTATATACCCAACTGTTCCCTAAAAAGAAGTATGCTGTAAGTCTTGAACAATCTTAGACTACAGCAGCACAGCACAAAGGAGAAGAAAATATTTCCAGATCGATCAGCATCTCCCAAAGCTGAGCAGCATACAAATTGTCAATGTATCACCAAGTATCATGGGAACACTGGAAAAAGTTGCAGTCAAGATCTTTAGTCCTCAAATCTGAGCTACACTGAGCATACACAACTTGGTTCAGTATAAACTTGCTTGGCTTTGCACTGCACTCCATTTAACGGTGAAGATACCCCTTCAACCTAAATCTCTTCTCCACCTCTCCAGGTATAGATCTTCAGCAGTAAAAGATATCCTACATAAAAGAACCCTGAAGAAAAGCCTCAAGTAAACTTCTGAGAATAGAGGGTGAAAAAAGTGTTTGCATTTTTTTTTAAAAGAAAAATATATCAGAAAAGTGGCAAAAATATCCCTGTCAGACAGAAACTAGTGTGTCAGAAACAAATAACGAAGAACACATGCATGATGTCCCCACTGTTGAGACATCAATGTGGGTGCTGTTCTACATACAGACAGCCAGTCCACATTTCAGCGTGCTGAGCAGAGCTGCTAAGTTCACTTTCCTATAAGCATAGTTCTGAATCCACATTGCTAAGTTCATTTTTCTATAAATATAGCTCTGGTCCCATGCTCAGATAATACTAGCATAAACAGACAAAAAAGCAATTGTGTAAAAATAATCTATAGGGTTGCAGTGACCCTAGCAATTAGAGCCATGAGGACAGGAGGTGTATTTGGTCTGTCCCAAGAACAACACACTGAAGTAAATTTTGGCTCTAGCATTTGTTCAATATAAAGTTAGCCAACAAATACTGGTAAATTCTTTTGTAACCAAAATACATGGATATCCACTAGAAACATTGATTCCTATGTGTTTGTTGGAAGCAAGTCAACAAATACACATGGATAAAACCTTGCTTGCAGACTAAATGTGCAACAAAAGAATTAAAATAGAAGTAGTAATACCTAAACATTTTTCCTGGATTGGATGTAATATTGCTAAAAATAAAAAATAAAAACCAACCCGTTCCACATAAAATTAACTACAAAAGGAAGAAGGCTGCAAGTCCCAACGTATCCTAGTACAAGATACTGGGATACAAGTGACTCTAGTACAAGATAGAACAAAAGGCCAAAATTACTTCACTGTTAGAAAGCTCTATGACTCTTCCATTCTCTAACAGAGAAAACAGAAGAGAATAGAATTGATTCTTCATGCCCCAAGTCATATACTAGGAATTATACTTAGATGTTCAGCATACCGTGTGATCATTTAAAAACATAAAAATAAAAGGTTTTTCATCTTCTGACCTTGTAACAAAGGACACTGAAGAAAGAAGGCAAATTATTTCTGCCCTTACCATCTTGATTGGCAAGATCAGCCTTCAGGAATTGGAGGCCCCCATTGGCCACAAGGAAGGCTTCCCCTGAAGTGCTTACAGAACACTTAAACAAGACACACAGGATCTGATGGGCTGCATTCAGCAGCTGATGCCATTACAGGGACACTCTACTTTTTTTGAAAGGTCTTGTGCATGGAGATGTTCTTCATAGGTTCATAATGTTGGAAAGGACCTACAAGATCATCTAGTCCAACCATCCTCCTATCACCATCCCTACCCACTGAACTACTAAATCAAATCCCTTAGCACCTCATCTAAACACTTCTTGAACAGCGCTAAGGATGATACCATCTTGAAAGACAGCACAAGATTACTGCCTTGAGACTATCTTGTTCAAGGCAAGAAGGAAGGCTGGAAGAAATATTAAGTCAGTCAATCCGTACAGCAGTGATGTAGTGATTAATCCTGAAAAACATTTCCGAACACATGAAGAGTAAGAAAATCCTGCTGACCAGGAGTCATCAGCATGGACTGATAAAGGGGATATCATGCCTGACCAACCTGATAACCTCTTACCTTTGAGGTGATAAGGTGACAAACTTAGTGGGTAAGCAGTAGACTTTGTTTACCTTGACTTTATTAAGGTGTTTAACATTATCTCCCACAACATCCTCACTGATAAGTTGACAGAGTACATTTTGGATAGGTGCACAATGAGGTAGACTATCTGAATAACCAGGTCCAAGGGCTCTTGACCAGAGGTACAAGGCTATTCCGAAGACAAGTAGCGAGGGTTTATACTGGGGCCAGCCCCGTTCATCTATGATCTGGATGCTGGGATAGAGTGTACACTCATCAGTGGAGCAGATAACAAAAAGCAGGGCTGAGTGGATGTTACATCAGCTGGGCATGCTGCAGTTCTGCCCATCTAGGTTGCTCTGAACTGGGCTGACAGGAATGGCAGGAAGTTCAACAGTGGTAAATGCCAAATTCTCCAAAAGAAAGGGAATGATCACAGGTATTAGTGGTTTCTTTTCAGTGGTTTCACTCCAGTACCTTGGGGTCCTGTGGAACACCAAGCATGGCATAAACCATCAATATGCCTTCCTTGGAAGCGCTGAAGGTCTCCTGGTCTGCATGAAAGAAAATGTCAGTAAGCCAAGGGAGGTGATACTTCCACTCCACACAGCACTGGTCAGGTCACATGGAATGCTGCACCATGTTTTGGCCTCCCCAGAACTAGAAAGACATGGAGCTACTGAAGTAAGCTCAACACAGGGCTATGAATATGATTGAAAGACTGAAGTATCTTTCATAACCGAGATGGGACTGTCTAGCTTGAGAAGGCTTGAAGCAGCTGGATCAATATCTGATGGAGGGGAGTAAAGAAGTCTAAGCCAAACTCTTTTCACTAATGCCGTTAGAAAAGATGAAAGGAAAAGGGCACAAACAAATTCCATCTTAACATGAGGAAAAAAAGGAAAAAAGAACTGGGGTTTACCGTGAGGGTGTTCAAACATGGGAACAGACTGTAGCATCTTCATCTTTGGAGACACTGAAAATTCAGCTGGACAAGGTCCTGGGTAACCAGCTCAAGCTGACCCTGCCTAAGCAGTGAAATTCAGCAAGATGATCTCTAGAGGTTCTTTCCAACCCTAAGTACTTTGTGATTTGTCATTTCTCTTCAGTTATCATAATTTAATGGATACATTAAAAGAAAAAAAAAAGACCAAGCCAGTTATATTTTTATTGCACTTTAGTGGAAATGAGGCTGAAAATAAGGCTTTTCAACAAAGCACATGCTCCTCCCAACACATTTCTTCCTTTGAGATATAGTTAAAGTAAGGATAATACCTTAAAATTGATGTCTCAAAAAAAAAAAAAAAACACAACAAACAACTCAAAACAGTACAACAAAAAAAAAAAAGCCAGCTTACAAAAGATGTTTTAAAGGTACCCTATGTCCAGGAGAATAGGTTGTTTTCTATAGTCTGTGAATCAACAGCTACTTTGCTGCCCAGCAGATCTGTAACTGTCAGTCATTTTCTTCCCCTGTTATTTTGAAAAATAACAAGATCACTCAATGAAAGTCCTGTTTGGTCTAAAAAATTCAGCTGCAGCCAGAGCTCCTCACATCCTTAGCAATACTCCATGCAATGCAGAAGTGGTTCATGCCTTATGTTCCCATTTTCACTGCTTTATGTTGTAGTTTTTAAGTAGAAATTATGACATCGTAATTTGATTAAAAACACTGCTTTTCCAATCTCTGAACAACTAACAAGGTACAAATGAAGTAGAGATCAGTAATTAAATGAAATACAAACAGAAAATGACTAAAAGCTTTACAGGACTCAACAAGCCCTTTTGTGGCTTCCATTCACCTATACACGCTGTTATTCTAAGGTGATTTGCACCAGATCACCTTAGAATACACACTCCTCACTTTCAGATTAGCACAAGAGGGATGGGAGTGGGTAGAAGAGGGTTAGATAACTCACCTTTTCCAGAAGCACCACTCAATGATGTTTTTCAGAAGCATTTTATATAGCATTATTTATATTTAAACTATGTAACCTAACCAGACATATACCTACTTTTGGTGCATACATTCATTGCTTCATCAGCTCCCTCAGAACGGCTTCAGGAGTATAACATGGAACATGCATAGGACTTCTAACCAAAGGAGAGGGAAGGGGAAAGTTTGTTCAAGAGGAATGGTTAGGAACCAGAGTAAAATGAGATTTTAACTGAAAGATCCTGCCAACAGATATCCACAACAATCTTTATTAACACATTATTTATTATTATATTATCTCATTGCAAACATGTAGTTTCTTCATGCATAACTTACCAAAACAACCTCAGCGGCAGGGAGCCTTGCTGCTTCTTGATTTTTTTTTTTATTTTAAAGTGAAAACAAAAATCCAAGCTACTCAGACATGCAAGATAAATTAATTCACAGCAGCACAAGCTGTATCCCTTAGTCAAAGGAATGGTCTAAACACCTGTTTATGAGCAAAACCAGTCATAAAAACAGCTGTAAGCAGTAAACAGGAGTGAACAACAACAACCATTCCCATCCTTTCCCAGACACATAATGACATTTAAATCACATAGCATCACAGAAGAATTGTATAGAGCAGATCGTAATTGACGTAATTACTTGTATGCATTTCTCCACTACATAGTGCTGTTCTGTAAACCCAAGTGTGTTAAAAGTAAACAGCTCTTGAAATCCTAAAGAAATAGGAAGACATTCCCTGCTGGAACCTTTTAACCTGTAGATGGAAAGAAAATAAGTACTTCAAACTTTTAAAACCTGAAATACATAATTTAAACCTCAGGCAGACATTGAAACAAAACTTTTTCAAGTTCCTTTTGGTTAAATGGGTTCAGATCAAAACGGAGATGAGAAACAATCCGGTTAAAAAAAAATACATTATTTAAAATGAAGAAGAAAAAATATATAACCACCAGGGAAAATATGTATTGTCATACACATACTTAAAATCTTACACCTGCAGATCTCTGACGGACCAGAGCAAAGGGGAGAGAAAAAACACAAGTGAACCTGAGTCACAGAAAACTCTTCTATTGAGCATAACATTAGGAAAAAAAAAAAAGAGAAGCACAAGGACGATTCCTTAAAAAGGCTTCAAGACGTCTTACTGAAGACAGTTTCTACTAACAAATCTTTCAGTGCTATGTATCTGTCACAAGCATGTACCCTGTACTTCTTTTCTGGGGTCAGAATACTGCAGTAGTTGAGTTGTATGTTTTAAATGTCTCTGGTTTCATACAGATCTGTGTGTTAACAGTAAGAGCACAGAAAAAAATCCAGTTCAGTTTGACACGTCACATTTAAATACTGTTAAAAAACATGTCTGCTGAAGAACTTTGGGGCTAAAAGTCCTTCTCATATAAACAAGAAATACATAACTCCAGATCCCAAAACTCAACATCCAAGGCAGCTCAGGAAGTCAAAGGATCGTTACTATGGAACAGCCTCTATTAATCATGAAAGATACATCAAAAAGATGGAGCCTATTCTAGTCCTCCATAAACAAAATTTCCAAAGCTCCCGCTTTGAGAAACAGATTCAAAATAAAGTAAGTGGCAGATGGGAAAATATTAGTGACCCAGAGTGTAGTAAGTCCCTGAAAACAAATCTCAGTTTAGCAATATTAATACAGGATATAAGCATGAGGGATACAGTGACTGCTTTCAGAACCATGACTGACATAAGGAAGGTGTCTATGTCATAGATACTTCTAAAAGATTAGAACAGTTGCGTATTTTTTCATTCTGTGTAGCTCAACTCAAGCTGTTTAATGCATCTTACAATCTTTTAATGGTTAAACCACCTTTACACTCTGTTAGCAATTATCTTGGATAGCATGTAGGCTGAGGTAACTTCGGTTTATCAGATGGAGTTGCAACAGCTAACCAAATAATACATTCTCTGTGCATTAATAAAGTAGCCTTTCCACCTAGCACAACTACTAGAAATTCAAGTGATGTCAAAGTTGCACTAATGGGGCTCTTGTTTTATCTCCTCATACACAGCATCTTGTCCGCTGAAAGAAGGGAATCAGGCCATGTGACGCCAGAAGCCTTTGCAGGTTCTGTTTCCATGTATATGGTCAGGGGAAGGATCTGCAAGAAACCCTGAAACGTTGCATATCAACGGAGAGATACAGGGCAGTGGGACTGCAGCAGGGAGTACACTGGGTATGGGTTTGAAACTATGACTTCTCCCAGAACAAGTCAGAATAGCACATTTTCTTATAGATGAGAGTACTAACTATGAGCCTGTGCTTCCTTAGATAAAAAGGCTTTTCTTATAAGTTAACCTTGGCCTCACGTACTAACTACACTTTTCAAGTACCGTTAACTCCGTAGCATAAGAACAGTTAGTGTTCTGCCTTCACTTTTTAAACTAACTTATATTTCAGACCTCTTCTAATCCAATGTAACAGTCAAAACTGAGCTTATCTATTCAGCAGTGGAACAGGTGAAACTCAAAATTCACAAACATTTCCATCTGCCTTGGTCTTAACTTCCTATGACAGCTATTACATTAGTGAAATAAGCTAATCTCCATGCATTACAGTCTTGGTTATCAAGTGAATATTTGCGGTGTAGAAGCTCTGTTTATTTTAACCCAGAGTTAGTTTGCATATGCATTGCACATTCTGTTCAAAAATATTAGACAGATATGCATCAACTCCTCCAAACATTCACTGTTCTAAAGTCAGGAAAAGTAATAAGAGAGAGATTAACAGACAAACTTTCTAATAAAATTTAATATTTTGTCAAGTTCTTCACGACTTCGTCTTAAGTGGTTTGTCTATTTGCAATGCTCCTGACTTTCAGCATCACCAAACAGCCCATTATTTCACTGAAGCCCAGGTCCTCAGCAGCTCACAGAGGCAGGTGACTTCAAAAATTAAATAAATTTTCACCATTTTAATCAAATTATTTGTCCACACTCCCTCACAGCAAGAGACACAGAGTAGAATAAAACTGAGATGTGACTCATACTTACATGCTCTGTTATCAGTAATTCCACAAGCTAGAGAAACATTAAAATGTGAAAACAATACAACTAGACGCCACTACTTCCTTCAGGGTCTTTTGAGGCTTTCAAAGTGTTTTTATTTATTTATTATTATTATTTTGAATCATAAGACAGGCATTTTGCAAGCAGCATGCTGGACTACCACAAGATTCCCTCATATATCCAACCTTACAATATTAGCTTGGGACACTGACATGAGAAAAATGGGCAAGATCACCATCAGCAGCACTATTCAGGTTCTATAAAATTACAGAGTACTACTCAGGAGCAAGTTGCCAGAATTGGCTGATATCTAATATAAAAGCAGCACAATTCCAAAAAACCCACTATGGCAAATAAATCTTGTCCTTCCCCATGGCGGATGAGTTGGACCAGATGAGCTTTAAGATCTTTTCCAACTCAAACCGTTCAATGATTCAATTCAAAAGCATTGCTGCCCGTTAATAAGTACGAAACAGGCAGGTCTCAAACCAAATGAAGTTTGTTAGAGAATTTACAGTATTTTCACATGCAAAACCTTCAAAAAATGCTAACTCAAGACTTGTAAACTACAAATACTTAGATGCTTATCATTTTAATCTTTTCACATAATTGCACTACACAAAACAGTAAAACCATCAGAAAAAAAGTCAGTAAGTAAAATTAAGGTGGACAGAAGTAGCCTGTTCTTTCACTAGTTATGCCTGACTACATTTGCACTATGACCAAAATGTGCTCCATTTAAAACTACAAAAAGACTAATTCAAGCATGAATCTTGAATTTCATAGTTTTTCCTCCAAAAGACATCCAAAATACCACAAAGATAATAATCTGAAATTCTCAGGTTTTTCCTATTAAAAATATTCCACAGATGTCAAAGTTCCCATTTTGCATTGGCCATCTACAGGCCAGACACTCACCAGACTAGCACTCCTCTCCTTTCTGTAGGATACACACAATCTCTCTGAATCTCTGAGCCTACAGAAGCCCTTGAACTCTTTCTCACAAGATCCATTCACAATACTCAGCTACAGATTTAAGAAGTCAATATTAAACATGTTACACATCTTACACCATTAACAACAAAATCCAGTGTTGGAGCAAAACTGTCCCTACATATACAGGATGACCCCTTGCATCATCTGCCTTTTCAATAAGTTACATTTCTTTGGATGTACTGCTTTTAAAGCAATGTACAGCAGCATTCATCACAACATACATCAACTGTGTAATACTGAAGCACTTCATGGAGGATGACATAAAGGAAAATCAAAGTGCTTTGAAGAAAACTCTTTCCTATGCCATGAAATCTCATATCAGCAGCGTATATGTCAGCTTCAAAATTATAAATATGCTTAAAAGCAAAGATTGGATTCAGTTAATTTCCTCTTTCACTTATTTACCAAGACTCAAAATGTATCAACAATATTTTGTATTTCTGTAAATCCTCCCCTAAGAGCAGCTCAAATAAATATTAATGAAAAATATAATCATTTCCATTTTATAGAACAGGAAAATGAGAGGTCCTAAGAGGCATGTAAATTCTGATGTACTTCTTAAGCTAAACAGAACTCAGTAGCTTTATTTTCTGACCTTTTGCTCAGACACTGGATATGTCTTCCTCTCTTATGAGTCCATAATTCTGAGAGTTTACCCATCCAAGTCTGCTGTTGAGAAAGAGAAATGGCTACCAGAAATCTAAGTTTTCCAAAGAAATAAGAGACTGTCTTCATTCACCTAAGACACAGGTCCACACGGTAACAAGAGCTGTCTGTGGAATTTTTACCAAAACCAAGAACTGCAGATTTACACGAAGGCTCAGGAGAATACTCCCTAGCATGGACCCAGTAGAAAAGCTGTGCTCAGCCTTTAGAAGCCATTCACAAGTGCATGTAGAAGGGACAGCACCACTCAGTGCACAGAGCAAGATTTACAGCTCTTTACAGGGACATACCTCAAAGAAAAAGCATTTAAGAAAAAAAAATAGCTACTGAAGAAACAAGGGAAAAAATGGAAAAAGATATAATTTTCACACATAAGAAACTACCTAGAACAGTTAAGACAGAAACAACAGCCAGAAATACTTAAATGTAGAACACCTGTAGGAAGATGCACTGATGTGGACTGTCATAAAGAATAAGACAATCGGACAAAAAATGTATCATTCAGTAAAGCATCAACTAAGATTAATTTCCAAAGGTGAGGGGTGTAACAACCAAGATGCAGCATTACAGTAAAAACCATCACTTGGTCTGTGGCACACAGGCACTGAAAAAGAATAGTCTGTGTAAGTGTTTCAACACTGCCCAGCAGCCATATTCTCCACACAATCAGAAGAGTCAAATAATGGCTGATAAACACTAGAAAAATAATCTAAAGAAAAGAGGAATATAAACACTGCGTAAGTCATGAGCATTACCAAGGTATCAAAATGACAAAAAAATAAAATGAATACCAATAAAGTTGTACTAAACAATATTGAGCTTCCTCTGGAGGAAAGTGGTAGAAAGAAAAAAACACAAATTGAAAACAAAGCAAAGGTAAGGAAGCCAATTAGCTTGTGTTACTGAAGTGTTCAAATATATGCAGAGCCCTTCAAGAGTGCTCCCCTGATGCACTTGCTTAAGTTACTTCCAAGAAGAGGAGACAGCAAGTATAAATGTTACCAGCTATGCCACTGAGTAAGAGCATTACAGTATGACAGTGACACAGCATCCATCTGGCTTTCTCCTAAATCTCTACTGGAAGGCTGACCATTACAGGAAAGTAGAAGCATGAACACACTGAACTCCTGTTTACAATAGGAAAGCTGAAAATACTTCCCTTCTAATACTTCTCCAGAGATGCATAATCAGCATCTTTAAGATGTTTCACAAATTCACTTTGCTGAACTAAACACTTAGTCAGAAAGGGCAGCAGAATACCAAGACTCTTAAAATATTTTCCCAATAAAGCAAAACCATTCTTAGAGTATCAGATTTATGGTAAATAATTCAATAAGATTGAAAAAAAAACCACTCAGATTTCATGTGAATCCATCCTACTCTTTAGCTTTTCATCTTATAGTGTTTGGGCCTGGTTTTGCTCTTTTAAAAAAATTATTCTTCTTTCTTAATCTGAACTGCAAAGGCTGTTTTCTTCAGCACATCAGTTAGCTTTATCTTCCTGTCATCATAGTCATCTTCATTCTGTCTTTCTAAACTCCCACAATAGATACATGCTTTAACATAAAAGTGCCTGTTCAATTTTGCACTGTCCACCAAACCCACAGAGCATCCACACACCCATTTCATGTCCCATCCCCCAGCATGGTTTGGCTAGATAAAGTAAAAGTAAAACTCAACTGAATGGCTTGCCTCTGCATTTCCAGTCTGTAATACAGGGAACTTGAAAGCTGTCATCTATGTTTCTGAAGAAGATTCTGGTTGACAAGACAAAAGTTTGGAAAAAGCAATGCCATAACCCAGAAAGCAGATGGAAAACCAGGAAGATCTGGAGAGCTCTTGCACTTGTAAATAGCTTATTTAGATAGCCTTGCAGCTGAGGAGAACCTCAAATTAATCAAGTTGTGTAATATGCAAAATAGTACAATGTTGTCATTAGAAAGAGCTGTCCAATTACTACTTAATAGAGTGCTCACAGCAGAAAACTCCCATTTTCTTAGATAGAGCCCAGATAAATGCAACTTGTATTCCCACTGTACTCCAAATGCTCCCAAGTGAAAAACTCTAAATGTCAAAAAAAAAAAAAAAGTTGAGCATAAAATAAAGCTAATAAAAAAAATCTTGACAATATTTTAGAGAAGGGGTCAGTTAGGTCTAAAAGCCACAGCAACAAAATGACTAGGTGTCAAAACATCCATCATTCTGACCTTTGTTTTCAGCAAATTCCGCTCTAAAAATAAAATCCAATATGTATCACCTCTAGCCAAATGTCCTAATATTTCTCTTCACTCAGTTTGTCAGTAGGCATGTAGCTATGATGGATTCTCTCTCCACTGCATGAGAGGGGATTAAGATTTTTAAGTATCATGAGGATTTCATCCTTCTGCAGATGGCTCATGCTGTTCAGGACTAGACTAGCACAGCAGTGTAGAAGACTCCTATTCCCACTGCACACATCAGAACTGCTGTAATAGGAAGCACAACACCAAGCCTTTCAAGCCCCAGACATCCTCTAATTTAAAGCAATCTCATTTGAAGAAAACTAACAAACAGTTTAGGTCCATACAGGGTCAAATCTGAAAGTACTTGACAGAGACCCACCACAGAGCAAAGCAGCAGCAGCAGTACTGACCAGTAAGTTCTGGACACTGGAGAAATGCCAGATTTGGAAAGGATTACAGAAGCACCTAGGTATAAGCTCCAAAATGAAATTCAGGACTTACAGAGGCACAAGAGCAGCACACAGGCTAATGATACACTTTCTCTTCTGCACCAGAAATGCAGTGTTCTGTGTAGCTAATCCAGTTTTTGGCACTGGAGAGGCTGTTTTAATTTGTGAATGTAAATTGAACTGTTTCTCAGCTGGGTGAAAAGCCATTTTTGGTGTGCGTGAGATGTACGGAGCAGCACTATTATCATAGATATTAAAACCTTGTTAAAAATCAAACAACTTTTTTTTTCCCCCCTGCATTATTTATTGGGAGAACAGAATATAGAAAGTTACTAGCTAAAACCAGCTATTTTCTATACCTGAAATACTGTTGGTGAATTTTAAGTGAGAACAGCAGCAACTGAAGCTGGAAGGAGCTGATGAGTTCTATGCCCATCTTTAAACCTGTCTCTAACACAGACTGACTTAAAAAGCAAGCCCTGACAACTAGATTTGCTTCCTGCAAGACATGAGCAGCGTTTAAACATCAGAAGGTAGCCTTGAATCCTTTTATTCATTCACTATTGCTCTAAGATCACAAATTATAGTTTAATATCAGCAGGGAGAATTACCGCCTTTCCAACTATCAGAAAACACTGGACCCTAACACAAGTAGTCTAACTTTCCAATGCTTTACAGATAATGCAACCAAAGTGGGTAAGGAAGTCTCTCTGTCCAGACGCTCTAAACTTAAAATCAAACTGCTTTTCAGCCTTGTCTGCTGCCTTCCTGTTAGCAAACTTGCAGCCTTACTCATAAGTACCATTAATGTTGCTAAACTATAATAGGCAAGAAGCTTGGCAAGAAGGACTACATCTCCAAACGATGCTGAGCATTCCCACAACCAGCCTGTGCTACAGGAGCTCCCAGAACAAGCACTGCTGTGCACCCAGCATGGCTGGGCAGTAGTGTTTCAGGTCCACACACACCATTTCCTACAGCTTCAGGGCACACATACCACCTGACAGCAAAGAGATGGTGATATCTATTTAATATATAGTCCTGACTATTTCTGCAGCCTTCACACTTCTTTAAATTATTAACCAAGGTCTTGTATCTTCAGGGAGGTAAATATCAATCATCCATTTACACATAAAATCACCAAGTTTGAACAAGGTCAGCTCCAGGTGAGCCAGGAAGAAATTAACACATTTTTCAGGGCAGAATGAGTATTACGATCACATGCACTGATCTCCTGCATAACACAGACCACAGCACTTCAATCAGTGATTTGAACACAAAGACTATAACTCCAGTTTGAGCTAGACCTTATCTTTTAGAAAGGCACTGAGTTCTGATTTAGAGACTTCAGGTGATGGGAAATGCACTATCCAACTAGAAAAAAATGTTCCAGTGATTAATTACCCAAACTGTTAAAGATGGGCTCCTTATTTTAAGTCTCAATTTGCTTAGCTTCCACTTCCAGTCATAAATCCTCATTATACATTTTCTGCTTCCAAAAGATCAAGAAGCCTACAATCAGAGATCTCTCTCCCAAATAAGTATTTATAGGTTGTCATCAAGTTCTCTCTTAACTGTCACTTTTATAAGCCCTCTATCCTAAGCTTTCTTAGTCTCACTACATAACTTAAACTCCTGAACTACACTTCCTTAGGTGCCAAGATCTCTTAACATTTTTGTAGCCATTTTCTGAGCCCTTTCCAATTTACAGGGAAGTATTACTTTTGACACAAAGATAAAAAAAAATGAAATCCTTACTTTGCTAACAGTTTCCAGTGTTACCTGCAAAGTAATGGTAATGACTGACCTAGATATTTCACTACTAGTATTTCCAATTTCTATTACCTATAAAATCTGGAAAAGTGTAAGGTCAACTGGCTAAACAAGTCCCAGCTCCTCTTCAAAAGCACTGCTATGAAAGTGAGCAATGCTCTTTATCACTAGAAGCATCAGTTTGCCAGAGGGTAAATTAAGTCATTCACCAACATAAGCCTACTTCACCTGTTATGCAAACAAATTCAGTTTGCTTCATCTGCCCACACCACTGTTCATCAGTTTATTGGTTCATCTACACATTTAAATGGCCATGCCCTTCATCTCCTCTTAACACTACATCCATTACATCTTCCATGTTCTTGATTAAATAAAAAAACAGTGGATATATAAAATGCATTCATCAGTCTGCCATCTTCCACATTCCTCAACTGCAAGAGCTGTTTAACGATAATTCAGGTTAACTTCAATATCCCAGGTTTTACTACAAATTACATAAATTGTTTTACATATCTGAAGTTACATCCTTAAAACATGCTTCTGCAGCAATTATTTGGTCCATGAAGGCTTAAAAATATATTTGCATCTCATACTACGCTTGTACGTTCATTTTCTGCTCACTGACACTGAACTACTGAGATAATCAACTTGCACCTTCATCACTCACACTCTGTAGCAACAGTCCTTTCATGCACTTAAATTATTCCTCCCAAAAACTTTAAACTTAATCAGAGAAGTATATTTTTATTTTTTAAAAAACACACATTTGATTCATATAGCTTTCCTTTTCAATTGCCTGCACTGAAGCTGCCAAATTAAACTGATTTCTGTTTCCTCATTTTCCAAAGACTCTTAGGAGTACATTAGCATCACTCACAAAGAAAAAAAAAAAAAACACAAAGACTTTCATAAGCTACACTACTCATAATTAATCTCAACTAATATTGTACTACATCATACTTGTATCATCTCAGCCATATAACACTGAGGAAAACATAAAGCATTTCTTGAATGCTATGAAGAAAGCTTGTGGCTTTTTAACCACAGATCCCAGGCTGACTCTCTTCAAATAACTCAGACACTGACAAATGCAACACATAGAAATAAGCATATTAAATAGAACAAGCATCCCAAGCTAGGAGGAGAAGGAACACTGGTAGCCCAAATATTTCACGGCTACCAATGCATATTTTAAAAGCTTCCTCTCTGGTATGATCTCTGAATGCTACCAGGCATCAACTTCTTCGCACCTCCTGATCAAAAACTTCATTACAGCACGCAAACACACAAAAAGAGTCAGTCGCGCTGAGAAATGGGTCACCAACATCAACGGAGTAACCGAGCAATTAGAAGATACATAATCAGTTACTCAATCAGTTTGCATTATGCTGTCCTAGTCACAGTACATGTACACAGGAGTCCTGGCTCCCCGAAGGCAAATAGCCAGTTACACTCTCAAAGAGGAGTTCCCATAATAGAAGTCAACTACTCATTATTTGTTGTAAATAGGAAACCAAGGAACAAGAATAGCTGCTTGCTGCCAGTAAATGGTGAAGGTACGTAAAGTCCCCCCTTTGTAGCAAATAACCGAAATTTACATTGGACTTCTCTAAAACAGATTTTTTGAACTGCAACACAAAAAGAAGACAAAAATAAATGATTTTCTCCTTGAATTCTTTTTCTATTTCTCACTTCCAGAAACCTGAACTGATCTATTAATTTTGACCTTTTATAGTTAGCAATTTCTTACATTGTTCACAGCTCACAAATTCCCTATTTCACAGGTCACCAAAGTCAGCATACATAGAGAATATGTATGGCACCTGGAGAATAAGATGTCTTCCAGAGTGCTAACCAGCAAGATACTGTCCCAAAAATCATAGATTCCACATTCCATTTGTGGCTATTCCTACCATCCACGTAAGCAGCTAAATCTTTTTCTCAGTATTCCTTAGCTTCACTGTTTCTGCCAGTGAGACATACCAGATAACACATCCTATCTGAAACTAATTTTCCATACACAGGTGTCATAGAGTAAAAGAACAAGATTTCTTTATGTCTGTCTTACTACAAGGAGAGAATGGGAGTCAAGAAAAGTCCTCTCCACTGAGCCTCACTTAGCCTCTCTGCTTAATACCTTCCCCACTGAAACAAATAACAAGAGAAGAGAAGAAGAAAAAAAACAGCTCACAGAAAGGGCTGCCTCTTTACAAGGGAGCTTCTGAAAAAAAGAAAAAAAAAAAGCCAAAAAACATCTATTTCAACTAATACGATAAGAAACTTACAAAGCATTACCTCACATAATAGCGACAGGGCCAATACAACGAGAAGGTTTTACAAAGAAAGAAAAAAGTAGAATGCTCACCTACCTCCAAGGACCTAAGCTCATAGGAAAAACTCCACAAAGAAGAGATCTCCAACAAGAGATCCTTCCTTAGTGGCAGTCAGCCCTAAAATGAGGTCTAAGTTCCGTTTGCACAGGTGAATTGCCAGCACCTGTGCTCCCAGGGCTGACCAGGTCTTTTCTCCAGGTGTTCAATCAGTGGTTTAGCCCATGACTCACCATTTGCCATACACCTCAGCTGCATACTTCCACTAAATGGGAAAGTTTCACAACATAGTAGCTCCAGTGCTATCAGCTTGCATCAGAAGACACAAAAAGGCAGAGCAACCCTCTCACGCTAGCTCAGAGACAAGCCTCTTTACTAAGTTAAGTGCACACAAATGGGAAAAAAGCAGTGAGACTTTGAGGCAGAAGAGTAGTGGGGACCTAGAGAGCCTTGCACTCCCTAGAAAATCCTAATTAATTCAGTTGAGAGTACTGGGAAAAGAGATCAGTTATGCCCAAGACAAGTAACTACAAACACATCTGTGAAGTGCAGTACTGGAGCTTAAGGAAACAAGTTTATCTGTAGACACCACAAGTAAATACCATGCTTTATCTGTGTGGCATGATAGACTATTAAAGCTTTCTTACAACTGTATCACAGAACAGGCTACAGCTATCAGGACAGACTTCAAAGTCCCACAGTTCTCTGCTGTGCCACTCATCCTAGAAATCTTCCTTTTCCAGCACTTGAAGGAAAGCTGGAACAGCTTCCCCAGCTTCCCTATGAGCTTTCAATAGACAGCAAGATTTCTATTTTGGAAGGAAAATTTTATCTAAAGCAACAGCTGCCTAAACGATAAAGCATCAACGTGTCCTCCCTCAGACTTGCTTATACTGCAATTTAAATTCTACAGGACAAAACAAACAAACAAAAAAGAAGTAGTAGAAAAGGCTGTGCAAACAAAGAAGGCCATTCCCAAATACCATGCCCTCTGCAAGACAGGACTAGGCCAGACAGAAGCCTCCCCTCCAACTGCACTCACCTACTGCTACATACAGCTCCACCACAGGAAAGAGAAATCCCACAACCAGGAGGAAGAATATGGCACTAGAGACAAACTCCACAGTCAGGGAAAGGAGCAGGGCCTACCTGTGAACGTACAGAAACTGGACAGACAGCTGCTTCGTTAGCACAACAATCCTCAGCTGCTACCCCTGCACCACCCTGTTTCGCCACTGCCCTAGATCCAGCTGACCTTCAGGGCTTCATTAGCTACACCTGCTGGCCTTGTCTACTTGATATTCATGGGGAAGGAAAGTCTTAAAGTATAGCATTTACTAGGGATTGTAAGAACAGAGATGCAGTGACAGTTGGAAGGCCCCAGCCTGTAAAAGGTCTGGTAACAGGACATACTGGAATGGTGTACAGTACTGCAGCCAACCATCTCCAAAGGTGAAAGACTGAAAAATATTGCCAGCACCTGCATGACAACCATGCTGCCACAGAACTGGGAGGGAAAGGTCTCCAACCAAGCAGTCACAGGTGGATTGCTTTAGAAAGACTATCTACTTTTCCACCTGCAAGGGTAGCAATTGGTGTTAGGGTTACAAGCAGAAAGCTTCAATGCCCTACCAGTATCAAGCAGATCACCTCTGTTTGGACTGTCCATACACAGAGTGCCAATTTATGTTTGCCCTGCTCTGCCTCCCCTTTACTTTTTTCTATTTCAGTAATACTACCAGAAGACTCAAAAATGCCAACCACAATGCATAGGGGATAAGCCTTACTTTCATCTCTGGGAATGGGATTTGGTAGTGTTTCTGGGGGGAGGGGTAACACCACACCAAAAAACAAAAACAACAAAAAAAAACAACCCACAAACAACAGACAGACGAAGAACCTGGACTTAATTTGTAGCTGGTAAACGTCCTGTATGATCTTAAGGGACTTACTAATGCTTAACTTAGACATGTATTTTAAGACAAATGTGCTGAAGTCAGTGATACATTCAGATATGATGTGTTTCTAAACACATATTTCATAGCTCAAAGGGCAGTTACAAGCAGAAATTATTAAGTCTCATGTCAGATGGGAGGTCAGGATGGATCATAATCATGTCTTCTGGCCTCAAAATGTATGATGCAAAGCAGATTATAATAATGCCTAAAGAGGTACTGAACTAACGTAGTGCACTGTCTAACAGCGTCTGTTTTCCTATCTAAGTGTTTTGCTCAAGATAGATGACTCAGAGGAAAGCTTATTTTGTTCCTGAGGTGTCTGATCACAGAATCACAGAACTGTAGGGGTTGGAAGGGACCTCTAGAGATCATCAGTCCAACCCCCTGCCAGAGCAGCTCCCTAGCCCAGGTTGCACAGGTAGGCGTCCAGGCGGGTCCTGAATGTCTCCAGAGAAGGAGACTCCACCACCTCTCTGTGCAGCTGTGCCACTGCTCCGTCACTGTACTGGGAAGAAGTTCCCATGCATATTTGTGCAGAACTTCCTATGCTTCAGTTTGTGGCCATTTCCCTTCATCCCATCACCACACACTGCTGAGAAGAATCCAGCCTCATTCATTTGCCTTCCAGTCCTTAAATATTTATAGATGTGGACCAAATCCCCTCTGAGTCTCTTTTTTTTTTTTTTTTTTCCAAGGCTAAACAAACCCAGGTCTCTCAGCCTTTCCTCATCTTCCTTTACCATCTTTGTAGCCCTCTGCTGGACTCTTTCCAGGAGATCCCTGTCTTTCTTGTACCAGGGAGCCCAGAACTGGACTCAATACTCCAGGTGAGGCCCAGGGCAGAGTAGAGGGGGAGGATCACCTCCCTTGACCTGCTGGCCACATTCTTTTGAATGCACCCCAGTAAAGTGAATTGTATCATTTCTGTATGGCATTGCCTCTGCTTCCCTAGGGCACTGCACTTGCTCCACTGTTACCATTTAATGCAATGAATTAGATTCATTTTGCACCAAAAGGAGAGATCCAGTTGCAAAAATACAATTTTGCCATTCACTAATTGTTTTTGTCTTGATGTTTCTCTCAAGCCAAGAATTTTGAAGTGATGTATGAGCGGAAAGTCTCATGGCACATAGCACTAAAGAGGACCAATTGGCCACCCGCTGCAGTTCAAAACTCCACAAGCATCTCCTTCCCACTCAACAGATCCAACACTGCTTTCTTCACTCAATATAATAGTTTACATAGTGACAATTCCTGTACTCTGTTGTTTGCTGAACACCAAACTGTAATGTCTGTCAGCCACTTCTCCTCTCTATGAATACTGTGAAAATAATATACAGGCTGAACTACTGCTGCTACAAAATATTTATTCTCAGCAGGAATCCAGTTCTTTGTTACATACTGACAGTGAATATTTAAATTACAACCTTCTAATCTTTCATTTACAGGATCTAGAGAATGTTGAATAAATTAAAAATAAAACGCCACAATACTCTGCCTTGACAGGGGATCTGACAAAGAACAAACCTTTTCAAAAATGTGGATTTGGTTTTCTAGCATATCCAGCTTTTATCTTCGACAAGAGATGTGCTCTGTTCAATACTTCTTAGGCCATATATGCCAAAAGCTAAACACTAGTTTTGAACATCTAAGCCCATCTGAAAAAGCACCTAGGACATTCTACTCCCTCACACTTCAGATTTGATTTGACATGTCCCTGCATCAGAAGAGCATATGGGTTGAGTAGACAATTTGGCTCATGAAACCTGCCTGCTATTAAAAATTCTCAGGAGCATTTCTGAGAAAAAAAATACTCACTAGATCTACAGCCCAGCAGGCATGGTCTTCATTCTGTTACTAGTCCAGGGAATAACTGCTTCAAAAGTGGAACTGCCTGTGAAGCATGGAGACATTGAAATGCCTTGATGTCCAGAGTTTAAGTGTGGGCTGAACTCATGGCTGAGCACAGGATCCCCACAGCTGCATACCAGCTGTACGCCTAGTTGTGAAGGAACAACATTAGCAAGAACAAAAAAAAAAAAATGATGTCACAGAGTAGGTACCATACTGTTTTGTCCTTCCTATTAAGAAGAAAGCATAATTCTTGCTCCTTACTGCCAAATAGGATAGTCTCCCTTTGAATGACTGAAAGCAAAGACTTGGGGAAAGGACACTGGGTACAAATGGTCATTCAACTGTCGGTCCTGTATCAGATTGTGCTGCATCTGAGGGATTTTGCAGGACAGTAATAATACTGGATACTTTAGCTAATGGAATCATACCTGTCCTTATGTTCACTGGGACTCCAGAACACTTGTCTTTTCATGTCACTTTATATACGTGCAATGCCAGCACTTGCTTCTTTGCATCAGCAGCCCAATTTTCATCTTAAGTTCCCCAACAGAGATAGAACTTGAACTTCACTGAAAGTTTCAGTCTAATTTGCACCTCCGCTTAAGGAAAGAGCTATTGAAGATATAGATGCCAAGTGCTTCTTCAGTGAGCAGTGCTGGACATAGATTATAATACCTGGTGTTCATTTTGATATAGGCTTATAAATACTTGCTCCCAATGCAAATTTATACTGTCAATTGCTGCATTATTTCTGAAGAATCAATCTCCTAGCTAGTACTTCCCTCCCACAGCCTTTTCCAGAAAAAGCAATAATCCAACTTAAAAGTATTTAGAGCAGTGTCTTTGAAACAAAACGTTTCAAAAGTAACATTGCAGTTTAAGATGTACTCCTGCACTCTTAGCACTCCAGCATCCCTGTGAAAAATTTTGCAGCACTGAGTCAGGATTCACCCATTCAGGGCAAGGAGAAACAAAGTCAACCTTAGCATTCAAAGTGACTGAAAAAAAACTATCCTGGGTCAGCCACTACAAGCACAACTTCTTGCTACAAAAGAATTAATGAAACAGGTGATTTAATAAATCTCAAAAGGCTCATTTCATGGCAAAAAGCTCTCATTCATCAACTCTAACACCCTTCCTGAGAGTTTGTGAGGTAGGCAATGTCCCATGAATGTTTAAAAATAAAAAATTTCAAATAAAACTTACCCCAAAACAACAACAAATACACTTAGGTTTTCTTGGAAATGGTTTCAGTGAGAGTAGAGATACGTTCTTAATCCTGCTTTGAAAAGACAGGATATATGAACACAGTCCTCTTGTCCTGACTACTTATGGAATAGTTAAAATAGCATTTTTTTCTCTATCTTTAGCACGAACAAATCAGTAAAATCATAGAAGTATTAGACAGACTGAAAGATCAAATGAACAACTGCCTCAAAAGATAGATAGATTTTGAAAAGTTACAAAAACATGCAGATCCATTAAGGTCAGTATGCCAATTGATAGTTGCACTCACTGCACATGCATATGCCACACAAAAGAGCGTTCAGCAATTTAAGTAGATAAATTCTAAAGACTAAATTTCTCCCAGGAGTCAGGAGGTAAAGAAAAATCACTCCAATCTATACCAAAAATTACATGCACACACACATGCTGTGTTTCTGAGTATGATCCCCTCTTTTATATTCAAAAGCTGCTGCCTTACAGCTTTGTATGTTCAGATGAAAGCAGCAGCTGCCAGAGCTTGGCTATTGTTTGGGGTAATTTACAAAAGGGCTGAGAACAATTATTCTCAAGGTACATGGGGGGCTCCAAAACAGGTTGAGACTGAGCAGAGAGAATTTGAAAGCCAACTTGCCACGTGTTACATATTATACACACGGATCAGAAGTGCAAGTCTCTCTCTTCTCTGACTTGAGAAGACTTACTTTAAAAAACAAACAAACAAATAAACAAACAAAAAACACCAAAACAAGAGTGTTTTATTCGCATGACCAGATCACCCTCCAATCTCATATACCTCTGATATTCCCCTACTCTTTTTAAGATCTGGTGAAAAACTGATTGCTCTCCATTTTTAGATATTTGAAATGGACCTCCTCAGAACTATAGTTTCATTCTTACTTTTAGAACCTCCACCATTGAAAAGTAGCAGTTAAGAATGAGAAGCAATCTCCTCTGTCTTGCCACATATAATTTAGTCTCTTCTGATACATGATATTTTTCCTCTGCAGTGCCTCCATGCCTCTCTTACCTATGCTATATCCTTTCAAACCTCATCCAATAACACACTTCATTCTGTCATAAAGGAGGCACATAATGATTACTGCGGTCCTGATGGAAATTAAAAAAGGAATGCTGCCTTTTTGTCCCAGGAAGAAGGATCAGATTCCCATTACATGTGTGGCATTGAGCCCTGTATACGTATATATACATTGATATATGTATGTATGTGGTTATACACACACGAGTATGTATGTGCATGTGTGTGCATAATCAAATGGCAGTCATGATAGTTAGAGTTAAAGCCAGTAACACCTTGAGTGTATGTACATGATCAATAATCACATGCTCATTCATGTATAAACAAACAATAATTATTATTTCAAAAAGAAATGACAGGAAGAACACACTTCACTGTCATCTAACATTCCAAGATGGGAACCCAACGTTACTGTGAGGTTCAACGGCAGTGGTGTTTCGCTCATCTCATGCTGATGCCAAGGAAAGGAAAAGACACAATTCTGGATGCTTCCCCAAGTGTGAAGATTAAAGACACCTGAAATGGCATTCAGTCACAGCTGAGATAACATTACCCAGTATGTAAACCAATAGGGAACTACACTGATGTAAATCTCAGAAGACCCTTTTACAGGGTAAACAGATGATAATGTAGATTTCACTACTGCTATGGCACAGTTAACAGTCCTTGTCTTAGAGGTTTTTTTTATGTATAGGTTAATTTTTTGTTCTTTAGACATAAGCAGATTTTATCTTGTCATAGTATATTGCTATGTACTTCTTATAGCAACTAATCCTGTTGAAATGCTTACAAGCATAACTCCCCTTCTGTTGTTCTCAAGTAATGCTCAAAACTTGGCTCAGAACAATAACAAACACAAGAAAACCCTCACATCTATTTAAATTGATTTTACTCTATCACATATTGCTTACTATAGCAAAAATAAGAACAGTGTTATATACAGGCAGCATAGTAAAATAAGCATGATCACCAAGAGAACATGCTTTCAGTAGTATTGAGAAACCCAAGTAAGCAAACTTCAGCTTTTGCAGACTCTAACAGTTAAAATTAAATATTAATTTACCAGTAGCAAAAAGCTAAGTTTTAAAACTCTGTGCTGCTAAGAAGCATTAAAATGTTCAGAACAAGATCAGAGTGCAGTGAACATAAGGTAACTATTCCAATGTGTAACAATGAAAGAAGAAAAACACACAGGGGCAACGTAACAAAGCAAGTAACCTGTTACACAGCCTGCAGATTTTTCGGCCATCCAGAATAGTGAGACATAAAATCATGTGCAAGAGCAATATCATTTATTATTGATAACCTTGCTGTTCTGCCCTAATTATTCTGTCATTTTTATGGAAATTACGACCAAATCTGAAGTACAGTGCATAAATCCCAATCCTATAAAACAGTACATGCTTACAACAGTCCAGTTATTGTTGTTATAAGAGGCTGAGCATTTGTTTCATTTTTATTTAAGGAGCAGGCCTATCATTTCTCACTGTTTCTGATGACACAGGCAGAGGTGTAAGAAACACAGTTATCTTTTTCAATACGCTCTTATGGAAACTATCTAGAAATCCTGGCAATTTGGAAGAGAGGAAAAGAGAAAACTGCCAATGATGTTCTTGCATATCATTGTGAGATTTGATCATTTTATTATATAACACTGAATACATTTCATTCTTGTAAATATATCCATTTCTTTCTGCTCATATATGGTCATTTTCTTCACTTCAGTTTAGACTCTCCTCTTTTACAGTTTATAAGTAAGCCATTTTATATCAAACTACTGTTACTGTATTTAAGTAACCTCATTAAAAATCACATTTATCCCATACATATTGATTTATTTCAAGGAAGGAATTGACACAGATAAAAGGGAAAAAATTGCCTGCCTTGATTCCACTGAATTGCACCAGCAGGACAACCTGATCTTTAATATGGAAAACATTACACTTTACAGAAGTTTATTACTGTAATGTTATGAGTAATAAGTGAGAATTCATTATTCTTTCATAACTACTGAATTTGTTTGCACAGTATCTTTGAAGTGATTATATCAGATCCATTACAGAAATTTGTGAATTCAGATCCTGAAGCCTTCTGACATGCAGGTGACTACCATTAATTACACATTCCTGGGAAGTTGAAATATAGGTAAATAAATTACTTGCCCAGTCTTGTTACTGCAGAATATTGCAGAAACAATTATTATTATCTGGAGGATCTTATGTGATGGTGATTTGAGAAGTCTATCCATCTCTCAATGAGAAATGTCACAGCAATGCTTGCGATGATCAGCCAGAAGGTGCAGGTGGTTCTGAATTGCCCAATGAAGGGGCCTTAGCTCATAGCTCTGAACTATACTCTAGTACAGCTTAGTCCTCTCCAATGACAGCAGAGAAACCGAGTCTCAACAGACTAAAATTCTGACTACATTTAATAACTAGACTAAATGTAAAAGCCTGTATACACTCTCTGTGCCTTTTACTCTTGTACACATTTGGATCATTTTATCTTCAGTGCAGATTCTGTCTCCAAGTTGACCAGTAAAAATATGCACCTGCTTACACGTGGATAATATTCTCATCAGCAAGAACTGAAACCAGGATTTTCTGTGTCCAGAACAGAGGTGCATAATGCAAAAATAGAGAAGGTAATATCCTTTGTTCTGAGAGCATAAAGATGTTTTTACAAAAGTCTGGCTGGATTACATACATATTATGTCAACATACTTGAACTCCTATAATTTTAGAACAGATATCAAGTTTCTTGATGTGAATTGGTTCACCTATCTAAACTGATTTTCTAAGCATCTTCATCCTTTCTTAATGCAAATGTAATGGTTTCTCCTGTCTGTGAACATGTAAGAGATGCACAACACACTGGAAGCAAGGTAGGACAGGGGAGTCATATCTGGGATGCTAGATGCAATCACTATCCATTGTGGAGATCTTAGAAGCTATAGAGAGAATTCTCAGAGCTTGCAAAATGAAATGTAGGACCCTCAGAAACATTTAATTATCCTTTCTGAGACAGTTAAAGCAGACTCAAACTTCCCTACAATCTTTGAAGCCTAGGGATCAAGGCTTGGTTTGGTTTCAATTTTGTATTTGTAGCTGTGGAAACAATATGCTAACAAGTTTGTTAAGTTTGTTAGAACTTCAGATCATTTTTCTTTAGAGAAAGCTCATCTTGAAATTTGGCTCCAATTTTGTGAAGGAATGAGAAAAGACAGGTTTTACACTAGATCTGTTCAAGTTTCAAGATTTTCTTGGATGAAAAAGATCTTGGAACTGTGGTCACCTGAGGCAGAATTTTGATGTATTTTTTTTCGAATACTTCTACAATTAAGAGTTGATGGGTATTGTTTTACTCAAAACACTTCAATTTCAATTGAATTCAATTGCCTACCTGTGCAACCTGGTGTAGGGAGCCTGCTTTGGTGGGAGGGTTGGACTAGATGATCTCTAGTGTCCCTTCCAACCCCTACAGTTCTGATTCTGTGATAAATGCAGTCTGAAAAGTAGTAAAGTATCTTCCCTTTAACCAGTGTACAGCCTGTAAAGTAGCACAGTAAGTAAGAATGTACAATCTTTCACTGCAGTCAGACTTTCACCTCTACTAAAAATTGTCAAGTAGCAGCAGAGCTGAATAGCCACAACAAAGCTTCTCCTTGGTGTCAAAAGTCTTCAGATAATGGTGGTGTGTAAGGGCAGGGCTGAAAACTCATAATGTCACTGCAACTGCTTCTGCATAAAATGACTTCACACTGTGTCCTTCAGTAATTCTATGGGAATAGCAATGCCACAACTACTGTAGTATCCTAAGGACGAAATCATCAGCATATAATAATGCTCCAAAGATGAAAGAAGTCCTAAGAAGAACTAAGAAAGGATTTTTAATTTCATCTCACTGAACCAAATATCCTTTTTTTTGCTGTGACAAAAGATGCCAAAATGAAATTATGTATTACCTTACCTGATTGCAGATAAAGCCACCATTCCCACTCAAAAAGGAAAACAATTATTATTTTACCGTACATCCCTTCTTTAATTTATTGTAACTGCAGTTCTGCATGCCCTTCTTTTGCAGTCCCATAAGGTGAAGGATGTTTTTGTTACGTTTCAGGCCCAATCAGAAAAAGTGAAAGTAGAAGTCTCACAAGAAAACACGACATATTTAGTTGCTAAATATGATCATTATGTTGATCTCCAGAGGTAAATCTGCCATAAGTTAGAATACACTTCTTTGGATTTAAAGCAATGTAAATGAGAGCCTCAGTCTTCACAGACTAATTATTTTTTCAGGTGACGGCAAATAAATCCCATGGGAAAACACAACCCATTAGGTACATTGCATTCTACTTAGACAAAAACCTCTACCCATTTGCCCACATCTTGGGAGACTTGCAATTACCTCATTTACTTCATAACAGGAAAAAGCAATACAGTATCTCCCACTTGTCACATTCACATTCCTGAAAACTTCCCCTTAGTACTGGCTAGCAGACCTCTTAAGGACAAGAGCCTTATGATTTGATTCTTCACCAAGGCCAAGCTTCTAAAACCTTGTCAAAGTCAACAGGAGCTGACTGCACTCTCTACCTCAGTGCATTACATCTTAAGTAGAAAAAAATGTCTTAACTGACAAACGGAGTTGACTATTGAGTAATGCAGTTTCAGCAATCATGAAAGCAAAAGACCCACTTCAGAGTCACTGTATGTGTGGTGGTAAAACAAACGGACTTCTCACATTTATTTTGACTCAACTCAGGCAACGTCAAACAGGGTAATGGTAAAGCAAAGCACAAGATCTTTTAGAGGTTTCAAGCCATTATTTTGGTTATAAAATGAACAGTTGATGTGATTATAATATTACCCTAAGACTTCCCTATTTGCTTAATCATTCCTATTCATTATTTCTCAGGTTTCAGTGTCTTTACCTCAGGATTTGGGTTTAATGTAACATCATACTTTCCAAGCAGTAACCTCAGCTTGTAACAGTCTCTGTATGCACATGTGGCTGCTACAGTCCATTATGATCAAGTTTGGGATAATGTGCTTTTAAGGTGAAAACCTTAAATGAAAGCATTTCAGTACTTAACCATTGTAACCCCTTTTCTGAATTCTCACCTAAACAGTTACAAGTGCCTGACCATCACCTGTGCAAATATTACTTGTGGTTTTTCTTATAGATCAGTTTATTAAATATTTGCCCTCTTTTCCTATCCTACTTACCTGTTGGTCACCCCAAAACCACTCTAGGCTGTTGACATTGCAAGAGATTATCCATGCATTTATATGAATTTTTATAAAAGATAGCAGTTCCACATTCTGTGAAGCTTGAGATATCAGAAGGCATTCTACTTTTCTACAGCTATTTCATACAATCTATTTTAGTAAGGACATTTTGGGCACACTTATACAAGCACACTTTTCTTATTACCTCAAATCTGACCTTAGTTTTACCACTGGTAATATAATACTCAAGTTCATATAATCATAGCATCCTTTGAGTTGGAAGGGACCCTTATAGACCATCTAATCCAACTCCCTGCAATGAACAGGGGCATGCACAGCTAGACCAGGTTGCTCAGAGCCCCATCCAGCCTGACCTTGAATGTCTCAAGGACAGGACATCCATTATACCTCTGGGCAACACATTCCAGTGCCTTGCTACTCTTACTGTAAAAAACTTCTTCCTCATATATGACCTAAAGCTCCCCTCTGTTGGTTTGAACCCACTTTGCCTTCTCCTACTGTAACAGACACTGCTAGAGTCTGTTCTGTATGGACACAGGACTCCAGGTGAGGTCTCATCGGTGCAGAGAAGAGGGGCAGGATCACCTCCCTCGACCTGCTGGCCATGCTTCTTCTGATGCAGCCTAGGGTACAGTTGGCTCTCTGGGCTGTGAGGGCACACTGCTGGCTCATGTCCAGCTTACCACCCACCAGAAGCCCCACATCTTTTATGGCAGGTCAGTGCTCAATTCTTTCACTCCTCAGCTTGTACTGACAGCAGGGGTCACCACAAGCCAAATGCAAGACTTTGCATTTGTTTAAGCTCATGAAGTTAACCTGGACCCACTACTTGAGCCTGTCTAGGGCTCTCTGAATGGCACCCCATCCTGCAAGTGTTTGCTGCACCACACAGTTTGGTATCATCTGCATACTAGCTGAGGGCACATTTGATCCCACTGTCAGTGCCCTTGATGAAGATGTTACAGAGCATCGATCCCATTGCTGACACCTGAGGGACACCACTGGTCACCAATTTCTACCCAGATATTGAGCCACTGACCACCACTCTGGGTATTATCTCGCAACCAGTTCCTTGTTTATCAAACAGTCCACCCATCAAATCCATTTCTTTCCAATTTGCAGAGAAGAATGTTATGGGGGACCATGTCAAAGGCCTAACTGAAGTCCCAATAGATAACATCAGTGGCTCTTCCCTTGTCCAGTGACACATCATCATAAAAAGTGACTAGGTTGGTCAGGCAGGACTTTCCCTTGGCAAAGCCATGCTGACTATTCCAGATCACCATCTTCCACATGCCTTAGCATAGATTTCAGGAGAATCTGCTCCATGATCTTCCCCAGTGGAAGATGGTTTGATTTGCTGCAGCTGTCCATGACACAAAACAGCATTTTCCATTTGTGTCCAAGACTGTAACTGGTAGATGCTGAGCAGTCCCCCTCAGACTCCATTCTTGGACAATTCATACCATTTAAGCATCAGTTGATTTCATCTGAGATGAAAAGGAGTAACTGCATGAAAGCACAGCATGCAGCTGGTTGTTTGTTTGTTTTGTGCTGATTAACACTGTCCTGTGATACTGTCCCCACTTTGCAACAGTTTCTCACTGCCTACAGAGCATAACTGATTCAGTAGCCCAGTGCTAATGTCAAGAACCTATTTACATTCAATGCCTTTTTGCACAGCTCTGCCAATGAACACAGTCTCCCTCTGTTGCCTTCCACATAGCATTCTGAACATATATTCAGTACTTTCAGAAGAGGTGTTAAAAGCATTTGTCCGAAGAAGCAACAGAAAACTCACAAAAGAAACACAAAGTGATTGTAATGCTGTTCTGTAGATGTATTTAGACTGCTCATACAGGACCTGGTAAGAGACTGGACAATCTCCAGCTGCACCACGAGGTGGTGCTCAGTCCCCTCCGCAGTAACGGTTAACGACGAGAGAGGAAACACGCTTAAGTGAGAACTAATGCAGGCAGTCTGGCTGGGCGCTCACAGCTGGGGTCACGGACAGCACAGCCCTGCTGGACACAGTACTCTCAGCAAAGTGCCGCTGCGCTACCGGAGGAGTCACCCCGCACGGGAGGAATTGCATCAAATACCACTGAGTGGATGTGCCACACTGGAAGCTTGAGATCCTACAGCACCTGCAGGGAAAGCCTCAAGGACTTGATAAACTTTTCAACTTTTTCAGGAAAGCGAGCTCCATGAGAGCTATACAAAATGAAAAAGAAGATCGGTGTTTTCACATAGTTTTCATGCTGCTTTATCTGTCTTGATGCATTTTAACACCTTTGAAATAACAGTGTGACCAGTGAGAAAAAATCTATTTTAAGTTTTGATTTCAGTGAAAACTGGTCAATTTCATTAGCACTGCTTTCAACAATGCCATTTCAGGAAGCAATTTAATTATATGTATCCCCTTTTTTTTAAATTTTCATAATAAATTAAAAACTTTTTAAAGCATGGAACTGGCAGAACACACTATAGTAGCAATATAATTGTACTGTATGCAACTACTTTTATACTGCAGTAACTAACACCAGATGGTTTGGGCAACTGCATACTGACTTCCAAAAGTCTCAGTTGTCATCTACAAATACACTTTTCCCCTCCATTTTTTGTATCAAAGTTGAAATATCAAACACTGGATATTTCCCAAACTCAGCTTAGAAATCTTCGAGGTTTTGCATGAAGAACAACACTACAGCAACTACCACCTCTCCTCTTGAAGCTACAGTTATACTCCAACAATACATGAAGAACAAGCTCCATGCGAGACTGCAACTTGGTTCAAATGTTTGAGCACCACAGAAGTATTTTTCATTAGGAATCCCAGAAGTGGTAATAGCTTGGTGGAGTTGGCAACAGCCCTCAATCTGAAAGATGCTGATATGTTTAAAAGCAATACTGGCTACATTTCTTCTTTCTCCTATCAGTTTTAAATAGCAGATTGAACCATTTCAAATGAGCTTTACCTACAAAAATAAAAAATAAAATAAAAATAAAAATGAAAGGGGGGGGGGCGGGAATAAACAGAGAACAATAGAACAAATGATGGAGAGAGAATAGACCAACCATCCTAATAGTTCCTTAATACACAATGAAACTGTTATCTGAACCTATTCTTGTGTTAACAGTTAATTAGCATCCTTTTTCTTCCCTTGAAATTTGCCAGTCATTCTCTATTTCACATTCACAAGCAAGCCAACATAGCAAGATACCCTTGGATGATTAGAAGTCTACCCAGTGATTCAGTCTCCCATTCCTGATCAGGCCCGGATACTGTGAAATCCACCAGGAGGAAAATCTATTTTGCCATAATGAAGTGTGCACACATGACTGTTTAATACAGCAGCCACTGAAGTGATACAAGTCAAAAGAAATTTAACTGTGAAAATGATTTGAGAATCTCTCTCAGGCTTCCTAACTTTTCAAATTCAGAATGAAAATGTTCAGCATATTGCATTATTCACTAGCTAGAAAATGGTTTATAATGATATAAAAATTCTCCACTGCTGATCAAACACGTCTGTGGCATCTTTACCAAGCTTCTTGAGGTATCAAAAGTCACATTTTGTATTCCCTATGCATGGGAGAAGAAAGAAGTCCCCAACTTTTTCCTTGGTCCTGAAATCCCAAGAATCAGCTTTTCACAAGAGTAGAAGATATGCAACCAGAAATAAAGACTGCTTCCAAAGTGTTTGCTCGTGGCATGCTTTCTGAGAAGTAAGAGCAACACAATCACAGTCCACCTATATGCATTACACATCAGGGTGCACCAGCTCAACCAACTGAGATTCCCTCTGGAAGGAAGAGTTCTTGTTCTCTGACACTCACAGTCCCTACACACACAGTAAATATTTCTAAGGTGTTTCTTTCCCAGAGAAACTGTAAATCCACAGCTCACCTTTGACTAGCTCTTCACAGGTAAAGCAGTAGTCAAACACAGAGCTCTGAAGAATAGTTTTAAAGTGAACTTATCCCTTACCTGCATGGAATTGCAGTTCTGTGCTCCCTGACAGAAGTTTTCTACCAGCAGTGTCTCTAGCCAGATAGCCATGCAGTGCAGAACATGGATAATATGATGGGTCATGGCAGAGGACAATGGCAGTCACTGCTTCAAGGGGTGCATGGCAAACCTCCTCATGGAGAGAGAACCTGTGTCATTATCAGACCTCTCACTACTCATTTGTGTAAACAGTATTCAATATTTCTATCCCAGTGCAGTCATTGTTTGCCTTTAAGATTGTCAACAGCTTGACACATCTTAATCCTGAAAGCAATACATCTAATACTGTAGTACCTGATACTGCCACTCACACAGCAAGTTTCCTCATATCCAGTGTCTTGAGCAAGAAAAGAAAAATCAATGACACAAACAAACAAAAAGAAACAATCAAACATTTGACATCTAGAGAGCACAATGACACTTCTGGTCTTCTCTTTCATCCTTCAAGTTCTCTCCACAATCCTGAGAAGTAAGACTGAATGAGCAGCTGTGTGCTGCTTATCTGCCTACCAGGGTTAACCCACAACACTGAGGCAAGTTCAGGTGATGACATCTGATCTGAAAGCAACACAAGTAAATTTATACAAATATAGTGGAAAAATAACAAACTGAGACATACAGAAGTTTTTCTATCAAAGCCTTTTTTCCCTAGACACCCTGGTTGAGATTCTGCAAACATGGCAACAAGGAAAGAAGCAAGTCTTCCTGCTTTTCCTAAACAGACACGACAAAGGAAAATTATATTGTAAGAATAATAATAAAAGTAAAGTAAACAATGCTGACAAGCAACTAATTAATGCAGGATTAAAATAAAACTCAGCCTCACATGACTGCAAAAATTATCCTACCCAAGAACATTTTACCAAGTTACACTAAGATTCATTCAGGGCATCTTTCTCCTTTGGAAAAAATACAAAAATAAAAATATCTGCCCAACCATTGCCTATTTCATGATCTCTCTGTTCTAAAACTCAGAATTCCAATATTTAACAGAAATGTTTAATATTAAACATCAGTAGGTAGCTTAGTAACTGACGGAATAATTTTGTACAGATGTTTTCACTCTTCCCCTCATACTTCTCATGAGTATTTGAAAGAGTTCCCCACAGTTCTCATTTCAGCTGTAATCCCATGGAATGGGTCAGAGGCTACAGGAATTGAAAACTGTGTATATAAAAATGTACAGTACAAAAACAACCTTTCATGAAGTGGAGAGGAGCCAAGAAAAGTTCCTGTGGTGGAAACAATAATCAGTAAACTGGTAAAGCTTTTTTTCCAAAATCAGGTCATTGATTTCTGACAGATGACTGCTGAGTTTCCAAGGCTAATTTTTCTTTCTCATTAGGTACTACCCCACCAATTCAGTTAAAAATAACACAGAAAGCATTCTATCCAGCTCTGCTCTAAACAGTGCTGTCTCTCCAAACTGATGACCTTTGAAGTTCTGCTGAAGATCTCTATCTGAGCACAAGGGAAGCATCAGACTAGATCCCTTCTAAGGACACAACAATATTAGCTGGAAGATGAAGGCTAACTGCTGTGAACTAAGAGCTAGGGCTCACTGAAAAAAACATGGACTGCCTTGCATTAAATAGCCCGGATGTAAAATATTCTGGGATGCAGGCATCTTGTGATACAATCAATGCACTTTATGACTGCAAAAATGAATTATGCCATAGCAAAACTTTGATCTTCATGGCGCTGGATGAGAAGGATTAAAGACAACGTGAAAACCTTTCATTCATTACACACAGTCCTCTGCACCCAATAACACAAATTACAGGAGCCTCATTACCAGTTACTCCTTATCCAGTATGCACTGAACATTAAAACTCACTGATTTGGCTTAAAATTTACTGATAAGGTAGCATCCAACAATGCAACCAGTGCCTGTGCTGATTAGTGTCTGTTTTTCTTTTTGACTATTCAAGAGTCTCATTAGAGATGCTCTCTCTGTTGTTCTCAGACAAAATTAATCACACACAAAACATTCTCTTCCTCACAGATCCTAAAGCATGAATCTTCAGTTTTGTGCCAATTTTCTTTGAAAGAAAGAACAAAGTGTATTTTCTAGCAATTAATTACACAATCTAATCTACAGAAGACATATTGTCTAGACAGCCACAGAGCATAGCAGCTTCTACTATGCTCTCCACCTTTTGCCTCTTACCTAGGTAGAGGATCTCCATGTGGCTCCAAAAGGACTTTTCCTCTCCACTGCAATTGGTAACTGGGGGGATTTTGTTGATGTCATTTAAAAAAAAACAAAAACAAAAAAACTCAGGAGCACTGCTTCACTGTGTACCAAGCAACCTTTGAGTTGACAGCTTAAGTCAAGAGGTTTTTTTTTCCCTCCAGTGACTTGGAGTAGACTTGAATCAAGCAAGTTAGAGAATAAATACTTCACTTTCTATTAGCTACCATAAGGAAGAAATATTTTTTAGGTGATGTGACAAAGATCATCTACAAACCCATGAAGAGAGACACCCACATCAGAAGCAGGAGTCCAGACAACATCCTGCTAGTCTACATCCAGGCCCAGCATGGGGGTATCACCTATCAGAGTCCCATCTGCACAAGGACAGAGGAAGCCAGGGTACAGTGGCAGACAGGAACCCAAACTGAGGACTCCTGAAATGGAGCACCTTGTTCCAATCCCTCCCAGGGCTGTCACAGAACACCCACCAATCCCACTAAGCACCACAATTCATCTGGAGTAGCTCTAAAGACCACTTTTCAATTCAAGAGCTGTTTGAAGTCACACAGGACATAACTCAGGGAGGTACCAAGAACAGGACAAAGCAAGAGTTCAAGTGATTCAAGGATGAATAAGAGGAGGAAAATAGAAGGGCAATGTTACAAAAAGAGACAGTCAGTTGGCTGATTAGTATGCTTGCATAACCATGTTCTATGCCTGACCATAAGCCCATTATTTCTTGTCATTAAATTTATTTCTAAGTCCTTCAGCTGAAAGTATTCTATTGCGTGTATATGAAGGTGAATGAGGACCTGAGTGCAGCAACTAGAGTCAGACCACAGTCAGATTGTAAACATTTCCATATTGGCAGGTGTGCGAATAAGTGTGATCACTAGCAGAATACAAGCCAGATGAGCTGAGGAATAGATGAAAGGGCCTGGAAACAACTGAGTAAGTTGTTATCAGCTCACTTCTAGGTATGAGAGTACCTCCTGTATCTAGGGACAAGAGCACAGTGGCATCAGTTTCTGAGACATTGAAGTCCTGACTATCTGCATCTGAGGATGGAATTGGAACAGAGATATGGCTTTGGTGCTTCATACGCCCAGATGCAGACACTGGGATACAGGGGCCAGCTACCAGGCAGACTAAGCATGTGAATTCACCTGCTGCTTGCATCCATGTTGTACATTTGCCCATATCTCACTACTTAAATTCCATCCTGTTCAAAAAGAGATGAAAGCAGGATCACAGAATCATAGAATCACCAAGGTTGGAAAAGACCTACAGGATCATCCAGTCCAACTGTCCACCTATCACCAATTGTTCCCTCTAAACCACGTCCCTTAACACAATGCCCAAATGTTCCTTGAACACCTCCGGGGTCGGTGACTCCACCACCGCCCTGGGCAGCCCATTCCAGCACCTGACCACTCTTTCAAAGAAGTATTTCCTAACATCCAGCTTGAATCTCCCTTGGCACAACTTGAAGCCATACCCTCTAGTCCTATCACTAATTATATGAGAGAAGAGACCAACCCCCAGCTCACTACAACCTCCCTTCTGGTAGCTACAGAGAGCAATAAGGTCTCGCCTGAGCCTCCTCTTCTCCAGACTGAACAATCCCAGCTCCCTCAGACATTCTCATAAGGTCTGTGCTCCAGACCCCTCACCAGATTCGTTGTCCTTCTCTGGACACATTCTTTCTTGCAGTGAGGGAACCTGAACACAGTACTTGAGGTGTGGCCTAACCAGTGCTGAGTAAAGAGAGACAATTACTTCCCAGTTCCTGCTAGTAACACTATTTCTGATACAAGCCAGGATGCCATTAGCTTTCTTGGCCACCTGTGCACACTGCTGGCGCATGTTCAGCCAAGTGTAGACCAGTACTCCCCATGTCCATTTCCTCTACACAGTCTTCCAGCCACCCTGCCCTCAAACCTGTAAGTCCTTGTGGTCAAAGTGCAGGACCCGGCACTTGGTCTTGTTGAATCTCATCCCATTGGCTTCAGCCCAACGATCCAGCCTGTCCAGATCCTCTGTAGGGCCTTGCTACCCCCAAGCAGATTGACACTTGCAACCAACTTGGAGTCATCTGCAAACTTACTGAAGGTGCACTCAGTGCTCTCATCTAGGCCATCAATAAAGATACTGAAGAGGTCAGTTCTGACCCCTGGGGAACACGACTTTTTTACCAGTTGCCAGTTGGATTTAACTCCATTTACCACCACTCTTTGGGCCCAGCCTCCATCCAGTACTTTACCCAGCCAAACGTGTACCTGTCCAAGCCATGGGCTGCCAGCTTCTCCAGGAGAATATGTGGGAGACAGTGACAAAGGCTTTGCTGAAGTTTAGGTAGACCACATCAACAGCCTTTCCCTCATCTGCCAGGGGGGTCACACAATCATAGTATGAGATCAGATTGATCAAGCAGGACATGCCCTTCACATACCAAAGCTCCCCAGTTGTCCTGCACATGTGTATGGGAACTGTTGAATCACGGCCTGAACCACTGATTGGTCACCTGAGGTGAGCACTGAGTCAGCCACAGAGCCACAGGTGTAGGTGATGTACTTGTGTGATTGGAAGGGGTGGAGCCTGGCTCCACCTCTCCCAAACCCCATTTAAGGGCTGACCACCACCACTACTATTTGTAGAAGAGTTTCTTGTTCCCTTTTAACCCAGCAGCCAAGTTGAGTCCAAGCTGGGCTTCTGCCTTTCTAACTTTTTCCCTGCACATCCTAATAACTTCTTTGTACTTTACTAGATGAGGCCACTGGTGCTGCCTATGCTCATGTGGATCCTCAGAGTGCCTATCTGTGACCTGTATGGCTGGACGTGTACATGTTCATACATATATAATATGCACGCTTGAATGCATGTGCCTGCTGGGAATGCATTTTCAGCCTTGCTACTGGGTGGACCTATAAGCATGAAGAAGCAGCAGCTCTGCCTCTCTCAGACTGCTGGATCCAACATGCTTTATTTTTCTAACAGAATTCATAGTTAGCTCTGGCAAAATGTCTGAGAGGGCTGCTGTTTTATCATCAGTCTGAAGGAAAAGTCTTCCAAAAGACAGGCTTGCTCTCTTCCTAACTGCTGCAGCAATACAAGGCCAGAGCAGCGCCTTGAGTCTGTGACTTCTATCAGGTGAGAATGTTCCTGCGAAGCTGTAAAAGATGCGACAGATGCCACATTTGCTTTCACTATTCCAATATGACATACTAATGACTAATGACTTGTCACTTTTCAGGCTGTGCAAGCATTCATTTCTTCCTGATAACATTTAAATGGCATTAGTAGATACTAGAGTCACAAACATGATGTGTATGCTTAATCACACCTCTTCACTTTCCAAATAATGTTTTCATGTTAGAGCACTATTAAGCTTTTATTAAAATGACAGCAACCTCCCTAAGAATCAGATAAGTGCACTTGTTTTTGTAACATTTTGATTAGATTAGAGTTAGTATGGCTTCCTATTTACTTGTGATGACTGGGGGGGGGGGGAAGAAAGGGAAAAAACCTTTAAACCTCTCCCAGACAGTTATCCATTTTAGGTTCATATTTTATGGTGTTGCAGTAGCTCTTATTTAAGTGAAACATTAACATTGTATTAAGGATCTAAATACATTACGTGTGGCAACTAAAAAGGAAGAAAAAGCTGTCTTCTATTGTTAATAATTTCAAAATTGACTGGATCTGAAACAATGTGCTGTGGGACTACATACAGACACGGAATCAACTAACAGTGATGGGACTGTGATTTTTCACCCTCTTCCATTTTTGCTTTTAGCAACAGTTACGAAAAGAGAATCAGGATTTTCTAGGGTTTCATGAGGCACATGAAAATAGGTAATGGCTTCCTTACCGAGAAGAAAAGGTCTCATTATGAAATAACAAGCACTAAGATGGAAATATTCACTCTCTAAGGCTGCTGCTTTTGGAAGAGCAAATCTCTCATAAAGACAGTGCTGAACTATGTGACTGTGACTAATATCATGCCACATAAAAGTTTTAGAAGTAGAGAGAACTGAATCAAGAAAAAAATATATTAGAAACAACATGAACTGAAGACATCTCCCAAAGCTAGTGAATCTATAGCATACACAGCCCCATTCTTTGTACTTAGTATTTAGAAAAATGATGAAAACTATCCCTTCTGGACTGACGTGAAGCAGGAATTTGTCACCCAGAAAGGGAATAAAGTAAATCATTATCATTAAAAATCTGAAGAGAAATCAGAGTTCCAGACAGCATGACACAAAGTATAAAACTATCACAACAACCTTAACGTCCTTTCAAGTGAACTATATGCATAGGTTGTTCCTAAAGTAATGCCTCCTATTTCTTTCCATGGAAAATACAACAGATACAAATAGCACAACACTGTTTGATAGAGCAAATGCTCGGCTACAAAACAATGTTTTTCAACACAGTCACCATCATTAGCTACACATTTTTGCCAGTGATGGACAAGAGGCTTCATGCCATGTTCATAAAAGTCTGCATCACAGCCCAGAAAGTGGTTCATCTTTCTTATAATTGTTACCACTGCTGAAATGCATCACCCATCACCTCACTGTGCTCACATCCATGGCTTGGTCTCCATAAATGTTCAGCAAGCACTGATGAATGTCAATGCATGTCATTTTTGGGGGGTTGGAGAAATTCCATGACACACCTTTGTTTCATACACACTCCCATGTCAGACATCATCCTGTCAGACTGCTCCTCTGCTGCCATCTCTCACAAAGCAACAACGTGTAATGGAATATTGGTGGGAAGGTTCAACCTCTGCTGCCACACAACCAGCATCTGGCTCTGATGTCACAGGCCAACATAATAAAATGGAACACATTTCTTTCAGAGCAATCCTCATATTTCAAGAACTAGTTTACAGGAGGTAGATGAAAGAGCTACCACTGAAATCTTATTTTAAAAAGAAAAGAAAAAAAAAAGGAAAGAAGAAGTAAAAAGTACATGAACGCAAAAGTACAAGGGCATTTAGTCTATGCTTATTTTTCCCAAAAATCCAGCAAACAAAATATTGCAATCCAGTATGTCTGCACTATGTTGAAGACCCATTCAGTGCATCTTCCCAGTTTATTCTGGGATACTGATCCTATATTTGGTTATGCTGAATTTACACTAACAGGAAAAGAGAGTTACTGCTCAGTTACATCTGTATAAGCAAATGTAATGTTGTGTCCCTCTAAACTGGAACTCTGACAGTGTGCAGAAATAGATAAGATCAGCATAGAAAACTACAAGAGTGAAGGGAAGGAATGAAATGAGTACTAAAATCAATTCATAGAAATTAAAAACTATTCCTTTTTTAGGACACAATGTCAGTCTTCCATTCTAGAACTGAGAGATATGACAGTGATGAAAAACAAAGCCAGGATGAGAAGAAATGAGATTATGGAAAAGAGTATTTTACATCAAATATATAATATGCCAAAGCAAACAAAAAACTCTTACTCTTCCCAATGAAATTTATGAGCAAATATATACTGAAAACTAAATTCTTACCTGATACAATATACTGGATTACTCCCAAATAGCATGAGCTTCAGTGTTTGCTGTGATCTTGCTAGTAAGCTAGCAAATTCCATGAGATCCCCAAAGTACAGCTTTGTTTTAAAACCAGGAACAAGATCCTTACATTCAGTTACCAGTGATGACTGCTTGAGCCAAACTTCAACTGACTGGTAATCCTATTCATCAAGTTAATTTAAAACACTTCTACCCATTTCAGTAGATGTGGGCAAACATATCTGCATGTTGATATTTCTCTCTGCACAAGTAAATGTGCCACACATACATCAGTGTGCCTACAAGAATGGTTACAGTATTATATTCTTGTCTAACCATATTTTATTCATGTCAGGATTTGCAGTTTTCCATCAATCAAGTCCCAGCAGGTTTCCTTCCAGAAAGTAGGGCAGATGACCTGAGTCATTGCAACACTCAGCAACAAAACAAGGTGCTGGACGGAATAGGAGAGGGGTTGTTCATTTTAAGCAAAGTATCATAAAAAATATATTAGGAGAATCCAAAGTATTTTTAAATAAATAAATAATCATCGACCTTCAGAGGAAGACTCTTTAAATATGCAGCAGCTTCAATTATTAAAAATGCATGGAAGCAAAACGACTCAAGATGCTTTGATGCTTATGGGGAAACTAACAGAAACATTGGATTCAGACTGTTTTCCCACTGTTCTGATTATAGGACTGTATTTTTTTTTCTTTTTTCTAATATATATATATTTTCCAATTACTGCTGTTTGCTTTGGATGAAAACCAGACCTTTGCCCCTTGTTACTAAAGCTGATTTCCCACCTGAAAACAGTCTTCTATAGATAAGCCTTTAATAGCAAACTATCATTTAAAGTTGAAGATGACAACAAAAAACACCAGATGATATCTGAGCAACTGGTATGGATGCTCAGATGACACACAGGAACAAGTATGGCACAAGTGTCTAGATGGAGTTATGGGTAGCTAAGCATCAAGAGTATGTGAAAAAGATCCTATTTTTTAAGCAAATGCTCTCTGTCGTTGCTGAGTGAAAACTGACAATCTCAGTAGAGATTCAATATGCTTTCTATTATTGCTGACTCCATTTTGAAATACAGTGTTTGAACTTTGAAGAGCAAAAGGAATTCAACATGGACTGTCAAGCTTTCAGCAGTACAGGAATACCCCCATCACAATAGGGCAGAAAGATGCAGTTCTCAAAGCTGCGAACATGTGTTCAAGGTCCTGCAGCACATCAGGGCTTACATCCAAAATAATCACAAATCAGTCAATGCTTTACCATTGATCTCTGACTGTAGGTTCCACCTCCCAAGACCAAGAAACTAATTGCTTCAACTTCCCTGAAAAGTAGAATCTGAATCAGTTGACAGTGACCAGGAGGGAAAACTGATCTATCTGTAGCTATAAAAAATATTTCATCTTTGGGAAGGAAAACAGAATAGGGAAAAAAAATGAGAGAAAAAACAAAACTTCTTCCTGCTGTCTAACATACACAAACAGACTTTCAGACAAAAATCATAGCAAATATGTTAAGAAACTGCTCTGCAAAAATGTTCTCTCAGTGCTGTTACAGCTGTGACTGTAGTGTTGTAATCCACTTCTACTTGAAAGCTCTGCCTTTGGAGCTGCAACACACTTCTTTTCATTTTTCTGCTAGCTTATATGGGGATCACTGGTAAACAGAAAGACCACCCTAATCATGCCATGTCTGCATGTCTTTTAAATACCACCAGGGTTGGGGACTCCACCACTCTCCTGGGCAGCCCATTCCAACACTCGACCACCCCCTCCACGAACAAATTCTTCCTACTGTCAAATCTAAACTTTGCTTGAACCAGTATGACACCAATTTCTTTGTGTCCTATCACTTACCACCTGAGAAAAGACACCCACCTTACTACAGCTTGCTTTCAGGTAGTTTAGAAGAGGTCTCCCCTCAGCTTCTTCTCCAAACTAAACAACTGCTGTTCCCTCAGCCACTTATAAATCTAGTTTTCTAGTCCCACCACCAGCTTCTTTGCTTTTCTCTTCAAGCTCTGTTTTCTGGGAAAAACACTCTAATTTGAGGCCTACAGCAACATCAAACAGTTCTTCAAAGCAAACAGAAAAAAGTTTGCTCAATCACAGTATAAAATTGGATGTGATCTTTTAACATTATTTTTATGCAAGAGTTATATAGTCTTCCTATCAATCAGCATCTTTCTACTGCCTTCTTTGCTTTTTTAGACTGAAACCAGTGAGTGACAAAATTCTGTGTCAAAGGCTCCCATACAATTCTGATAATATCCTCAAAATTTAAGACCTAATTCTCTTTCTTCTATACTCAAATAAGAATGACGTTCAACAAATAACAGGTTGTCACCATTCTGAAATAAAACGAGAGTTTGAGGTTTGTTCTTATGTTTGTTTTTAAATATGCATGACATTTTGTAGTGGAGAAGTGCATACAGTACCTGTTGTTATTCTTATGCGACTCTTTAAAGTTTTCATAAAGACAACAGGTTACCAGTGAAAGATAAGATCAGCTCATCAGGTTCTTCAGGTGTTCTTCTGCAAAGCTATGAAATAACAGTTCATCTCCACCCTGGAGAAACCTTACACAAAATTTTCATGTACAATCACCATGAAATCTTCCCTCCTCCCCACAGATTCATATTCTACCCAACCCTTCAATTTCAGAAGACTTTTTTTTTTAAAGAAAAAGAAGCAAGAAAAAGAAAAGAAAAGAAAAACAGCATATAAAATCACAAAGAAAATAAAGTTATTTTAATATATATATAAAGAGAACAAAATGAAACTTGAGGGAAAACTTACTGGCGTTACAGTTTATCCTGATACAGTCTAGATGGGGAAAAATAAATGAAAGATGAAATTGCATCCTTCAAGGTAACAGCTGCAGACATCCAAAAACAATCAGTCCACCCTTCCGGGGACAGACACACGCAAAGAGATGTGGCCATTTTATATTTATCTACATTATGTACAAGTTCAGGAGTGGATGTATATGTACAGTACATTCTACGTAAATATTTGTTACATAAATATATATATATATGCACACATATATATATACACATATGTATAGAAATATACCAATGTACACGTATATCCACACGTTAACATTTTATTTTCATGGATGACTATGCATCTAAGAGTTTCTTCTACTCCAGACCTTGAATTGATGTGAATTACAAGAAAAAAAAATTGACAATTAAGCACAAAAAAAATCTCCCTTGATATGCAAATCCTACTCCAGTGTAATTTCTCTTTTTAAAAACCCTTAGCAATTTCTCTAAGAAGCTTGAAGTCTGAAGTCAACCTTTACACTTGGATTCTTTTCAATTAGTTTGTATCGTTATTGCATAAATACACCATCTGTCCAACACAGAATACCTGTAGAATCATCTATGAGATTTGTTGTGCAATATTTAACCCTTTCCAGCTCTCCCAAGGACAGACCCTTTACTCATGTCCCCTTGTGCCAGCCCAGAACACTTTTAATTACGTGCACAGGCACATATAACACTATCCATTCAGGTGAGGAAAGGGTTAATATACTGCCCAGTTGTGTCCTGTCATAAAATGGCCACTTGCAAACAGCTAACCGCACGAACGCCCAGCCCAGATTTCAGATAGTTCTGAAGGTTGGGAATACTTTTAATTTTTACTTTTTTTCTTTTATTTATTTATATGTTTTTGCTTGATGGGTAACACGGGGAACTCTTTCAAAGGTTCCCAGCCCCGCCAGTTCCTCAAAGCCCAATCTCATCTTGCTGCCTGAATGCTAAGGTTGAAAGGAATGCTCATAACGTTCAGGGAGAAGATGAAATGGGCAGAGAAGTGGCAGATCTGTAAACCTTTGCCAGCCCTGCTTCCTTCAGAGGTTATGGACAAGGGAGGGAAGAGAAGGGGTATATGGAAATTGAAACAGAGTTATGGTTGTAGAACCTAATAAATAGTAACTGAAAAACTGCACAAGAAAAATGACTGGAGGTGGGGGAGCCTGAGCTGGAGGACTTCTGAGCATTGTTTCTTTAATTTTACACACTAATGCTCAGCATATCTCAGGATATGACCCATAATATCTTACATTTATAAATGCCTACTTACAGCCTTGTGAACAACTTTTACTGTGGTGTCCAATGCGGTTTAAAGCTTTATATCAGTGCTATTGCCTATTTTGGGTGATGCTGACCTTCTCTTGGGAAATCAGGCCAGAAATAACAGCATCATGTTACTAGACACCCACGTAACCAAGGTTTTGACCAGAAGAGATGGTTGTATTTATTACAGAGATATGGCCCAGAGAGATTATACACAATGGCAGAGAAATAGAAAGCAGTTTGCTGCTTATCTGGGCCAATTCAGTATTTACTCAGACACAAGAAAATTATTTCAGCAGCTGTAACTAAATGCAACCTTAGAAGATGAAAAAGATTAAGAATTTTTAAATAGAGTCACAATGAGTTAAGAGTATACCAATCAGGAACAGTGTAGCCAGAAAGCATCTGTTTTCAACCAGAACTTCCCTTGAGAAAATCTGGGTTTGGTTTTGTGCGATTAGGTTTGTCATGTGTCGTCAACCGCAACAGAAAAGTGGGAGCAAACAGCCCTGGAGCAATTGGTACGATCACCATACAGCGGTGGCTATATCCCATAGAGGAGCTAGATGGGTTAAGGGGAACTCTTATGTACATGCTGGGGAATCAGCTAGCCTTACCACTACAGCCTGAAAGAGAGCGAGTGAGAGAGACTCCAGAACCTCACTGCAAGGGAATGAGATCACAGCAGACGATACAGGTAGACAACAGGGAAATTCTTTATGGGCTAAACAGTAAGTGTGCTGTGAAGGGAAACATGGCTGGTCCTCAACAACATTCATCAAATTTAGAAACTAAAACTATTGCTGTGGTTTTGATCTCTGCAGAGAAGTTTTGTCTTTTTTGTTTTGTTTTAAGTAATACTGAAACAACTACATGCTCTACAACGTCTCTTCTAAGTCGCTAGCTGCTCTGAGTGAAGGGATTGATGTCTTACCCTAGAAACCAATGTAGCCCTTATCCTGACTGGTAGATTTCTGTTTCAAGTGATAATGAGACTAGTCCACTGAGAATGTGGCCCTGATTGGTACTATCCTGGTACTATCTGATCTCCAGACTCTGCAGTGACACAAAATAAAGTGCCAGGAAGAAACATCCAAGCTCGCTTCAGAAGAACCAACTCCTGAACCAGCCTTGGTCCAGCTAGGTCAGAAGGATCTTGCTTGGCAAAGCTCCTACATCTGCCTGTGGTATTACACCAGCACTGCCACATTCTCCTGCACCTGGGCTAAAACTGATGCACTCTGCCACAAAGACTCTCATCCCTCCATGCTACCTCTCTCTATAAAGCACTTTCTTACACCAAGTAGTTGTACTCTAAGATCCAATGCCTCCTTTTCCATTTTACAAATGAAAGCTAGTCAAAGTGCTGTATTTCAATACCATGGCAATTGCCAGAAGAGAAGAAACTAGAATATCTAGGGAGCCATCTGGTTTACAGGCCTTCAAGAACTGAAAGCGCGTTGTAGAGAAAGACATTAAAATCTCACACTATTACTGTCAGGCGAGCTGTGGAGGCTGCAGTTGCCCAGAAGCTCAGGAAAAAAAATGAACTGAAATGAATCTCAGTCAGTCACTGAAAAGAGAGGCATTAGAAGTCAAAGGTGCTACACTGAAAGAACAAGCACAATATCTTTTATTTCCTTAATCCTTATCCTTGCCCAAAGCAACAACGAAGTTACAACCATTAATACATGGAACTGTTTTCTCTCTCTTACATCAGTTTTTAGAAAAGAAGAAAATACTTTGTTTCCTCTGAACTAGTACAACACTACAAAACCCAAAGCTAAGGATGTTTTCCCTGCCAGTAAGGTGCAGGGCTCATGCTTAGCTGGTTCCTTGTGCTCAAAACAGCCACAGCTTCAGAACTCAGGAAGAATTAAAAGGACTGCTCGAGAATCCCCCAGCAGTGCAATAAGACTTTTGATAATTATCATCTAAGGCTGTCAGTGCTGTTATCAGCTTTTACTGATGTGATTTATTTTGTTTAGGTATGGCTGTACTCCTGACTTAAAAAAAATTTTCCTTTTCTTTGGACTTCAAAGATGAGTGTGCCTGAACAGTTGTAAATCCAGTAAGCAGCCAGGCCTGCCACTGCATGAGATGTCTGGAGGACAGTCATAAAGCAACTTCATTTATTTAAGAACATGGGGAACAGGATGACCTGAAAAGAACTTACACAGTTACTTTCTGTCATTGTTATTCCTAGAGTAAGTCGGGTGCTGCTTCCTTAGTGTCTGGATGCCAGGTTTTCTACAGCAAATCACAAGGAAATTGGGACAAAGACTCTCCCCTTACAAAATGGTTAAATAGCTCCACTCCAGCTAACTAACATTAAAGAATAACTGTTTGAAGAGCATTAGTAGCAGACTAATGAAGTCTCTGGGAATTATGTCCATGTTTCTTATCACTGTTCTGTATCTTAGTGCCATAGAATGGTGATATTTACATTATCTGCAATTGTTGAGGCCCCAGCCTGTCTTTTTCCTTGAATCTATCACCTTTACTGTATGAGGACAAAGTGTTTGCTCCTTTTGAAGACCATCCACATGTGACTATGGAAGAGCACTTCAAAGTAAGACTAGAACAAGAGAGATAATCATGGCCTGACAATTTCTGCTCACTCTAGGTCATCCCCTGTGTGGAAGTCAGATGAGGCCCTATTCACTCTTCCCCCATGCTACAATGCAGTTCCTTGCCTCTCTTACTTCTCAGACTGTGCACCCACCTGTTAGTGTTAGAGGAAAGGTGACAGACATGTTTTTCTTATCTATTATAATAAAAATATATTAAAAGTCACTGTATGTATTGATTATTGAAAAAAAAAGCATGTCTAGTTATACATTTGCACATCTGCATGCACACCTGCACAAAAGGACTTGGTGTAAAAGTTCCTATATGTTTAAAAAACAGTAACTGTGTATGCTATGTCTTTATATATGAATTCTAAAAAAAACTACAGTTTGCAAAGACAGTAACATCTCTGAAAACTCTGAAAAGGTAGGAGACAGGGATACCCACACTTCTTTTCAGGAGAACTGACTCAGATGAACAGGTTGTAGGCAGAATTTATTCTAGTTACCAGTGCCCTGAAGCTGAGTCTAGCCAAGAAGAAACAGAACAGAAATATTCTTTAATAAAAGTCAGAGAAACTATAATCTTTCCATTCACCAGTGGGGAGGAAAAAAAGTGAAGGTCCATCTCCCTACCAGACCAGCCATTTATTTCCCTTTATGCAAATCTTGGCATCAGAAATGATTCCCAAGCATGTTCCAAGCCATTATTTGTTTCTTCTCTCTCTCTCTCTCTCTCTCTCCTTTCACTGTACACTCATTTCCACAGAATCCTTATCAACAGAAGTGAGTTCTGCATCACATTTGGACTTCTTCACACAACAAACACTCAAAACTACTGTGAAACTTTCTGTCAACATTCAGACTGGACTGCCTCAGGGACTGATTCACCACTGCTCTTATCCTTCCTACCTTCTATAGCAAGACCCCATGACCACCCATCCCTGCTGTACGATGTATTCCCCAGCTGAAACCAGGACAGTGCTGTGAGTTAAGGAGGTGGTGGGATATGCCAGCCTCTGCAGGCTTCTCTGTACGCTCTGTTCTCAGGGCTGTTTGCTTTGCGGGCCGCAGGCTTCAGGCCTTTGAAGGGTTGAATACCATCTTTTGATATACTATGGCTGATGGGGTATGGGAAAGCTTTACAACTGAAATACATAGAAGAGTTAAAAAATAATAATTCAAAAAAGAAGAAAAAAAGGAAGAAAATAAAAAAAAAAAAACAAACAGGAAAGACCTAAATAACCACACAAATGATAACAAGTAGTCAAATGGAATAGATCAAAGAAGAAAGAGACAACTCTTAGCAATAGTTTTAAATGACTTGTAAGAAAAGCACAGTTATGTAATTCACCACTCAAAACAGTCTGATTACACGTGTCATCAGTTAGATGCTCAGGGGGATGGTCCTATTCAGCGAGTCAGCACCAAGCATGCTCAGTTCTTCAGAGGGTGTTCATTACACTTCTTGTCAGTAAGAGGATTTTGGCAGGGTCAAATGATGACTTGATTCTTATTTGTGACATTTTGGCTTTGATCAGTCTCCTTAAAGAGTTAGGTGTGACTTTCAGGAAACAACAGAATTTAAGTGGTTCTGTTAAGGTCATTTCTTCTCAAACTCTCTTTCTCCAACAGCAAAGGTAACATTGCTGTTTTGAAAGTAAGAAAGTCCTGACTAAAGGAAAATACCTTAGATTTGCAGCACTTCTTTGAAGAATGACCCAAAAGAATTGTATTCAGCATTCTCACAGTAAGTTGAAACAGTGAGAGATCAATATCAGAGTGTTGTTTCTGTTGGAGAAGCTGAACCCGACCTATTACCTCTGCCTGCTACCTGTTGAGTAAAGCAACTTTTCCTATGCTAGCTGGACACTCAGTAGTGATTTACACTTTTCCTAAGAGCTAAGAAGATCATATATATTCCAAATATATCCATATCACATAGCTCCCTTTTTTTTTTCATAATACAAAACAAGTGTTTCTACACCCCTTCAGACAGAGACTATTGTTAATAAATATGAACTTGCTTAAATGCATCATCTTCTTCTCTTTTCTACTGTCCTAACCCAAAAGCTGATGATACAATCTTATAAGAAATATAAAGCAAAAATAAACTAATAAATAAATGAAAGCTAGAAGTAAGTCTTTAAAACAAGCTGGCCACTTAACCGGACAACATATTTCCAAGCTCATCTGTGGCTCAGAAAGCCCTTGATAAATTTACAATATCTACCTAGGACAGGAGTTGAAAAACAAGAGCCATTACTACAGGTATGGGTAAAAAATAAAACACTGCTGCACTTTACAAAGTCACTACACAGTTTGCTCCTGATACCAACATAGTGGGACTTTCATGATGCTGATGTTGTTAGCACAAAATAGTGTCAAAGCTTGCTCCTGTGTGGCTTAGAATTTTTGAAAGCTGAGACAAGCTTTTGCAGACCATGAGCATCTTTATATCAAGTACTCTAGACTTCAGAAGCAGTGTAACATTTCCCATTATCATGACAGTCTGCCTTTTGGTTCAAAATCTCTTCTTAATTATATTGCTGGATTCACATGAAGCAACAAGTTGCATCAGCATAAATGACAAAAACCTTCACTTCCCGTGCTTATGTTCTTTAAAAAGGCAGCTATTTGTCATTCAGTACTACACTTAGAGACTGGCAAGAAAATGGATACAGGATAATCAAACCACTCATTCATTTCCCCTCAATTTTTTTCGCTCTTGTTATTGTTGAACTTGTTTCTAATGGTCTTTTACTATTTTCTGTGACTCCAAGGAGACAGAACACAAACTTTTGGGACAGGGGGATGCACTTTTATTACTGTTGCCTTTGTGAAAAAGTCACAATCAAAAGATGCAGGCTTTTTTTTTTTTCCTAGATATTGAAAGTCCTAAAGCCTGAAAGATAAACTAATTATGAAATAAAAATAATTAGTAATTTAGCAAAACAGAATATTTAAGATCAAGTTGTAGCAAACATTGCCAAATTCTGTAAAAGATTTGGGATTCATGAGACTTCTGCTTGCCACCATATCAATTTTGCTTAATTCTCACATTTGGCTTCGACTGTTTTGAGTGATGCTGAATGAATGACAGATGTAACTGATCAAAAGATGGACCAAGCAGCATGTCTCACACAGAGCTCACCAGTCCCAGACCAAGAAAGGAAACTTAAAAACTTAGACTTTAAAACCATCACTGTTCATAACAAAGAACTAACAGCAAATCTCCATGCAACAATACGAGTAAGAGCTTATCTCCACAATAGAATATAATTATAAAGGTCTCAGCAGATATTTTAGAGATCAATCCAATCCAATCAAACCAACAGAAATTAAACAAAAAAAAAGAAAAAAAAAAGAAAAAGAAAACCACTAACCACAAGCCCAAACTAAGAGTGAAGGCAGTGGAAGGTTTTTATACGATACCTAAGTTGACCATAAGTTTGACACGGCCTCCATCCAGCTCCAGGCGCAGAGTGTCAGCAGAATCTCGTGAGGTGGTCGCCATCAACAGCCCATAGGCGCGCTGGGACATGAAACGGAAGGACACATCTTCTGCTTCAGTATGCATGACCATAGGCATGATGATCTTCATGTACATGCTGCCATCATAGCTCAAGATAGAGGCCTCTGTAAGGAATCAGGAAACAATTAAAAAAAATGAAAATAAGTTACACTTCCACATGATCTCCACATCTGAAGAAACTCTACCTGTACTACAGGGCACTGTTTTTACAGACACGTGTCACTCACTCCAGAACAGTACATCATTCTGGGGTAGAACAGAGCTACTGTTAAACTGCATCCAGCAACTCTACATAACAAGTATAAGCAGGAAGAATAAAGGAAAGTGTGTTAGCTCTGGGCCCTTTTGTGATAATGAGCTAGGACAGCCTCCATTTTTCACCTCTTCCAGAAAATGTGATCTTCTCCATTAGTCCAGCCTACCCTAGCATTTGCTGGAGTGAGTAGTTCAAACACTTCTCCTAGGGCATTTAGTCTTGCCTCAGAAAATACAGTTTCTATTTCTGGTGCTCTTAAGAGCTGTTGCTTATTCAGTGAGGAATTTCAATCCATTGTTGGGACTTTAAAGGAAAATAGAAACTATATATGTTTATAGTCTGTGGCAACAGACTCTCAACAATCAATCTTAAATGCAAACCCTGTACAATAGTAGCATCTAGAAAGGTGTACAGGGACTAAATAGGCAGATCAGACATGAGGTATACAAAACAAGCAAGAGAGAATTAAGTCCTGCATTTGTTCTGCTGTTTCTAGAAGTAGAATTTCATTTATCAAATTAAGTAAGCCTATCCATTAAATATTAATTATAATTAATACCAGACCTATAAAATTCTTCAGAGGAATTTATTTTAGAGAAGAAAAAAACCACCAGAATTCGAGGTAGCAGAATTAAAAGGAACACACAACATCTAAAGCAGAGAAGTGAAAATATGCATCCAAAGTTTAAGTTAGACTAAGAATTGCCTCTAGAGGTACACATCAGTCAAGAGTAATGAAATGTTGGTCATAAGAAATGCTATTTAAAATTGGGTGTATAGATCCATTCTACTTCTAACTGCAAGTATGAAACAGGTTTTCCCGCATCAGGTTTGTACTGTTTTGTGGGGGCTTTTCCCCCTCCTTACTAACAGTCTTTCTGGAGCTCTACTGACACAACTGATTGCAGTGCAATGCAAATGATGAAAGGAACAAATCAAAATCCACATCAAGTGTCATTCAAACATTGGAAACAGCAGGAGATGGAGAGAGAACAAAAAGCAAGTGAATGGAGGGCAGGAGGGAAGAAAGAAAAAAAAAAGGGGGGGAAAGAAATGACATCATCCTGTCCTCTTCAAAGATGTCAAAGAAAAATGAGAGTTTAGTGGGAAAGGAGTTCCAGTACTTAACACACTCTATTTGTTCAGGGCTTTGCCTGTGGAAACTGAAATTCTTCTCTGAGAGGGTAAAGTCTTGTGAAAGAACTGCAGCAACCAGTATGGCATGGCAATCATTGTTTCAGTCTGTGAGTATGCTCTAAAGCACTTCTACCAGCAAAATTTACAAATCTGCATAAATATATTACTGTATGAATCAGAGCATCCACTTTCCCCAGAGCCAACAAGTACCAAAGGCAGATATGTAGATTACTCCATGCAGGACTTTTAAAACAAAACTATGAATAAAAAGTCCAGAGGTAGAAAAACAGACTGATTTAAACTCTCTAGGCATATGAAAGGATTACTCTGTAAAGCAGCTCTTACCAAGATCCTCACCTACCCCCACAAAGAAAGAAAACATAGTATCAATTGAAACAGTAAGTGTTTGGAATATAGAGGTTGTTTTTAGACACTTTCATTTTTCACATTATCAGCTGACTCCCTCATGCTGATGTGACTGGAACTTCTAGAGGGAAAGAGTAAGCTTATTAAAGCCAGTTCTTACAGACATCTCAAGGCCTAAATGTTTGGTGCTAGAGTAGGAGAGCTAGACAGAAAAATGAAGAACAACCCTAAGTCCATGATGGAGAAAATCCACAGTGGCTAGAAACAGACATTAAGTGTGGTAAGAAATATGGAAAAGAAGTGGTAAACAATGCATATGGTTACAAATAATTTGAAGGGGATGACTTGGGCTGGTACAGCAACCCATCATACTAACAGACTGCACGCAATCTCTGGTCATGGGACATACAAACCCATTAAGAAGAAAACATCTCTGTGTGAACTATTATAATTAGAAGGCTATAAAGAACATCTTTATTCACCAGATTTCTAAGCTGCACTCCCCACACACTGTCATGGTCTGTACGCACAAAGTGCTCTACATGCAACACCCATTCAGCCATACATACACTTTCTGGGTACCAGCTGTCAGTGCTGCCCAGGGGACTCACATCTTTGCTTGGCCAAGAAACAGAGAGGGAACGTAAGATACTTTTTTTCAAGGTGGGGTAATAGTTTCTTACTTTTCAAAGTGCAATTCTCCTCCCCCTCATGTCTTCAACTCTTTCTTGCCACCCACAGCTGCAAGCTGGAACCAAATGTACTGTACATTATACATATACTCAAAGGCAACGTGTGTGTACACACAAACCATCCTTGCTCTCTTTCCTCTCTGTGTGGATTGTATTAGAAAATGCATTCAAGCATGAAATGGCTCTTTTGACATCTTCAGCTCAGATGTGCCTTGCATGAAAAAGTTGTGTGCCCTAGCACCTGAATAGATGTGGGAAAGGGATCAGAGAGTATCAAGACCATGAGTGAGAGCTGCTGATACAAGCACCTCAGCTCTGCTGCTTACTTGAAGAGCTATGCCTTGAGTACTTTGGAAATATATGGTTGTTTTTTATTTTTCTGCAGACACTCTAAGGCAACAAATCAAAATAGTAGTAATAATGAGTCTCTTCCCTTCTAAAATAACTCATTTGTGTCCTTCAGCTCCACTGATTCCACTGACAGAAAATTACGTCTTGTCCCCAGACAAGAAATGTGAACTGTTATTGCCATGTTTGTGTAAGAATAATCTGAAGAACACCCAGAATTGCTGAAGATGGCACAAAAATCTAGAACCTAATGTTCTGAATAGAGTCTCGGAATTAAAGTCTCAACTCCAAAACATCAGGGGAAAAATTATAAATAAATAAACCAAGAAAAGCACTGATGCCTAAATTAACCCCAGATTCAAACTCTAAAAGCATGGCTTGTACTTGGAATGAATCACACAGTGAGATAAAGCTGGAGAAGCCAAGGGGAAAATGTAACATAGGAAGCAAAAAAAATCTCATATTGAGCAAGAGCTTTCCTTCTCACCTCCTGAACTCCTTGCTTGCTCTTCTAGGTATCCTCTCTTAAGCTCTGCCCACAGCATTCTGTGTGTGAAATGCAAAGAGGACCCAAGGGTTCTCAGTACAGTTCCAGTCACCATACCAACAGCCACATCAATTTTGAATTAATAGAGACAAACCAGACAGAGAAAAACTGAAAGTAATTTCCAGTTGAAAGGGATAACCAAAATCAGTGTCGAAATCAAGACAGTGTTTCAGTTGATATTCAATAGTAGCCTAAATCACATACTACTACAGTTTAACTCGATGTTTCTTCTCTGTCCAATCTGCTACAAATATAGCACTGAATCTTTGCAACAACTAAGCAAGTAAAATCAAATAGCCTGAAATAGTTGAAACAGCCTCTACACAACCATGCGAGAAGATGAGTTTCAGCCCTTGTGTGTGCCCTGTGCTGACCAGAGCCTGTCCCAGTTCAGACCATCCTAAGCGCTTGACATCTTTTAAATGTAAGAAATTTCATTCTCACCTCACAAATCTTCACCATCTGAAGTATCTGGAAGCATTTTCAGCACAACTCCTTGCAAGCAGAGCTTTCCCTCTAACTGTAAGAATAGTCCTTCAGAGGGGGGTATTGCTTAGTAGCAGTCACAGAAATAAATTGTGTCTCCTTGTCCTGACAGCAGTCCCCAAAATTCAAAGATAGCACGTTATCACTAAGCAACACATACAGAAAATCTGCTGATGATTGAATGTAACCTGGCAACAACTAGGTGACCTCAGTCTCCTGTGCTGGCAACTTTTGCCTGAAAACAGCCATCCATTTGATTGTCTTCAGCCAACTGCAGCAAAGGGGCTGTAATACTTTTGTACAGCATCATAAATACAAGCAGTAGCAACATAGTTATTCAAGTTAAAATATATGCACATTCCTTCCACCTGTCTACTTTCAGGGTAGCTATTATATTTGGAGCAATGTTTAGCACAACAGATTTCACCCATGTTGCAGAGACCCGCATTATAAACAAAAAGATCTACAACTACGTTTATCAGTGATCTCAAATCCAGAAGCTTCATTGCTTGGAGATGGAAAGAGGAAGAAACCAGGTGTTAGTTCAAAACTGTCCTGACATAATGCCAGAGATCTGTGAAAATCAATATGTTATTAGGAGCAATTAGCTTCCCAGTCTTGTGCTCTGAGACCCTGCCAGCTTTAATTCCGCACTTAGCATCCAAAGGAGCAATTTACTGCTGCTTCCCCACAAAGCTCTGCATAAACATCCTAGGGAGGTGGCAACAGGCATATTCTTGCAATACTGAGAGAGAAAAAATATTCAATGTCTCTTTATGCTCTTTCTCTTGGTCTCTAACCTTTCTCCTGTGTTAATCTCCATTATTTTCTGCTTTCTATCATTTTCAGATTTCCTGCAGTCTCTTGCTCTTCCTGTGGTTTCTCCCCTGTGTCCCAGATTATGATTTAGCTTTCTTCCTTCTTGAAGGCTCCAAAAAGGTTACCATGAAAGAATAAGGAAAAAAACATCTCTTCATGAGAAGTTCAGCTATAGTTAATAATGACAGTAAATCGGGGCACACTATGCATTCCTCATACAGTTACATTTGTTAGGATCACCCATCACACCCCATTCCCACTGAGCAGGGCTCCTAGAAAAAAGCATTAGCAGTTGGGGAGGTATAATAGCAAGGATCAAGAGTGGAAAAGAAGAGGCATACTGGTTAAAAACTACAAGAAACATAGACTACACATTTCTACATTCCTGCAAAAATTCAAATATTCTTCAAGATCTTGACCTTAAGAAAGAATGTCAGAGCTTTCTATCCACAAACCAGAAAAAGTTTTCTGGTGAGTATGCAGTGCACCTCTTTCCACTCCCATGCAAACATCATTTTCATATACCTGCTAGGTATATATACAGATGACCACAAATAAAAACTGCCTTCACTGTTTGAAAACCAACACAACAACAACAAAACAAACAAACAACAACAAACCTACACAACGGAAAGAAAAGAAGGCCTAAAAAAGAAACAACTCCGATTCCTGTCTAAGTGGATTCCATACAGACAAGGTTCAACAACAGATGTAGGCCAAGCTCTCAGACAGAGGATGTACATTGTTCGACCACCTGGGGACACATGTCCATACCTGGCATGATTTGGATTAAGCTACACCAAAGTTCATGTCACATGGACTTTAAAATGCAAGTGAGCTATAAGAAATGAGCAATTGGAAACATCTCTTTTTAAATCTTTTTTTACACTGACACAATTTCTGCTGTATTGCAAGGTAGATGCATGTTTTAGCTGCTCTTACTGCTAGCACTGCAGAGCCAGGAGCACTAGGAGAGAATGGTTCTATCTACACAACTTACTGACAGCTGTGCTTGAATTACCCTCAAGACTAGACGTACATAATATTCATTCCCACTTGTAAAAGCAACACAGCATTCAGTCAGAGTCTCCTGGTGCCCACATATAGAGTTGGGCGTCCATGAGCAGGCTTGGTGGATGGTTGCCCCACCACACTGCTGCCTGAGTGGCTGCTGGTTGCCCACAAGGAAGCCATAGCTTTTGCAAGTTAGGTCAGGAAGCAGGACTCAGTTATAGCTACTCACAACTATTAATCTCCAACAGGAGATGACGAAGGCAAAGAAAAAACTAGCCAAGATTTGCCCATAAAACTTTTCTATTAACATCTAGCTGGTCTGATCTGTTTCATCAGATGGAAAGAAAGACTTCCAGAAGTGTCACTCACAGAAAGCACAGGGAAGTACAGAGATCCTGGGAGCCTAATCCAACTGCTCAAACTCTGCACAAAGAGCAAGAACAGTTCCAACTTAGTTCAGTGTCAAGAAAAACATTTTAAGTTCTGTCTTACAAAATCTAAGGAAATTATGTTTACAGACATTCCCATTCGTCAAAAAGCACAATAAATTACCTTCATTCAAAACAATCACCAACATGCACAAAAAGCAAGGCTTGATCCCACAGCTGCAAGGTTTGTTTCCTCAAAAACAGCACAGGAGCTTGTTTAAAGTAGTCTTGCTGCATAATAGATTATGAAAGAAAACACAGAGTTTTGCCTAAGTGGAAACAATGGAAGTTTTGGAAGCAAGAATATAATCATTTAGGCTGCAATCTTACTATGACCCAAGAGTTAATGCTCCTATTTTTGTGGGAAAAAATAAATGTAATGGGAATTTTAAATACTCACATACAATTATGACTTTGGATTTCACAGAGTGGCAAGAACTGGATTTCTCCCTGACAGCCTGGAGCCATGCAAGGTCTCACTGGCCTGCAGATGGTGGCCAGATCCAATCAAGATAGCAGCATTGTGTTTTGGGAGGTCCAATGTCAAGTTAGGAGGTCTATCAGCTACAAGTACAGTGATCTCTGGGCAGGACCACAGTGAGAGGGCCAGGACATGAGCACAGCTGAGTGGGCACATGACCATAGGGACAGAGTGGTAGATAGCTGGGGTCCGGCCCTGCTGGGCTGATGGGGCTGAGGCCAGCATTTGCTCTTGAAGCTGTGCAGGGTGTGGGGAGCTCTGAAGGACTGAAATGGTGCCATGGTGGAGTAGCAGAGGCACGAGGGGCAGGCAGACCCGGGGGTGCTCTCAGGGCTCTGATAATGTGGAGCCAATGGTGCTCTAGTTCTGTTCCTCCCACAGCCCAGAAAGGAAGCTCATGTTTGCTATATGCAAGACAACACTTTTTCCAGCAAACTGGATTTTTCTTGTATGTCTCCCATTGAAGTGCCACAGATCTCACCCCATGAAGCCTGTCAAACAGGACAGAATAACTAGAAGGGATGTAAATGCAATTCACCAGCATTTGCAAGGACAGTAACAGAAAACAAAACAAAATATTCACCTAAAGGGAACCATTAGAAATAAGATGGAATTTTATTAGTCTAGCAAAATCCACTGCAAATAGTACCACTAATCACCAACTGTAGGTTTTTTGCACTAGCAAGAACAAAGCTGTTCTGCTTTAAAGATTTCAGCCTGCCAAGATGTCAATAGCATCTGCATTTGCAGATGAACTGAAAATTCATGAAGATAAAACAGCTGTGTCTCACAACACCAGAATTATTAAAGAACCTGGACTGTTTTTTCTGGTGCATAACTATGTCACAGATCAAAGTATTTTTGCAACATTAATCCCAATTTTTCTTTGCTTCAAATAAAGATGATCATTTATTTCCCTAGTCTATTTCCCCATCTACTGTAGGTATCTACCCACTTTAAAGAAGGACCTTCATATACTGAAGCTCTGCACACCATTGCTCCCAACTCCTCTAAAGTAAATCCCATTCATTCAACCATGTTCAGTTTTTATTTTCTAAAAGCTGCCTCTTCTGTTTCTCAGCTCTGATGTATCTCATGATTTGTGTATTAGTGTCTTAAATTCATAAGCTCCAAATTTGAATAGTGCATGTCAGTTAAGACCAAATGAGCGCTAAAAGTAGAATAATTACATAAGACACCCTTATCAGTACAATGTGTACAAAACATTTCCAAATGAGCAGCAAACGAGAGAGATAATGGAGCAAGCTTCAAGGCATTCATCACATTTTCAGGGATGCAAGAATACTGGTTGAGCAGTAATAAGTGTCATTTGTAAGGCCACAGCTACAGACAAAAATTGCTAGCAAATGTTTTCATAGACCAGATGACATCTGGATGAATATTTTCCATCGTTTCTTTTCAAAACCTTGAAAAATTTATTGCACAGCATTATTTAAAACATTCCATTACTTTCAACAAACACTGAAAATAGCGTAGAAACACTGTTGGGATAACATAAGAAGCTCCTGATGAACATCTGAAGTACAAACCACACCTATTTATTTATCTTGAAAGTCAGAACAGAATGAATATCCTATTTACCATTTCCTTTGCAATGCTATTGTCTCTTCCCTGTTCCAGTATGTTATTTATTTCCTAACTGTTTCCTAAGTTGGTTTTTTTTTCAAACACAAGAAGAAACAGCAAATTACTGCAGGAAAAATTACTGCCTACATATCAATAAAATGGAAGTAGAAAAGGTAAAAGAGGCAAATTAACAGCCCCAAGGTGTATCAAGGTGCAAGGTTCAGCACAATCACTGTAATATTTTTTACTCAGAGAAAAAAAAAAAGCTCAATTCATAAAGTTAAGACACTAAAACAACTGCAAGAGATGAAATTCAGATTTTTTTTTCTAGAACTACCCCAGATTTTTTACATAAATCCAAAATGAACCAATTGTTTTTATAACTCAGGGCTGAAATAAGGTTGCGTAATACCCAAATCGAGTAAACTAGTCCCGATAACCTTTATCTCAAAGTGAATAAAACCTCCAGAATCTAGGTAAACCTGTGAAACTCCCATCATCATCACATCATGTCAGACAAGAAGTTCAGCGGAGACATTATAGATTTGTAATTGATCCTGAGAAGACATATTAGGATGCAGGAATATAAGCCCCCCTCCACTACTAGACTTCACAAGGCTTGGCACTCTGGGTCCTCACTTTTATGTAGCTTCTGTAATGAACCAGCCTTTCAATTTCTGATGCAAACTTACAACTACCATATGGAGAAGGCTGTACCAACTATCACGAGCATCGGGCTTGTTATGTGCTTCCTCTCCTGCTGCCATCATCACTCATAGAAATGGATAAGCTAACTATGGGGGTGAGGTATTGTCAGGTAGTAACTTAATAGTAAACAAAGAAACAACCTTAATTAATAACGAAAAGTAAATGTTATCTGATAAATTTCACCTCTCCCTTCTTCAGCTGCAAACAAAATCTGGGCTGGGAGGAGCTGAAACCACACTGAGTAGCATAGTGGAAATATTTGCAGACAGAGACTGTAGCATGTAAATGTTAGTGCTAGCCCTGGGAGGTGAAGAGTGAGGCAGAACTGCCATACTAAAGATTGGCAGAGACGCAGGGGAACCAAGGAGAAGCACATGGGCCCTTCATGCTTACTCCAAATGTCACTCTAACATTTACAAAGCTGTGTGCAACTGTTTGGGAAGAAATCTCTGGCAGAAAGGTTTAAAACAGGATCGTTCCTCAAAGAATAGGAGTAGAATGGGGGAAAGCATAGAGAAATCTGCTGCCAGAATGAGGGTCTGAGAGTTTACATTATAAGAGTGACAGGGTTATTATGTGACTTCTCTTTAGTTTCAACAGCTCTAAGTCCTGTTTCACAGTACAGTCAAGCTTCATGAAGCGTGTGATCGCTGTCTTTTTGGTATTTTCACAAAGAAAAAGGGATTATAGTGAACATGGAGTTTGCCTCATCTCAGAGGTGTGCAGTGTAAGAAAAAGGCAGAAGACGATTTGTAGTAAGGGGAATTACAGAAAATTATAAGGAAAAAAATAACACGTTGAAGGTGACCAAATACTAGGAAAGGCTGTGAAAATTCCACCCCTTGAAATTTTCAAAACTCAACTGGAGACCTGAACAACCTACTCTACCCTTGTGCCTGGCTGCACTTCAAATAGGCAATTGCAATAGACTTCCAGAGATCCCTTTCAACTCGGATTATTCTATTACAAGAGCATCAATGCACTGACTTTACCAGACACTGAAACATTTCAGAGACATCGTGCTACACCTGCCAATTGCTACTGATCCCTGAGCTCGAAAAGATTTTGCCTCATGTTATAATATTAACAGCAACGCTGCTTACAGCATATTGTCATGATTGGAGAAACAGAAGACTAGAAGAAACAAGAGATTCAAAACTTGGTTCTCCTCCAGGCACTCTATGTCCTTGGATAAATATTCAGTCCTGCTGAATTGTCTCATCAGAATTACAGTTAGAAGCATACTATGACAGACTAACATAACCTCTTCTGTGCCTTCTGTACCTTACACCCACAAACTGGTATGCCTTCATTGAACAAACTGCCAAACATCTCACACTGGCTCCCAAATCACAGGTGAAACTTAAAAGGCTTAATTCTTCATGTGAGGATTATAAGGGTGGCTCTCAGTACTCAACTTATTCCACAAAATTACAAGGAGGTATGGGCTCTGCTATAAAATCCATATATCTGGGAGAGCTGCTAGAAAGACAGTTATCATTAGCCTATCACTTTTGAAAGGAAAGCTATGGTATGAAATAAATCTGTTACTTCACATAAAAGAACAGCTAACTTCCCCTCAATTGTGTTTTTGGAAAATCATATTTCGCCTTTGGCTGTTGGCTTAAGGAAGGTACACAGCACAGACCAAACAAGATTTGATTTTCTTTTTCTTCCTTTTTTTTCATCTGACAGCCACTAAACCCCGAACTTTGGCAAGTCCTGGATGGGGAGCTTTAATAGGAAACTGAGCAGAGGGAAAACACGGATTTATATAAACTTGTCCACAAAAATCACACACCACAGTGTTTTTGAAAACGTAACAATTCTTCCACCTCTTCCAATCTCAAATTTAAGAGGCTCCAGAAGTGAGAATTCAAAGACAGCTATGCTGAATATACATAGGCAGATTATCAGAGTAACTACTGATAAGTAATGTAAGGCCAACAGCTTCAGAGAAAGAGGAACATCACAACACTCAAAAGGGTAACATTTAATGTGGCATTTCAGACTACATTTTCCAAACTTAAAACAGAAGATAAAATGAACACCATTTATAATCGTAGAACCTGAAGAAAGGGCCTTTCAGAGTTTACTTATCTATTACAGAGCTGCTGCTTTCCCTAAAAACATTTGCAAAGCCACTAGTCTACAAGAGATGCCTGAGAGCAATGGTGCAGCACAGACAGTGCAGAAATGATGACACTAATTTACAGAGGTCCCACGGGCTCCATCCATTCCTATTCCTAATGAAGTCGTCAGCAGAGATGCAATGGCCAGGGCTGCTCACCCAGCTAATTACAACTACTGGCCAATTACTGCAACCATAACAAAGAGGAAAACAGAATCAGAAACTAGTGGTTGGCATGGGATGGCAGTTGATATTGCCAAGATCATGAAGGCCTAAGTAAGAGATACATGTTCAAGCATGTAAATTTCATTAGCAGACAAAAGAAACTAAGTTCTGCTTTCAAGTAAATAATAGGCACTGCCTTTTGAAAATATGATCTTCCTGAATTCCACTGTATGACTCTGGAACCTGTAAACAAGTATGTTTATGTAATTTTAAATTTTAAAAGGGACCAAATAAAAGAGAATTGACATATACACCCATAGTGCTTGTGTACTAATGGTAACTCAATTTAACCCAAATTTCCTTGTTTGAACAGTTTGAGGAATGTCCAGGAGATATCCCTCTTTGACTGCAAACACAATCAAATGCAGTTTGCTCCCTTACAAAATCAGTATTTCTGGTTAAGGACAGATTTAGCAATTCATAGTCCAAAACATTGGCTATAATTATGCAAATTCATTTATTTATTCAACTGTTTACGAGCCTATCTCAAAATGCCTAGGGCTGTGGTGCAGGATCTTTGAAGTGCATAGACTAGCATTCAGCGGATGAGTTTACACAGAATAACAGCCAGCCCAAACCCTCCATCCAGAACTCAAAGATTTAAATGTATGGAGAAGGGAGTTCCAGTAACCTTTTTCTTCTTGCCTCAACTCCTAGAGCCTGCAAAGATTGTAAAAGATGATAAATCCTACTTCTCAGGGAAGCTGTGAAGATTTAGTGAGTGTCGGAAAATTCTTTGAGATCTTCAAGTCGAAAGAACTTTTGATGTACAAATGACAACAGTAGCTGTGATCCTGAGCCCTTCATATTTGCTATTGTGTTGCCCATTTTACTCACTTCAAAGCTCAGGGCAGCTGCCAGAATACAATGAAGAGTGTCATGCTTCAAAAACACCAGCCTGATGCCAGTTAAGCAAAGATAAAACTACTTTAGCTGTTACTATTAGTAGACTTACTGAGATAGTTCCTGAGGGATGATGCTATTATGACTCAAAAAAAAGACCAAATCTTGAAATCACCAGGTATCTTAGGCAGAAATGTAGTAAAACTAGGGAATTGTGCAATACAGTTGTTCTCAGAAGATTCTCATATCACCATCTACAGTATCTTTGACTTCTGCTGAAATACTTGGACCTTTTCTGCTCCTGACAGAAACTGCAAACCAATCAAAAATCACCCCCCACATCAAGTCTTTCATTCCCTTACAGATGAGTTTGAGAACAAGTACACATCTTCTCTTTAACTTAGTCATAGTTTATGCAAGTTTTGATGCTGAATTACTTGCTATTTATCCTACCTAAAGCACTTCTGTCCACTGTAAAACATCCAAAGGTACATTTACTCTCCAGATTGCAAGCAGCTAACCAGATGTGATGTGTTTTGTTACAATATTTCTGATCCATTACATCAAATTATGCCAGATTAAATGCAGCCTGTCAGGGAAAAGGGTTGTCACGGACCTGTAATTTGACTCGAATAAAAAATTCAGCATCTGCTTATCAGTGTCTGAGCCTCCTGCATGACACCGCTTTCAAAACAAGCTTCTTCACTAAATGGTATGCGGCTTACCTGCAGAATTAACGTCTTAGAAAATAACATAGTAATGGCTTGGCAGACAATAAAAAGCTTCATCTTGCCAGGGTTTTAAGATCCTTTAGGTTCTTGTAGACACTTCTTATGCCCTAAACCTAAAATTCACACAGACCAGTAGCAAGGAAGAACTGATTTCCCCGTGCCACCAGCATTCTTTACTGTTCAGAAGAGCAGTACAGGCAATACAATCAATATCTTTATCCCAAGGGAGATACCAAGGGAGATATACTTACCACTGTCTGTAGTGGAAATAACAATTTGCATTCACCTAAACCGAGATTCTTAAATGAAGGAAATATGGAACCAGGAGAGCAAATTACAAAAATCCTCCCATTTAGCTGAGTGGGATCACAGATAAGATAGGGATGGCTAATCACTGCCTATTTACTGGAAACTACACACAAAGGTAATTACAAGCAAAATTCTCTTGTAGAAATTAGCTCTTGTTGGTAGGAAGTAAGCACTTAGTAAGAGTTAACTCCATAATGAGGGAGAAGAGAATGAATCCAAACAAAGAGAACAATAAAAGATGGAAGCCAAGGTAAGTTTAGAGGATGGACAGACATGCTATTGTAGTACTGGGAGCTGAAATGTTTTTATGTGTATTACTTCACCAAATCTCTAAAGAGGTATCAGAGAAAGTGAGATTATTAAAACAGAGACCAACACAATTCAACAAAGCATGGCAAAAGCAGATGGAAGCGTGGCTATCAGATTAACCTTGCATAAAGGCTGTTGCAAATCCATCATGAGGTTTTTCCGAGACAGCCTGATGAGAACTGGCCCTACCAGTAAATTGTGTTTACTTCAGAGACGAAAATTTTTCTCTTCCCTCATTATACAAGGCTGAAAAAAGGGGCAGGGGGAGGGATTCTGACATTTTCTAATGTTTTAAATGTTATTTCTCTATAGAGTGATAAAAGCCATTAATCGTTACCAATGAAAACTGGGGGGAAAAAAAATGTAATCACAGCATCTGAAGGCAAAAAGTCATCTTGCAGCAAGTAACTTTATTTTCCCTCCTTCACTTTTTCAACTGTTTGCTGCTCTAGTGACATCTAATCCCCTTTTGTGACTTCCTGCAGTCTATACCTCTACTGTTTCTGCACCTCTACAAAAAGGATGAGAAAGCTGGGCTGTGGCTCCAAAAAGACAACATTCAGCAGTGGGAGCAGTACACTGTTCAGGCAAATGAACCAATCGGAGCTGCATTAGTTACATGCCTCTCATAGACTCGATGATCTCTAGAGGTCCCTTCCAACCCCTACAATTCTGTGATTCTGTGATCTATCCGTATTTCAAAAGGGTCACACAACCCAACACAAAAACAAGAGACAGAAAAAGCTCTGTCTGTGAGGATAGAGTGGTACAGGAAGCCACAGCTGTCATTTGGGACTGAAACATGCTAGTGGAATTACATGTGAAGCTGGCAACAAGCCTTAGTGTCCCAGATGGCCCTCGACTGGACAAGTATTCATGACCTCATCCAGAAGCCTTCTCAGAAGAGATGTAAAGCTAAGTCAAAGCCAGTAGAAGGAAACAAACTTATAATACAGATGATCCTATACAATTTCAGAAATGATTTAAACAGAAAGTTCTTTATAACTACAGGAACAGTTTGAGCCTGAATGTAATAGCTGCCTATTGGGACAACTTCAGTTTGAAATTGAGTACATGTACTTCACCTGTCAGATTTCACCCTCCTACTGTTTAAGGCTTCAAAATAAAAAAATATATATTCTCCTCATCTTATATATTTTTCTTTCTCCCACTGTTGTGCTGAAAGCCTATAGAAAGAACAGCAAAACTGGTCAGCTACTTGCACAAGACAAAAAACAGCACGTCAGAAAATTCCCACCTGTAAAAAAGAAATGAAACCTCATGATATTTTTCAAATCTCTTTCTTCCCGTTTCCAACCAACTTTGGAAAACAACAAAATCGAATATGCACAGTGCTGCCAAACACACTGTATCATTATCTCAATGGGAGTTAAGGGGCTGACTTTGCCATTACAGCCATTTTATAATGTAGGAAAAACACTCTGCATGATATTAAAGCAACAAGAGTCACACCTAATCACATTACACCCTTTCGCCTGGGAATAGTATGGCTACACCTGCAGCCACTTGGCCTTCCAGAGTATGTATCTTTCTCTTATCAGAGCATTAACACCCCTCTGGTGTCAGCTAGACTAAATACCACCTTCATGAAGGAAAGAACAAAACAGGAAAACATGCCAAAATGAAGAGGGGAAAAGCTCTCACTTTTCACAAATTGAAAGATGAGCTCTGAGAAACTAAGATTGTGACAGCTGTGGGGTTTGATCAACAGTACCAGTAACCAGACAAAATGAAATCTTCGCTATGTGCCAGCAGGTACCATAAAATTCCTACAAAACATAAGCCTTTTCCATCATGTGGCTTAACTCTGTCTTGGAGATACTGTACCTTGAGATGAACAGCCTTTAAATCTTGCTCAGGATTTAGCATCTGGGATGCAGCAGTACTCTTAAACTGATGCTGATGAAAAAACAGTCTCTCAACTCAATGCTCTAAATTCACAAAACATTCTGCAATAAGGAGAAGGGATAGCAGCTGGACAATTTACTCAAGTCAAGAAAGGAGAACTACCAACTTATTTCTCTCCATTGGGAACATGGGAAATGTGCACAATTTTATCTGCACTTTATTACTCAGTATTACGCCACTGCATTCCACAGAGGTGCCTATGGTATGGAAGCCAAAGAGAGTTAAAATTTCCTCAGGTTTGGAAGGAAAAGAGGCAGTTCCTCGGAGACTGGCAGCAAAACATACATTGACAGAACAAAATAATAAGTGAAACTGCCAACTACTGGTGAAACTGCAGCTTTGAAGCAGGTCTAGCAGTCAACACAGAAGGACACAAACGTTGCTCTGATCAATGTCTTGAAAGTGGATTGACAATTTTGTTCAACAACATTAAATTATGTAGAGCTACCTACAGCAATGGCTGTTGGTAAAGCAGAAGTGTATGTTTTAAATGACAAAACCAGTCTTCATCAAGTTTCTTATTATTTTCTTAAACTGCTGTATGTGAATCTCAGTTTTATAACTAAGGAAGAATACAATAAAGCCCAAGTTCAGTCTTGGATTTTGAGGGGTGTTAACTCTCTTTTGATGAAAACTACTAGGACTGGAAGACAGCAGAAATGCTTTTGAGCTAAACCACCCCACTGATACTGATTTTCTGGACATTTAATTCATTCCACAACCAAAGAACTTTTCTTTCAGGCACTTATCATTTGCTTCACAATCTGGTAGTAAAGATTCCAAATAATTCTCTATTTTGCTGAAGCAATGTTTATCCGGACCTCTATTATGCTCACCCTGAGCCCCTCCTAATGCTGTGGGAATATAAAGCAGACACACACATATCAGGACTCATAGCACCTATGCAGCAACTCACTCTATGATTTTCCTTTATTTGATCTGAAAGTAGGAAAGAATTTACCTCTCTTTAACGAAGTATTTTCGGGTCCTCACTTGAAAAAAATCATAAAACTAAAACCAATATATTAAAAAGAAATTGAAAACAAAAAAATAAAATAAATATTGAGTTAGGCATAGATGCATGTGGAATCCACTTCTGACAGTATCAGAGCCCACCTCTACACTGTCATCAAACATAGCTCAATTTACTCCCCTTTTAAATGTGAACATAAGGGCCAGTGATATTGTCAGACTGATGTGATGGAAGATGAGCATCTAGGATACAACTAGGATACATACTGAAAAGACTGTTTCCTTCATACCACCATGCTATCATCTTAAACTAACAGAGTCATTCAAGAGCAGAAAAACTCATAGCTTAATACATGACCCATCATTCCTATATGTCTGGATTAAAGGAATGATAGCTCACCACCTGCAGGAGCAGATACGCAGTTTCCCTTGTACAAGGAAAGAGCCACTTCTCTCAATTTTTCAATATAAATAACATGATTTGTAGGCTCCTACACCAGGCTCAGTCATGTTCCTGAGAGCTGCAATACAGTATTTGCCTGGTACAGCAAGCCCTGCCACAGGCTTCCTCCTCAGCATTCATAGAGGAGCTGCAGGGTACAGAGGGGCAGAAAGGCTGTGTGTATTCAGGAAACAACACACTTCAGTATATCTTCCAGCACCCTTTGAAGTTAAGAAGTGTGCAAATCTTTTCCCCCGCTGAGCGTGCCCAGAGGAACTCAGCAAGTGAAGTGAGCAGTGGGCATGGGTCGAGAAGACTGTGGACCCTGGGGCAATGAGCACTGTCTGAGGCCACTAGATGGTGGAGGAGGCTGCGACTGGCTCCTTGCTTGTGCTGAGACTGCTGAGTATTTGCTGCATTTACAAGGGAATACGGACAGCAGCGTGTGTCTCATGGGATAAAATTGAAAGCAGAGAAAACAGAAAAAAGGACCAAATCCCAGTTGTCCTCCTATAGAGTTTCTATGTCCCATCAGCTCCCAGTGCTGAGCTCTGGGCTGGGTCCTACCCACATCTGCCCCAGTGCTGTATAAGCAGATGGTGATTCTAGGGAATGTTTTCCTAATTTGCACATGGAAAGGTGTAAAATCCCACTGTAGAAAACATCCTGTTTTTTAAAATAAGCATCTGAAATAATATGTGACAAACAGGAAAAAGGAGTGGTCTCACACTGGGACAGGAAGCTTCTTCACAATTACCATCATATGAAGCCCCCCCACACAATTTGAAAAAATGTACAGTCCCTCAGGAGTGCTTTTTGAACCATCCTTCTTTCACAGAAGAAACTGAGACAGAAATGGAAGCCAGGTTCATTCAGTGTCACACTGCAAAGCCATGGCAGTGCAAGTACACAGCCCAGTGCTCTGAACTACTGTACCACCAACACCATGCCACTGTTACCCCTTTTTCAGGATGCTCCTCATTACTAGAAATAATGTAGCAGCCAAGAGTCCCCTTGTGAACAGGAAAATAATGCAAAACTGTAAAAAAAAATCTGAATCAGAACAGGAAAAAGGACAGTTCTTGACATCACTTAAAACATAGATGGGGAGACTCTACAGATACAACACCTGTTTCTCTTTCAAATTTTGCAGATAAAAAGAGAATTCAAAGGGAAAGAACTGAGGCGCAAGATAGCTTTTTAAGATTTCAATTAGCTTTTTTATTTGGACTAGGACTTATTTACTGCAGAGTTAAGCATCTTTCATAGTTATAGATTCTCTATTTATATCTGCTAACTGTGCAAATTTCCTGGTTCCTTGATTCCAGACCAGCTGCTGGGCACAGCTGTGCTCCAACAAATGCACCAAAACCAGCAGGGACTGCTGCAGGACTGTCATACTTCCCTGATTCCACCCGCATCTGGAAGAAGAAATCATACTGCTTTTCTCACTTAGTCCTGACACAGTTCAACAGAACAAAACCAATCTAATTAAAACATTTTCATATATTAAAAAAAATAAAATAAAGAAACAGACCAGTCTGAGAACTTTCCAAGATTTAACACCTTTCAAACATAGCACTAGCAGATCCCCCACACATACAAAGTTACCAGCACAAAGAATATGGGAATATAGGTGTATGGTCACTTGCAAAAATCTTGGACAGAGTAGAGGATATCTTGTTAGCAATTAGCCAAGTGGACAGATCAAGGCACAGAATTGCAAGCAATTTACTGTCTGGCACCAAAGTACATCATTTCAGTTTAATGGAAAGTAGGGGATGTAATAGCAGAGCAACTAGCAAAGTGCCTCATCAACATGCTGCAGCTGTATAACCACTTATTTGGCATCTAAATCTCAAAGTAGGTTTCAGAATGTAAATTTTATATCCATGTGGGCATCAAACTCTGCGCTGCAGTAAGAGCAAAGCTGCGTCTGGGTGCAAGGACTCAGGTGCAGCTTCTACCTGCCATGCACTACTGTCCAGCTGGATCCTATCCCTGCTTTCCTCAGTCACTGGCAGAGTACTGGCTGTTGTGGACAACATTCTTACCTTTAACAGACACTTTGCTTTGAAGGCATGCCCCTTATACTTTGGGATTTTATTCCAAGAGCTGGATCCCCTAAACTCTACCCAGTGCAATTCTAATCTTTGACAAGATTTCTTGCTTTTATATATCAGAACCCAAATGTTTTGCCTAAGATTATACAAAGCACGTGACAACATGACTGCAATGCAAGTAAACTGAACAGCAGACTACTGCACTTAGTGCTACCCGGTCTTATTATTCTGCTGATAAGCAGTCCCTGGGAAGACAGCCTGGCAGTCAGAAAGGCCTGTGTCATCTGCTTCCCATAAAGGCAAACAGTGAACAGTGCTAACCATACTTGTTTCTGCTCGTACGCAGACTATAGACAATGCAACTTACAGTAAGCTCTTCTTTACTGGCACTTTACTGACAGACTTTGGACACATTCTATACTTCACCATGTTTCTCCTACCACTCTGTGTATACCTTTTCTAATTAAGATTTGAGTTTTTCTGGCAACAGCTTTTCCCCCTCTGTATTTGACGATACCTTTCCTAATAGCTTCCTTTACTGACCTGATAGCATGTCACTTGTTACTGTTCCTAGTTTGCTCAAGTCTAGATTTCCACAATTCTTTACTAAGAGGTAGCAAAGAAGCTGAGTTATTTTAAAAGCTTTATTTTTACACAACCAAATCTTCCACCATTCCAAATTCAGAATGAGTTATTATAATAAGTAATTACATTAAGAATCAAACAAAATATACTTCAGGAATCAGTATCTTGCATATTTTATATATTCATTCGCTTTTTCGCTAGTTGGGAAATCATGTCAAGTTACTAGCAGGATTTAGAAAAAAAGAGACCATCTGAAGTTAGAAGACATTTGCAGGTTTTCATTATTCAGAGGCATATATTTCAAAGATGTATACAAGCTAGAAATAGAAGAGCCAGATAGTTCTCACTCCATTCCCTGCCTTCCCTTCCCTCCTACAAAGCACATTACATTAAGGAATATAGCAGCCTGGTCATACTGTGCTGTTTAAGCCACTTTTATTTTCAGTGTTTAACTGATGATTTCCATCTGTAACCTGGGCTTTCTCTGATAGCAAAGTAAAACAAGCAAACAAACAAACAACAACAAAACACAACAAAGCTCATTAACAGGATTTTGTCTATGTTATTCAATACTTTCCTCTTTTCGCTTAAGTTAATATTTCATAGCTCCCATAAACTTCCTTTAATAAATCCCCTTCCTTGAGGAAGGTAGTCCTTCCACCAGTGCAAATTAAATCACAGTCCTCTCAGATTATAATGTATCCAATAAATACATATTGAACTCTTCTAATCTTTCTCTGTAATTCCTTCTTTCAGTCTCCTGATTATATTTCAACATTTTTGAAAATGTTGGCAGCACGACGACACCAGTTTCTTAATGATTTTTAAATTTAGTCTACACTACTTATCAGCAGACTCTTTACATTTAAATATATATATATATAAATGGGAAATAGCCATTAAAGCTTGCCGAGGAATATATTTTATACTCATATTTCTTGAATACATATTTTTTCCAGCAATTCTAACTAGCATGCATCTGAGTGTTCAACATCACTTCAACAGTACACAGTTTAACTGGTTAGGAGTTGATATTCAGGTTTATTATCTTGGCAAAGGTCAATGGTTAAAACTACTTAAGACTCCCTTCTTCTGTGCTTTGTAAATCTCGTATCACTATTGAGTTAAATATATCCAGCCAATCATTGACACACCATATAAAATCCCATCATTTGTTTAGTGCTTCATAAAGGGCAATGAATAATTTTACCTTTTCAATGCCAAAGCAACTAGCAAGTTTTCCCCTCGAGCGGCTCAAGTAACATGACATTTGATCTACAAAATATTGCTTGTATACCCCCAAAAAATAAAAAATAAAAAATAAAAAAATAAAATAAAGGAACCAGCACTGTCTGAAAAAGCACACAAGGACTGCATTAGGATTGAAAGTACAGAAAAGCAGCACAAGGCAGAAAGTCACTGTTGTTTTACAAGAAAATCTCTATGACCTTTAAGGATTTTTAATAAACACTGCTGGTCTGGGCAGTGTTGTTCTTTTGGGAATATAAACTATAATTATTAGTACACAGAAGCGAAAGCTGCTCACATTTTTGTACTGATACATAATCTAGCAATAATACAAAAATGACATAGATAAAAAAAGAAATATTAATCACTACGTTAGATTTTCTACTTGTTCCCATGCCAAGGCATCCATTAGGCTCAAGAAAATCTATAAAATCGAAGGTCAAAGATTAACTAGAATCAATGTTTTGATGGTCCTCAGTTTTTCCCATCCTAGAATATGAAACACTTAATGATTCATTAATTTTTCACCTTGCTGTTCTTTTATGACTTAGGAAAGTCCTACATATCTGGGTTTTTTGCAGCTGTGGAAGAAGAGGCGTAGAAAAATGCAACTTGTCTAAGCTGTTGATAAGCCAGAAAAAAAACTGTGAAGCACGTCCATATTGTGTATCTTCATGAAGCACTGAACTGGCTACATCCCACGTATGTCAAAGTTTGTTCTGTGAAAAGCCCTGATCAAATCTACTTATTAGCCCAGCAGTGACTCTGAATTTACAGGACACAACTGCCCTGCACACACAGTGCACCTGCAGGTACTGCTAACGGGACAACAGCCTTGCAGAGCAGAGAGGACTGCACACTCTGTACCGCTGGGCTCTCGGTGTTGGACATAGCACAGCACGTGTTCTGAACAGCACCTCCTTTGTAGCTTTGCAAAAGCTTTGCAAGTAACAGCACAGTTGCAGTTTTACCCATGGTCCCAGGGAGATCAGTGTGTCTTCTCTCACTGTCAGGTAACTTTTCATGAATGTTCATTCATTCCTTAAGTTATAGATGGTCTAACTTAAGTTTTGTCTTATAAGCATATCTTTAGTTACTTCCTCCATATATTAGCTGTCCCCGAGTCCCCTGGATTCCATCCAGGTACATAGGTAATGACAGGTGAGTTAGTGCAATGCAAGATAAGAGAGAGGCTGACCCATGGGGAGCTGCACAGTAATCAGCTTTTCATTACTGCTTGGCTGAAAGGCCTAAGTGATTCAGCAGTGCTCTTCCGAGTGGGAAAACAGACAAGGAAGGGATGAAGGAACTCAGGTACTGATATGAATTATCTTTTCCCTATCAGAGTATATAAGTATTTATCTCTAGGAATAGCTAATAAAGATCCAGGGACTGCATCAGCATGCCCATAGAGGTCTGCAGGTATTATTGTATAGACCTCAAACAGCTTTCTTAAGGTGGAAAAAGATTCTTACTGAAATAAGACTCCAATAACTAAATTATCTGGTATTCTAAATTCAGAGATTGAAGTCCCGGTGTAGTAAATTCACCCACTTCAGCCTAGGTCTGTGGATAATTACTTTTATAATCTTCATTAGGTAACTTAATTGCTCTGTATCTCAGTTTCCCAAAGCATAACATGGTAATGATACCTATCTCTTTCTGAAAACACTCATATGCAAAAATGGCACTTATTTGTGTAGGACCTTCACATTCTTATAAATAGTTCATTGTGAGTGACGATTATTTAGCTATTCTGACATCTCAAGGGCAGGTAGAGAGGTCAGTAACATACTGGCTTTTCTTCAGCTATGGCCTTGCCTGTTTGTTTTAAGTCTGAAGGATCTCCCTTGGGTTATTTGTCTGCAAGGATACAAAAAATCACCTGAGCCTCTATCTTCCATAGAGAGAAGGAGGATAATACTGTGATTTGGCAGATTCCACATTACTATGGCAGAAAATAGTGTACAATCTGTCTCAGTGTGCAAAGACAGCCTTAGCATAATGCTGCATGTGTTAGATCACTGCTTGAATGCTTCTGCCTTATCTCAGTACTGAGCATATCTCTGTTCCAAACATAAAGAAGCCTGATGCTGGGACCCCTGTATCTCTTCTCAGTTGTAGCAGGGTGGTTCTCCTTCCTGCCCTGGAGTCCTCTTAGGTAGTCTTCACCAAGACATTATTCAACTATGTAACCTAATAACAAAGTTGAAGCAGGAAAAAATATAAAGCAATCACAGTAGGCACCCAAATAGATGCTGAGTGACAGTTCTTAGCACACACCATCCCTTCTGTTCACAGATTTTTTTGCAAGGATCCATGCGGGAGAAGAGAGCTTTGGGTGCCACACAGTTTTAATGGGATTTTGTCAGTCAGTGCTTTGATGGAGCACATTGATCCAGTGTATCTCTAAAGCCTCAGGCCAGTATACCTCCTTAGTCTGAGTGGTGTGGTTTCTGTGAAAAAACAACTTGCAGTAGAAGGGACATAGCAGCTGTTTCAGAGCTGCCGAAACTTACTGACTGAGGCTTTGCCAGAGGCACAGACTAGGGAATGAAATGTAGGCAATACATATACACAAACAAGGGTAAACAATCAACTTTAAACTTTCATAGCTTCTCTTAGAATATAATAATAATAATAATAATAACAACAATAATAATAATACAATAAATGGGCTTAGTAAGAAGTAACTACCCAGAATGATAAGGCAAAAGACATCACAGCAGTGTAAATCAACTAGGTGAGAACTGAATAAATGAGGATACTGATTGCTAATCTACATCCTGTCACTCTGACTTTATAAGCAGATTTTCTCAGAAGGCCATGTGTGCAAAAGCACCCCTATAAAAGCACTGTCTTTGACACTCTCATCAGTATTCACACAGTGGACCAGGTTTTCATTTTTATGGCTGCAATGTTCTTGTTTCTTCCACAGATCCATTAGCACTGTGCATGCTGAACAGTCAATACCAATTCCAGCATACATTTTTCTGCCTTTTTTATTTGAACAGAAGTCTTTCTGTCTTGTGCATCCATTACTCCTTGACATGGCTTTTTGCGGCAGTCCTTTTATTTTTTGCTTTATATTATTTTTAAGCAATTCAAGTACTTTTGACTTAAATAAAAAGAATTAAAGTGAAACCAAAGTGAGACATTTAAAAACAGCATAGTAAAACACTTCGATTTTTCTTTACTCCATGTCTTTTCCTTTTGCCTGATTACTTAACCTAAAATGGATATAAAATGACATGAGATAAGATACTAGCCTAGATACAGGACTGTGATGGTGAGTGACAATTTGGGACAGCAGTACATCTCCCTGCTGAACACTGCACAATCTCCACCTTCCTCATCAAAGTGGCTAATGCCAAGTCCTCTACATCCCAACAGGTCTCCCTGAATCACACCAAAACTACTGGAAACTGGGCTTCTGACTATTATCTGTGCCTTACTTTAGCCACACTCTCAGCAGACCAGTGTTTGAGCAGAACACTGTGCTCAAAAAGAAGAAAAGCTTGAATGATTAGAATTACACCTTTGAGGGAAGGACTTTGGCTGCAGTGCAAAATCATCCTCCAGAAACACATGATAGAGAGGGAAAAGCTAAAACTCTTCTCTGGTCAGTCTTCAGAGATGATAGGGCAAAAATATAATGCAGAACGAAGACTTGCACAAATAAAAAGGTTTACCACAGAAAGTGGAAAAGCATGGCTTTTGAGATTTACATCAAAAAGCCAAACCACAAAAAAAAAAAAGAGAACTTCAATAGGAACTGAAAAAAGTGGCAAAAATTTGGATGTATTCCTGATTAGAAACTAAATTGCTAGGCTCCTGAGTCCAGGAACCAGATCTCCTACACTGAGTTCAGTGCAAGAACTCCAGATTTTTGTGAGATTGCTTAACATCAGGGAAGTCTTTTCTTTGATCTCATTTTTATCTTTACTCACAAATATTTAAGTCAAGAGATTTTTTAAAAGGCCATGGTAAAAGTAGCGAAGCACAGGAACAGGTTGTCCAGAGATGTGATGGAAGCCCCATCCATGGAGACATTCCAATTCAGGCTGGAGTAGGTTTGAATCTAGCAGTAGATGTCCCTGTTAATTGCAGGAGAAATGAACCAGATGACCTATAAAGAGTCCTCAAATAATTCCACAGTTCTATGAAAACATTTTAGATGTTTTCAATATTCCTGCCTCTTTCTCACTATTCAGTAAGCATGTCTTTTGCTAAATACTCATTCAGGGGTAAATCTTATCATAACATGACAGATAAGACAAGTAGCACTATCTTCATTCTGTTCTACTCAGCCTCAAACCTCTTACTCTGCTCTCTGGACCAGATGCATGATCTCCAATGGCTCTTTCTGTCTTCAGCTTTGTTCTCATTGTCACACAAGCAAAAGAATAGAAATCAGATCTACAGAAGCATTCTTTCACCACTTTGCTTTCCAGTTCAACCCAAGATCAGGCAGGTCAGAAGAACTGATCTACCTTCTAACCTCTAATGCAAATACCCTAAGAGAAGAAGAAGGCATATAAAGGATACCTACTCTACATATATTTTGCATTCCAAGCACCAGCCCAGACCTGACTGAGCTGTCAATATAAAATGCTTTTCAGCTGGGAGCTGAAGGATCATTTTCCATTTTTACTCATTTAATGAATGGTACTGGATAAAAAAATCCCTATTTAAAATACCACATTTCCCTTATTTCAAAAGTTTGAAATGGTGACTGTGGGTATTGGGGAAATCAGATTTAAAAGTCCAATTCTACATGACTCCATTTGAATCCTAAACTCTGATGCTTTGATACAACTTCCAGCAGTAATTCCCTCCAACCATCCCGTCCTTCTGATTCCTTTAGCAATATTGCAACATAAAGGATTACAATTCTTCCCTGTTCAAAAGCAAAATGTTAATAAAAATGTTAAGTTGTTCCATAGAACACAAGATTGGGATGCTAGGAAAGTCTTATCCAGAGGGATTTAGCATGACCACAAGTCCGTGCCTTAGCAGGCAGAACTTCACAAGTCAACACCTTTGGCCATTAAAAAAAAAAAAAAAAAGAAGAAAAGAAACATCATGAAATGAGGAGTACTTAATATGATGCTGCTTTTCTTGTACATTCTCCTGCTGCCTTACTTATTCAGTGGGATGGTTTTTGCATTCATGTGATGGATATGTCCTGAGTGGTAGGTTTTACCTACTCATCACCTATAATTGCAAAGCAGGAAGTAGCCTTGAAACTTGTACTGAGATTCCATTTATCAGTTTCCCTCTTCTGCACCTTATCCTCCAATTTGTCCTTGATCACACACACACACAAAAAAAATAGAGAATGCTGGTAATGAAGCAAACACCAACAATGAAAATTATTTTATTTATGCAGTCTTAGGCCCTTTAGAAGAATGAATGAGAGTAGTTCAACTCAGAAGTGTCCTATCTTGGGCTCTGGTACCTAGTGAGAGTTTTACCAGGACCACCCTGTGAGTTGTTCTGTTGATTAACTGCCTGTGAAAAAGGGCTGAGAAACCAAACATATCTGAGTAAGCTAATAACCACCACCAAATGCGACCTTTCCATACTTGTGGTGATGGCTGTGCTTTTGAATATCCTTTTCATATCACATAATAGCCTCATTTGATCAATCAAAATATCCGAGGGATGACTGCCTATCTCCACATGGAGAGAGTCAATTAAAGGAGCATCATGAATGCCAAGTTCTTCCTTTTCACTGAGATGAATAGGGAAGAAATGAGAGAGAAAATGAGAGCACTATGCCAATGCCTGCCTTTCAGTGTGAAGACTTCCACTGGGCAAAGCAGAGATAGAGCAAGCTAATTTCACAGATAACATCTCCAAGGCCTACACAGTCATTCCAAATATTGAAAATATTTTTTTATGACAAGAGAATGTACCTCATTCTGGCTGCTTCCATCAAAATATTCCATTAATTGTAGGGACAACTGGTAGTCTCAGCAGAACCACAAACTGATCTGATTCAAGGCTACAAAAATGAAAGAGGGGATGATGCCACTGGGACTCAGATCAGCTACAGAACAGCAAGAGACTCAAAGATACATATTACAAGCAAGCTGGTATTATTCTGGATCATATATATGGCATATGTGATGATTACCTGGGAAAGCTAGGATGACTCTGAAAAACTACTTCCTTTCTGCATGAAGACTTATCACTCCAGATGATCCATGATTTAGTAAACTACCTTCCCTTGAATACAGAGTGATTCAAGCAAAACTGATCTGCTCTGATAACCTTCCTCTTAACCTGGGAGCCATCTAAGCAGCATCATGTCTTGAATTATAGATGAGGGGTATTCTGTGGCTTGTATTAAGGAGAGGCCATTGATTTGAGTTGCAACTTATAAACAAGCAGATTCATAAACAGACCACCACAATATTAGTCCTGTAAAAGTCTATACTAGGAGCATTAACTAAATGTTCTTACTGATTTCACCCATGTAACACCTGTTTTGTTGTTCAAGTGCCCTTTATAGGAGCTGACAGTAGCACAAAATACAATAGTTTGGGATGATTACATTTCTTCACTGGGAGGAACTTGTAAAAGCTACACTCAGCAATAAACAGACAGAAACATAAAAGTTTAGAAAAGATAGCAGAAATTATTTTTCAGTGGAATCAATTAACATATTAAGGTGAGTTAAGGAGCACCTGGAGTACTAACAAATTCACATGCAGCAAAGATCGCATACATGGCCTTAAATATCAAGAGCATATGATGATGGAGGCAGGATAAATCAAAAAGGAAAGATAAAAAATCATAACCATGCCATTATAAAATACAGGAAAGAAAATCAGTTGATTTTTATATGGTCTCAGATTATCCAGCTGCTCAGCAGCTGCTGTTAGATGCTGTCACATCAATGAGACTCTTCGAAGTTAAAGTTCAACAGCCTAAAGACCATGAAATGATCTTCTCCCAAAAAGATGTAATCACACTGACTGCAGAATTAACTACACACTCTTCTGTACTGAGAATGTCACAAAAACATTACAAGGCCCCAAATGCCATCACTTGTTCCACTAATATATATTCAAAGCAGAGTGAAAAGACAATATGACTCAACAGAACTGAAAGAATCTGAAATTGTTCCCTCATTTTGTTTCTGTTTCCTTACAAGATCCACCTTGGGTGCACTGTCCTTACTGAATCTCCAGCAATATCTGATGCATCTTGGGAACTCCATGGAAGGCAAAAAAAAAGGAGGCAAAGATGAGAAATACAAAATCTAAAGACAGAAGTTGAATTTATATAAAGACCTTGTGCTTTAATAGATTTGAATAAACCAGAAGTTAGAAAACTAAACAATAACCTCTGAGACAGCCAATCGTTATGTAGGTGGATAAGGGAGTAAAGCCGCCCTGCCTCCCATCCCCCCATCCCCCACCCCCCCCAAAAAAAAAAAAGAATGAAAAAAGTCTGCATTTCTTGAGTAGAATAGTGTACAGCAAATGCCACAGTAGCAGCTGCTTGGGAAAGCTATACAGGGAAGAGGGAAAAAGTCTTACAAATGGATTGATTGTAAATGAGAAAATGAATTTCTCACACAGATGTCCTAAGCAAAGCTAACATGCCTCAGATAATATTGAATAGAGGTTTCTCTAAGAAACTAGTAAGGCATAAATACAAATTGGTGTGAAGGGATTACTTGAACTTTTTCCAAATTCAGATGGAATATTTTCTTTCGCTGTTTGGAGACATTTTGCCAAATTGTACAGCAGGAATCTACCTGACATTAATAAGTCAATGACAAAATGACTTCAGATCACGTTTAAGATCAGAATTCTGGATCTTAAACATCTTTCATTTTATCTCATGAAATCATAAAAATTATTCTCATGTTTTGTCTTTCCTCAAGTCTTTGAACATTCAAGATCCAGCTGAAATTAAAGGCATTAAAACACTGCAGCAAAGGTTTTATTCCTAATGTGTTCAGCACCCCTCAGGAAACATCAGTCCTATAAGAAAATCTATTCCCAGCAGTTACCTAATATTCCACTGCAGACTCAGAAGGACTGGACTGTCTTAAAAACATCAACATATTTTAAATGTTTTAAACAGATCTCCAAGTATGTAATCATCAAACATCTTCACTAAAACTATGCTGCTACCTGCACTTGAGAGAGCAAAGGATGTAGCACCTAAACTGCAGTAAATGATTTTGTAGCATTTCTTATTACCAGTAATTTTACAGCATCTCTGTTTATTGCATAGATAATAGGCAGATGTTTGTTGTCATTAAACAGTTCTTAGCAAACATTACCATAAAGGTATTTGGCAAATAATAAAACAGAATATGTATCCCTATGCTCAACATCATCATAGCCAACAGCAGGTATATTGCTGTTCACAAACAGTATTCTGCAAAACACATAGCAAGCCTGGTTTGCTGAGGAGTTAATAACCCATCTGTGAGCAGATCCAAACAGGAAGGGTCACTGGTTCAAGCCCTTCAGAGAACAGGAAAGGGATATCTGTGTCTGCTGCAATGAGTCCTGGGTGCAGATCAGAAAAACAAAAGGTCTGGAACACAACTTTTCTGTCTCACCTGAAGAAGATTCATGGAATACTCAGTTCTAAGCAATTAACACCAAAGGCTTAAAATCTAATTTTTAGTGCCCTTTATGAGGTTTAACAACAGCAAGTGCAGAGTCTTGTGCCTAGGCAGGAATAACCACATGCACCAGTATGAACTGGGGAAATTACATGCTGGAGAGGAGCTGAGGACTGGGACCTGGGTATCCTGGCGGATGACAGGCTGGTCATGAGCCAGCAGTGTGCCCTGGTGGACAAGAGGGCCAATGGCATTCTGGGGTGCATTCAAAAGAACGCGGCCAACAGGTCAAGAGAGGTGATCCTCCCCCTCAGCTCTGCCCTGGTGAGGCCTCACCTGGAGTACTGTGTCCAGTTCTGGGCTCCCAAGTACAAAAAAGTTAGGGATCTCCTGGAAAGAGTCCAGCAGAGGGCTACAGAGATGATAAAGGGCACGGAACACCTCCGTTATAAGGAAGGGCTGAGAGACCTGTGTCTGTTCAGCCTTGAGGAAAGAAGCTGCAGAGGGGATGTGATCCACATCCATAAATATCTAAGGAGCGGGAGGCAAAGGGATGAGGCTGGACTCTTCTCAGTAGTGTGTGGCAATAGGATGAGGGGAAATGGCCACAAACTGAAGCATAGGAAGTTCTGCACAAATGTGCATGGGAACTTCTTCACAGTGCAGTGACGGAGCAGTGGCACAGCTGCACAGAGAGGTGGTGGAGTCTCCTTCTCTGGAGACGTTCAGGACCCGCCTGGACGCCTACCTGTGCAACCTGGGCTAGGGAGCTGCTCTGGCAGGGGGTTGGTCTCCATGATCTCTAGAGGTCCCTTCCAACCCCTACAGCTCTGTGATTCAGTTTTAAATACCCAGCAGTCTCAAACTAACCTGCATTTTATAATCTTATTAGTATACATATCTTAATAAAAGAGAGGCCAATCAAGACAATTAATGAGGAAAAATAATTAAAAAGTGAGTGATCAACAACATCTAATTCTAATTAGCTTAAAACTATCTCATTTCCAGGAGCACTTTGCCTTATGCACTTCTTCCTGGGTTTTTGGCCTCCACTGTCTCACACCATTTAGGCAGAAGGAAAACATACAGAGAGTTTTCAGGAGTGGAACAGATCCATGCACTCTTTGTGGTTCATGGCATTTTCACTGCAGCTACAGGAAACAACTAATGTGAATACAACACAGATTCATCTCCTCCTGCTTGTTAAAAATCAGGGCTCTAGTGTTCTTTTCAGAAAACTCCGTGGGTTGTGAAGAGGAATCTTTTTCTCACAGCAAACAAGAATATAGTTAGCCATACCTCAGCTTCCGGCCTTAACATTGTCGTTTAGTGCAATTAACAGGGCTGCTGTGACCTGATGCTCTGGCTAATGTCAAATACTAACAAATTAGAAACCAAAAAGCACAGAAGATATTAAGTACCTAAACAGTACTGAAGTACCTTCACAGTAGCTGAACCATTCCACTTTCTCCCACCCTCCTACCTGTCCATATCAGCTCTTCAGCCCTTCTGTTCTGACTGGCAAGTCACCCAAATTTGTGCTGGGTTCTGCATGAGAAGATATTTCACAAACAACAGAAGGAAATGTGCTCCTCATTACATTTGAGGATCTTTTTGCCATCTCACAAAGTATGTCCTATAGTAGACTACAAGGGACTCAGAGCATCTCACAGAGGAGGGACTGTGTCCTGTCTGTCTGTCTTTCCTATCTTCTTTGTTTTATGTTACCCCACCCCAAGACATCCTTACTTTTGTCTATTTGGTAGTCTTGGCAGTTTGGCACAGTCAAACAGACCTCATGGAATGCAGCAGTACTGAATTATCTGACCAGAATCTCCACAAAATCAATGAAAAGGGACAGGCAAATCAACAAAAGAAGGCAAGCAAATCACATAATTGCTTTGGATTCCTTCAGAGAAACCACTACTCCTCTCCCCTGGCTTCATAAGGAACTTAGGTACTTAACACAAGTACTCAGTGCCAAGCCTCTACTTTTTTTTTTTTTTAATCTAATAGTACCTATCAAAGGCATCTAAAGAAAGAAATCAGAATATTAGTTGATTAAATTAATGCCACTTGCAAAACCAGCAGAGACATCCCATGTCTTCTTTTCTACCCCTTCTTATGGCCACACCACCATTCCCTTCCAATAGTTATTGTGGGGCCTTTGATATTTCAGAAACTTGTCTGAAGGATGCAGTTGACATGCTGCCAAATACTGTGTAATTGCATTGTCTTAACATAAGTACCCAATCCTCTTTTCTAACTATGAGACAAACAATTTCCCTTCTGAGTCCTTTTTAGATGTATAACAGTCTTTCATTTAGCAACATTAAAAACGTACAAGAAATATAGCACTATCAATGTAACAGTTCTGTATCTGGAAAGCAGATACCAGTACCAGTACCATTACCAATAAATGAATATTTGTTTTTTGTACTTTTATTACCGACAGTACATTCTAAGTGTATGCTTTGCTTATTCAAAATGAATGATTCCCCTGATTAATAACAGACATGAGATCCTTTATTCTTGGATTCTCCACCCCTTAACCTTAACCTAAATCTCAGGCTGCAAATCCCTTTCAAGAGTTACACTCTGCTCTTCTAACAGACTAAGGAGTGGGGTGTTTACAGAATCAAAGGACTGTAGCACTCCTCAGGTAAAAGCAGAGATTAGAAAAGTATGTCAGTAAGTTTGTTTGAATAAAGAAGCTGGTGTACTCCTTCATTCCTCCCCTTACACACCAGCTTTGGCCCTGTATTCCTACAGCAGCTCTCCAGTCACAGTGCAAAGTGCCATTATGGCATGGCAGCATCTCCCACTGTGATTCCCTTTCCAGTCTCTACTTCAGCTTTTCACATTCCAGAAGTATTTATGTCACAGGTCAGCTGAAATAATGGCTTGCAATAATCCATGGGTATCACCTGTTATTCAAGAACTGTATAGCTCAGATATCTTACATTTTTGAATTCACTTCCACGTGGCCTAGAACACATGAGTATGCCTCCCTGTACCCAAAATGCTTGCCTCATATCTCCAATCCAATGTCTTTAAATCACCAGTCAAAGAGTAACAGTAAGGAGCAGAGATTCTCCCACTAACTCCCTTCAGATCTGTCTTAATGCCACATATGAAAAGAGGAAGACTAGACAGAAATGGGATACATCATCTATCCCATGCAAGAAAAGTCACAACAATCCAAGTTTACACTTGGTACGTTTTCCAGCAATTTATCTGAGTCTTCTCACATATGGCAGCATTTTCTGTATTAGAAGACAAACTGTACTCAGCCAAAGTGACCCCAGACCCAAAAGACAAAGACTTCATGTTTAGGGAGTAAAGTAGCAGATAAAGAAGGTAAGTTCATGAAATGGAGGTGGAAAAAAAACTGGAAGGAAACAATCGGAGATGAGAGCTTTCCTAGTGTCAGGACTGGAACTCTGCATTAGGAGAATCAACATGGACACAGAAAAGTCTCATGGAAACACTCAATTTTGTTCTAATACAACTGCATGCCTTCAGCTCTGCATAACTGACATCAGAAAACTCAGCTTACCTCGCTCACACGTTCTCCCCCAATAGCCAGTGCCAGTGCAGTCACAAATGAAGCGGTTCCAGCCATCCTTGCAGACTGCGTTATTCTTACATGGGTAGCTGTCACATTGCTTGGTACTCAGGCGAGAGCAGGAGGACTTGACTCCTGCTGCATTCTGTGCCTCTGCCAGCTGACGGATGTTCTTGCTTCGCCCATCGATGAACAAGTCTCGGATACAGCCAACGTAGCCATAGTTCAGCATTGCTGTCCAGAGCTCAGTGGGAAGGATGAGTCCTGCCCGGTTCTCTGGCAGCCCACCCAGGTACATGTCACCTTCCAGATCTAGGATCTCACTCTCTCCACTAGCGGTGAATGGGGTGCGTCTGCTGTTCACTGATATAGTACCTAAATCAGGAGAATAAGGAGACTCCAATCAATGTTTTCACATACAGCCTCAGTCACTTACAGTCTAGGTCATATCTTCTAATAATTCAGTATAAGAAACTAAATATTCTCCTCTACATGAATACACTCCTAAGAGAGATGGTGACTCCCACCCAGCTTCTTCTCTTGAATCACAGGGCCTAAGTGTTTCCATGCATGTGCCTGTAAGTCATCTTATGATACAAGGCCACTAGCATAGCAATGCAGTGTCTAAACAATAACATACAAACAGAGCATCATTCAATCGTATTCATCCAGCAAAGCAAAGACTTACTGAGGAAATACAGGAATTTTGCGGTATCAGGAACGGAGAAGAAAAAATGATAAATATAGGAGTATTCATTTATGTGACAGCTTTTATAGATAACATTTCACTGGTAACTTCAAAGCTGGACATGGATGATGGCACAAAATGGACTCTTATCAAGGCAGTAGATGACATCAAATTGGGGAGAGTGGTTAATGCACTGGAGAAAGGACAGGACTATCAGTTAGAGAAACCTTTAAAAGCTGGAGAAAAGGGCTGATAGAAATGTTTGTACACAATGATAAATAGAGAATCTTGTACTTGGGCAGAATAATCTGACACATAATTACAGGCTACAACCCAACTGAGTAGGGAGCAAAAAGAACCTGAGGATATGATAGGCAACAACTTAAATTTGAGCCAGTGTTGTACACTTACAATGTCAAGAGACACTGATCACAATCTGTGATCCTCACACTTGTAGTCCAAACTTAGAAAGCCCGTAAACAAATTTTGCAGTAAATTAACTCAATAATGTTTACTTTTTTATTTCTGTGTAAAAATTTTAAGTTTAGCCCCATTTGTACATTGCTCAATGCAAGTACTGTTTATCCAACCTTCCCAGTATGTTTAAGAAGACAGGAGGTGTGATGCTGCTATCACGCCCATCTGCACAGAACAGGTGTACCTTCACTAGGTCAATGTAATTGCTTTGATGGAAAGTGAATTTTGAACCTTTTATTTCAAATTATTTTGATAGAACACAGTTTATGCAACTAAGCTTAATCTCACAAAAGTTTTTTTAATTGAAAGAAGAGTATGTTGATTTCTAGTTTTCTCATTTTCATCACATCTTTCCAGCAGAACAAGTATTTTCTGATGAGACCTAATAACCAGGTTTTCCAAAGACAACTAAGGTGATGTCTATTTTCAAAGTACTCAGCTTTACATTTCCATATCCTGACATTTCATTTACCTTTCAGCAAACTCATTCAGTTAGGAAAGGCCCTCATTTTTTTCCAGAGATCTAATAATCCAGCTCCTTTTTCCTGGACATAACTTACAAGAATAAGAACATGCTTACTGTCCAGAAAGCCAACCACATCCTGAGCTACATCAAAAGAAGTGTGGTCAGGAGGTTGAGGGAAGTGATCCTGCTCCTCTAACTGTGCCCTGGTGAGACCTCCTCTTGGAGTACTGCATCCAGATGTGGAGTCTTCAGTACAGCAGATACATAGATAAATAGATCTGTTGGAGCATGTCCAGAGAAGGGCCACAGAAATGATCCAAGGCATGGAACATCTCCCCTACAAGGACAGGCTGGAAAGACCTGAGATTGGCCTGTCAGCATCTAAGAGGGAGCCTTGTAAGAAAGGAGGGGACAGTATATTGTGATAGGACAAGGGGAAATAGTTTTAAACTAAAAAAGGGAAGATTCAGACACTCAGACTGGATATAAGAAAAAGATTTTATGATAAGGGTAATGAGGCACTGGCACAGGTTGCCCAGAGGTATGGAGTATGTCCTGTCCCTGGAGACTCTCAAGGTTAGGCTGGACAGGGCTCTGATGTAGCTGTAGGTGTCTGTTTTCATCACAGAGGAGCTGGACCAGATGACCTTCTCTTCAAACTCAAACGATTCTATGATTCTACAAACTTCCAACTCTATGGAATGAAACATTTTTCACCTGGAAGGTCATCAAACACTGGAAACAGGAGCCTCTGAGAGGAGTTGGAATTACCAGCCTTGAAGATACTCAAAACACAAATGGGCACAGCCCTGAAGGAAGCACATGTTTCAGCAGAGTTTCAGCAGAGTATTAGAAATCTCCAAAGGTTTGTTCCAAAATAAATAATTCCATGGTTTTACAAAGACAGTTAAGTATTTTAACTTCCATTTTACAAATGGGAAAACTGAAGTAGACAAAGATAAAGTTATGTCTGAAGAACACTTATTATTAGAACTGTAGTGGCCTCTGTATATTACAAGTAAGATGCTGGCATACTGGATTGAGGCCATAAAATAATCAGAACATAAAACATGGAAGCGTAATCTGAACACTTGAAATGGTTACAGAGAACCACAGTGACTTAATTTAAGGTCAGACATCTGAAAAAAAGCAGGAAACCCAACACAGGCCTCTCACATCCCAGTGCAGCACACTCTTCAGAAGAGCATTCAGCAGCTTTTGCGATAAGGACATCTGCCCACCAGACACTCAGCAAAAAATCAGCAATTCACTCTTGCTAGAAATAAATCATCACATTCAATTGCCTTGTCATTAAAGTAGACTGTCCTCGGAGAGGACTATCCATGCTTTAAGATTAATTCCTCATCATTGCATTTTTATCGTACACACCTACAATAAGGTGGGAGAGCTTAGTTAATAGAGTCAGCTCTATTTTGTGTCTCTGTGAGAAAATGCAGATATGTATGTGTGCTCTTTTTTCAAATTTAATAGGTGTTGTCTTGGAGAACAGCACATACAACACAGAGACAAGGTATTTCATGTGTGTGGAACAGGAATAATGTCAAAGGCAGCAGTGTGCCAGAAGCAATAGAAGGATTACGAATTAAAGGCTGACAGAAAACCAGGGTTATTTGGTGAATCATTTTGTAAAAACTAGCTGCAGTAGAGCAGACATTTTCCCTTTTACATTGTAAGAAACGAGAAGATGTGCCAATATACCTATAATTATAAAGGAAGTGCGTCACAGAGCCACACGATCACAGCTACCTTTCCAGTGTCTCCATTACCACTCCTAAAAAACAGCACATGAAGCACACATTCCCCAAAAGATTTGAACACAGTGCTGGAGAGCTGAGCTCCAGACAGCTACTACTACACAGAAAGCAAACAACACATGCAGAAACCAGGAAGGTAAAGAAACCACCTAAAAAGAGAAGAAATACATAGAGAATTGTAAAACCTGGGGAAAGAGAACAAGATTGTAAAAGAAAATAGGCTAGGTGTCAGCCTAATCCTCCTGCCTGTGTTTTTACCCTGCAACTATTTCTGTAAGAAAGTTATACTAGTTAAGTTCAAGCTACAGAGATGGAAAATTTTTGAACTGATTCTAGGAAAGAGGAGCTAGATAGGCTAACATAACTTATTTTTCCTCCTCTCAAATCCCATGCTTGTGACTCAGCTGCAGTAAACGAGATCCCACCCAGGGAAATCAAAAGCATCTATGTGTCTCCTTTCAAGGCCTTTGGGACTTAAAGCAGAGCCGAAGAACACCCCAGTTACTGGTCTGAGGTATACAAAGCATTGCTCTGATGAAACTGTAGAGAGAAGCTTCCAGTAAGATTTTTAGTGTCTTAGTGGGCAGGATAACATTTGTTTTGTAGCCAATGGCCAACCGAGAATGTGTAACACACTCAGTGTTCCCCTGTTGGAAACCGTGACAGGTTTTGTAGACACTTCGTAGGAGCATTCCCCAGGGACAGAAAGGTTACAGGACAGTAGGTGTCCATGCCCACGCTGTCAGCTTCTGTCAGAGTACAGATAAAAAAGCTTTTGCTCCTCTGGCAGGTAGCACAGACCAAAGCATACACAAAGCCTAAGGGACAGAGATGCCAGAGGTTATTTGAATAAGATTGCCACGCTTTCCCAGCATTTGCATTCCTGCCTTAGCACTGTATTGCTCAATAATGAATATATGGATTTTAGGCTATTCTACTAAGCTCAGCAGAACCTTAAGTTTTGGACTTCTCTGAAACGGAAAGAGGTAGAGGAGATGACACATATTAAAGGACTGGCTGCTTTAGAAATAAGAATCCCAACATTTAAGGCACACTAAACTCAAACGGCTATTTCAGTTTAATGTTAAATTCGTTATTTTGGTTCAATTTCTAAAAAATATATATATACATATATTTGCATTTAAAAATAAAAACAAAACAATTTTTAAAAATCTCTGAGGTGTAGCCATTCTCTGTTCTGCACATGGGGTAGAAAAGCAAAGGACTAAACAAAAAGGGATCATAAACTTCTCATATCTAACAAAACGCCACAAGGTAAGCATGGTTAACACCTCCTAGAGGTATGGCATGGAAAAGTCAATGTCGGTATCCTGGATATCTGGGAGGCAACATCAGTCACTAAGGATCATTATCCCAGCTGTCAGCAGCAAAAAAAAAAAAAAAAATTATAAAGAAAACAAAACAAAACAAACATGAAAGAGAGAGGAGAGAACGTGCAAATACATTCATTTTACAGACCAAAGCACTTTCAATTCAGAATCTGTTATCTCCAATGAGCGTTCAGGCCATCACAAACCTTTCTGTCAGACAACAAACAAGCTAGTCCCACGTCACACCCTCCCAGATGAATGAACGTGGGTCCCTCTTGTGGGATTTTTACAAAATTTCTTAGCAGAGAGTTTAGTGCCATTTCTCCTCCTCCTGCAGCTGCCTCTCCAGGGAGCAGACAGTCCCCAAGTGAGTAAGCAAAACCGAAGGCAGTACTGAATGCTAGTAATTGAGTTTATTCTTGGAAGTTAATTAAATTTTAGCTATTCTAAAGAAATCAAAGCCCAATTTATTTATTTATTTAAGGCTTCGTTTATAAAAGGTTCCAATCGATGTCTTTAGGAGATAGCAAAATATAACCACACATATTAAGTCCTAGTAGAGTGTGATGTGAAATACAGAAAAACTCCTTACATCATCAAAGGAAAAAAGTAGCTTCAGGCAAAGACCTGTTCAAACAGCTAGGCTATGCAGAGTAGCTGAAAGTCAGCTCTTTTGAAAAGTCTTTTAAAAAACCCCACCAGCCCAAGAGGAATTCTCATACAATTGTTCACATATTCCCAAGATGAAGTTAAAATATTTGTTTCTTTACACAATTTTAGAATCACTGTTAGTACGCTAGCTTTTCCACAGCATTAGAAACAAATAAAATACCTCTTTGTAATTGCACAGTATTTTAACTGAAATAAACTAAAACATATTTTTGAAAATAAGCTATGAGAAAATAAAACAAAAACAAGCAAACAAACAAAACACCCACTGAATGCTGCCCTAAATATTTAGACTAGGATCACTACAGACTTGGCATACAGGCTGCAAGTAAAGAAACCTAACTGAAAACTCAAAGATGCTAAGATGAAACAGAACAGAATGAAAATGCTAATTTGTGATTTTTTCACTGATTGTACGCATTAACTCTATTTTCCTTGTGACAAGATTCAAACCCTCTGTTCTTTAAAGGCACAAGATTCAGAAGAAGGCACAGGTCACAACATGAAGTTCTCATTTGGTTTCTGCACATTTGCTTTTTGAACAGAAACCCAAGGTAAATCACTGAGAATTTCTCAAAACAAGGACTAAATAATAACAGTTATGAAGATTCTTAAACCTTACCACGCCTTACAAAGAAGTCACCATCACAATTACATATGAAATTGCAAAGATAGGTCTAGAGTATCAGAAGATTTAGAATAAGGGTTAACAGTGTCCCTCTGTGATGCTCTATCTGAAGTTCACATTAGAGATTTAATGAAAATCCGCCCATTCACATCTTTGTTTTGCTGGATAAATGTCATTAGAGTAAGACTAAGTTTTTGTAAGACGATTCACACCTAGCAGGTCTAGATCTGAAAGATGAATCTACTTAAGAAAAAGTCACCACTCTACCTGATCTTCCATCTCGTTGAATATCTACATGATACCATTCTCCATCATTGGCTTTCTTCTGCGTGGCTTTGACTTTAATGGTCCCAGAACCCATGTCCAGCAACAAGTAGAGGTTCCCATCTAGAAGTTCAACTGCAAAGAAGTCTACCTTCGTATTTTTCTGGCTCCTGGCATCTTTCCTTTCCTGAGGCTTGCCATGGGTGAAAAGTATTAGCCCATTGGGTTCGGTGGTTCGGAAATCAAATGAGATGGAGCCCATCCTTTTGGTGTTCCATTTGGGCAAACTAATATATGCCTCAGGTGTCTCAAAGCTGATGGGGTCCAGTGTAGCCACATTCTCACATACGAATTTCACTTCTCCATAGATCTTCATCTTAGTATCACCAATCCGTGCCAAGCGAGACAGCTCCAGACGAATGTCATTATTCTTATAAACAACCTGCCAGACACAAACAAAAACATCATACATCAATCCTGCATACTGTACAAATACTCCAATTACCTTCATCCATGGGAGATAAACTTCTCCCAAAAGGCAGTGGGGAGCTGAAGGAAGACCACGCAAGAGTGACATGATGACAGAAGCAGAGAACAGAACCAGGAGGTTGCACAGGAATGACAGCAATGGGTATTCTGTGATGACTATAGATCAGATAATCTGGCAGAAGAGAAGAACACTTGCTGAAGGACGGAGGGAACAATTAACTCAATCACAGGCTCACTCAGCTATAAAAGCTTTTGTATATAAAATGCAGTGTATGTCTGGCATCACGCTGTTGTATTTGCATAAAGTCCATACAAAATACATAACAAAGTTTAACCTTCATGTCCATCTCTGCTAACCACAGCAGGGAACTTTGTGCCACCACTGTCATTTTTTTATTATTCTTATAAACCTACTTTACCACTAGAAGAGAGAAGTAAAAAAAATTAACCAAGATCCTGCGAACTATTGGTGATTGCCCTGTGATTCCTAACAAGCTTTGAGGAAAAAAAAAAAAAAGAAAGAAAGAAAGAAAAATTATCTTGCCAAGAAATCTTAAAACATAACAGGCACAAGCCTACAATAGATACACCTGCATAACACACAAAGATCTCTATGTATGGAGTGCCTGGACTCAAATACAGCCTGGGGTGATGACCAGAGCTCTGGACTCTGCACAGAGGTGCGTGAATGGAAAGCATGCAAGAGAAGAGTCCCAAATACCCAAACACTACTGAGCATGCCCAGGTCAGGTGAAAGTCCCAACCTTCTCTTTCTCACAGGTACATAATTAAACTGCATATGCAAAAGAGTACATCCCTCTGCCCCGTGCCATCCTCTCAGAGTCAAAGACTGTAGAAGGCACAGAGCTGAACAATACTCATTAGTAGATCTTTCTCTCAACAACCTTCCATGCTTCCTGAAGCCAGAACTGACACAGCAAGCAGAAGCATTTCTGTAAATAGCAGTTCTGCATCACTGCTGAAAACTTTTATTTCATCTAAGGAATTATTACTTTAAAGTACTTTCTACTTATTATTTATGGCATCACACATATAAACACAGATTTGATTTCTTCTGCTTTCAAAATGCTAGCAGGATGAGTTGTCAGCAATTTACTACAAAAAGAGAAGAGAAAGGAGATGTGTATTGTTAATTCAAAAAACATAATCTGAGGTGGTGTATGGACAGGCTTAAAAACGTGCAGATGTAACATTTGGACCCTCATCTGCAACACGCAATCTGAAGGCCCAACAGGTCTTTCTGACCAAAGAGATAATTCTTCACTGATATTCCCTAGGCTGTAAACTGAGCTGTAGATTGAGCACAAGTAGATCAGAAAAGACATTTTCCAGAATCAGACAGACATATATAATCCTAGTAGCAGCTAACAGAAATAAGCTATGGAATATCACAATACACGAAAGACAGAGGAAAAAAAATCCGCAGTAAAAATTAAAAGGCATGTGATAGAGAGGATGGGGGACAAGATTCTAAAGACGATTTTAGGATAAGAAATAAATAAAATCACACAACACATCTGTAGCAAGTGAAGAATTTCCATCTTTTGCTAAGCACCAAAGGACAATTTCCTCAGTGCAGCCAGCATAGCATCTGTTCTCCCTGTTCCAAAGGCAAAATGCTGTACAGCAGAGTGAAAGAGAATCCAAATGTTAGTTCCCATATGGAGTCATGGCACAATACTGTAGTTCCTCCCAGCAGAGGACAGTATTGACCTACGATAGCTCAAGCTATTTTGCTCTGGTTTCCTATGAGAGCACTCTGCTCTTCCACAGACTTCAAAAACATCAAGTCTGTTAATATCTGCAAGACGAATAAAATATATTTTCAATTTGTGGAACTATAGTAGCTTCATTCCGTGGATTAACCAGGTCAAATACTCTGGGCTATACAGATCACGTATGTCCTTCCAGCTGCTCAGCAGGGAGGTGCATGGCATCCCTCTGGCAGACAAACAAGTACAATGAGCCAGACAGCAGAGACAAGCAACAGCTACACCCATATTCAGAAAATGCACGTGAGTCAGGTTATGTGTGCACCCTGTATGTATGCTCCAGGTGGCTACCTGGACTGGCAAGGGCTTCTGCACATATTTTCTGTTGTGGGAACGTCCAGTGCTTTCAACAAACAGTAACTCAGGGCAGTGCATGCAGGCTGGTCTCTGCGTCTTGGAAATGGTGGAATTGAGGGTGCAGGGGAAAATGAATGGAGCATTAAGAACATGACAGAGCTGCTTTATGAGGACAGGCTGAAAAAAAAATGCCAGAGCTCTCCCATTTAGACTGAGAAAAGTATATAATCAAAACTTATAGAAGATAGTGGAGAAGGTGAACACAGAACAGCTCTGCCAAATCCAGCAATAACAGAAGTAGAGGAATTCATAGAAACTTGTAGTATGCAAGTTTAAAATAGATTTTTACTTATTTACACAGAGCACGGAGAACATCTGGAACTTGCTACTACAGGAAGTCATGGAGGTAGAGAAGAGAGCATCAGCAGGTTCAGAAAAAGAAATAACAGGAAGCATGGAGGGAAGTTTCACAAACTGATGTAAAAGAGAAAATAGAGGGATAGACCTAATTAATCCTAATAGATGAGTTTATGTTGTGGGAATCTAAGGGAAATGCAATGCTAATAATAACTATACTCACGTCTCAGTTTCACATGTGACAGAGGGGGACAAGAAGGGGGAGAACGCCTCCCTGGCCTCTGTCACCCTCCTGTCCCCTTTTCAGGGAGAAGGAAAAGAAAAATGTCCCACTTAAGATAAGGAAAGAGAACAAATATACTACAAATGGTAAAAGCACCCAACACCCTGCCGCATGTCATGATATGGATTATGATAAAACCTGGACAGCTCACATGCTCTCTCTTAACATTTACAACTTCTGCTATTGGAAGCTGAATACTGAGTAAATGGGTTGGAGGTTCTTCAGCTCAAGCAAGGCTTCTCCTGTATTCTTAATGAATGTGTGCAGTTTACCCCCTGTCCCTGTACAAGGACAGCCTGGGGAAGAGAGTAATTGGTAATGGGTTCTTGCGGACAGTCCTTCTGACAGCACTTATAGGACTGGTGTAACTCTGGTACAGAATACTCTGCATTCATGGTTCACCCTGTTATGGAACTGCTTAGGGGGGTAAAAGAATGCCATGACAAAATGAATAGCAACTTTAATGATCTTATCATAGGATAATTGCTCTCACAGGGTAGTATTAACAGTTCTGCAAATTGCTGCTTGACTGAAAAATATCATGAGTACCTGGACTTGAACCTGCTCTACATGAGGGGAGGAAAAAGTAGAACAATGTCTACAGATGGTGGCTGGTGCTGGGCTAGATCCTTTATCTAGCTATGACTCAATGATCTGCTCTTAGCAGCTTCTGCAGGTTGCTGGTGAAAGGAATATGCTTTCATACACATAAGCAGCTTCCAGCCCCCAAGCTGAGCCACACATGGGTTATGCTTCCCCTTTTCATGTGTTTGATACTCAAATATCAACTCCTTTCTGCTTCAGGGAAAGGCAGAGTCCACCTCCAAATATGTCTGGATTTTGTGTCAGACTGCCATATATTTCATTGATTATACCGATGCTACAGCTGAAAATCCTCAACAAAGAAGACTTTTAAAGGACCTAGAGAAAACGACGTGGAATTAGTTGTAACCCAGAAAGTCACTAGTAATTGTAGATCTGAGAGCAAGTCTGAAAAAAGGACTGACAAAGCAACTTCAAAGGAAAATGTACAGAAGGAAGGTGAAAGAGTATTGAAGGGTGCAAGCATTCTGAGTTCAATCTTTTCAAAAAAGCAGATTTACCCAGATCTGAATATATGTTACTCAAGTTTTGTTTTTCTTTATCATTTTCTTTAAATAAAAACAAAACAAACACAACCAAAACCTACAGTCTACCCTGAGTAATGCTATGAATACTGGTATATAAGGAAGAAGTGCAAGTGTGATTACATGGCTGCCTTTAGGTACCACTTACAGCCACATTTGGACATCAAAATCTTAATGTATAGTCAGGTACAAAAGAACTTTCAGCGGTATAAAGAAAAGACTAAAAATAACACTTGAATGTGAATTCACCAGGTGAATTCTGAGTAGGAATAAAGACACAACAGTATCTCTGGCTTGGGCAATGAAAAGCTAAGGCAGCTTCAGATATCTGCAGTTTGTCACACCAGAAGTTACAGAATGAGAAAAGAGAACATAATTAAAGGACTGGAATGCATGTCCCACAGCAAAAAATATTCAAATTCAGTCCTTTTAATAGGTAGAGGTTAAAGGGTGATCTGATCACAAACTACAAGTACCTATGCAGAAAATGGAATTTGACAATAGAGGGCTCTTCAATCCACTTGACAAAGGAATAATAGGATACGGGGATGAGAAACTGAAGTTTGAGAAATTCACATTTTAAAATATTATGACTTATTTTTACATGAGGGTAATTTGCTGTTAAAATAAATTACTACAGGTTACGGTGTGTTCTCAGCTATTGGCAAATTAAAATAGGAACTTGTTTTTTCTAAAAGACATAGTGAGACAGAAATTAATTATATAGCAAATCAGTCTAGATTAATCATAATGGCTCTTTCTGCCCTCATAACCTATGAATCTTTGCATTTTAATGAAATCAACAGATGCTTCACTGCAGTTTTCCAGGACAGATGAAATACGTCCTTGCAAAACGTTAAAAGGAGAAGAGACTTGAGTTGATTCTAGTCTGACCTGCCACCAGTGCTTAACTCAGGCTCTGTTGCATGTTTGTGACTCCAGCTTGCAAACTACAATTAAAAAGAATGACAAGTAAAAAGCCTAAGGAAGAAGGCTCAATTCCATACTTCTATATATATATGAGCTTAAAGAGCTTGATTTTTACAAAGCCTTCTGCTGCAAGCCAGAGAAGACTGAGGAAGCTCTCAGCCAGCAGTATTATTTACCATTTACACTTCCTGCCTCACAGTTTCATCTTATCTAGAATCGAAACTTGAGGCTTTGAACTAACTTGAGGCTTTTAGGGATATTCCAAGATACTGATGGAAACTCAGCAGCTCAGGCCATAATTGATTCAGAGGGCTGTCCCTTGCTTGGACGCAGCTTTCAAGTGCCACTCTGGATACATCTTCCATGACAATTTTCCAGTAAGCACAGCAGTAAGAGCAATGTCTATGAATTTGTCATATTTATCAGATGGCTTTCTGAAAAAAATTGGATGATGGCTGTTTAAAAAGAGCAGCTTGTTTTTCTGCCATGTCTGATATCGGTATCAGAGACGGTCAAGATGCCTAAGGGTGTCAAAGAGATGATGTCCATTGCAGACACAGAAATCCACTTTATAAGCTCTCCCTGGAAAGGAGGTAGAAAAGAGAAAGAGGAAAGAAAATAATAATTGTTTGAAAAGTAAATTTTATTCTTCCAATCTCAAAAATCAGTTTATATTCTCAAAATAAAACTAGCACAACAACAAAAGCTTTTTTTTTCCATAAGCAGTTGTTCTGAACATGGTTTAATAGAGGAATAATTTAATGGTTCTATCTGTCTTTGCTTTATGAACTGGGTTGTATAGAAGGATGGTCAGGGATTGGGTAGTACAGATAGACATGGTCTCTGACTGTCAGCAGTAGAAGAATTTCATGACATCTGAGACAATTTGGGGGATAAAGAGAGAAAAAATATACAGTAAATCAGGTTTCCTTTAAATCTACTGGGGAAAAAAAGGTTGCTTTAAGTTGAGCTAAAACAAATTGGCAATCTGGTTTTGAGGTTTCTTAAAAATTGCAACTGCAGAATTCTGAAGCATTCAAGGAACTTCTCCAGCTAAACTTATGATAAGAAGATTCACTCATGGGTTAATGAGAGCTCTAATCAGATGGCTTTTCACAATGATGAAAAGTGTCTCTCTGCAATCAAGTGAAGATGCAGATAGAGAGTGAACAACAAAAGTGAGGAAAAAATGATGTGCTAGGCTTGGCAAGTAGCCAGCCTTTAGTTCCTCTTGAAGTTGGCGCTATTAAGCAGGAAACATGTTATGGTGCAGGCTGGACAGCCTGGTGAATTAGAAGATGGCAGAAGAAAAGGTCAAAAACCCTTAAGGATGCTTAAGTTCACCTAGATAGGAAGATATCTGTGAAGGTCATCCAAGTCGTTTACCTGTGCATCTTGTGTATCAGACTGCTTTTTTTCTGTCACAACCTTCGCACTTCATGAACTGCCTGCATCACTTCTCAGAATTGTAACTGTGAGACATTCACCCTTTCTAAGGAGCCTTTCTAAGACGTCCTTAAAGACATCTGCATCACAAAAGCTGTTGCAGCTTCATAAATTACAGCTTATCAGCTGGTACAGCAGAATTATGTGTTTCTAATCTGCCTCAACTAGCAAGCAGAAGCAAATACACCAGCTAATAATGGCTTGCTTTGCATTTGGGACAGACTATATGTGCAGTGGTTGAAGGCTTCAGTGATGGGGAACTAAAGCTGCTGTACCTATTTTATCTAAGTAGACCGTGCATACCTCGTCTAACCATATTTGATGGTTCACTGGGATAACAACTGTATTCAGGTATTTATAGATTCACAGTCATCATTCACCACACTGAAGTTTATTTGCCTGGCATGAAAAACAACGCATCCAGCATTGATAATAAATAAGTGAAACCAAACAAAAAAGACTGAAATACAATTTGTGCTATGTTGGCTGAAGTAATGCAATCTTTCAGCTCATCTGAAAACGCTTAACAAAGAACATGAGTTTATTCTGCTAAAAATAGGCGTATGAGTAGAACAGTTAAACAATAAATCCATCATAGATTCTGAATAATTTTGAGTTTTGTCGAAAACAGAAAAAAGGTAGAGAGTCTCTTCTGAGTTTCAGAAGAATTCTAGGAAGATAAAGAGAAGCCTTCTCTGTAGAAGGATATAAAGAACAAGAAAGAAAAGGGATACAAGGTGGGTGGGATTCTTTCAACTGCTCTAGTGACAACACAGTAAAAATAATCATTCAGAAAGAGACTTAAGCTGAAAAATAACATTTCCTTAAACTAATCCAGTTTTTGGATACCAAGAAAAGAAGATGCAATTCTTCAGGTCACAACTCTCCTCTGAGAGTTAAATTAAGCCTCTGCATCTCTTAAGAATTCAGGATATCTGAGTCTTCTCAGTTATAGCAGAGTTAACATCTGCCCAAATAATTCACACAATATCTCAGAGAAAGCTTAAACAGATTAAGGCAGTCCATCTTTCTGCCTTATCTTTCACTTGGGTATACATCAAGATAAAGACAAAATATTTGTATGGACAAATTTTTGGAATAAGATCTCCAGTGTTTTGCCTTATGACCCAAGTATCATACAGAAGAGGTGTATTCCAAATATGCAATAGAAAGGGAAAAAAGAAAAAGAAAAAAATAATTACTTTGCAGTTCTTTATTGAAGGAATAGTATCTGTCTTGAGTTGTACAATATGATTTTGCATATGCTGAGACTGCTGCTTCTTGAGTTGGCTACAAATAGCGCTCTACAGCCTTACTTATTTTTGGTGTTGTATTGCAGCATCTGAGCTACAAAAGAGCAGTGTGTAGTGAAATGCCCTACTTCTTGAATTCCTTCCTTTGAAGTGGTAGCAATAAGAAGATAATTTATCACATGTGGATTTCTCAACCTCCACACTGGGGCATCTTGTCTGCATTTGGACTATTGTTGAAGAAAATCTTGATTTCAAAGGGAATAACAGACCCTGTAATTGCATCTTAAGACAAAGATGACAAGAACATGAGAAATGATATATATTCATTTGTGAAGAAAAGGCATGATGCTGTACAAAGAAAGAGGTTGCAAAAGAAATGCTGTTGAAAGATTCTATATTAGCTTGAGAGACTGAAGTTGTTTCCTCAGCTACTGAAAAATGACAGCATAGGCAGCAGTAAGATTAAATAGAACTGGTTGCAGCATAGATATCATTTGCAAATACTCTTCAGTGGTACAGATGTCAAGTATGGTTCTCATCACAGAGAATTATAAGTTCTGGAATATATAAGGGAAAATGGGGATAACAGGAAATACATATCGTTTCCAGATTTCTTAAAATATTATTTTTCCACAAGCTAAGCAGTGGTAAAAAAGCCACCTAAACCCAAATGTTTTCAATAATGTATTTTTCAGAGCATGATGACCAATCTGAGGTCATAGAATTGGTTTTGCAGAATTGCTCATCCTGCAAAAGCTCTAACATTTTTTTAATTAATTGAATGAAGCATCCTGAAATATATGTGAAAAGTGGGAGGAGACAGTGCTGTAGTCTGCTGGAGAACTTGTTCAGCTAATTAAACTTCAAGAAACGAGTGGGCCTATTTCAAATGGTCCCAAGGAGAGCAGTGAGAAGAACCAGAGATCTAGAAAATCAAAGATTGAAAGCAATGCTTCTTTTTAAACATAAAGAAAACTGGAACAGTTTTCAAATATAAAAGGCTGTTAAAAAGTGAAAAGGAACAATCTGCTTTCTGTATCCATGATGAAAAGGACAAGAAATAAGGGTTAAAAATTACAGCAACAAAATATTAGAATTGATTTTAGGAAAAGCTTTTTAAATTTAAGAAAAGTAAAGCACTGGAAGAGGTTGTCTAAGGAGCAACCATCACTGGAGACCTTTAATTACAAGTTACACAAATTGCTGTCAGGACTCGCATGGTTGTCACTGATTTTTTTCTTGAGACAGTAGAAGCAGAAAGGACTAAATAACCTCCCCCCAAGGCCCCTTCCTGTCTTATCTTCTATGATTCTGTATTTGAGGGGACAAGGAATGGGAAATAACCTATGTAGTTAAAGACTTTGGTAGTGCTTAACTTTATACAAACAAAATTCTGATATCCCACAAATCTGAAGGGCTTAAATTTACAAGAAAACTGCCAAGCAATAAGGGCTTGGCTGCTTTTTAGAGTTGAAACAAAACAAAAAGAATGATAGTCACAGAATCTTCTCTACAAGGATGCATCAGTTGGTTTCAACTATGTCCAGTTCTTTATTGAATTTATAGTTCTATAGTGAGTTGTAGAGATATTCAGTAGTTACAGAATACCCTCTCCTCCAAGATTCATCCTGAAAACAGATTTGTCTAGCCAGCACAAGCTAAATCTGTCTAGCTTGGATCAGTGATGAGTCTGTGAGGAAATGATTACAGTCAAGTACCTTAAGGAATTCATCTGAAAAGCAGAAAGAAAATATTTTAGGATGGCCCCATTGATCATTTAAGGCTTGAACTTTATTACACAAGACACTGAAAACTGTATCAGATGATGACTTAGCAAATAAACACTCTACTTACTGACTTTATTGTATTTCAAATCCACCTAAGGTTGTTCAAGTACAAAATACCTGCCTCAGTAAAATAGATCTGTTTAGTATGGCTGGCTGAATGCTTCCATTGGGACGACTTCCTAACAGAACTCCATTTTCCTAATAGAGAATTAGCAATGAAATGCCTCACTTCAAGTTCTTGCAACTCAGAATGGCACATTTCGTTTTGACAAACTTAACAGAAGAACTTTTATATGAACTTATAAAACCTTATTTTCCAGGCATGGCATTTACTTTCAGCAGTGGTCCCCACTTTTTACCTCAGGTCTGTACCCTCCAGGGAAACACCTTTACATGATGCAAAGAAATAAATGTGGGCTAGAAGATTTTCCTTTGGGAAAGAAACTCTGCATTACACTTGAGTGATAAAATGTTCTAAACTGAAAAGACCAATATTTAAAGTGTTAAATCTACCTATGTACTGTATGTATCTAAAAACTCTATAACTAGAGGTGACAACTGAGAGATTCCAGCACTGAAAACAGAAGACACAATAAATGTATCTTCTGTTAGGGAATGAAGCCTAACTACCACGATGCCAAAAAGTCTTATCCATCTTTTCATTCAGTAGCCACCCAGCTGCACCAGGCACAGCTTTTAATCCTCAGCACCACACTGCTTAAGACCAATAAAGGGAGGCTTTATTGGATGATCTACTTGCTAACATGGTCTCAGCCTTACTAATGAAGCCTTTTCCCAGCCTCCACACTCTTTACAGGATTTCTTGAGGAACAGTACTGAAATAGTGCAAGGGAAGAGCCCAATGATTTCTCTGAAACACACGAGCTGTCATGTGTGCACCACCTGCTTTGCTCTGGAAGCCACGAGCACGGAGCACAGGTCCAGCTACTGTCAGATGATCAGAGGAGGAAAAAGCAGCCAGCTCTGCCAGAATGCTGCTGCCACAGTGTGAGAGCTTTAAGGAAAGCATGCAAAAGGAGAAAGAAATAGAAGCGGATAAGGGTAACGTTCCAGCAGAAACACTGAAATGAGTAGCAGAAATGAAAGCCAGATTAAGGCCTAAGCATCCCATTTAGCACTCGATTACATTTCCTGCTCAAAGCAGGTGGGTGCTGCAATCAGGAATAGCAAGAGCCCTTCAGAGGTCAGGGCTGGAATCAGCACCAAGCAGCAAAGATTCAGCTAATGAGCTGGTTCCAGACACCCAGCACGCAGGGCCTGATTCTTCAAAATTCAGAGAGCTGTCAATGCCTTTTTGTCTCTGGAATGAGCCCATTATTATATGTATATGTAAATTAAAAAAAAAAAAACAAAAGAGAGAGAATTTTTTCCCAAAGTAAGATGGAATGGATAGATCTCTCCACTGTAGAAACACTTCAGGAGAAATTCCACAAAATAAATATGAAGTAACAATAAACTTTTTCTTCAGTTTGCTTACTCTTCCTACAAAGCCATTTTAATATGTCCAGGCACAACATTTCCACGTACTCAGCATGGAGCATGGTTCTACATCTAGGAGATACTTCTCTCAGATCTACAACTGCTTACTTGGTTTAAGCCCAATGTACAATATTACCTTACATTTTCTGTTTTGCTCAATATTAACCTGGTTCATAATTTCTTAAGCAGATCTACAGTGCTTATATCGTTCAAACACTAACAAGCACAAAACAAAAGCTGCCTTAGTCATTGTTTGGCCAGAAATTTCCATTTAATTCTTTTAACCTTTTCTGGTCAACCTGAGCACCTATCCACTATTATCATTCACATCCCAACAACATTTCCATGCCTTCACTGAGCAAATGACTGTGCATTGCTGAGCTACCTGCTGGGTTAAACCACAACACTTTGCAGTAGTTGGTATGGACAGTGTAATGAACGGGACTTAGTAGGAGCAAGGCATGCTCCTTTACACATTTCTTTTTCTATAATCTAGGCATGAACAAACCTGAAAGGAGAACACATGGGGAGGGAATCAAAGAGGCAACAGGGGCTTCTGAGTATTTATTATCATAGAGAATCACATAGAATGGCTTGGTTTGGTAGTGTCCTCAAAGACAATCTAGTTCTAACAGTGTTAACTACCTTATATTGTCCTTGCCTGAAGTCCTGTTCCAAGCACAAATAACCCATTTCATCCCTGATGGTTCTACTGTAAAGCAGACAAACAAGAAAAACAAGATACAATGCCCAGTGTACAAAATAAAGACGCGCATACTGAAGAGCACATTGCTGAAGAATGTATGTTGAGCCCACAGTGAGTCCCAGCATCACTGTTCTGCTGTTCCCAGGCAGGAATTGTTCTGACTGCCTCACATCCTTCATTTGTAAGGCACTAAAAAGGAGAAGATTTATAAAGAAAACTAGCTCGTGCAGAAACTGGTGATGTTTCCTATGTTATACTATCCTCTTTTCCTCTTCTTCCTTCCCCTAGAGCACTGCAGTTTGCAATGTCTGAACCCCTCAGCTAACCCATACTTCTCTATTTAATATGATGAGCAATGTAAACTGTAATAAACTAGGCAAATTATTTCTCCAACTCCCCAGTCACCCTGCCAATAGGGTCTGCATGGTTTTTATAATACAATCCCCAAATATCTCATATTGCTCTGGCTTCTGCAACCCTGACACCTTTCACTGTATACTTTTGCATGTGAGCATGCTGACAGGTATTACTAAAGGTAAGAACTATTTCTACAGCATATCCAAAAGGAAAGGTGGATTACAGAGATCTACCCAAGATCCTGTTAGTCTCTTGCAAAGCAACAGAGAAACCAGAAATCATAAACTGCTATTTCTACACTGTGCTACTTTTGCTCACTTAAGCTAACATGCATCTTGAAGGCAGGGCAGAAGAATCATGAAATCATAAAAAAGCCCAGGTTCAGAGGGATCTCAGAAGATCCAAATTTTCATGGAAAAGGGAGTCTAGATGAAATTATCCAGCACACTGAACAAACGAAGCAATTTGGAACATCAGTTTCTTGTGACATTTCCCATTGCTTATGTAGAAGTATCACATTCCAGGAAGTTAAATTAGCTTGAAGCAAGAGGAGAAATAAAGCTCCTTGTGGTTAACTGTATCTGTTGAAATTTGCCTGTATATTCCTGTAAGTAGTATAGTATAGCCAGTCATTGCCTCCCAAAAACAAAATTTCATTTTCCAAGGCTAAACACACAATGTTTGCACAACACTATTTCTATGAGTATAACATTACTGTTACACAATTATTATTATTAACTTGATTACAAACCAAAGACATGGGTGTGGTCTGGGAAAAGAGGTGGTAGCAAATAGTGGTTGAAGGCATTTCTCTGGTACAGGAAAGCATAGAAACTGTTCTAGGACCATGCTGTATCACTTTTCAAAAGCTTAGAACTGAAGGTTCATCCTAATGTCCTAGGATACTTTACAAGGCAAAAAATAAGGACAGCAAAAGGAAAAACATACAGTGGCACATTTGGCCTTAACCCATGCTTCTGATTTAATGGAAGAAGTTCTATACAGTTCCCCAGTGCCAAAGAGAGCAAGACTGAGGCAACACACTGGGGAAAGGGCTGCTGCCCAGTGTTTCCTGCTTTGCATGGCTAAGCAGCTTCCAACCAAGGCAGTTATAACACCTAATGCAGATTCCGGAAAAAGGACATATCTAAATATCTATCTATCTATATATATAGATATATAAAATTCAGTTTACTTATCACTCGAACATAAATATAATCATACATAGCTAGGTACATTCTCATGTTAGTCCAGCTGTACACTAGATTATAGATTAGGGATCAAAGACTAAGTAATTCTCACACAATGGGAGCCGTATCTAAGCCTTGTAAATGGTGACTATGAAAAGAGTGTGTGTGTCTTGGAGCATAACCGATTGAACACGAAAAGCCTTTGTTAAGCAGTTGCTATGAAAGCTAATGTGATTCTTCCGTATTTAAGTAGGATACTATCAAGAAAGTACAAAGAAAAGACACCAAGTGTATATAGCACTAGTGAAACCATTTAATAATACTGTGGTTTGTTTTCTTGCCCACGCTTTTAAAAAGACGCTGAAAAATGTCAAAGAGCACAGAAAAGTGCTACAGTGATTTCAAGTCCCAGCATCTTGTATTATGTTACGTGAGCTATCTAATAAAGTCCACCAAATGTAAGGTTATGAGCTGAGCCAACCTACATGCTTCAGCAATCTAGATGGGGAGGCTCAATGACAGAAGATACATCCTTTAATTCAGGGGACAAAAGCATAATCAAGGGTAATCATGTATAGGGCTAGACGAATTATGACTATTCAGTCTGAAAGTAAGGTACAGTTTCACAGTGAGTTAATTAACCAGTGGTTTCTTTAAATCTAAACAGTGAATTCTTTCAATCGTGTTAGGATAAATTAATCACATATATAATCATATATATATCTTGATACTGAAGACCATCAAAGCCCCAAGAAGGCAACAGTTTATTTAAACTGCTTAGCTTATAGAATTTATGAAGTGTGAACATTTTTACTCTGTCAGATATAAATACATGATGAATGTAAGTGCTTATATCACAAGAGGATGACAAAGTATTTTGCAATCTGAGAGAACAAAAGAGGATGTTGATCAGCTACCAGGAATAAATATGCTTTATTTCTAATTTCACAGACCTGGGTCACTTGCTCAAAAGAGTCTTAAATGAGCTGAATGTGAAGATTTCTGATCCGCTGAGGTTTATTTTTAATCTTGGAATAACAGAAAGCTAACAGAATAATACAGGAATATTAATGTTGCGTTCATGTTTTAAAATGCCAAACAGAACAAGACATTTAACTGTAGAAGGCTTTAGCCTGCAAGAAACATCAACCCTGGAGGAAATAACACAAAAGCTTCTATTCAAAATTCTTTATAAAAATATTAAAGGATAGGAATACAATACTTAATATCGTTAGATCTTCCTGTTTAAAAAAGACTTTCTGTCAAATAAGCCTGATATCATTTGAATGACAATGGTAACAGCATAGATGAAACACTTTTAAAGTCATTTGACTGAATATCACAAGAGAGTTATTATTAAATTAGCACCAAACAAGAGCTAAACAGGACGTAATATTAGATATGCAGATAGTTTTCAGCTGACATTCCTGAAAAGTAGACATCAGTAGGGCATCACTAATGAAAAGAGGCATTTCTAATGCACCATATGGATTCATATTTCTTGTGAAAGTATTAAACACTTTATCAAATTTCTGCAAGTAAATATAAAATGCACTGAAGCTAATACATGAAGGGATGACCGACTTTGGCAGAGTGCTAAATATCTTTAAAAGAAAGAGCAGTCACTCAGAGTCATACATACAGCATGGTAGTCCATGCCCTTCCAACCCATACAAATATAAAAATAGCTGAATGCAAATGTGTATGAGCTTATGAACATGGATTGCCAACCGCAACTACAGGAGCAGGAAGGAGAAGGTATGAAGTAGCAGCACTCTACAAAGCAGATACATCAAGAACAATTTAGGGAACATCAGAAGAGAAAGTGTGAGCACCATAGCCCAAAGGATCTGTTCATTCTCAGGATACATGACTAGAATAAACAGTACGAGGAATGTGATGTTACTTCATGTGGCATTGCTAAGATAAGTACTAAAACACTAAATATGTCACCATTTGCTTAAATAAAGAACTCTAAAAATTGTGAAGAATATATCAAGCATCTTCAACATTATCTGAGAACTATAATATAAGCCTTATAGTAAGAGAAAAGGAACTCCATCTGTTCAGATTTTCAAAAGGCAGATAAAGGGACATAATTACTGCAAAGAAGGAGAAAACATTAGATTTCCGAAGCATTTTTATTCCGGTATAGAACTTCATCACAAGAACCAACATTTATGAGCTACTGTCAGAAATTCCAAGTGGATATAAAGCCCAGTGTCTTCTAAATGTGGGGGACAATTAGATTTCCCAGCAATTTACAAAGGAAATCACTCGATTCTTTTAACATCTTCACATCAAAGCCAGTTAAACACAACTATCAAAAAGATGCCCCAAAACTGTCAGGGAAGTAGGAGAAATTAAAGCTGTATATTTCTTGCTTCTTCACAGACATTACTGAATAGAGTGGGGAAAGTTAGATATTGACTGAAGGCTGAGCAAAACAGTTATTTTCATAGAATCATGGAATCATTAAGGTTGGAAAAGGCCACTGAGATCATCAATTTAACCACCAACCCACTGCCACCAACCCACTGCCATCATGCCCAGTAAACCACAGCCCTACTTCTTAAAAGCCTCCAACTTTCCGTGACCCTTACATGCCACAGATCGCTGAAGTAACAACAGAAGAGTGACTGCAGATTTACTTTGAGTAGTAGGCATTTGTTTTCTACTGAGTTGAACAACAGAGCAGGAATTATAGCTCCTGGTTTCTATTCCTGATCCTGCTACTTGTCTGTTGTGCAATTTTCACAGTTTAGCTCATTCTCCCCTAGTTGACGAATTCAATAATTAACTAATGGTGGCAACACAATCTCATTTTCCAAATAAAAATTGCGCTTTGGGGGATTTTTTTGTTTGTTAAGTCTCCAGTATCCAAAACACAGAGAAACTCAGGGGCAAGGACAAGCCTTACTTCTCTTTAAAACATCTTTAGTTGTAGCACCAAACGGCACAGAGAAAATGAGAGCACGGTACCATGGTGAGTAGCTCTTCGTAGAAACAATTTTAAGATAATATGGCAGAGAGAACAATGGCACTCCTGGCAGGAGAAGATGAACAAGGTGATCTAGTAGGTGTTTACTGTTTCTAATATCTATGATTCTCTTGTGTTTGTCTTTTTTATCCCTTTCTTACACAGCACCAGTCCACATTTTCAAGACAGTAAAAAACACTCCTCGGTTTTTAAGTTTCCATCAAAGGATAACCCAGCGTAGATTCGGCACTCAGAAAAATGGCCCAGTTGGGCAGTAATAAACCTCCTTAGCAGTTTCTTTCACAGCTACAGCCACAGGGAAAGGAACATACATAATCACAAAATTAGTGCTGGATGGAGAGATTCTCAAGCCTATGTGAAAGCCTGGGAGTGTCTACCTACTGCTACCATAGCCCATACTGATTTGGAGAGATTTCCTTACATCTTTCCATACAGGGAATAATCACTCAGTACAGAAGAGCAAGCCACCTTTGCAACACAGCTTGGAGGTAGTTTTACAGCTCCACTTGTTAACATCCTCATTTGGGATTGATTTTTTGGAGGACTTTAACTATTACAAATGAGTAAAGGAGCCTGAACAACCTTATCTTGTATTTCTCTGCAATGATTCAGTCTAGTCCTCTTATTGCTTGTCTCTGTTAAAGCAACTTTCTCAAATAGAGCCTGCGTGATGCATGCACATTTGTTTTCATTCAAACGGACATCCTTACACCTCTGACCAACACGTGACACTTCACTCTTCTCTGAAATGTTCTTTGTTCCTTCAGGTCTTCCTACACACATAGCTAACTTCCACATCTACAAATTACTGCTTCATTTGCCCAAACTCACGTATCCTTACACCAAGAAGTCTCTCCCTTATCTTTGGTCATCTTGGTAGCATTTCTCTCCCAGTTTACAGTATCTTTTTGAGATTAAAAGAACTGAACTGTGTCTATTAAAGTGGTTTTATTTAATAACAAATACATTTTCTGTATTGTTCTCTATTCCCTTTCTACCACCTCATAATTCTAATGGGTTTATTTCGCTAATATTGACCACTGAGCAATTATTATTAGAGACTTCTTTACTGAAACATCAGAATCAACCCAAAGTCCACTACTGCCTATGGAATATTAGTATTCTCCTTCCCTTCTAACATATATATCTTCTTGCATTTACACGTATTTAATTTCATCTGCAATTTTCATCCTTTCTTTCAGCATAAATAGGTCATCCTCTGTAGTTCTGCAGATAGATAATCCTTACCCAAATATGATCACTCTCCTGGCAGAGTACATGCCTTCTCCATGCACATCTCTTTCTATTTATAATTTCATTAATGAATCTTCAGACCTCAGCATGGAACCCATTGCTCTCCCCAGTGAGGCATTTCCCTGGGAAAACCATTTAATCCTCCATTCTGTTTCTTACCTTCCAACCAGTTCTTACACTGTACAAGGCCCTATTATTTTTGCCTATTGTTTTTTAATTTTTTAAGAACCTTCTGGCAAGAAGCCTAACCGAAACATTTTTGAAATGTATGAGCAAAAGAAGGTATGAGCAAAATTGGAAGGGACATACAAGGATCACTGAGTTCAATTCCTGGCTCCACACAGGCCTACCTGTGTGATTGCATCATAAGTCTAAGAGTGTTTTCCAAGCACTTCTTGAACTATGCTTGTTGCACTCACTACTGCCCTGGGAAGCCTGATTTAGTGCTCAAAGGGTACTCCTATCACATAGGGTATATCTACCCAAACTCTCCTTTCCCCACACTTACTGATGTTATCAGTAAATCTTCACGGAATTTACTGGTTAAATGTTAAAATGCAATGCCACTACTAGTCATTATGTCCTTGGCAACCTTATCAAAGATAATGATGCACTTCTTACCAAACTGTGTCACAGACAAGCCAAGTATTTCCATAAGCTCTAGTTGCAAAATCACTGTCTAGAAAACTACTCTGAGGCAAAAGGAACGTGAGCACTCATTTGTCCTCTGCAGGTTGCACCAGCAAATCCAGTCACCAGGGGCAATGGAGAAACAGCAGTGAAATTGAATTTTAAAAAACTTGTGTGGAAATCAGACATGGTTTCCACAGACCCAAAACTCAAAAGAAGGGACAGAATTGTTTTATAAAACACTCAAAGTCAAGGTTGTCATCTGAATTATTAATGTGCAATGTATAGACTTTATGTGAAGCTCACAGTTAAGATGAAAGTTATTAACCTAATAACTTACATGCATAATTAATTTCTCTTGTGATATATGTTTTGTGAAGTTCTAACAAAATGTGTCACAGAGGCTGTAAACAGGGAGACTAGCCTGAAGCCAGATGAGCTAAGCATATGCTAATTAAGAGAACATACTAGAAATACATACTAAGAAAAAAAATGGAGAAGGGAGAAAACACTGGATTTCTATGTGACCTCTCAGCAAACAGCCAAGGTTAGGAAGCAAGCTCTGATAAGCAGCCACACCACAGTCAGGAAGAAGAAAAGGAGGTATTTACTGTGCTTGTCAACACATAAGGGAGCAACTTTGAGACAAATCAGCCCTGAAATACAAACTGAGAAAATGGAGGAAAGTGCTGACAGGTTGACCAGTTAGCTGAACAATGAGGCAGCAGAGGAAGAACCCATTCTTAAATATAGGAACAACATACACCTCTTAAGCTTTGCTTTGCAGTCAATTTCAGTGTTGCAATTGATAGTTTAAGTGTTATCTGGACAAAATAAATCAACTGGACATTCCCAGACAGCTTATACTCAAGAAAGGTGACAAACACAGCAGTCATGTCCTTTAGGAGCAACTAGTCGCTAGCATCATAGTTTGACAAACAATGAGAAAGCTACATCTGGGCTATAGATGATTTTCTTCACACCTTCAGAGAAGGGTGATGCAACTGGCCCCTCCTTTGGAGGCTACAAAGACTTCTCATTCAGTAAGCAGCTATAAGGGTTGTTATAAGGCAGATACAGAAAACCAGTCATCACAGTGATCCCTACCATCACAATCTGGTGGATGAATGTTTCAATGATGGTCATAAGAATTGTGGGTTTGGAGTCCATTGTATAACAAATAACACAGTGTAAAGATTTTTGTGGGGTTTTGTTTTGGTGTCTGTTTTTTGTTTGTTTTAATGTTTTGGTTTAATCTAATCATCTGATTTGCTGGGAAGATATCCTAACACTGCCATTGAATGCTTGACTGAAAACCATATCAGAAGTCTGAAAGAGGACTCGCACCTAAATAAATCAAAATAGTCACCTCTTCTACCCACACAGAGAGCAGCCATGCTGAGCTGACACAAGCTGAAAGAGTCCCAGTACCAAGCCTTTCAGGATCTGCTACTCTTCTAAGTCAGCAGGTAACAGTGAAAGAAAAAGCCCTTTGTTTCTCCATTTTGTTGCCCTCATGTTCTACGCAAGAATCTTCCCAGAAGTGCAGCAACCAAAGATGGGGAAAAGGTGTTCATTTCAGAGCCTGGTTAGTAACATTCCAGTGGTTTGTCCAATCCCAATTGCAAACATGAGAACTATGCTACCCCTCTAGCGCTTCACAGCAGTATCTTAGTCACCTCAAGCATTCTGAATTCAATTCCTGCATCTTTTCTTTATCAAAAGTTCAGAAATCAGCAACATATTTATCTTCACATCTGTTCTGGGCATTAAATCTTCCAAAGCACTTCACAACCAAAACATGATCAAGGCAGGCAGCTGAGAAGCTGATCAGAATGGGGAGGACTTGTTTGGCCTCCTAAAATCACTGGCTTCATTCCCCATTGCCGCCACCACATTATGATGGCAAGTGAACGAAAAAGCAGATTGTCTGCCTACCTCCTGCCCCAATCAAGGGAACATCTTGCCTTTGGCTGACATCTCACTGCATTTAGCTGTAGAAAAAGAGGGAAATCTCAAGGACAACCAATTGAGCCAGGACGTTCTGCCAAGGCTGCTGTTCCTAGATGAGGAAATGGTCCTCTCCATTTTCCTCAGCTAGAAGGAGGGGAAAAATATACACCCCACACACATTATCCTAACGCCCGCAGGTGCCAGCAATCCAAATAAACGTAGAGCAATTAACAGAATTAACACAGCTTTAAATAGCTTGGCTCACCAGATGCGGACTCCTAGCAGGGTTCTATAAAATGTAAAGTTATTACAGATAAAACCATTAATCATCTGTTCAGAGACTTGTTCTAGATGCAAAACCCATTCCACTTAAAATGGCTAATAACTAGAAAGAAAGGCACAGATTTAATGGGAATGATTATGCCATTCTCAAGCTCCATTTCTAAACAGCATTTTTCATCTCTGCCACTTTCCCAAACCCATGTCCTTCTCCTTACTAACACTGATACAGTAAGAAACCTTCAATAGCATAATCACAACTACCTCTTGGGGTACTAAACTGAGACAATCTCTCAGTCTCCCCCCAGTCTGGGCCAGAGGAGCTTCATGACTAGCACAGTATTCATCACTGCTTTCCTGGGTGCACTTGATACTGCTGAGTTGTGTGTCATCAGCTCTTTGCAGCTCACAGATAACCAGTGCTCTCTCTTCCCAGTGCTAAGTGCTCAAGTACTATATCTGTATTTACAAATCAGAAACATTTGAGTTTTCTCCCTTTAGGTGATGTGAAGTCCCCATTAGCCACGGTATGCTGTACAACAATCCTCCTGATGTTTCCCTGAAACCTGTTAAAATAATCACATTCCTCTTTTTGTGTGGCTATATCTGTATCTAACTAGCTACAAGAAGCAGAGTAACAGGATCAGGCTAACTCATCTCTGAGTGCTCATCTTACTATTTCTAGTGCCTCCACTCAAAAAATTATAGCTGAAAGAGTATAAAAACTTGTGTTAAGTAATTCAGAGTTTACATCACATCTTTCCATATACCTGCATTATGCTCACTGATTTGCTTAGGGACCCAGGTAACTAGTAATTATGAACTAAATCAATTCTGTAAATACAGCCTGAAGGAGGGAGAACAAAACCAAACCACAAATAATCAGTGCTACAGACAACATCAGTAGTAGAGCAGAAAGAGTAGAGCCACACAGCAGCAAAACAGAAAAAATAAAATAAAATCAGACAATAGAAAATTTGGTTGTATTAGAAAGAACCCACTGCCTTGTGGTGTTACTGTCATGTAACAAATGCTGCTTAATTATTGTTGCCTACCCTCTCCTTTCCTGCTCACACTTGACAGCTAACTGGCTCACTGCTGCAGAAAGAGTGGTGGACCTGGGAGGAGGAGCCCAGCACACCCACTTAACATGCAAAGCTCAGCATCCCCTCCTGCTCTCTCACTGACAGCTGCAGCAGCTTTCATGACGGGTAGCACAGCTCAGTCTTTTCCCACTGTTCACAGTACATGCACACGTGCATTTCAGGGTCAAGCAAGGTTTATTTAGTGTCTCCTTTCTCAAAAACTTAACACTCACAAAGTAGGAAATAAACCACTATAGCCAAAACACCACCCGCCAATTAAAGCTCTAAAAGTCAAAACCCAGTTCCTGCATACCACAACCCACTTGAAAACATGTCTAGAGCATAATATACACTGTTGGGCTCCTCTGCATTTGAAGACTGCAATAAAATGAGGATTCTAACAGAAGTAAAAATAATTACCAAGAAGGATGAAGCTTTAATGTTCTCAAACCATACTGAGATGGGGTTAGGATAGAAGTTCTAGCTTTAAGCCCAGTGGTGCCTGGTTTCCTGATAGTGAAGTTAGCAAATATTTACAAAAGAATTAAAACTGGTTTACTGGAAAGAAAGTATACTGGTGAATACACAGGGACCAGAGACCTTTCAAGTTTTGAGCTTGGAGCATCTATTCAAAACAGAAAGAAAAGTGCTTCTCTTATTACAGCTATGTCAAGAGTCAGAGGGTATATCCCAGCACTAGAGGATATTTCAAGCTCTCTGTGCTCCATGTCATTAATCCTCTGCTTTTTGAGCTTTCAAATTCTAGCTATAAAAAAATAAAGCACATTCTCTTTTTGTCTTCCTTGATGATAAGCATCCCAGTAACTTCTAGGCAGAGAATGTCTGTTTTGTATGCATGTACTTAAAACAGCAGTACTGCACTGCTGACAATTTTGGCCTCAGCTATATTTGTCCGTCAATACTCTGTAACCTGTCTTATTTTGTTTATTCCTGAACAGAGATGAATTACACCACATAAGCATACAAAGATTGTTGCTTTAGTATCTCCATTCTTTAGAGCCTAGGTTTCCAATTGCCTTTATTGCATGCCCAGAGCACAGGTTATATTGCTTCAATGCCCATTACATTTTCTAAATTTGCCTATATGTGTACAGTTCTACACCTGTAAATGCTCTCATTTTCTGAACAACAGCACATGGCACATCCCTTGCAGGTACTGAAGCTCAGCAGGAGTCAAGCTCATTATGCAGGAAAGAAAAGTCTGCTCCTGATGGTCCTGCTGCAAAGCAAGCCCATATGGCCACAGCACCAGGGCTGAGGTCACATGTGGATGGCTCAATCAGAGCCCTACAGAGTGCTCTATTACTGCTGCAACACATCAACCTGCTGGCTGCACTGCCAGTGGTGACACCAACCTCCTCTTCTGGATTCCTCCCTAAGTACCTGTCCTAATGACATCTGGAAAGAGACTTTAGAGTACATGTTGTTCTAGCTCCATAGATTAGCTTATGAGCATGGTGGTAGTACAAACAGCTCTGCAAAATGATGCCTCTTATGCCTTCTGCACAGAAAGTTTCTCTATCTGTTTGCTCAACAATGTTTGCTTTTAAATGTATGCTTAATCTATATATTTGATTAATCAGACTCTGGCCAGTTAATTACTCTTGTAAACTTTCTACAAGTGCCTTAACTTCAGGAACTCAAAACTCCAAACTGCTGACATATGTACTACGTAAGGATGTGGTTTAGTTGGCAATATTGGTAGTAGGTAGATGGTTGGACTAGATAATCGTAGCTGTCTTTTGCAATCTTAATGATTCTATGATTACCCTTTAAGTCAATCTCCAAACAAACTATGTACACTGAGACTGACCAAGACTGCTTGAAAGCTTCTTTCTGCCCACTGATAAGAGCTCATGAAAACAAGACACTATATTGTAATAAATGTGACCTTTACTAGAACCTGTATTTGTTTAATGTGATCAGAGCTACATTACAATGTAAAAAAAAAAGCAGTTTGTACTTCTGGGCTCACTGTGGCCAGATTATAGTCTTTGCTATGAATTTAATCTCATTCAAGAAAAGAATTCCAGGGATGCAAGGGCAAGTCACAAGTATACTACTTTTTTCAACTCAAGAGACATCCCTGCCTCAACTTACATTTTATTTTTGACATCAAATGAAATATATCACACCTACTTGGTTACACACTGAATGATACAGTATATAATACTAATAAATAATAATATTGCAATAATTTGAGGCTAGGGCCATCATCAAGGTGGGCAGGATGTTTTTTGTATGAAAAGGGACTACATCACACACACAGAGCCGTATCCTCAACTACTTGACAGTCTTCAGAGTTCTCTCCTTACAAATAGATTGAAAAATAATTGAAGTTAGCTTATGTCATTTTGCAGCAAATTCTTATCTAATATCATTACTTCAGCAAAACACTTGCTACAAATGCAAATACACCAAGCTGACTTAAATTCTTTCCAATGTCATACATGAGGCAATAATGCTAGTAGAAACCTTTCTGCTGTAGTATAGGCAAGAGCTAAGCTATGCAAGGAAAAGAAGCTTTGAATAACACCCTAGCAAAAGTAAAGCTGCAGCACTGGCAGCATGCTAATACACCTGACAAGAGTATTGATTTTACTTCCTGTGGCCCAGGCCATTCATTAATCCTTACTAAAAATGTGTCAACATGAGAATGTGAAATATTAACCTCTGGAAAGCAAGGAGCACCACATACTTCAGTAAAGAATTTCCCCAGATCCAGCAGAAGTTTAAGCCTTAACTGAGCCCATAATTAGAATAAGACAATTTCCCTTTCTAGTCAGACACAGAAGCAATCTCCAGAAATGCACTGCGCTTGCGATGTATTTCCTTCAGCACAAAGAAGCAAAGTAATTCCCTTCAGACCCTGCTCACTTTCAAAAAAGTACTGCAAAGCCAACTGTCCACTCAGGACTATTCTTCCTTTAAGCAGTGCACAGCCTTAACTCCCATTGCTCTGACTGCCTGGGAGTAGGGACTGTTCCCTCTATTTCCTTACCTGAGCTGATCCTTAATAGAAAGTGGGGGCATTTCATACCCATTAGCAACAGGGCAGCTGGCTAAGAAAGGTGCATGTTTGCAGTAACCTAGATGTGTCCTCTGCAAACACATGAAGTTTGTTTTTTTGATATTCCTCCCCTTCTCAGCTTTGCATGAATGAATAAAGACTCCATGGATAAAGTTAGAGGAAATTAATAAGTATCAATGGTGAAAGTGACAATTCCTCAAGGAACAAGACTGCAGTAACTTCAGGAACATCTAATATTATCCAATAATAACATCAGTCAGTTACATGACTCTCACACTGTGCTGAAGGTAAACCCTCGCTCTGCCAGGAGAAAATCAAGAGCAAAGAAAAAAAGATGGAGCAGTGATTAGCATGCCTATTTTATCTATAGCTTTCTACAAGTGTCAGGCTGTATGATGTCATCTAAGTTGTATCACATCTGTGCCTCAGATATGGCAGAGACAAATGGGCCCTGTGAGCTAATACTGTTTTCATTATCAATTAGAATCCTAGCACATCTATTTACTGTGTGAACAGCCACAGTGCATCAAGCTCTGTACCAGTGGATTTTGTGTGTGAGGTCTTTGTCATCCACAAGGATCACCATTTGGGTAAAAAAAAAAAAAATTGGGACTATGAAAATTTACTCCAAAATCAAAAATACTCATTTGCCATTACAAACTGACTCAGATATTCTAATCTGAGTATTTCCTGGAAGCTCTCAGAGTGGGATATTCTGCTTTCTTGGTGTTTATGAAGTGGAGAAAGTTATGAGAATTCACTCAAAAGAGCATTAAAAAGGAACAAGGTCTGAGACTATAGGAACAGTTAGTTTGTGCCCTCTGTATCTAAACTTCTAAAACTTTGACATTACCTTACTGTAGCACAGAGTGCCTTCTCTACGTATTCCATCTCTACCAGAAAAACTCAATTCTGACTTCGATCTCCCATAGGCACTACACAGAAATCTGAATCCCATCTTTTCTTTGCTCCTTGGCTCACTGTATGGACTAGACCTTGTGTTGGGATGATTGTCTTGCCTTCATTCCACAAAACAAACATCCCTTTTTTCTCCCATCTTCTCTAAATGTTTCCCTAAAAAGCCACAAGCAAAATTAACTGAATAAAATGTCTTTTCCAAAGAGGCTGACATCCATCACACTGTCATATGCTAGTATCAAGACTGTGAACCACAGAAGCCATTTATGGCTGGTTTGAGCAGCATTGTAGATTTTATCCTACACTTGTGTACAACTAAATTTAACTCTAGTAGTTAAACCTGAGAAAAGAGGCAGGCAAGATCCACTCTTTTGTGGTTGAATTATGCTGTGTGCATGCAAGCATACATGCAAGCAAAACAAGGGAGGCACAGTGCCACTCCTTCCTGGCAGCACAACAGCTATCTGGCAGTGAAACACAAGTTCCTTTAGTAAGATAAAACAGCGCTTGATAACAATCCTCCTCAAAACATTGTTCCTTTTTCAGTACTGCCAAAGAGCCCAAGCACAGGTGGGAAAGGTGCTTCAGCTCCCAGAGCTTCACTTCAGAGAACCTCTTGCTCACCTTAGCCTCACATCACCCTCCACACTCACACCAGAAAGCAAAAAACATTCTTTATTGCACACCACAAAGTCTCACAGGATTCATGACCAAGCGTGGAACACTTGCTGCATCAGGCAGCCTGAGAAGCATCCTCTTGCCAAATATACAACCTTCTACCCTTTCTGATTCTGACCTAATACAGAAACATCAAATGCAAACAAGCCCAAGAATTAAGCTTACAAATATTTGATGAGAAAACTTAATGATTTTTCCCTCCCATCTTATTTTTTTTTCTTTTCTTGCTATTCTGGAGTCTCTCCACTTCTTGCTCTGTACCATATTACTCTCAGTTTCCATGTGTGTCCATTCCCAGCTCCAAATTAAATCTTTCCAGAAATGCACTTTTTCTTAATCTGTTCACAAATTACAGCAGGAATTGCTCAAAATGTTGGCAAGTGTCTCCCCTGCTATCTCTCTCAAGCCACAGTATTGTTGTATTCTATAATATGTGCACTTAAAAACATGATTAAGTTCTTGTTCCACTCAGTGCTCTACAGGTGCACTGTGTGATTTTTGGCTCTCAATAACCACAGCCTTAGATGTGCAGCAGCACAGTGATCCACCAGTACAGTGGTAATGCAACAGGCACTTAAAAATGCAACAGGCCTTTGGATCTGGAAATCTGGGAATGGGAGTCATCATCAGAGCTGTTAGGGGTGCTGTGGCCAAGAACAGCAATGGGAAATGATTAAGAAGAAGAAATTTTGAGGAAATGAATTATATTCAACTTTGGCTATGTTTTGCCTGCCTCTACACAGTACCATTAGCCCTTCTCTCTTTTTTAATATTAAAGTCACAAATACAGACAAGAAACAGACTGGTCCAAATACAAGAGTACTGCTGGATTGCATGTGTGTAATTAGTGCCATTCACATCTTAATCACCTCCACAGAGCATCAGTGAAACCCCTCACACTGATAATTTCTAACTTGCCATTTTCACTTACTCCTGGGGCTCTGTAAAACTGCTGCTCTGGAATGGGATTTTGGGCACACAGATGCTTTTGGGCTATCTAGTCTCCCTGTTAGGTAGGAGCTCTTACAACTGCAGCTTCCTCCAGCTACCCTCTTTACATGTATCTACAGTGTCTGAGATGTATATGCAGCAATTGGGCACACTCGTGAGCCATTTGGAAATCTAGCTCCTGGCAGTTCAATTGCAGACAGACATGATCTAAGCTTTCACAGCTTTCTTCCACTGTGACCAGATGGTGCCTGACCCCTGCAATCGTTTCTGCCATATTCCACCCGTATGCAAACCTCACTGCTTCCATCAAGCTGTTACTACCAATAAACATAATTAGCAATTGAGATTTCAATAAAGCATTAATATAAAAATGAACAGAAAAACGTGAAGATTTCGTATATTCTCTCACACACATCTATTCTTCAGGGATCACCTTCGGCTCTTCCGAAACATCTCCATCTGTACAGAGCAGTGCTCCAAGTAAATCAGTCTGAATGGCTGGCTCCCTAATACAGCCTTGGGAATATTCTGATTTTCTCCCTTCCCTAGCAATCAGAGTCTGAGATCCATTTTTCCCTTTTTGCTTACACAGCTCAACTTCCCACTCAGCCTCTTTCCATACTCAGCCTTTATTCCTAGAACTTTCTACCTGAAAATCTCTAGTACATACAAAATACAGCCGCTGGCATTATATTTCCTGTCCTGCCTCTTTCTGGCTGTCCAGAAACCATCCAGGTGTTCTTAAATATTATTAATAGATACTTTTTCCTTTCCACCTTTAGTGAGTACTTCTCCCTGTTTATCCATTCATTGACTGTTAAAGCAATGTCACTCTTTCCCTGACACACATTTGAAGAAAACATTTCTGCTCACAGATATTTTGTCTCAGATATGTCTCTGTACCTCCTTCTATCCCATTTCTATATTTGGTTTCTTCCATGACAGGCAAAATAGCATATTCTCTCCAAAGTTCCTCTAGAATAATTTATCTTAAGAATGAAGGCCCAGGAAACCTTAGGTATATTACCACAAGCAAAGTAGTAGAATCTTTTCAATCAGAATCTGCTACAAGGAAAAGAAGAGAAAGGAAGATGTATTCTGTGTTGAAAGAAGAATACATTGTCTTACACAATCCAAAAAGAACATGATTACCTTCACCAAGCATATCTAGATAGTACAGCAGAGGAGCCCTGAGACCCTTAGTTCCCAGTGGCACAGTTCCTCCTAGTCAAGACTTAGACTCTGACCACATGAAGTAACCACTCTGCCAGAGCTGCCCATCATCCTCCCACCAACTCTACCCAGCTGCAGAAGGGCACAGAGCAGGCACTCTTCCCCACTGCACTTCAGCACCTTCATGCAATTTCAGAGGAAGTGAGAAGGCAATGCTTCAGGAGCCTTCTTGGCAGTTTGGTTGCGGTGCTGTGTGCCCGATACAAGCACAATTATAGGGTGAAATAAAACCTCATCCCAAAGCCTGCATCAATTCCTTTGCCTTTATAGGAAAACAAAATGCCTCCAAGAACAATGTCTATAGTTGTAGTCTATCCTTTCCCTTTGTCCAACTTTATGAACTTAGGACATTTTCTAAGTAGCTCAGGTTCCTCTAGTACTGATTAAGGCATTAAGTATTCTTGCCAGATGTAGTGAAAAATAAATAAAATATAAACTAAACAGATAGATTTATGGAATACAGTGTCAGACTACGCAGAGAGCCAAATAAAGTTCCCCAATAAAGCCAACTGTGGTCCCAGAAACATGACAGATACATAACAGGCAGATACACCACACTAGCTCAGTTCTGCTCTCAGGGACCAAGGCAAGCTGACCTCATAAGAATGCTAAATGCATTCTTGCTTTCTAGCAGCCAGCTCAGCAATTTATTTCATACCATGCTCACATATACTGATATCTCAGAACTAAACAAAAGTACTGCCCCCTGTTTCTGAGTAGATCTCACATTGCTCCTGCTACCTTTGCCATCAGTATTTCCTTCCCCAGAAAAAGAGAGAAGTTGATCCCGGGAGGAATTTCACAAAGCAAACTGTTCTGCTCAATTCATCCCAAGCTCCACTTAATGAAAGCAGACACTTCTTTGATGACTGAGGATAATTCACTACTTATACAGTAAGAATTCTTCCCAGCCTATACAGGCTGGCTGTTTGGTCAGATCCTGCTCCTCATAGGTACCGGTGTTATAGATACATTTCTATGTTTTGCCAGGACACTGAAAGTCACCTAGTTCTCTCCTTCTCCAATTGCAGCTCCCCGTCATCTCCTTTAGACAAACCAGAACTGAGGAAAAGCACAGTTTTCGGTTTCCTTATGCTTCCTACAGATACCAGTGCTAACTCATCCTGGGGCCTAACGAGCCTGCAGGAACCATGGACTGGAAATGCAAAGTGCTATTTACAACATGGCTTGCTTTTGAAATGTTTCATTTCTCTGTTTACTCAATTTCCAAGCATCTCTTCCTTACAACTCTGCTACACTTACACTTAATGCAATAATGTTACCTATGCCGAATTTCTCCTCAGAAGACAGGTAATGTAAATTTGGCAGATATTTTCACAGCACCCAAAAGCATCAGTGAGCCACTACCAGAAGCAGGTTGTTATTATGCAGACGGCAATTCAAGCCCAGCCAGCACAAGTCTGTCTTTAAGTCTAGACAACACCTCATCCACATTTCCCATCAGAGCTGAGGCAGGCGACGATAACAAAGTACTTTCTGATTATCTGCATTCTTCCTTTTCCTCTTAAGTAGTTGCTTGGTTTTTCTTCACACAGAGCTTTGTAAGACCGGGATGGCAACATAAGCAGCTCTTAGCACACTGCACAAGCTAATAGAATACAAATGATTATATAAATAATAAAGCTTCTGAAGATTTTCTTGTCACTGCTTTCTCTGCTCCATTGGCTTGACTTAAAGCACACATAAAAATGGCCTCTGCTAAGTGTTATGTTCATAGCATCCATAAATAAAATTAAGATCCTGATTTAAAGAGACACTAAGAAGCTGCATCTCCTCTTGATTTCAATCAAACTGGGATGCTCAGAGCCTATGAAAATCAGGCCCAAGGCTCTACAGATGAAAATGGAAGGATTTGATCTCTACATGACATTTCGTATTCAGCAAGACAGTTTTATTTCCTCTGTAAGATACTCACGTACTCATTTCCAGCATGCATGCATCCCCTTAACAAATCTAGAGGTCAAGCAGGACAGCAGCACCAGACCATCATTGCTCACATCAACAGACTGCATATAAGATAAAATCCCTGACGTCACAAGTCAAGCATCTATAGGACAATAATTTGTCAGGCAGCTATGTAGCCCTAGAACAATATCTATCTCAGCATCACTGTTTCCATGAATCCAGCTTGAAAACCCAGCTCTGTCTCCCTCTGACATGTATGTTCATATGAGGACATTATGACAACCCTCTTGGCTGTACATAGAATTAGACCAACTCAGCCACACTGTTTAAGACATTTCTCTAGAGGATTTTAACACTTCCCCATAAATGGCTGACAGCATACAGAAGACACTTCTCATACTACGCCACAGATATAATTTTTGTAATTCAAGCACCAGAAGTCTGATACTGACAATACGCTCATTAGTTTCATGGTTGATGCCTTCTGCCTAGGTGAATGTTAAGTTTATCCTTACAGTGCTGCTGTAGTATCAGTGTAAAATATCATCATGATGGAAAGACACTAAGTGTGTAATAGTAGGCAGGAAAAAGCAACGATTTTGAGAAACCAAAAGCAATGAAACAGTAGTTAATCTGAATCTCCTACCTCTTTGAGGCAGCCCATGAAGTTGTTGCTTACTGGAGAGCCAGGTAAATCAGCAGTACTGGGGCTTCCTCCCACATAAAAGAAGTCATCCGAGCCCAGCATGGTATAGTCCTCCTGTGTGTAGCCCGTGGTGGTAAGGATGCCATCCACAGAGATAGTCACCTGGTCAAGGGACACAACAAAGAAAATCCCAGCAATGACCTTACAATCCTGAAAAGAGCAAGTCACCTCCCTTATTTTTATGTCAGTTTTATTAAGGATTTTGTTGAGATTTGGCTTGTTTGTTGTTTTTTTTTCTTTTTAGTTCAGCCAAGCTCCATTTTCTGGTCTGCTTCAACCACAGTGGAAATCCTTCAGCATCTGCTTCTCCCCTTCCTAGTGTATCAGCACTTTCAGGCTGAACCAGCCGTCTACACACTGAGATGCTTTCCATCTACACAGGCCAGAAAATGGAATTTTCCTTGAAGGAGATTTCTTATATTCGCTGATTTTATGATTAATTAGTTTTTATTTTAATGATTACAGTTAGTTATGGTTGTTAGTTAAAAAAAAAAAACACTAATGAAGACGAAGTTGGTATTTTTTATTTTTTATGTTTCTTTTGCTCACGGCACACTGACAATCATGCATTCAGGGAGGGGTGGGGAAGGGATCTCACTTTCAATACATCATGGATGTGCATGCCATGTACCTAGAGACATACACACCCACCACCCACCACAAAAATAAATTTAATAAAAATGGTCTTTCATAAAATAACCAAAACATAAATAGGAAAAAATAAAAAAATAATAAAATAAAATAATTCAAACCACACACCAACAGAAAGAGAGAGAAGCAGAGAGGAGGAAGAAAGAAAACACAAAGCGTGCACACACTGCGCTTTGACACATCATGCCATTATACCTGGAGCCCAGAAAGTTGAGAGGAAAAGAAAGAAAGCAAAGAGAGAGCAAGAGAGGAAAAAAACTTTTTCACACATGCATGCAATCAAAAATAAAAATACCAAACAAACTTCAAGATAATAAACAAACTCAAAAACAAACAGGGAAGGACCCAAAAACCTCTAACCCCAAACACATGGAGGGTGAAGGGAATTGGAAGGAGAGGGAGGGAGAGGAGCAAGTGAACTTGATGTGTTTTGCTTAGATGCTGTTAGTGGTTTGAAGGGAAGATGGAGGAAAATAGAGGCCGGTGAGAGACGGGCGAGTCACCAGATGTGGACATGCCATGCAGAGTGTGTACTGAAACAAACAGCCGGCTGAGCTCCTTTTGGCCACGGCAGGTGGAAAGTCAGAGAGACAGAAAGTGAGAGAGAAGGGGAGGAGAGAGAGAGGAGGGAAGGAAGTGGGAGAAGTTGGGAGAAAGAGGACAACTCCGGCCAGTTTGCCTATAACAGCCGTTGCCACAACAAAAGGATGAGAGAAAAAGAGAGCCTTCACCACCACGGACTAGAGGCCCTGCAATGGTTCTGATCTAGAAACCTTCAGAGTTTAAAAAAAAAAAATCAAGAGGAGGGAAAAAAAGGAAAAAAATTAAAAACAAACACCAAAAAAAAAAAAAAAGGAAGCTAAACTCAAAGGCAAGGGAGAAAAAAATGATCACTGAAAGAAAAAAGAACTAAAGAGGGAGGTGAGGAAACCAATGAAAGAAATGTCCAAACCCCATTTCCAGAACAGTTGTTCATTGCTTTTGCTCTTCATATTTTCAATTTAAAAAAAAATGTGTTTTTGATGAAACTAAAATAAAAATAAAGGAAGAAGTAAGTATAAAGGAGGGGGGAAAAAGAGGGAGTAGGGGAAGGAAAAGGCAGGTAACACACGGCAAACCCAAAAAAAGAGACAATAAGAATGATATCTACCAGACAATGTAGTTTGTTTACCATAGCGTGTCCAATGCCTGAGTGCTTTGCGGAAAAGGGGGAAGAAAGGAAATTAAAAAATCGTGAACAGAACGATTGTTAATTAAAATAACTAAAAGCAAAGATGAGTCGTTAGGGTGTTAGTACATTAGTTGGTTAGTAAAAATGACACATTGCATGAATGGTCTAGTGTTAGTTTTCCAAAAAGAGGCGTGGGGCGCCTGACACACACAAAGTGAGAGAGGACAATATGACCAGGACTCTATGGGGAACCATGCCATCTACCCTATAAAGAAGAAGGGTGCTGCCCAGTCTTCCCGCCCCAGTATTAGTTGTTAACTTCAATCCTCATACAAGTTATCCAGGACTGAAGCAAATTTAAAACAATGCAGTACTTACCCTTCAAATGTCCATCAAGGTGCCTCCCAAGCAAGAACCTTTTGCTCAGAAACGTACACACCAGTTTGGCCCTTCAGTACAAACTCAAACATGATTCCTTTCTTTCACCCACCATCACCCCTATATTCTTGCTTGTCTTTCAGGTCTCACTGCCCTCAAACACTGCAGAGTATCTCTAGCAGGCCAATCTATCTTTGGCTGGAGAGTACTGGTGAAGATGAGTCCAAAACTCTGAACCTATCCTTCAAAGTTTCTGAATCTGAAGGTTTCGTTATAGCAGGTAAATTTGTGATTTTCAGGAGAAGCATACAAAAATGCACGTGCTTGGGTGTTTGTGTCATCTGAGTGTACAGGAGTCAAAGCTCTCCTACAGTAAGGAAGGAATGTATTGAGGAATTATGTAGGAAAAATTGTGTCATTAGAATCAAGATTTGAAAGCAGTTGTTGTTTTCTGTATTTAATGAGTTGTTATATTTCATTATATTGCATCTATAATACAGAGCAAGGGGAACTCACCAGTTAGTTCTTTTAGCTGAGTTTAGTAGAACTATACGAATGCTTTTTTACCTCTCACAGAAAGCAAATGCCAACAGTTTGAATCTGCATATTGCTTCTTGCTAGCTTTCTAGCAGCTGAGGGGCTCAAAATCTTTATGGCAGTTTTTGCATGGTGACTAGCTTCAGTGCCAACATAGAAGTGCAGGCTCCAACTCCTTGTCCCATCATGATCAAAGTTGGCAAGAATTATCTTGTTAAATAAGTGTGATCTATGGTGCCTCACATAAAAACCATCTTGCAAATTTTGAAGGGCTGTGCACTGACATTACTGTGCAAGTAAATCCATCTTTACTAACAAGAAAGTTGGAATTTGGCATGGTATAGTGGGGGAACATGCTCTGAACTGGTAAAATACAGCCCTGATCCTATTTTCAGTAAAGGTTTCACACAAGGCAGAATTTGGGCTTAGTTTTAACTGAAATAATAAGATAAATAAACAAGGAGATTTGCTTTGACATTAACAATCACTACTCAAGGGAATCTCTGGATTCACATGATTTGTCTCTAAGGAGATTAACTGCTGTGATAGTCATTTGATCTTAAAAATAAAAAATTAAAAAGGAAGCACTTAGCTACAAAACATTTAACAATTCCAAAATGTACTGGGCAAAAGTCCAGCTATTTAAAGTTCTGCTCTTAATCCAAGAACAGACAAAAAAATTATGCAAATCCTCCTCCCTATCCTCCCCAAAAAGAGCACACGAGAAGATTGATGACATCTTAAGGTTCCTGATAATCCATTTACCTGGAATTGTTTTAATTATGGATCATATTCTTAAAATTTCTAATTTATTTTAAAGATTAAGCCTCAATATTCAGAGGCAATTATTGGTTGATGTTTTTTATTTACTTTATTTATTTTATTTATTTTATTTTTATTAGAAATGAAAACAAAACTTTCAAGTGGCCTGTATTATGTTGCAAATTTATATGTGAATTTCTGAAAATATTCTATACATCAAATAAATCATTTTATTTCCATATCTCTGGTATTTCTGGAGTGGCTGACCTCAAACGGTGCATCTCCCTCTACTAGACTGATGGGAGCATTTGCACAAAGTAGGATCATTACGACCCATCCAACACATTAGAAAGTAAATTTACATCTGTGTATAAACTAGTGAAAATAGACTAATGTTGCCACTAGCAAGAACACTGCAGTCTCATGGAAGTTTGATGACAATTGAAACATCCCAAACATGTAGAAATACAAACATTCACATGTGAAAGGCCTTCACCCCCCCAAACCAAATGTTTAAAAGACAGATGTGAAACTGTTCAAACAGAAATTACTAACTGACATCTATTGGTAGAGACAGTTTCTGAGCCCTGGCACTGGTAAGCCTATATCCATTGAAAAATTTTGTTTTGTAAAATTTTACTACAAAATAGGCTTTCTCAGTAACAGGTATTGTATAAACTTGGATAAAACTCTTAAGGTTTGTGTTAATATTCACATAAATGATCAAATAAACAGATCAAATTGTTGACACAAATTCTTTTTAAAGTCTCAGCTTTCATGCCATTTCTGACATCTCTACCAATTAGCATGATACCAAGTAGCTCCTATCCAGAGTGTAAACCTCATTTATCATGTGTAAGATGGGCCTTAGTGACTTGATATATTCACCAATTTTCAGAGCAAGGTTATTTAATTTTATCTAATCTATATATGTCCTAATGAGTTCTCAAGGCTGCAGGATTTTAAGTCTAGTCTAATATCAAATACATCACCTGATAGAGTTGTCTGCTTAGAAAGGCAGCATAGGGATGTGCAAAATTACAGAGGCAAAATCAGTAAAAACTTTTCCAAAGTGGAATTGTAGGGTGTTGGATTGGTCTGGGTTTGCTTGGCTTTTTTGATCCTTCCACTTTTCCAGTCCTCACAGCCAACAGAAGAGTCTCATAGGCAGAGACTTAAGAAATAAAGTAGAATCCCATTATAGAAAGAAGGGGAAAAGTTAAAAAAATGAAGAAAAGAACAGAGAATCAAGAAGACTCAGAAAGACTCTAGCCAATTAATTCCAAAGCTATAAAGTCAAAATTATTACACACATACCCACCGACCTGCATACCTGCACACTTGCATACACTCACAGAAGGAAAAAGAAAAAAAAAAGAAAGTAAAAGGAAAAAAAGATTTCTAGATTTAGAGTTATGACATGGCAATGGTTAGACAAATTAACAAAATTTACAAAATAAGGAGAGGAGTGTAGAGCGTTTGTTGCTGGAAAAATATTCAATTCCCACAGTAATTAAATGCAGCAAGAATATTACTGATAAGATTGAATCATAATTAACAAATAATAAAATAAAAAACAGCAGAACAAAAATAAAGAAAAGAAAAAGAGAGATGAAAGTAAAGTCATGCAGAAGATTTTATTATTAAATCAAACTGAGAAAAACAGAAAATTAATAAAGTGAAAATGAATATACTGCAACAGGGATAAACTCCCATTAACTATTTTTTATCATCTTTTAGATACCAATAACTAGAAAAGAAGAAGAAACTCTAGTGATCCCACCAAGCATTCCCATTTCTCCCTCATATCCACCTCTGCCCAAATATAAGAGAAGAAAGTTTCCCCAGCATTTTCTCTCCTTCACCATTACCTGCCGCAAGTTGCGCGTCACCTTAACGTCATGCCATGCGTTGTCATTGAATTTGCCATTGACAGGCTCCACAATGGCCTCAAAGGCCCCAGATCCCAGGTTAATAACCAGTGAGACTGCACCATCTTTCAGGGCCAGATTGACGTAGTCTGCAGACTTGCCGGTGTGCAGAATGAGCCCGTTGCGTTGCCATGTCTTGAAGGAGAGAGTGATCTCATCGCTGCTGCTCTGGATGGGGTTTTGAGACAGGTCATAGCAAAGGTATTCGGAACCACGGAAGGTGGCCATGTTTTCGTCGCGTGCTATTAAAAAAGAAAGGGCGGGGGGGAACAGAAGAACTATTTAGCAGTTATCCAAGAAGAGATTTAAGATTGCTGTGAAATTTCTGAGAAATCCCCGCAGCACTGTTAATGTTCTGTACTGCCATATATCATGACATGCTAATGGCTGTATGGCTCCTGATTCAATATGGCTACCAGGAGAATTAACAGCAGGGTCCTCGGTACCCATAAATTTCAGTGCTGTGTTTGCAATCTCACTGCAGCTCTGTCACCATGGGGACTACTCAAAAGCATGCAGCAGAGCCTACAACGTTTCAAGACTCTCCTATATGACGCTCTACATCCTTAACCAAAGAATGATGGAAAACTACACTAATAACAGCATGACCATCAGCTAAGCATTATTCCGAAAGGAAAACAAGTGCCACAAAGATTAATATTTAGATTTATGGCAAAACTTGTCTAGTTTTATCCTAACCTATCTGCTAGGCAATCTAAGGAACAACAGAATATAATCTTGATAGAACTGTTCCTTTCTTTTAACTGAATAAGAGACCAAAAAGACAAGAAAGTTACACAAAATGTCCTGTAGTTTTCTTCTTTCTGAGGATGAGGGAAGACCACACAAAATGCATTTGCTGACGTCTCTAAGAAATTATGGTGCCGCTAAACACACCCCAGAACTTTGCCTGTCTTATCACCCTATCCAGAGAGAGAATCTTTACTATGCATACTTTTCATACAGCAAAAATAAACACAGAAGATTTTACATACCATGAGACATTAAATATTTTCTGATTTTAAAAATGTAATTCATCTATGTACAGTAGGGAAAACCACTGAATTTGTTTTTTAGCAACTGGAGGCAACATTTGAACACCTTAATATCATTAGTGTGAGTGGGAAGTCTTTCTGGGCTTCCATAGTCATTCAGAATCAATTCCTCCACATTGTATCACTGTGACTCAAATCAGCTATATATCCCAATCTGCCAATGAAAATAAAATGCAGGACTGTGATGTTAAAACTTCCAGGAGCACCAGGCTGGCTGTAGTATGTACCAGTGCAGTATGGGGGAAAATTTTACTTAGAAAGTAGTCTATACAGACCTGCAGAATCCCCCACTCCATATGCTTTCTGACATTCAGCTGTGAAAGAGATTCTGAGTGTGAATAACTACATGGTATAAGCAGTCAAGCCACTGTTTCTTCCATTGCATATAGCAAGTGTTGGTGATATTGCCACTGACAGTAATAGTGTTTTTCTGCTTCATCTTGTCTCATTTAGTAATCCTAATGCAGATTAGCCAGAATCTGTTAGTACACATTGAAGGGAAAATACTTGTCATTGCCTTCCTTGAAAAATAACTGCGTGGTGAAATCTGTGCCCTCACAGCATGAAACAGCAGTGACAAAACAGCACAGTGTTACAAGAATAACATACATCATCCTCTAAGTGATAGGTCTGCTTTAAAAACAGACTTCAGTAATCATGACTGAGGGTATCACAGAATGAACTCATTAAAAAATCTGGGCATTTTGAAAGCAGCAGTAATGTGCATGTGTACTTCTGGAAGCATACTAGGTGTCTGTATATATCTATCCCTTTGAGCAAACAGTAAGACAAATTACTACTTGCATCAACACAGGTTGGGAGCCAACTGGCTCAAAAGCAGCTTTACAAAGAAAGACCTGGGGGTCCCAAAAGCCAAGCTGAACACAAGACAGCAGTGTGCCATTTCAGTAAAGAAGGCAACTGTATTAGAAATAATGCAATCAGTGAGCCAGGGAAAGCAATTCTTCCTCCCTCTGAGGGCTCTGGTAGATCACATCTGGTGTCCTCTGCTCAGTACTGATGATTTCGATATAAAATAGCTTCACCATACTGGGGCACATTCTGCAAAGAGCTACCACAATGCTCAAGGTGCTGGGGTAGATGATATGTATGGGTGGAGAGGCTGGAAGAGCTAGCTTTGTTCAGTTACAAGGAGAGAGGGCTCAGAGGAAACCTTGTAATCTTTACAACTTCCTAATGTGAAAGCATAGAGAAGACAAGACTAAATTCACCTCAGAGGTGTGCAGAAGAAAGTCAGAAAACAATTGACACAGCTGGAACACCAGAAATTCTGATTCTATATGAAGAAAATGTTTCACAATGGGGGGGCTCAAACACTAGGAAGGACCTAGAAAGGCTGTGAAATCTTCATTATTGTAGATACCAAAGACTGGACTGTGCATGATCCCGAGTTGCCTCCTCAAACTGTGCCTGGTCTGATCAGGTGGTTGGACTAAGCAGCCTTTGGAAGTTTTTTTCCAAATTTCTTGATTTTCAATACACTCAACTACCACCGAGGAGCACATATGCTTGTGTCAGAGCATGTCTAGCCTAAGTACAGAGCTGATGTTGATCTTTGTTCTGAAAGTCAGAGCAAAGAGAATCACAGAACTATAGAATGGACTGGGTTGAAAAGGACCTTAAAGATCACCTAGTTTCAACCTCTCTGCTGTAGGCAAGGTCATCAACCACTACACCAGGCTGCCCAGAGCCACATCCAGCTTTGCCTTGAATGGCTCCAGGGATGAGGCATCCACAGCCTTTCTGGGCAACCTATTCCACTGCGTCACCATTCAGTGCGTGAAAAAGAGCTTTAACAACACTCCAGAATGATAATTTCCCTGCTTTGTCACTTCTGATTCACTGGAAGGTAATGTTATAATTGAGTCAGACACATACTCTATACACCTGTGGACAATTCTGATCAAAAAGTAGGCATCTAAGGGCAGAAGTCAAACACAATCATTATGACCGAGTCATTTTCCTACAGCCATAGATCTGTGATGCACTGAGTACACGTTTGATGTTTTAGGGAGAAGGAGGCACAGCTGGTAATTCACTACAAGACATATTAACAGGGCTCATTTCAAGTTGCTCAACCACTATGACAAAATCTCACTGGTCTGCTTGATACAAAGGAGGAGGCAAAGAATAGATTAGAAGGCTAAATAACAATTTAAGACAAATTAAGACACTGAAGACTCGTCAAAACACAGTGTAGAAAATTTAGAAGAAAATTACTCTTAGATTCTTACTTAGACCCATGGTTTTAATATAAAGCACTATCAGCTCATTCCTACACGCAACTGTTTCTTCCAGTCACCACTGCCATAAATGAGATCCTAGATCTGATCCATCTTTGTATCCTTATTTTCTGAATGTAGATTAAAAGTGTTTGGAGGAATTTAACCTATTTCTGTTTCAAATATACTTTTTGGTTTTTTTCTTCCTTTTTCCCCTTGCTGTTCTGTATAAATGCTGAAATTTGCAGATGACCACACACTAAAATCTCTCTGGAGCTCACAGGCCAATGAAAAGCTCACAGGCCACACACCTGTCCACCCCATGTCTCATAAATACAGCTACCAAGGTCAATATACCCCCTAAAAACACATTCTTTAAATCATTGCTTCCTAAACTGTAGTCTGTGGATCTAAACACATGACCACATTAAAGGTTTTAGTGCACAGATTAGGCTCCAAGCTCCAAAGAGCTTAACTGCATATTCCTCCAAGCTACAACATAATAGACTGTGCAGAGCCACATGGGCTGACACAAGACACACAAAAGGCTTTTTATCAAGCACAGCCTTTCCATGCTAGCCTGCATGTTAGAATATCCTGATGTATGTGATGCCTCTGATGATAAAGCATGTAAAAATCACGAGAGAGCAAGGAATGAGAAAACAGATATAGATTCTCTCTAAAAATATAGTTTGGAAGAGAAAAGCGCTGAGCAGGCTAGAGATCTCACAGAACCTTCATGTAGTTTCAGGTACAGCCTAGAGATACCTGTAAGACCAAAGAGTTCTGAACTATTTCTTATTTGTTAACTAGAGACTTTCGTGATGTACATTCTGAAAGCAGCATAGGCTATCCACAAAAGGATCAGGCACTAAAGGGTTCAAAGAATGTCATATGGTATTGTGGTATTTATGTATTTTATATCCTTTAAAAAGTGATAGTGTAACAAAGAGTTTCTGCATAGCAACATACCTAAACTAGAACAGCTAAATGTACGACCCACCTCAAAGTCAACAGGAAACCTTGGTTCATGTTACTTGGAACAGACCGAAGCCTGGTTTTGTTGGGATGTGAAATGCTATGTATGTAAATTAAATTACCTTGAAGAAATGGTCTTATTCAAATGTTGCAATGCAGCCATGCTTGCAACTATATTTAGAATATGTTTGCAAACTCTTGATTTATACACGATTTTCAAGATTTAATTTCTAATTCAATATTAGATAGATATACAAAAACAAAACAGAATGTAAAAGCAGGTTACTTAGCAGATGTAAGCAATTAAATCTTCCATTTCACTTGTTAGTATTAATCTAACTCCATTATTTATTTTAAAACACATTCACACAACTAAATTCTCTGCAACAGCTGGGATTTGCAGACATCTGAGAATTGTATGAAACCCTACATTCAGGCTTAACATGCTCAAAGTGTCAGGGATGTAATAAATCTGGGTAAGAATAATGGTCTTAGGATATGGAGCATGGGTAAGAATAATGGTTTTTAGTGATAGAGCAATGTTGCGTGCAAAGTTTACGAGAAACAATACTTACTAACAGAAGCCAAGACGGCTGGATCTGATTTCAATGGAACTGGACATTACCTGAGGAACTGAATGTTGTGAGAGAACTGAATGTTATGGAAACCTAATCTAAGGAATTGGATGTTATAGAAACTACTAAACAATGTAAACCGTGTGGTTATTAATCACTATAACTTTTATGTAAGCTTGCTTTAACCAATCGTGTAGCTAAGAAATTGTGTGTTGTAAACCTAATCGTAGCAACCGAATAACTATATAAGCAGATATGTAACCAACAATAAATCGAAGCTTGTTCACATTGAACATGTGTATGCTTCCCCACGACACTCTGGGTTAACCCTGGGACAACTGCTGCAAACCTAGTTTGCAACATCTGGCGCCCGAACAGGGACCCTGAGTGCGTAGGTTTTGGACCAAAGCCTCTGCTGCTTTGCAGCAGAGAAGCTACGTAGGACCGGTTGACCGCACAGCGGTACCGGCACAGCTGCGAAAAGCGGAAAAGCAGCGTAGCTTCGGTTGACCGCATAGCGAGACCGGCACGGGATCCAGGGGCTAAGCGACTGGCCAGCGCAATTTCTCCTCCTCAGAGTACCTTTGTTCCTGCGGAACAGAACGGATGGAGCGAGAGGTAGCCCAAAATCTTTTATCATGCTTTTTAGAAAAGCGGGGAATTAGTGCTGGCACCCTTAAAGCAGTGCCAAATATTTTGGATTATGGGCGGACAGTGGGAGTTTTCTTGCACGCAGGGACATTGTTTAATATCGATCAGTGGCGTACCTTAGGTGACGTGCTGTGGGATCATGTTATTGATGACAGAAAGGAGGCGAAAAAGCTGATGAAGCCTTGGAGGGAGATTATTAATTGTATAAAGCGGCATAAGATTGAGCAGGAGGTAGCAGGGCAAGCAGCTGCTCAGTTGCATGGCGGAGCTGCCACTGCGACTGGTCGAATTGAAGATCCCCCTCAGCCGTCCCTAGGGATCCCTGTCCCTGTACGGGTATCAGCGGTGCTGCCTACTGCACCAACAGCTGAGGACCCGGAGGCAGAACCTGATCTGTTTCCCCCAGAGGAGGGAAACGGGGATCTCCCACCGCCACCACCACCGCCATTACCTCCTCCACCGTCGCTTTCGGGCGGCAGAGCGCATAAAAGTGGACCCACTGTAGGTTCCCTTGCGCGACCTCACTGGGCAGAAATTGCTCAGCAAGCTGTGGAGCAAGGTCACTCTGACGTGGCTGAAATAATTGGTCAGGCTTTTCCCATTCGGTACGAGCCCACAGCAGATGGTGGAGCTCAAGGGGTTCATGTTCCTCTTGGTTGGAAAATGCTATTTCAATTGCGTTCTACAGTGTCAGAACATGGGTTACATAGTGAACCGGCTCGTCAATTATTAACTTATATATGGTCTAGCAGTGTGCTTGTTCCAGAGGATATAAAAACAATTATGAGAATGATTATGAAACCGTCAGAACAAATGATGTGGCAATCCCATTGGCGCCGCTTATGTGAATTGAGTGCTAACGCGCCACGGGATATGCATGATCCATTGTACCAAGTGACAGCTGACCAATTGACGGGTAGTAATATGTTCTCTAGACCAGAGATGCAGGTTCAAATGGGGCCAGAAATCTGTATGGAAAGTATGAATCTAGCGCGAGATGCGTATAATATGGTTCGATCTTCGAAACCTACTCCATCTTATTTGTCAATTAAACAAGGTCGGGAAGAATCTTTTGCTAACTTTGTTGATAAGATAACTGAAGCGTTGTCACATGCAGATGTACCTGACTGGATGAAACAGTCTTTGTTACGCCAGTGTCTATTAGAAAATAGTAATCAAGCAACAAAAGCAATTCTTGCCACTCTCCCTTTAAATGCCACTGTCAAGGAAATGTTAGAACGTATGAGCCGAGTGCCTACCCCCACTCAAGCGATGTTAAGCTCTATTGTTCAGGACATAGGTGAAAGGCTGGCTGGAGTCCAGGATCGGGTGTTTGCTGCCTTTGGACCGCTGTTGCAGCAAGCTGAGAGTAAAGCAGCGTCTACAACCCCGCATCCTCAACGTTGCTTTAAGTGCGGACGAAATGGCTATTTTCGTAAAGACTGTAAGTCAGATGTATGGTGTAATAACTGTCGGTTAAATACTCATGCTATGGTTGTATGTCGCTCGGGAAACGGCTAACCAATAGCACTGGTCGTCGACATCGGAGAGCTGCTTCAGCACTGACAACCGAGTGCTCGAACGAGATAAAATTATGGACAACAACGGCAAATGTCTTCGCATCTTTCCTGGTTCCAGGTGTAGCAGCAGCCCAAGCCTTAACCCAAATCGAGAGACTAGCTTGTTGGACTGTTAAACAAAGTAATATTACATCATTAATTCTTGAAGAAATGTTGAAAGATATGAATAGCTTGAGACACGCTGTACTGCAAAATCGCGCTGCCATTGATTTCTTATTACTAGCACAGGGGCATGGGTGTAAAGATTTTGAGGGTATGTGTTGTTTTAACCTGTCAGATAATAGTCAGTCTATTCAAAATCAGATCCACTGGTTGCTCAATCACACAAGTCAGGTAACCAAAGATCATAACCCAATTGACGAATGGTTTCGATCAATTTTTCCAGGCCTTTCATCCTGGCTCTATGATTTGTTGAAGGAAGGAATAAAATGGGTGTTAATTATTATTTTAATTATAATCATAGCTCGATTAGTAGTAAGCTGTACTATGCGACTTGCTACGCCTAAAGTAAACCTGGCTACCTCAGCCGATATTTTCCAAAATTGGCTGATAGAACAAGGAGGACATGACTATATTACTTTAAAAGAAAAACAGGGGAAATGTCAGGGATGTAATAAATCTGGGTAAGAATAATGGTCTTAGGATATGGAGCATGGGTAAGAATAATGGTTTTTAGTGATAGAGCAATGTTGCGTGCAAAGTTTACGAGAAACAATACTTACTAACAGAAGCCAAGACGGCTGGATCTGATTTCAATGGAACTGGACATTACCTGAGGAACTGAATGTTGTGAGAGAACTGAATGTTATGGAAACCTAATCTAAGGAATTGGATGTTATAGAAACTACTAAACAATGTAAACCGTGTGGTTATTAATCACTATAACTTTTATGTAAGCTTGCTTTAACCAATCGTGTAGCTAAGAAATTGTGTGTTGTAAACCTAATCGTAGCAACCGAATAACTATATAAGCAGATATGTAACCAACAATAAATCGAAGCTTGTTCACATTGAACATGTGTATGCTTCCCCACGACACTCTGGGTTAACCCTGGGACAACTGCTGCAAACCTAGTTTGCAACACAAAGTCTCAGACGATTCCTGCTTTGTCACTGTATAGGTATGGACATGACTGAAAATCTTAGTGCATTTATCTTTGCATCCATTCTACACTAATTCCTACTTCTGACCGTAACTCTAAAATTTTTAAATTACAACTGAGTTGAAGGAATTTTTTTTTACCTGAATCATACTGAAGTCAGGAAAGTATAAATTCTAGACGCAAACAGTATGAACCAAGGAAAAAATAGACTTAGAGCTATTCTAAATGATGAGTAGTGAGAGATCAAGGCAACAACTCAGGATAGGGTAGAATCCCTATTTAGGGAAAACGTTGTGAAATCTACTAAGAGCTAACCTTCTGTTCTGGGCAGAAGGGTTGCCCTGGGAGTCACCTATAATATCTATGATTCTCAAATGTGTCATAGACCAATGAAAGATTTATGCTCCCTGAGTCACTTCTACGTGTTTCTGATGTTCTTTTAGAGGTTAGGAGAAGAGAAACTGTATGTCAAATGTCCCAGAAAATTAGTCAGATAGCACTTCTGAAGGACAAAAAAAAAGAAAAGGTGAATTGTTTCCAACACCCTCTGAAAGAGTTGTCCAGTGACTAAACGTTGAAACCCTAATGAAAGCCCTTAGCCTGTTATAGAGTTGGCTGTAAAATCACAGAAGGATGTTATAAGGGAGAAAACTATTACTGAGCTGGAGTCTCAAAGCAAAAAGACTGGTTTTCCAAATGTTTACTGGGTTTAAACCATCCTAGGTAATGTTAGGTTGTCCGGAAATAGTGTCATTTGCTGTTTCCTCCATACTTTCGTTCTCACTTGATCTAACTATATAATGTAGAATTTTAAAACAGAAGAATCACAGTAATATCAGAAACTCTGTAGGTAAGAATCAATGGAGGACTAAATCTCATTACATTTAAGAGATGTGAAGAACAGTGTTAGCCTGGGAGCCCAATGCAATGATGTGATGCACGAAAGACTGGGCACTGTGAGTGCTGAGTTCTCATTTTGCACATATTGTAGCAAGCCCCAACCTTTCCAACAATCTCCTTCATTTCATCAGTAAGAGCAAAGTAAGTATTAACTAACACCAGAGAACACCAACTGCCTAGCATGAGTCATGCCCCATCCTCCAGTATCAGCTGCTTCACATGTTACCCTTCACTTTTAGATGAGAACACTTGTGAAAAGGTCCACAAATTGAAGCTCAGAAGAGATCAAGGAGACTTAACAATACAATGAAAGCTTGTCTTGTTGTCAAACCTGATTAATCTATTATTCCTCTGAACTCTAGAGCTCCTAAAGGAAGTAGGAGGAAGAACTGCTTTCTCTGAAAAGACTGTACTAGAGCTCTGGAGGCCTAATCTCTCTGTGCTGTGTCACTGCAGAGAGCTCCTTAGGCAGGCTCCCATAAAAAGTCCAACTCCATGGACTACAAATGGTGCCTGAGAGGGCCACAGCTAGCCTTGCAAAGTGATTTATCTCTCCTGATGGATTTTGCTGCTGAACAGCAAAGGCTGATTGCAAAGAGAGGGAAGACAGGACAGTGCCTGAATCTTTAACCCAAAGGAATCCCTCGGGCTTTTGATCCTCTGTCATGGGTTCGTTAAACAGTCAGCATGCACTACCCAATGGAAAAACACATAAGAATTTTCCACATACTACTTTCCCATATCTATAATATAGCTGACATTCTACTAGAAGGATGTCTGCTTTTTTTTTTTTTTTTGAGTTTGCATCTATTAAATACACAGCTGAAGTTCCACCTAAACAAACCAGAATTTGCACAGATGAAAAGCTATTTTGTTCCTCAACCCTGAAAAACTCTTCTTCATTGAACAGTACATAACTTCAATGAAACCTCTTCTGAGAGGAAAAACAGTATCAGATTTATCACAGAATATCTCCTCGCTAGCACAGCACATACAGAGATTATTTAAACCTTGATTAATCAGTAACATGAACCTCACACCTACTGGTTCTCTAAGCTACCTTTTCTGCCTGTTTCTGAAGGGAAGCAGAAGTCAGAAGGCTCTCAGAGCAATCTGAACCTGTATGACCAAACTATTTACTACAGAAAAAACCCCATAATCATCATTTACTTCAATATCAAGGAGAGTAGCTGGAAGAAAGCATTCATAAAACTTCCAGCTAAAATGCTTTTACTATAGAAGTATTAGTGCTACAGTAATGAAAATGAATAAATAAGATGGCATACGTCTAAAAAAGATTACAGCATACAGTTGGTAACATCATCTATTTCAGCCATCTTTTAAATTGCTCACTAAAATTGATTTAAATGACAAACTACAGGTGTAGGAATCAGGACCTAAGCATTTTATTTCTGACTTTGCCACCGATTAACTGTGCAACCTGTGGCATTTAATTAACCTAAGCTTCTTCCATCTGTGCTACAAAGATAACAAAAATATAGGTTAAGTCCTTGAGATCTATGGAAGAAGGGTGCTCTCTGAGTTCAATGAAACTTCTCTTCAACACAAGAAAAGTTCCACAGCTGTGAGGAGAAGCCATGTGTCCATCCAGAGTACATGCAGTGGATAGTGTCCTGGATATCCCTCTCTCCAAGTTTTCCATTGCCTGGTAAGCGTAGGCAACTATACAGCTGTCAGTGTGTGATTTTGCTTTGCCTGTCATTTGCAAAGAAACAATGAAAAACTTCAATCAGTCTAACTATTGTACCATGTGCTTAGAGCTGAACATATTACTCATATTCTGAACAACTGGTCAAAGAGACAGAAAACAATCCTGCAATAATGTCTTGCTTGAACCCTGCTGAAATATAACACCTTTCTTTTGTGCTTTCTTAAATACATTTCTTTCAAAAAAGCGTACAGCTCTACTTTGAAATAAAAGCATGAAACAGGTTTATTTTGAAATAAATTATGTTCAGTAAATCAATTAAAAAAATAAATTTTCCTGAAATGATTTGATATATTCAAGTAAATTCACAGATTGTCTTGACTGTTTGAAATAGAACTTTTTTTTTCCTTGAAAAATTAGGTTCTCCCTCCCAGCTTCATTAAGCTGAAAAAAGCAAGGCATTGCTGCTGATTTTGTCAAGAGCTCAGACACATGATGATACGGTGGGTGTAAGAACTTAGCTTGATTTCTTACCGCTGAGCACGGGTCAGGACTAGTACAACTTCTGCTGTCTTTAATTTTTCTAATTTTTTTTATTTTGCTCTGCATTCCTTCTAGTTTACTTTTCTCCTACATAAGGATAATTTTGGGCAGATTGTCTAACAGACCTGGTGGACTTCTATGATGGAGTGATGGCAGCAGTGGACAAAGGATGGGCAAATTATGTCATCTATCTGGACTTGAGCAAGGCCTTTGACATGGTCCCATACCACATCCTCATCTCTAAGCTGGAGACATGTTTAGGAATTCGAAGGCTGGACTATTAGCTGGATAATGAGCAGGGTGGATGGTCACAGCTAGAGGGTTATTTTCAGCAGCTCTAAATCCAAGTGGAGGTCAGTCACAAGTAGTTATCTCCCAGGGGTCTGTCTTTGGACCTGTGCTCTTCAACATTTTTACCAACGACATAGCGGGATCGAGTGCACTCTCAGCAAATTTGCTGATGACACCAAGCTAAGTGATGCAGTTGACACAACAGAAGAGAGGGACTCCATCCAGAGGAAGCTGGACACATTTGAAAAGTGGGCACACAGGATTCTAACAAAATTTAACAAGGCCAAGTACAAGGTGCTGCATTTGGGTTGAGGCAAACCCAGATATGAGTACAGACCTGGGAAGAACTCATTGAGAGCTGCCCTGACAAGATTTGGGGGTCCTGACTGATGTACAACTGGACATGAGCCAGCAGTGTGCTCTTGCAGCCCAGAAGGCCAATGGTATCCTGGGCTGCATCAAAACACAGGAACAGATTGCCCAGTGAGATTATGGATGACCTCTCCCTGAAAGACCAGGCTGGATGGGGCTTTGAGCAGCCTGGTCTAGTGAGAACTGCAACTCCCTATGGCAGGGAGGTCAGAACTACAAGATCATTAAGATCCTTTCCCATCCAAACCATTCTATGATTCCATGAAAAGAAGGAGGACCAGCAGGGAGTTCTGCCCTTGTAAGGCCCCATCTGGAGTACTGTGTCCAATGCTGGGGCACACAGCACAAGAAGGATGTGGAGGCAAGAATGCCAATTGTATCCTGGAGTGCATTAAGAGGAGTGTAGCCAGCAGGTCGAGGGAGGTGATCTACCCCCTCTACTCTGCCCTGGTGAGGCCTCACCTGGAGTACTGTGTCCAGTTCTGGGCTCCCAAGTACAAAAAAGACAGGGATCTCCTGGAAAGAGTCCACTGGAGGGCCACAAAGATGATAAAGGGTGTGGAACACCTCTCTTATGAGGAAAGGCTGAGAGACCTGGGTCTGTTCAGCCTTGAAAAAGGAAGACTCAGAGGGGATCTCATCCACGTCTATAAATATCTAAGGAGCAGGAGACAAAGGGATGAGGCTGGACTCTTCTCTGCAGTGTGTGACAATAGGATGAGGGGAAATGGCCACAGACTGAGGCACCATATTAGAAAGTTATTGAAAGATCTTAAAGTCAGCTGCTGGGAAGCCAGGAGCAGACAAGAACCATCAGAAAAGGTGGACATGTCCAGGCTGCGGGTGTTAGCAGCAGCCTTCCAGCAGCCTCATGCCTGATACCGATCTGGGAAGCCCTCCGGGCATCCTTCCAGTCCGAGGCATGAATAGAGAAGTAGTTAGAGCTAATCACAGTAATAACAAAATAACGGTCCTCAAAATTACCCTTTTTCAATACCAGAGAGCAGTATTGAAAGCCATGCCCACAGGAAAGGGGAGATAAGAAGGAAGGTGAAAGCAAAGGTGAGACAGAAAGATGCAGAGCAGGGCAGAGCTGTGCACACGGCTGGTGCTAGACTGTTGTCAGCTCCCTGTATCCTCGGTAGGACTGAGCAGCAGGTACACTCCAAACCCCAGTACTGCCTCGGTACCAAAATACACTGCCAAACACTACTGCTGCTCTTCTCTTACATTCATTGCAAGAGCACACTAAGTCCATTTATGGAAGAGGCAGTCTCCAAACCCAAATTGAGGGGTAATCATTTTTATAAAAAGAAAGCCCAAGCAAGAGACAGATATAAGTTGGCAGAGCAGCTTTGCCCAGTAATTATTAAGGGGCAAAAATGTGTGCATTTGTATGCAATGAGAAACACATTAGGCTTTTTCTACATCTACACAGCCTCATGTTCATCTGTTTACCAGGGCAATGGGCACAAATATGCAGGTACCAGCAGTACAATTGCACAACATATTCTAGTAGAAAAGCAGATAACATGTACCTAAATAACGTGATAAATATACACAATGGGGGTGTGTGCCCTTTTTTTTACAGCACAAAAGGAAGCAGGCATTGTTGTGAATAGGTTTACAAGTGTGGGACAAGGCACAAAGTCAGATTTGAGAGGCTGTGCATTGCATACTTGTAGAAGGCAGACTTAACATCCCTTGTACACTTTACAGTTTACAGCCCAAGACCATGAATAAGCCACATCCCCCTATACTGTGTCAGGGAACCCACGTGAGAACTTACATACCTGTCTGTACACAGAGGAAAGCAACACTTCTTGTTCAGGTGTAAATGCGGGAGTGGATGCACGAATGCACACAATCTCAGAACATAAGCACAGATGTCCAAGGACAGTGTGATAACGCAGGAGTGGAGGAAACCTACAGAGTTTGTTCACAAGCCTGGGGGCAAGAGGGAGGCAGTGCCAGGGCATTCTGGCAGGCACTTGCTCTAACTCCAGCCTGGGCTTATTCCCTTCCTGCCTTTTTTTTCTTTTTTCTTTTTCCTCTGCAATAGAACAGACTCCATGGCTACAGGGAGGGTGTTTAATGAGTCAAATCCTCTTGACTGCCTTATCAGTTGTGGACAGGCGTGTTTCTGACAACTGACCTTTCCCACCGCGTGCTGTTGAAATATCCATACCCCACAACAATTAACTCAGTGCTGAAAACATAACACTGAAGAAAGGGAAAACTCGACCGTTTGCAGACAGCACCACGGACAGAAGGGAGAGAGCAGTGCACCTAAAAGTGACAGAGCATAGCCATTGAGACGTTTGATTCCACTTTATTTTGCCACGCGCACACTTTATTACCTTTTTTACAGCTTCGCTGTAGCAAAGCTGTGTACAAACACAGAGCCCTTGTGAGACAAGGAAGGAAAGCAAAGAGGACAGAGAACACCTCTGAGATGTATGATGTCATTAAGTCCTTGCACAAATAAATACATGTCTATATAAATGTACGTGAAACTGATGGAAGGATCGAAGAACCCTACTAGAACATGGAACTGCATAGAGCAGAGGAGGCAAACAGGCATCACTCTGCTTACCTATTCCTCAGCTGTTACAGATCTTGCTCCTAACAACACACATAGATCAAAGCATTCATTAAAAGAATTAAGCAGCACTCAGCTGAGTTAGGAACCTCAACAATAATAAAACCCATTAAAAAAATGAGGCTCATCCTATGAAGAGTGCAACTCAAGTTCCAAGTATGGAGGAGATTGCTTTTCTGGGGGGAACAAGTACCCAAAAATAAAGTGGCTGGTGTAGTCAGTGGTCCTAAGGAAAGCTCACAGAAAATCTGCAGAAAACCAAATGGGAGACATGGGCACACCATTCATTTCGTATTTTCTGAAGTTCCTCTATTAATATCACAGAAAATCTGTTATAGCTGCATGTCACCAATGTGCTTGAAGATCAGTTCCAGCACGTCTCAGATTTCAAGACAAAATCCTATACACACAGCATTAACATACAGATTTGAAAAAAACATCATTTGTACAATAACCTCCCTGCACATGCAAAAGGCGGAATTGCTTACCAATAGCAAATGTTTGGAGTTTTGCTATTATTGCACTCCAGTGACAAACAGACTCTAAAAGGCCCCTGCTCTTCCATTTTAGTGCCTCCCTGGGTGTACAGAAAGGGAGTTGGATAACACTTAAGAAATTCAATGGATAAAAATTTGACTGAAGCTCCATAAAATTAATCTGAACACAGCAACTAACTCACCGACGTGCTGGAGGAAAACAGAAGCACACTTTCGAAGATTTTAAATGAAATCAACACAAGTTTGCAAAATAGGAGTGTAATAAGAGGTATGAAAGTCAGTTGAGGTCAGAGAGCAGAGGAAGATCAACAGCAGTAAATGCTCCAGCTGAACAATAATTATTTCAGTTTAATGAACAGAGAAGGAACTTCTAAGGCAAAAAGTAGTTTAGTTACTAGAAGTATACAAGCTCTTCTCTTCAAACCCTACAGAACCAAAAAGAAAATCATTATTTTCATTGTGGTGGTGGTTTCTTTGTTGCTGTTATTTTTTGCTTATTTGTTTTTGTTATTCTTTAGCTTTTTGTCTTTAACTGAATCAGTTATATAACAATTTGAATTGTTTCTTGGCTATTTCTGCTTTGTTGTATTGGTTTTTTTTTATATTTACATGATAAACATATTTATTATAATGCATTAAATTTTATGTTGTCTATATACTCTAAATATCTTCAAATAGTTCTCAGCTCACTTATTTTCAAGAATTTCTAAGATGAATAAGGCTATTTGGAATAACAGATCACAGCTAAGCTATCAGATCACTCAGGATTTGTAGTTTTGTATCATTAATTAAATGTCTTTCATATCTTCATATGATTTAGCATCACGAGTGAGCCTCACTGTTTTTCTTAGTTCAATCTGTTGTGTAGAACCATCTCATTCAAACCATATACACCTACTTATACTGGATGTCAAATTACAACTAACTAACTAACTAAATAAATACAGCTGAATCAGAGCTTCTCTTCAGTATCATAAGCCAAGCTGAGATCCCACCAGCCCTAATAGAAATTAGGAATAATTTTATGGCTATCAGTGAAGGTATAATGCTAGATGTAAGACAGCAACCATGCTGGTACCAGTGTTCATGTTTTGTTGGGTTTTTTTTTCCTAAGCGTATTGTTAGAAGGTCAGAACTGATGTAATTCTTATTCATACAAGCAGTGCCCAGCTGCTGCAAAAATGACTTTTCAAATCTCCCTGCAGGAAATGTGACATGGCTCTTGTGTTATAACTACTGTTGAAAAATGTGTGTTTCTCTGAGTCCAGAAAGGTGCTATCATTATTTTCCCGGAGATGAGTTTGCCCTGAAGTGCCTTGATTTCTCTGTTTTTGTGGTCACAGTGTATTTTCTTTTTTTAATAGCAAAGACTCTTATTCTAATCTGAACACCAGGGGGGCTCGTATAGTTTAGAAATATTTTCCAAACCTATTTTAACAATGTGCTGTCCCTCTTCTCCATGTTCCCCACACTTTAACAACACCATTAACCCACTGTCACTGAGGTCTTGCCATTCTGGAACTGAAAGATGATCGGAGGTTTTGGGAGGGAGGGATGGCAGGTTCGGGCCAGACCTCCAGGTCAAACCCTTGCATAAACTTGTGTATGTCCAGCATTAGAAATCATTTAAGCCACTGCTATGTGGGAAGCATTTCTATTTTCAAAATAAAAGAAAATTCTGAAAATGGACTTTGTCAAAATAACCTTAGAGCCTCCAGGTTAATTGTTTCTTGACAGCTATCTGATCAAACGGGCTCAGTTCCAATAAAATGTGTTGTTTTGTTTTCTTCCCTCCCCTCACTATAGCTGCTAGGTCTACCATTACTTTGTGGAGTCAGTGTGGAATTTTTCTGCATGCTATCTCTGGCAACAAAGATTCCCAAATTCTACTCATACCTTCACAGTGCCATGACCTCCTTATTAGGTTGCTGAAGAAGGACTTCTGTAAGAATTGGGCCTTGACCTTGTAATTTAAGAAGCTACTCTGTTAATATGCAAGAGAACAGAAGAAACTTTTTCTCACAACTGTTTTGGTTCTGTAGGGCCAAGAAAAATAAGATGGAAGAAAAATATATACAATTATATGAATTTATATAATTGAACTATTTATATATACGTATATGTATATATTTTTTTCTGTTTTAGCCTTACATTCAGGCAATCCGACTCAAAAAAACATAGGGAAGATCCATAAAATATATATTTTCTTCAAGTTTACAGAACCTTTTCTTACTTGTAACTATACCGTAATCCCAGAAACAAAAGGAAACTGTCTAACTTAACTACTCCAGGAGGACAAATAAGCAAGGGATCTTACTGCAAAAAGTAAATACTGGCAGCAAAAGCTTTTGTACGTTTACCTGACTTGTTACAGTATTAAGATCCCTAACCTGCAGCCCATAAAGGATCACAGTTGTTCTTCTGCTGTTTATATGCATTTTTGGAAATAGGCTTCCCTATTTCTTTTTGCTACAGGCTACTACCAAGATTTTAACTTTCTACCATCTGTTTGGTTTGACTATATCATGATGTAGAATTCATAAGCAGCCAGAATATCTCCTGGAATGGCCCCTGCAAGTAATGGTACTGAAAAAGCAAAGGTCTCAAGCTGCCGTTAAAATGAGTAGGCAAATATTGGTGCTGAACAAAGACTTCATTGCATACTAGTAGTACAAGCTTATTGACCCCTAATAGTCTGCATTTCTTAGGAGATACGAATTAAGAACTCACTTTCAAGCACTTAAAAGAACTGTAGCAACTTCACAAAGAGTCTTTAGTCCTGGCTGATTCTAGCATAGTTTTTAAGTATTCGCTGAACTCATTTCATTTTGTAGCACAGAGGTTGCTAGGCCCCAGAAGATTAAAACAATCCTTGACGGGAATTGTAATGGCAGAACAATTACAGTTTCTGACAGTTGGACAGCTGTCAGTCAGAACAGTCCATGATGAAGTATATGGGCACTGTAGCCAGTTCTGTTCATCCTTCAAGATGCTATAGACATGCAGGCACTGCCAAAGTTCACATCTGCCTGTTCGTTCAGTCCTATAAACGGAAGAAATTGCTAAAACCAATGCATAGATACAGCTCTTTCTAAAGCAGACTCTCTCGTGCCTTAGCTCTGCATTAACTTTGCCTGACTAGTGAGGACAAGATGCAGTTGAGCCCATCTTCTTAGCTGCAAGGAGCATGCATAGCAGTAGAAGAAAATTACAGCAGTAGACTTGTCTTTGCGTGGTAAGCAGTCATGATCAGAATGAGGCTGGAGGACGCTCACGTTTCTGAGCAACAAGCAAAGGTGTAGAATACACCGTATCAGATATTCACAGTAACTGTCCATAAGCATCATCTTACTGCATAGTAAATGGGAATACACTATGTTAGCTCACGCTCCCTTAGTGTCATTGTTATGAATAGGTAAATGTATAGTCTAGCTTGCCTTGAGGGATTTGTTAATATAGCAGCAGCCTGAGTCAGTTACCTCCTTCCCATCATCACCAACATAATGTTACTTTTAATTCCTCCAGCATTCAGGTTTTTCACTAACATATTCTGGGACATTTCCCAGTCTCACTGCATGGTACTCAAGATGCACTGATGGTTTCCTAGGTGGAACTTCAAATGTCAGCTGCTCCAGCCCTCTTTCACACGAACTCACAGACCATAACCTATAACACTCTGAGTTTATCCATTATTTCCCTACTGTTGCATTTGCCATCCTGAGCAGTCAAGTTTCTGCTGGGATCAACATACACTTCTGATAAAGGAATGTGCTAACTGCTTCAATACTGATGTGTTTACAGTAAACATCCACATAAAGAGAGGAAGAATAATAGATTAAGAACAAGTTCAGGGAGGCTATTTTTATAACACAATATGCATGTGGTTGCAAACAGGCTTTGTGGCTTTATTTCAACAGGCAAATCTACAACAAGCAAAACTATTATTTTTTTATTTTATTTTTTTTACCATCTGGTGTCACATCATAGCAATCAGCTTTAAAGACCAGAGAAACAATGCATACTTGATTTTCCTGCTTTAGCCTAAATAAAAGTCAAAATGCTCTTACAGGCTGACCAATAGAAGTTGAGATTATGAAATCAACGGATGACCACAGGAAGTATGCTCAGGAGATAGCAGAGCATCAGCCTCAATGCTACTTCTGCCAACCAATCTGCTGAACGTTACTAACAACATTCTGCTCAAGCTGTCTGAGTTTGCTTTCTGCTCACCAGCATTCACATGACTCCCTCTCAGTGCAACGGATCACCTCTGTGAAAGTCACACGTCTGTGTGGGAGAAGATGACTGGATGGGTCAGTTATAAATGATGCATACATGACAAACCTGTACACAAAATAAATCAGTGCAACCCACTTGCTGACCACCTTAGCAGAAGCCAGCAGCTCAGTGAATTATGGATATTACAATTCTATCCAGAGCAACATTCTGAACGAAGCAAGGCTCTAATGCACATGCATTTGCTGTCCATATGGCATTTCATTCAATGACAACTCTTCTAGCTTCAAACTTATCACTTGCATCTAAGAGCTTTCTATTTAGGTTGTTAACTGTAAATTGGGAGCATGAAATATAAAATGTGAAAGGGACAGAAGAGCAGAACAGACATTTGAAAAGCTGTATGTGAGCCTGCCTTCTCCTCCCAAAAACAGAGCCACAAGAAGGGCTCCCTTTTTGGATGGGGTCTTTGTTGTTTCCTGTGTGAATCCACAACTTGTCATACACAGACACAGCTGGAGCCTCCCTTTCAGTGCAGCACACAGTGCTTCCAGGGCAGCTCTCATGACACCAACATGGCTGTTAGACTGCACGTGTCCATACGTTCTGGTTGTGTGTTTTTGTACATATGCATGCAGGCAGAGACCATGTATTCACATGAGCTGGGCAAGGTTCCTTTCTCTCTTTCTTTTCTTCATTGAATGGGAAAAGGCTGTCAGCAATTTCCTTCTGTCAACAGCTGGGAGATGCTTTTCTGCAGTTAGCTGCAATTTGTTTCAATTATGCGTATTAATCATAGCCTGCTCCTGATGGTATTCTTCAAAAAAAAAATAAAAAAAAATCAGGGCTTTTCTTCTTAACAAGCCATTTCCTCTCTCACGATGGTACTTAATGACTGACTGCAGGTTTGCTGAGAGAGAGAGAGAAAAAAAAACAAAACAGAAAAACCCCAGACGCATCCATGTTTGCTTATTTCATTAATAAGAGCCGTGGCTCAAGAAGCTGGCAGGGAATGTAACTGAAAGGGGTCAGTGCACTGACATTTCAGCTGTGGAGAGACAGCTCTGGCCAAGGCTTATATCAAAAAATTTTCTATCCTAAGAGAGATGGATGAAATTACCACAGTTAAGGATTTTTGGACTCCAACCTGCTTTGCTTGAAACCTAACACAGAAAATTCACTGAACTCTATAGAAATCAGTTTCCTACTGTTTTAGTATTCTACAACAGAGATCAATTTAAAGATGCCGGGGAAAATATCGAAATACTTGGAAACTCATCTGCCTAAAAAGCTATTCCCAAAGTCTACTGGAATATAACCAAAGCAGCAGCAAGGATGAATGTAATTTTACCAGTCAACTGCTCATTATGCTGTGATGCCTCAAAGTTCTCTGTTTCATGTGTCAGTTCCAACAAGACTTCTAAGAAACATGCTCCAAATTTGCAGTGAAGTAGTAAATAAAATCAGGTATGTAGGGTGTATGCTGTCATCCTGGAAATATTCTAATTGAATAAGCTGCTTTGATGGCACCAAAGGACACAAGTCAGAAAGATCATTCCTTCTTCCTCTATTTCCTTTTCTCTAGTGTTTATTATCTTACCTATTATTGTATTAAGGACTCTCATTTGGGATTAACCATACTAGCTCGGATAATTTAAGAGACATTGTACAGATTTTACTCAAAGGTGGAAACATTATGGGAAATGGCTAAGATCCAAGCTATGGGTACAGCCCTGGAATTTTATATCAGATGAGATTCAAGTTCTGAAAACACAGATGATTTCCAAAACAGGATAAATGTACTTTTTCAAATATTATTTTAGAGGAACTCCAGGCCCCTACAGCTTAAAACTGCATTTCATTCTGCCCTTTCAAGACTCGCTTTCTAAGAATCTGCTTAGCAAGATCTGTATACTTTATCACACTTAGGGAAAAGACAAATGATCCCACTGTAGATCCATATGGTCTAAGTGATATATTTATATGCAAGGTACAATTTAGGCATACTCTTACCTGAAGATTTAATGGCACAGATACAAAAGTAGAGCATGTTAAGGAAAAAAAAAAAAAAAACACAAAACCAAACTACTCACAAAATGAAACAGGAAACAGAAACCTAACGTCTCCTATAATAACCATATCAGTGATAACAAAACCTTGAGTACAGATTGAATCATAGAATCACCAAGGTTGGAAAAGACCCAAAGGATCACCCATTCCAACCACTGACCCATCACCAACAGCTCTCACTAAACCAGATCCCTTAACACAACGTCCAAACCTTCCTTGAGCACGTCCAGAGTCAGTGACTCCACCACCTTCCTGGGCTGCCCATTCCAGTGCCTGACCACTCTTTCAGAGAAGTAGTATTTCCTAATGTCCAGTCTGAATCTCCTCTAGTGCAGCTGGAAGCCATTCCGTTATATGATGATGTCATTATATTGGCAGAAAACATAAGTTGGCCAGAACAGTTGTGTTTTTTTTAATAATGTACTAGGCTTAAGCTACTAGCAAAAGAATTCGTAAACATCTGTCCTCAAAGCAGCTTTTTCCAGGCTGTGCCTGTAGACTCCTTCAGGCCTGAACCTCAGAAAGATTCTGCACCACACAGTTTTTCCAGAACAAACATCAGGCAGGGTGAAGCAAGGGGACTTGACACAGCCTTGATGGTAACTGCAGCAAGGAGTGACTGGGCTGCTGCCAGAACTCTGCCACATCGTGTGATCAGAACATGGCACAGATGGTGTACATTCTGTGGGAGGAGAAGATGCTTTAGCTCTCATGCCCTATTCATCAGCTGCATGTCTGGACACTGCCAACCAGCAAAGGTCACTGACACAGACATGGCTGTGCCCACACAACTATACATCTGCAAGGATTTCATGCTTCTTTGCATGGAGACATAGAAATAAGCTTCAATGGAAAGAGTATGCTTTTGCCTGTATAAACTGCATCCACACTGAAAACCCTCTGCTAATGTCAGATCACCTTTTGAAAAACCAATGTAATGAGTTTCAGAGCCCTAAATTTAATTTCCTTTAAAACGCATGTACCTGAACATTCACAACTTAGTTCAAAGCACCTGAAACTCACACAGCAGTCAGGGATGTCTCTAACAAGAGCAGAGGGGGATAATTTGCTCTCAGTGCACCATTCTCTGGGACACTCCAGATTCACAAAAGGGGGAGATTTATTAAAATAAATAAATAAAACAAAACAACCTTGACAATCACAATGTCACACTAACCGTGGATTATTAACTTGCAACTGAGAGACAGTGCTAAGAACAATTTAGAAACCAACATGATCCATAATCTGGGTACAAAATGCTCCATCTTTGGGCACTGTAGACAATTGCAAATAATGCACCCAAACTGGTGCCAGAACATCCCTTCCATTAATGCCACCCTTCATGTTTGCATCACAAAGTTCCATTGCAGCATGTTGAACTTGTCAAACAAAAATGCAGCCCACAGAAGTCTTCTGGCTGAAGGCTCATCAAGCAAAGTTCATTCTTACCAGACTCCTACTGATACAGAGAAGTTGTTTAAGCTAAAAAGAAAATGAGAAGCCTGAGAAAGCAAAATACAGGGAACTTTACTGAGCATTTTGGCATCAGACACTGTGCGCTTCAGTACCAGGAATAGGAATTCTGAGAGAGAAGGAAAGAAAGCAAAGAGATCGGGAAAAGAGAAAAACAAAGCAGGAGGGAAAGGTAAAAATAGCAGGAAGCAAAGGAAGGAGACGAGTCCACGAGCAGATGGAAACAGGAAAAGGAGAAGGAGGAAAAGAAAAGGGAATGACAGAAAAGAATAGACAGAAGGGGAGAGAAATCTCTGCTGGTACAGTAACAAATAAATCCTTGCAGCATGACAGGCGTCTGCTGAAGCATTTCATTTCCCCGCAGCATAATGGTGTGTTATTGCCCATTATCTGTTCTGTCAGTGCCAGAGTCGATATTAAATGAGGGGCAGCTGCATTTAGCTGCCATTTTTCAGCTGTCTCACCGTTGCCATGGAGATGTGGCTGTTTTTTTTTTGCTGAACCTGGCTGCAAGCAGCAGGGCTGCTGGGGGTGAGCAGGGCAGGCAGGGAGGGAGGGCACAGCCCTCACCGCTGTGGGCACTGTACCACAGCCACTGCCACCACCCCATTACTATGCAGAGGGGCTGACGATCACCTCTGTGCACTGCTCTGATTTTCACAGGTGCTCACAACTGTCCCTTCATCCTCCTGCATCTCATTACCCTGCTCCCTATTTGCTGTGATGACAACAATCCTTTCTTCTCTTTTGCACCTCTGCAGCAGCACCTCAAAAGCTATTAGAAGCAATGATGAACTGAGCCTCTGAAAAACCACTTAGCATCTTAAGAAACATTAACATCTCTAAAATATTAATCAAGAAACTGAGGCACAATGAAGCAGAGCTTGCCCCTCTCCCACCAAGGATTACTCAGTAAGCTGCTGGCCTGCACTGGTGCAGAGACCTAGAAATCTCTATTCACTGCTCTTTTCTGCCTCACATGAAACGATGTTCCCAACACAAAAGCAAAGGGCAGACAGTGACTCAGAGAACCAGAATCAAGCAAAGGACATCCAATCACTCTCCCTAGCTTCTTCAGAGAATGCTACAAACAGCCATCACCTAAAAGGATTTCTCACTGGAGTGTGATCTTTCCTCCAATATTCTACTTCAACCAGATAATTCTGACACAAAGAAATTGAAACAGACAACACTTTGTTTTTACTGCATCAAATATTAATAACCTTAAAAACTGCAGTCCATTCAATGACCCATTGCCTGCTAGTGTTATTCCAGCACCTAAGGAGCATCCTTTTAAAAACAAATAGCAAGTGACTTCATTTAAAAATCACTGTTGCTAAAGCCCTACCTGACCCTCCTATGCTCCGCATTAACAGAAGGGGTAAAACTAAAGGAACAAAGTGCTTTATTACATTAATATCCATGTTGAGTCTTCATGTCATGGCATGAATTCATCCACACATTGACATTTCTCATCAGATCCTCTTTCTCTGGTATTTTCATGCATAGAGTAACTAACTTCATTACCTTAGGTCCTCCAAAACTTGACTAAACACATTGTAACCTAACCTCTTGAGTAGCATTTAATTGACAGTGCTGAAGATCTTCCTCATGATTGATATTTGCTACCATAACACATCCCTATGGTGGTTCTCCAGCACAGCTCTTAATAAATCTTATCTTGCTGACTGGTGGTTTATTCAGAATCTCTAATGAGTCATGTTTAAAAAAAAAAATTATGCCTGAATTGTTTACATGCTAATCCTTCCTTTAGCTTCCTTCCCCTTTCATGACCTCTTGCTTTTGACTACAGAACTATCTTAAGCACCACATTGGGCACCAGACTACCATCTGACTTGCAGAATCTTGTTTTTTCTCTGGGGAAACCTAAGTTCAGAGTGCTTGATCAAAGACTTCTTTGTAGCGCAAGGGGATTTTGCAAATAGCGGTGGAAACAAACAGCTGATTTAGATTACTGGAAATATTAATGCTAATAAACATTTCAGCATGTTGGACCAGTGACAGTAGTGGCTTGGTTAAGTAAGTCAGAGAAGCTAGAGGGGAAAAAAGAAATTTGCCATAAGTTTAAAGAGATTGTTTTAATATAACCTCCGGTCAGCAAGAGATTATGACAAGAATATGGATGGAGCAGTCTTTGAAATAAATTGGAAAGTGAGAGGTAAGTAAATTATACTGCAGCACTCTCACAAGCAACTCTGTGGTCATTTCAAGGAGCTTCCAGAGCTGTGCAGCTTGCAATTAGAGTTGGTTATATGGTACAAATAAGTTTGTTCTGGTCCTGTAGAACTGTCCCATTCAAGTTAAGGAATACATTCAGAAATGTATTATCTCCCACAACCCAACAACTCCATCAGCTAAGAAACATAATGATGCAACAAAGCTGTAAAAGTGATCAAATTGGTAGATATTACAGATAGATATTATGTATTCAGCACAAGTTTTTAAACAAAAATATTGATTTGTAACACTTAGAGATGTTTTGTGGAAAGCTTTCCGGCAAACAGAAGTAGTTCTTAAGTTTTAGGGAAAGAAAAAGAGATCTACTATTTCATTTCTTTGCGTCTTCATTTTGCCCTCTTTCTGAAATCTACAATAGCCATCGTTGTCATTTCTGCAGCCTCCTGTCTTGAGCCTAGTCAATGAAAAAGAATTATGGAATGTTTGGATTCACTTAATCATTTATACACTTACAGTACAAGGCAACAGAGCTGAGGACCAAAATAATTTTCCACAAGTCACCAAAGTCACCAGTATTTCAATGGAAATGCTAGTTGACTAAAAATAATTCTGACAGCCAGTGCCAAGACTATAAGCAGCCTTGGATACCCATATATTTAAACTTCTATTCTGTTTTACCCTGTGTATGTGTAGGGCTTGTCCCATGACTCTTCAAAGACTATGCAAGAGTTGAATAGGCAGTAGAACAAGGTTCAAGTGTATTAATATGCCAGTATGAATTTTCACATTTTACACAAAAGAATTTTGAGGCACTCATTTTCAGAAATAAACATTGGAAAGCATATAGGGATGAATTAATTTGTTTGAAATAAGAGACATACCCAAATATTCTGTGGAAGAAACGAGAGATGCCAAACTTTCACCATATGACTTTGAATAATGATTTTCCCTAATTTACTTATTTACAATGATGTAGTAGTAAGGAACAAACTTTTACCATCGTCCTCTACCATCAGAAGTTTGTGCTTCTGAAGATAGCAATCCTAAATCATATCACTACTACTGACAGTGGAATGGTGCACATGGCTCTAAACAGCAGGGCATTTTTTTTTCTGCACATCAAAAAAGGATTTTGAATGTTTCAAATATTCTAAATACCAAGAAAGCTGAAACAGCTCAATTCCATCAGAAAGCAAGTAAAAGGGACAGACCTTTGAAAAGGTCAGACCCCAGTAACACAGTCAGCTTTCTACAAAAACTTTGCCTCAGTATGTAGTAGTCAGGAACATATTTTGAGCCCATAATGTCAGGGGTGCACAGCACTTCCCAAGGTTTGCCTGCTCAACGGTCTTCAAGTCATTTGACAGCAAATCTTGGAAAAGAAGACATGGTGCTCCAGGTGCAAGCCTCTGGCACCAAAGCACCTTCCTATTCTAAAATGTCCTGGGAAGCGATATTCTGTTTTGCAGATTACTAAAATGCAGTCATGAGGAAGTATGAACTATGAATTGAGTTTCATGACACAACAAGACTTTTATTAGTGTAATTCCCAACTGTGACTGTGTAAAGACCCCATAAGAGCACTAATAATTATGTTGAATGGGCAGTGATAAAGAGACAAGATTAGACACTTCTCTCCCTTCTCAGACTCCTATATGATTCATTTTCCTTTCTTCTACTGTTGAGGAGTCTTCTATACTAAAGGGAATGTATTCCACAGCGGAAAAAAAAAAAAAAGAAGAAGAAAAGGAAAGAAAAAAAAAAAAGGACAACTTCTGGTGTCCCCAGGAATCCTCTGCTCGCAAACTCCTAACACATGGGTCCTGGAAACCTCTGATAGTGCAAAACCAAAAAGGAAAAGCTAAGAACCTCACTAGAACGCAGTCCAACAAGAAGATGCAATTGAGAAGGGGTGTAGGGAAACCTAGAAGCACTGCAATATGTTCCAGAACTACATGCTGTGAAAGAAACCCATTGCTGAATTAGAATTTGAAAAGTGCTGTGATCAGAAAGTACACATAGGAGGCTGAGATGCAGTTATTGCCTTCCCATGGACAGTCACTTCCCAGCTTGCACCACTAACTCAAGCAAGTGTGAGCCCTATAGGCACAAAGTGATCAGAGAACGTTACTGGGGTTTCTGGACAGACTGCAGCACAAAGCTTTTCAACTCTTGTGTTTAGGCTTACAATGAGGACTTGGGAATGGCTCAAGACTGTGAGGGCTTAAAAACACAGCAAACTATTCTGTTGTGAATCCAATTCAGGTGCTCTGACACAGCATATGATCTTTATAAGATGGTACCATCCACAGCAAACAAAGAGCTGCTATTCTGACAAATACAAAATGATGCATCTATTCATGCTAGCGAGCTTCTGCATATTATTTTAATATACATTGGCTATTTTCACTGCAGTCTGGGGACAGGTAAACTATTTCATCCATCTCCCTATGTCCTTTAACTCCTCCAAATCTTTAAAAGAGCATTTGTTTTCAAGTTGACTTGTCAATTAACTTCATTCACTCCCACATCTATCTGCAGTTCCAGGTTCAGACCAGGTCCAGAACTGTCACTACAACACAAGGAAAACTCTTCTCATAGTTTAAACTGCATTCTACATAATCAGGAGATTAAAGCAGCCAGAGACTCTGGGGTTTAATTCAAACTCAGACTCTCAGGTGTGATTCTGCAGATATTTTAACCTCTGTTACAGAGAGAAAAGGAACAAACTCGTATATGGTTTCATATGCATTTGTTTTGATTTTTATAGCTGGTGAAAAGAGCTATTTTAATAGCACAGCAGGGGCTGAACTGAATTCAAAGATCTGGAAAATAAATTATTCTCAGAGTCTATTACTTCAGTAATTGTGAATTCCAGCAAGATGGTACTTCTGTGTGCTTATCATATAAGAGAAAAACATGACCACAGATTAAAATTGATTAAGAACACCCATAAATTTACAGTAAATAACACAAATACATTTGCAAATTACAAATAGGCACTGCCCTTGGAATCCTCAGAGCTTCTAATGTATTGGAACAAAAAGGAGGCAAGCCCAATTTTAAATGCACAAGGAAAAACTGGGTAAGACACTTGCAATCTGATATGTAACTGCAGACAGACCAGCCTGACATGTGGAACAGAGCTCTGAAGGCCTGAGTCATGAATCCAAATCTCAGCAATCTCATTTTTAACAAGATGCCTCTTCACAACAAATCTGATCTACGAACGTCGTTAAAACACTTTACCATCTCTTTCTGCAAGTATGTATAAGGTGTATCCACTACAGCTTGTAGCTAGGACAAGTTTAGTGTCTACATGAGTCAACATATGACCATAATAAATATTATGCCTAGTTAGAAGTTTTTTTGAGTGTGTTAAATTATGCTGTCAATTGACAGAGAAATCGCAGTGTTTTTCCGTTAGATGATCAGTCGGTGAAAAAAGACCAATTTACTGCGCAAGAAAAACTGCACAATAACACTTCAGCATGGTGGTGTAGAAAACTAAATGAGAGTGAATATGGCTGCAAGGTTCTCCTACTTTAAGATCGTTTCCTATTTCTTTCCCCAAATAAACTGCTGAGAGCTAAAACATCTTGCAAAAAAAAATTATATATTAATATTAATCAAGACCAACTCAAACTGAATAGCTGTCCAGCAACAATGCAAGTTGGCCTTTTACCTCTGGGTGAAAACAACTCTGAACTGTTGTGATCTATTTGATTAAACACTTAAATTAAACAGAACCACTTTTCAACTTTCAAATTGTTTCTACACCAAGACATAGCCAGGTCACTAACAGTGATATAAATTCTGTGTATTTGTGTGGACCTGTCTACAAACTATAAGCAAACCAGTGCTTATTTGATAAAAAGAATCATCAGTAATTTCAAATCATCAAATTTCAACATCATAACAATTAGTTTGTCAGCAGAAAATCTGAATGGCAAAGCATAATGATCCAAGACCCATTCTCTCAGCTCCATCTGGAGCGGTGTTGGTTGAAGCCTGTGGAGAGTTTTCCAAAACTGAGTAGGAAAGATTCCCTGAGGTTTGTGAATCAGGCCCTTCTCCTCTAACCCTTGCCCTTCATACCAATTACTGCCTTTGCCACAGACAAATCATTTCAGCTTTTAATTCAGTCTCTCCTTTTGTAAAATGGGCCTAATAGTACTCACTTATCTACTTCACTGGGATGCTTCAAGGATTAAAATTGATTTGTCCCTGCCAGTGTAATGTGCTATAATTACCTCGTTAATGTGCCCTCTCTTGGACAGACTGAAAATTGCTCAGTTGTGTCACAGTCATGCACTGCCTCGATTTCTGGGTGAACTCAGGAGGTCAGACAGTGACCACTCAGGCTGCTGCTGCTGCCCTGGAACTAGGGGAAAGCAAATGGCAACCCTGTACCCAGGACTGCAGCAAGGGCTCTGCTTTACAAAGCAGGCTCAAAGCGCCCACTTATTATGAAGAGTGTACCTCTACATAACAGTGTGAGCCAAAGAATATTTTCTACCTATGTGTGGTGAGAAAAATAAACAGAAAAACCTGCTGTGATCCTCCTCCTTTTCCTTGAACTACTGCCTTGATGAAAGCAGGCAACCATTCCCTCTCTGAAACCCACCTGCAGTATGCTACTCCACGTATGCTCTGACCACTTTTTCCTTCCCATATAATTCTTCCCACCTGCTCTAAATTCTAAAAATAAAAAGAAATATAAGAAATTATGAGACAACATAGTGGAAGGTCAAGCATCTTTTCTATTTCTGAGACAAGTATTGGGAAGAATCTCTCTCACAAAGGTGTAAGATCTACCCCTGGCAAGTGCAGGTCCATCTCTGCTACCTGGAGCTGTGTGCAGCCCCATTTAGTCTGTGTGTTCACAGAAGAAAGTGAGTGAGGCTGGCAGGATGTGTCCCCATCCCTGCATCTCCAGGCTCCCAGCTCGGCATTACCTCACCGCCAGCCAATCCAGCCCTGCCATGCCTCAGCACCCTCCTCTTGCCAAAGGGCCGCAGCCGCCGGAGCAGCTGATTGCCATGGCAAGCACGGGGGAGTTCAGGTAACTATACGTGGCCTGGCAGTTAGTGCTTGTGGAGAGGCAAAAGCAGACAGTGCAGCTTAAAAAGGGTAGGCAAGAGCACGACAATAGCATTTTGTGTCTCCAAAATACAATGAAACATAAAACAACTTTTGCACATTGAATAGCAGAAAGTTCTCTCCTGATAAATGGGTTTTCCTGATTTCACAGCCCAGTTAGATAACCAAGGATAAGGTGACCCTCCTTGTCTCAGGAGAAACGTTTCAGGAGGGCGATTATGAACTGCAACCCAAACAACGTGTCTCAGACACCAGGTCAGAGCCCCTCAACACTACGCAAGTGGCCACACACAAGACAGCAAGGGCTGACCCACCTTTGCCCTTTTTCAGCCTGGAAATCCGAACTATCCAGCCTTACACCTGAGGCTCCTTCCTAAATCAATGCTGTTACACAGATGGCCACATAGCATCACAGTATCAGACTCAGAGCGCCTCTACCTTATACAGACTTACCCTTTCTTGAGGGGCTTCTGCTCAAGGTACAGTGAATACTGCTGTTTGTTTCTTTAGAAAATCAGCCATTACAACGCCTCATAAGGTATTCAGCACAAATACAGCCATCTCATAGCAATGATGACTCTGCACGTTTGCAGTGTCCACCTACTGGTTAAAGCAGTGCAGGCACCCAGAGGTGATTTTCCTCTGTTGTTTAGGGGAGGCCAGAAACTTAAGCAATACTAAGGAGACAAAAGGCACAGGACCACGGCTCTCCTGTCTGCAGGCTCACAGCTGCATTGGGAGCAAGGGAAGCCCCACAGCTGAGCTCTGCAAAGAGCAACTGTCTGCTGAAACCAACTGCAAACTGGCCAGATAAAAAAGCTCAACTGACAGAACTGCACGGAGCTCTGTCTATCAAAAATCCCTGCTTTAACAATGCCATCATACGAAATGAAAAATCACTGCAGCATCACTCTGTTTGCATGGGCATCTTTGCAGTCTGCCTCTATGCAAACTGCCCTGATGAGCAGCCCATAATGCTGGGAAGAATAAAGTAGTTGCATATAGTGAGAAATAATCCTAAAATTATTTTATTCATATCCCCAAAAGTTGGGGATTTTAACAGTCTTAAAAAAAAAAAAAAAAAAGTATTTCACATGTATACATAAAAATAAAGGATACTTATAGTATTTCTATAAGTACTGATTTGTTGTATTTTACCAAGTTTTTCAATTAAATTATGCTGTGTAGTAAGTTCCAGTCTAATCATGTGTTGACTGACACACAGGTATATATAGTTAAAATACATATATCATTATATATTTGTATAGTAATCACTGCACAATTTGTACATGCTTTTTAACATCAAATTTTAATTTCAGAGGTCCCAACTCTGTTATGTCTTCTCTCAAGTTTCAGTTATGTGTAGTTTTCATACACTTTCTTGTGACTGTCAGTCTTCTCAAACACTTTACACATTAGAAAAATATATGCAAATTAATTTACATCATTTAATGTAATAAAGCAGATCTTAACAGTTAGAATTACAGGTTACTGCTCCTATTGACTGAAGAGGATTAAGCAGCTGACTGATCCATTATCAGCACCAAAAATCTAGTACCAAGGTTGTTCTCGGTCTGTGTTCTTGTGTGCTCAACTTACAACTGAACCTGACCACAATTACCCAGAAAGCTTATTTTTCAAATGTTCTTGTATTGTATTCAAGGGACAAATGCAGCTCCATATTTTTGGTATAACTGTACACCCAGTAAGGCTGATGCCAGCAGAAATACACACAACCCCTAGAGGACACTCACACAAGACGTTTGCATGAGGCAGCCTGAATGATCAGAGCACTGAAATGGGGTTGCACATCCTCACAATACGTTGACTCGGGGAAGAGGTAGCTAACAGAGTTTGGGAGAACAGAAGGATGAGAGGAGAAACCAAAAACGGGTTGTTGAAAGGATTTTGATGGTTGTAGAGACTGGGAGCCCTCCAAAAACTTCCATTCCCACAAGAGCAGGTAATCTGTCTCTAAGACTTAGGCTGCAGACAAATAGTACTTCCAGTGCTTCATCAAGAGACATATACACACAGATCTGAGTCACATGAGTCCCAGAGAGACTGCATATCGAACACACGGGCAGGTGGTATGAGATGAACAAGAATTTTGTCACACCTCATGTAGAACAGAAAGGATTGTTACCCACACCTTCTAAAAACACGTTCTCAGCATAATTCATCAAAAGAAAAACTTCTGCTGATATGTACAGGCACACACACGCACAAAGGCTGACCGTGTGCTGATGGTGACTCTAGCTCAACAGACCTGAGAGTCTACTCCATCACATCTCCGTTCCGTAGCCCAGCCATATCACTGTCTGTGCTGTGACATATGGCTGCTTTCTGCCTTCTGCTACCAAGCCTGGTGTATTACAAAATTCCCTGTGTGCCAAGTGTTTAGCAAACACACATGTTGGCAGCCAGGGTATTCCTGGAAAGGACATGTGTCTTGAGATGAAGCTGTGCCAAGTGCTGCTTTCTGTCATAACATGGAAAGCTCCCTGCTATCCAAGTTCAGCAGAGCAGGGACTGAGATCAACAGTCATCCAAAAAATAAACAGAACTGGAAAATGGACACAGAAAACAATTAATTGTTTAATATTACAAAATATATATTTTTGAGTAGATCTCTTTTTGAGGTATCATCAGCTCTTTTCTCATCTTACATAAGAGACACTTTAGATGGGAAGTGAGGCAAAAAAAGTCAAATAGTTTGTATAAGAGTAGTGAACCACTGCCAAGAAACCAAGAATACTGGTATCAGATCTTCACATAGTTTGGTGACCAGCAAAGCACCTGTATCTCAGTCATATAGAGTATATAGTGGCTAAGAAACTGATGCCCAAGATTTCACTTCTCCTTTAATAATGAAAGTGATGAAGAATGCAAAGAAATGGAAAACATTTAAGAAATCTGAAGAAACACTAAATGTGCATTGCAAAGGGCAACCATATATTCACATGATGAGTACCACAGAAATAAAATAATCTCAATAAATCCAAATCTCATCATTTGTGAATCTGATTTTTCTAAACAATTTTGTTTCAAGGATCTATTTCTGGGACTGATTTGACAGCAGTTCTTATTCTCTCCTGTTAACTTTCCATATTTTGCAAATATTCTGAGAAATATATATACTAATACAACTACAACTGCTACAGATTTCATTACTATCTTATGCTACATACTGTGATCGTTTGGAAACATAGCACAAATGTGAGGACAGAAATAGCATCCACAGGTTTGAAAAGAACTATTTTGTGACATTGCTTTTGTAAAGGGAGCATCTCTCTAATAATTGGCACGGTTGTGGCACATGTGACTATTTGCAGCAACAAGATACAAGCATCAGCTAAGGCTTCAAATCTTCATAACCTAATTATTGTTAAGATGTTCATTTAGGAAAATGGGGAAAGGAGGGAGCAGGCAATTACATGCTTGGCTTTAGTTTTGCATAAGGCAAAGTGTGGCAGGAATTATGTACAGGCTATGTGATTATTTTTTTTTATAAAAAGGGTAGAAGCTACCTTCTCTTTTCACATAAATGTTGTTATTCTCTCTAGACATTTGCAGAGTTGAATTAAGTAGCTTATAACAAGCTAAACACTGCAACAAACGTTTATGTGCACTTTCTGCCTGCCATTAGCCGAGTGACTGACAGCTCCAGTTCCTTCTATTGCAGCGCACGCAGCTGCTCCTGAGCTTTAACTGGGGTATTTACTTGGAAAAGCTGGCCGATAATGTCACCAAGCAGCAAATACTCCGAAAAGAACAACAGAATGGGAGTTTCAAGGGTGGCAGACAGAGTTTATCCAAACCGCCTGCATGTTAGGTATGCAGCCTTGTTGATTCCCTACACCATGGTGTTTCTCCCTCCCTGCTGCTACTCACAATAAACATCAGCCCTATAACCGCCCTCTCTGATCGCTCGTGCTGTCCATCTGTTATGACCACTGAGATTCTCTTTTAATTCTAACCGACCAACGCTTTTGCCAAAGCTCTTTATGGAGCCCACGTACTTATTAGGAACTTGGAAATCCGTTTTACCAAAGAATGGTTAGTTTGAAAGAAGCCTACACCTGATGTTTGTGACTGTATTACACAACTATCACTGCATTTCAGATTGGAACATTCATGCAAAATCTACAAGAATTATATTTCTCTAACAAAAGGAAGAAATTGCCTTATGGCTGAATTCAGCACTAATATAAAACCCTCCTGCTGGCATCATCTTCACCCAATGCATTTTAGGACTCTGTTTCTTTTACCACCTAAATTGCACTATGCCTCTTCTCCCTAAATAAAGATCATTAAACCTCACAAAAAAAAAAAAAAAAAGAAATTAATCATTTGTACTTTCTCATTCTCTTCACTATCTGTGCAAGTTGATTTTTATAGCATTTCGATTGCAAGATCCATGGTTTCAAATATTCCCCCGGAGCTAAAAGAACATTTAGAGCATGAAAATTCTACTTAATAAACACCACCTTCTCAAGAGCAGAAAAGGAATAAACTACCTAATCTCATACATCAGATTATGAAGAGTTTGCTAAAAACAAACTGATTTTTTCGATGGCAACATTTCCTTGTCTATAGCACCTTCCAATTGGAACAGAATATGCACTTTAAAAATATTTATTTAGTTTCATACAATTTACACTACTCATAGGTTATTGAATATCAATAAAAGTATTCAGAAATGAAGCAAGAAAAAGATATGGAGAAAGTGATTTGCCCAAAGTCATAATCAGACTTCTAAACAGAAAAAAAAAAATGTGTAAAAAAAGTTTTGAAAAGAGGCTTAACAATGCCACGTGCAAGGCATTGCACTTGGGTTGAGGCAATCCCAGAGAAGGATTACAGACAGGAGAACTCATTGAGACCAGACCTGAGAAGAAGGATTTGGTGCTCCTGATAAGACAAAAAGCTGTACATGAGCCAGAAGTGTGCTCTTGCAGCCCAGAAGGGCAATGGTATCCTGGGCTGCATCACAGGAATGGTGGACAGCAGGAAGAGAAAGGAGATCATCCTCCTCTGCTCTGCCCTTGTGTCACGGTGTTGTCCGTGACAGTAACCCAAAGGAAACCGAGAAGGGAGAGGGGAGAGAAAAAAAAAAAGAAACTGCGTCAGTGGCCGCGCGGCCGCCCGAGCAGAGCCGCGCTCCGGGAGGGGGAGGGGGAAACGGCGGGAAGAGATGGGTCTACAAGAAAACAACGGCACGATCTGAGAAGGAACGGTAACTTTTACTAAATCTAATAAAATTGAACAATTGAAAGAGAGAGAAAAATTTTCAAACCAAAAGCTATGAGCTTACGCTAAGGAGGACCCGCAGGGGAAGCACACGTGCTGAGCCTCCACGGCAGCCCAGAGCAACGCGCCCAGACCGAGCGCCGCCTCCATCCGGTGCGAAGCTCCGCCCCTCCCCTCTGCTGCTCCCACAGCATTAACTCCTTAACTGCTGCATGATGCTCTGATGTGGAATACCGGCATCAAAACCACAAAACCACAACATTCCACCCCTTATTCCACATCATCACATCATGCTTAACACACATCTATACATAACCAAACAGTAATAACATGAGTTACATAGAAACATAGTTACATAGAAACATATATATATATACATACATACACACGTAATTACAGACTGCATTCCCCCAGCATCAAATTCCCTTGTGGGACACACTGGACGTCCCCATTTTTATCCATTACCCACCAGGTGCACCCAGGTCCCTGCGCAAAAACGGTTCCACGGAGGGGTTTGCCCTTTCCAGAGGCTGGAAGGACCCACACCGCTTTTCCCAACATGCTCCTCACATGTACCACAGGGACCTTATCTCCCTCTATGGTCTGTAGGGAGCCGGACTGTGTAGGACCCTCTCGGTTGACTGATCCCCTAGTGTTGACCAGCCAGGTGGCTTCTGCCAGATGCTTCTCCCAGTGCTTGAATGTCCCACCACCCATTGCTCTCAACGTGGTTTTTAACAACCCGTTGTAGCGCTCGATCTTACCAGCAGCTGGTGCATGGTAGGGGATATGGTAGATCCATTCAATGCCGTGTTCTTTGGCCCAGATATCCACAAGAGAATTTTTGAAATGAGTCCCATTATCGGACTCAATTCTCTCTGGAGTGCCATGTCGCCATAGGACTTGTCTCTCGAGCCCTAAGATGGTGTTTCGGGCGGTAGCATGGGGTACTGCGTATGTCTCAAGCCACCCAGTGGTCGCCTCCACCATGGTGAGCACGTAACGCTTACCATCGCGAGTTCGTGGCAAGGTGATATAATCAACCTGCCACGCCTCCCCATATTTATACTTTTCCCATCGCCCTTCCTGCCAGAGGGGTTTCATCCTCTTGGCCTGTTTAATTATGGCACATGTGTCACAGTCATGGATAACCTGTGCAACGGCATCCATAGTTAAGTCCACCCCTCGGTCTCTAGCCCACTTATAGGTCGCATCCCTTCCTTGATGGCCTGAGGTCTCATGGGCCCACCGAGCTAAAAATAGCTCTCCTTTGTTCTGCCAGTCCAAATCGATCTGAGACACCTCAATTCTGGCAGCTCGATCTACCTGATGGTTATTTTTCTGCTCTTCAGTAGCTCGATTCTTGGGCACATGAGCATCTACATGGCGCACCTTTACACCCAACCTTTTTGTTCGGGCAGCAATGTCTTTCCACAGTTCAGCAGCCCAAATAGGTTTACCCTTCCGTTGCCAGTTGTCCTGTTCCCACTGCTGCAACCACCCCCATAAAGCATTTGCCACCATCCAAGAGTCAGTATAAAGATATAGCATGGGCCACCTCTCCCGTTCAGCCACATCTAAGGCCAGCTGGACGGCCTTTACCTCCGCAAATTGGCTTGACTCTCCTTCTCCTTCGGTGGCCTCTGCAACTCGTCGTGTGGGGCTCCACACAGCAGCCTTCCATCTGCGATGCTTCCCAACAATACGACACGATCCATCAGTGAAGAGGGCATACGTCTTTTCATTCTCTAGTAGTTCGTTATATGGTGGGGCCTCTTTAGCACGTGGTATCTCCTCTGATGGGGATGTTCCAAATTTCTTGCCTTCAGGCCAGTCCATGATCACCTCCAGGATTCCTGGACGGTTGAGGTTCCCCATCCGAGCTCGCTGTGTAATCAGTGCAATCCACTTACTCCAGGTGGCATCGGTAGCATGATGGGTGGGGGGAACCTTTCCTTTGAACATCCAATTCAGCACTGGCAGTCGAGGTGCCAGGAGGAGCTGTGTCTCAGTACCAATTACTTCAGAGGCAGCCCGAACCCCCTCGTATGCGGCCAAAATCTCCTTCTCAGTTGGAGTGTAGCACTCCTCTGAACCCCTGTACGCTCTGCTCCAAAATCCAAGGGGTCGGCCTCGGGTCTCCCCAGAGGCTCTTTGCCACAGACTCCAAGTGGGACCTTTCTCTCCAGCAGCAGTGTAGAGGATGTTTTTCACATCCTGTCCCAACCGAACTGGCCCCAGGGCCACAGCACGGGCTATCTCCTGCTTGATTTGCTCAAAGGCCTGCTGCTGTTCAGGACCCCATGCAAAATTATTCTTTTTCCGAGTCACTTGATAGAGGGGGCTTACTATGAGGCTGTAGTTTGGGATGTGCATCCTCCAAAAACCTACTACACCCAGAAAAGACTGTGTCTCTTTCTTGCTGGTGGGTGGTGACATACTGGCGATTTTGTCAATCACATCTCCTGGAATGTGACGACGTCCATCTTGCCATTTTACTCCAAGGAATTGAATTTCTTGGGCAGGTCCCTTCACTTTGTTCCGTTTAATAGCAAAACCAGCACCCAGAAGAATTCGGATTATTTGCTCTCCTTTTTTAAAAACTTCCTCTGCTGTATCACCCCACACAACAATGTCATCAATATACTGGAGGTGCTCAGGTGCCCCACCCTGTTCCAGTGTGGTTTGAATCAGCCCATGGCAGATGGTTGGGCTGTGTTTCCACCCCTGGGGCAAACGGTTCCAGGTGTACTGAACGCCCCTCCAGGTGAAAGCAAACTGTGGTCTGCACTCTGTGGCCAAAGGAACAGAAAAGAATGCATTGGCAATGTCTATAGTGGCATACCACTTGGCTGCTTTTGACTCCAGTTCATACTGCAGCTCCAACATATCTGGCACAGCAGCACTCAGTGGGGGTGTGACTTCATTCAGGCCACGGTAATCTACCGTCAGCCTCCATTCTCCACTGGCTTTACGCACCGGCCATATGGGGCTGTTAAAAGGTGAGTGAGTCTTGCTGATCACTCCCTGGCTCTCTAGCTGACGGATCAAGTTATGAATGGGGAGCAAGGAATCCCTGTTGGTGCGGTACTGCCGTCTGTGCACTGTTTTTGTAGCGATAGGTACCTGCTGCTCTTTCACTTTCAGTACCCCCACAACAGACGGATCTTCTGACAGGCCAGGTAAAACAGACAGCTGCTGAATGTTGTCTGCATCTACAGCAGCTATTCCAAAAGCCCATCGGTACCCCTTGGGATCCTTGAAATGTCCCCTTCTGAGATAGTCAATACCGAGTATGCATGGAGCCCCCTGTCCAGTCACTATGGGATGCGTCTGCCAGGTTTTACCGGTGAGGCTTATTTCTGCCTCCAACACAGACAGTTCCTGAGAACCCCCAGTCACTCCAGAAATATGAATCAACTCTGTCCCTTTATAACTCGAGGGCATCAGAGTGCACTGTGCACCAGTGTCCACCAGTGCCTTATATCTTTGTGGCTCTAATGTGCCAGGCCATCTAATCCACACAGTCCAATACACTCTGTTATCCCTTTCCCTCCCCTGGCTGAGGGCAGGGCCCCTCTATTGGTTACCTGCAGTGACGGGAGCAATTTCATTGGTGGCTGATCTCTGCTGTAGTTCTCTCACCCGTGCTCGCAGTACAGGAGTGGGTTTTTTATGCCACTTCCTCATGTCCTCTCCGTTTTCTCGTAAGAAGCTCCACATGGCCACACGTGACATGATGTTACTGCCGTCATTTGCTCGTGCAGAGGGGTGGTTGCCTTTCGTGGCCGAGACTTTCAACAGTTTGATAAATTGCTTCATCAGATTCTTTGCGTCATGCTCGTCTTCATCAGGTGTTTCCAATACTGACACAGGTTCATCCCTATTCATCAGTAATGACAGTTCGTCCAGTATAGTTTTCTGTGTCTCCTTAATCTCACCTACTTCTTCTGCTACTATAGCTGCAATGGAAGCACGTGATGGTGGAAACTGCTGTTCAAAGTTTTGGAGTGTAATAGTCAATTCATAAACTGGGAGTCTCCTGTCTTGACCCTCGAATCTATGGAACATTGCTACCAGTGTACTTGCGTACCTCTCTGGTGCTGTTTTTGAGAGCTTGCGATATACATCAGGTGTGCACCTTACTCTATCAGGATCACGGTCCTGGTGTGGATTGTTAGGGACGAAATTGGGATCATACAGCATCTCTACTATGGCTGTTTCTCTCAAAAATTGGATGCCTTTCTCCACGGTGTTCCATCTTTCCACCTTAGGCTCCAGATCATCTTTGTAAGGGTATCTATCCTTTACAGCCACTAGTACTCGTTCCCAGAGGGTAGCGACTCCATTCAGACATCTGCCAATTCCTCTGTCGATAGCTGGGTCTCGGGCAATGCTTGCCAGTTGGCGGGCTTCACTGCCATCTAGGGACACGCTGCTGGCACCGCTGTCCCAACACCGCAGCAACCAGGTGACAATAGATTCACCCGAGCGCCGTACAAACTCCTTTCTTGAACCTTGTATTTCAGTCATCTTTAGGGGCCGACGAGTAGTGGTAACAGTGACTCCATCATCATCGCTGTCTTCTCCATGTCTCTCACTTTTCTTAGTGGCCTTTTTAGGTGGTGGTGGTGGTGGTGGTGCTGAGGAGGGCCCCTCGCCTGGATCTTCCTTTTTTTTCTCTGCTTCTTCTTCTTTCCGTTCTAGGCGCGAGGACGGCCGTGTCCATTTCTGGCCTTCCACAGGGGCAACCGACACTGATACCGGTGCTTCCTGTGATTGGTCAGGTCTAACTTCGAGGTTTTCATTTTTGCTTTGGACCTTGGTTTGGAAACCATTTCTCTCCAGAATATCAATTATGGCTCGATAAGCACAAGCCAGACCCCAAACAATACATTCCTTCTCAGATCGTCCTGAGTCCCATGACTCCTTACCTAAACACTCACTGAATTTCTCAGGGTCCCACAGGTGCTCAAGATCAAAATTGCATAACACCGGGGGTCCCCACGCTTCTAATTTCTTTCCTAATTTTTTCCACCTTCCCTGCCATTCAACACTCTCTGGTTTTGAGGAAAGCTTCCTCCACATGATGTAAATTACTATTGCCAAGAGTGCATTCAGAAAAACAGATAACACAGCTGCCACAACTGCCGGGCTGACATCCTGAATATAGGTAAAGACCTGAAAAGAGTAATTGGAAACCGTTCCAAATGCCGCATAATCTGTCACGTTAGCCAGGGTGTTTAGGTAGGAGGCATGTAACCCCCTCAGCACACTAAAGTAGCTGTATATCCACACTACTCCGGTGCTGAACGCGAGGAGCTTAAAAAGACGCCAGCATGCTGTAAGGTACATGAAAAACCTTAGTCCACTCTGCACCAGATTTACAATGGAGAGCCAATACTGCACTGCCCGCATTCTCCACCAATAATTGTCACGGTGTTGTCCGTGACAGTAACCCAAAGGAAACCGAGAAGGGAGAGGGGAGAGAAAAAAAAAAAGAAACTGCGTCAGTGGCCGCGCGGCCGCCCGAGCAGAGCCGCGCTCCGGGAGGGGGAGGGGGAAACGGCGGGAAGAGATGGGTCTACAAGAAAACAACGGCACGATCTGAGAAGGAACGGTAACTTTTACTAAATCTAATAAAATTGAACAATTGAAAGAGAGAGAAAAATTTTCAAACCAAAAGCTATGAGCTTACGCTAAGGAGGACCCGCAGGGGAAGCACACGTGCTGAGCCTCCACGGCAGCCCAGAGCAACGCGCCCAGACCGAGCGCCGCCTCCATCCGGTGCGAAGCTCCGCCCCTCCCCTCTGCTGCTCCCACAGCATTAACTCCTTAACTGCTGCATGATGCTCTGATGTGGAATACCGGCATCAAAACCACAAAACCACAACACCTTGTCAGGCCCCATCTTGTGTACTGTGACCAACCCTGGGGCCACCAGAACAAGAAGGATGTGAAACTGCTTGAGTGGGTCTAGAGGAGAGCCACAAAGATGATCAAAGGGCTGGAGAACCTCTTCTATGAAGAAAGGTTGAGGGAATTAGGCTTACTGAGCTTGGAGAAGAGAAAGCTCCAGGCAGACCTAACCATAGCCTTCCAGTATTTGAAGGGAGCCTTTCAGGCAGGAGGGGGACTGACATTTTACATGGTTTCATAGCAACAGGACAAGGGGGAATGGCTTTAAAATAAAAGAGAGGAGATTTAGGTAAGATTTTAAGGTAAGATTTATGAAGTTTTTTACTCATAGTGTAGTGAGGTATTGGAACCATTTGCCCAGAGAGGTTGTGGCTGCCCCATCCCTGGAGGTCTTCAGGGGCAGGTTGGATGAGGCCCTGCAGCATGGTCAGGTGGTTGGCAACCCTGTCCATGGTAGTGGGCTTGGAACCAGGTAATCTTTTAAGGCCGCCTCCAACCAAAGCCATTCTATGATTCTAAGAAGAGTAAATCTTTCCATGCCTCAGAATTTGCCTTAACTGCAAGACTATCCTCAGATGCAGCTTTGTCCTTCACAGGAAAGATTAATCAAATAATATCATGTTTCCTAAATTAAATGCATTTCACTGCAGTGGAACTTCATTGCACATACATCTGTAGGTAAAGTTATAAATAATTAATACGATTACATACAATACGTATTGAGCCCACAGTAAATTATGTATGCCAGTCTCATTCAGCATCTGCTGGGATACTTTAATGTGATTTAACAGATAAAACACACTGTTTATTTAAAAGGGTTATCAAATTTTGAAGCTACATTAAATTATACATTGAGCCATTGTGTCTGTGAGGATGTGCTTATTCTCATATTTTCTGTGTGCAAAGCAATCTATGTTAAGCCTCTACTTGCACACAACCCAGAGCATTGGGCTATACAAGCAGTAAAAGCCAGATAAAGCGTAAAAATATTGGGTTTCAACACACTCAGCCTTAAGAAAAGTATTGATGTACTACGGACATTTCCTAGGGAGAATTGCACAGCTCAGGAATGCATAATACACCAAGTCTGCATGCTTAACTGCAAGCTGAAATAGCATCTGTGGTTGCATACAGAATTTTTCCCATGTCTGCTGCTGACTTGCTTCATCCCCTCTAGCAGATCAGGTGTTCAGCCCTCACTGACTTGTCTGGATGGCTCCTCAGCTTGTAGGCAATATGTCAGTGGTCACTCAGGAAATAAAATTTTCAGGCAATAAAACAAAACATCATGGGGAACACTCTCTCCTTGTGTTTCCCATTTGCAGTACCCCACTTTACTACACTACATGAACACTCTTCACACACAGTCCTGCCTATCTGCCAAGGTCTGGACCTCCATTTTCCTGGTGCTGTTCTCTCTAAGGCAAGGGCAAGGAGGGTGTTTCTCACAGGTGTTTCAATCTGTGCCAGCTGGGACTCAATAACCACCAGTAGATTATCTATGTGTGATGCGGCACATTTGATGTTGCTGGATGCATAAATACACATGAAATCTGTTCACTTGCAGTCAGCACTCACAATCAGAATATGAAAACTCTCAACCTAAGGAAGCATTCAAAATTCTTCCTACAAGACAAGAGCCCAGTGCAAACATTCGATCTTAAAAGGCTCCAGGATACTCAGGACAATGACAAAAACGTATGAGACGGGAGAGATGACTTTCATACAGAAAATACCTCTTGTCTTTCAAAAATAAAGGCTAGGGTAGAGGCAAGTAAAACAAAGAAACATTATGTAGCAGACATAACTCATATCTGACATTGCAGGAGCAAGAAAACTAGAGTATTTTTAGATCATGCATAATAACAGATGGAACTAATTGCCACAGAATGACACCAAACCTACAGACATGGCTATATGCAAAGTGCTACAGGTAACAGGAACTACTGCAGTCACAGCATGTCCCTATGAAGTTGCATTTAAGCATTTCCAGAAAATACAAAGAAACTATGTTAAATACTTGAAGAGGTACTAAGTAAGAGAAGAAGACTCTCCATGGAGATGCAGTGGAGATGCATGGAGTGAGAACTCCCTTTCTGCAAGGAAACCATGACATCATTACCGACATTCTAACTACTGGAGGTATTTCTGTGAAGTATCACATCCAGTGGTCTTCATGCCAAATTGAAAACTGGCATCTTTTTCCTTCATGAACATCACCTTCGCTATTGACATTTATTGCACATTCCTCCACAAGACAAATGAGAATGTCAGGTCACCAACAGTGCAGCAGTTTGGGTTCCTTGTTATGTGCAGCCCTGAAAGAAGATTCTTCCTGCTAATTACTGTGCAAAGTGAGATCAAGGAAAAATAACAAGCAATGTTGCTATATTATATAACAGCAAGTGAAGCTGATCAGTTTAGCTTGTTTTGCTGCACTAGGAGGCTCCACCACTCTTGGTGGGGAAAGCAGAATTGCTGCTAGACATTTCTGCACTTCAATTCAGATTCACCATTTCTGCAACAGATATGTCTCCCTTCTCCTGCAGGTGTTCTGCCAAAGTCTCTATAGGTTTTCCTACAATATTATTACTTGATCAGAAGGCAAAAGCAAACAGATGTTACTTAGTCACTTCCTCGATCTCACCACTCCAGAGTCTGGTTAAAAAAAAAAAAAGAGGATGATGAACTATTTCTACTTTTGCTACTGATCACTGTATATCCCATTAAAGCATTTACATGTGTAGAAAGGCTCCGACAATTCTCTTTCTTAAAACATAATTTCTAGCAGAAATCCTGAAATTCCAGCTATGGTTCTCTGTCTGGTGACAGAGAAACTTTGCATAAACTTGATCTAACCAGCAGCAGAGATCAGTACACCATGGAAAAGAAAATTTCATTCAAAGGGGTTGACTCATGAATACCCTGTTTTGTGAGTGAGCACAAAATGTTTGTGGTCAAATCTGAAGCCATCTGCTTCTACCTCCCAGCAGGGATCAAGACTCTGTGAGACTGGCCCAGCAAAGCCACCTACACTTGCACAAAGTAGTTTTAGTTACTACTATGAGCCACACTCATCGATTCCTAAATAGCTACATCTCTTGAGTTTAATATTCCTCAACATTCCTGAAAAGCAATTTTCACATTCACTTGGTGGTGAATTATCTTCCAGGGCTGCTAGATGGAGCTGGAACACCCATAAGAGCAGAAGCAGTAACATGGATTTAGAATAATACTTAATGGTGCACATAGAGGCTGTCAAAAATAGAATTTTTAAGCTTCAAAAAATGACTTCTAGGCAAAAGTTATAATACTGACATATTTATATTACCATTTGCTGCCAGGGGAAATTGCTGGAAATCAGGTCCCTTAGAAATTAAGTCTTAATGAGAGATTCCTGAAGCACGTATTTCATAATAAATCACAAATCTTTCCTCCAGGCCAGGCAGGTAGGATGGACTGTGGGGCACCAGGGATGGCAGAGTGGCTACCACTTAGAGAGAAGTGAAATAGGAAACAGTTGAATAGCTGCTGCTCTTGAGACACTGTCATAACACGTCACACTGCAATTAACTACATTATAATATGAAATAATTATACTTTTGAATGAATTAATTCAGAAGTTCATTGAAAGTTTCAGTGAAAATTAGAATGAGTTTCTTTCAGGAGATTCTGGGAGCACAAGTGCTCTGGACTTTAGGAATGAATTGAACAAAAATGAGAAAAAGAGACAAAAAAGGACTGTCATAGGCAAACCTGATGGCTGCACTTCATACACACTTCTATGTCCATGTTGCTCACACACACTCCTCCCCATTGCAGCACAGGCAGTCCTTCCACCTGTTGTAAATGGGCCTGCCATGCTTCACAAAAGACACTGCCCCTCTTCCTTTCAAATTACAGGAAAAGACATGGATTTTCTGTACTGCTGAGGTCAGGTTTCCTGCATCTTGTAAGGGCAAGTCCTCACACATCTCGGAAGCCAGTAAGTCCTGTTCCTTACTAACAGCAGATCATCTACTGATATTTGGCCATCATACAAAACTCCAATCTAAAGCAGTATCAAGTAAGGTAGTTAGTGACCTCAGTTCCTTCTGGGCTTGCATTTTTATACTAAACAAACACTTCTGCAGAGCTATGCAGCAGGAATTAAGAATGCTGAGCATCTTTGAAGAAGTATTTAGAGTCAGACCATTCAAGGTATGTGGACAAGGATTAGGTGCCCCAGTTCCTGTGTTGCAATGGACAAACCTGGGAGAACCAGCAAAAAAAAAAAAAAATCCCACAAGAAGAGTCAGTTAGGTTATTACATGGAAAATAGCATTAAGTAAAGACATTGCATCTGTTCAGTAACAGACCCAACCATAAGAGTTTTGTCCAAAACCAAGGTGACTTTTGGAAATGCTTGTTAATAACCCACCATGTCTCTCTTAATGCTTTTCTTTTCTATTTGCAGCTCTATTATACACTTCTCTTACATCCCCTTTGACGAAACACTGCCCACTGTTGCAGTTAAGTTATGCAAGTTCCCATGGGCTGGTTGTACAACACTGAAGGATAAGGAGAAAAAGGCTCCAAATCCTCCCAAAACAAAGGCAATTTAAAGAGTAAGAAAAGCTTTAATAAAGTTTGCAGCAGATGCAGGGCACTGTACACTGCATTTCTACTTTTGCAAAAAGCTGTAGAGGACTTCTACTTAAGAAATTTTAGCACAAGCGTATTGCACCCCTTATCTAATCTTGAAGTATTTTGTGCACATAATCACAATTTGTGATCAACAATCTCACTGAGAGACTGGGAATACTATTTCTGAACCCCAGAAAAAGAAAATAGCTTCTCTACAGTAATCCTAGGGGTCAGTGGCAGGGACTGAAGAATACCATGCTTCACCAAAGCCGTGCCACAGAGGGAACTTTACTTTTAAGATTAAGGGTACAGAGTTCAACTGGTCACACTGTGCAGTGCTCCGCCACTTCTTTGGAAAGCTGCACAAGCATCTGCTGTGCCAGAATCTGCTCAGTTTGACAGACTGGGTACAACCAGTGTCTTCAGGGGCATGAGAAGACTACAAGCAGTGCCTCTAACCTGGGCAAGAAGTTTCCATCAGAAAACCAGAAAAGAAACACATCCATAGATTTTTCAAATCTGTGGAATACAGTGAACTGCCTTCAGCAGAGCTTCATGGGTACAGCTCCATGTCAAGAGAAATAGCAGATGTGAAGAGTAATTACTTTTTCTTTTTTTCTCTCTCTCTGAATTCTGCTCATGTTTTACAAACCAGGGCTGACATTTGAACAAAGAGACTGAAAAAATGCATGCAGGAGCTATGCAAATATTGAGCAGTTCTGTTTTACTACCACTGCTTGTTTGAAAACCCAGTCTATATCTAGCTGGAAAATGCAGAGGCTGCTACTCTATGAAGCAAATGTGAATTAACAGCAAGAGCAACAGCTAAGATATCCCATCAAACCAGTTGATTTATATTTATTTATAGCTTTTTGTTTGTTTGTTTGTTTAGTTTTCTAGCTTTATATTTTCTTTTTGGTGGTGCTGGTTTTTTATTTGTTTGTTTCCAGAAAATGTACTGGAAACAGAACCATTAACCTGTTTTTACAAAGAAGGTAAACTGCAGTGTAATGATTTATCTCAGATCAGCAATGGAAGAGTTTAGTTCTGCTTTTCTACCCCTATGCCGTCTTCCTCAAATCTCTCTCTGCCTCTTCCAAGTATGAAAAAGACAAATTATTTATTCAGGACTTCAGTAGGATTTAACCTGAAGATGGCAGAAGCCAAACAAGTCATCCCCCTAGCCACTAAACCTTAAAGAAATCTGTAGGAAAATTTACAATGAAAGCAAAACATTATGCTGCCATTTCAATGCATCTGGGATTCTCACGCTGGGAAATAACCACAGTAGCCTTCATGACAGACTCATGTAATTTAAAAAAGCTATTTAACATTTCTAAGGAAACTATAAAAGAATCTTTGTACAAATAAGAATCATCTCATTGAGAAATCTGTATCATTGAGGCCTGCATGAAAATTTAATAAGACACTGAAGAGGCTATCCCTAGCATTTGAGCAAGACGGTAAAAGAAAATGCAACTGGCACGAAAGTACACAAGCTGTGTTCATGGAGAGCAGGAGCACACATCACACAAGCCTGCCCTGTTTCCTCCCTCCACCCTTTCCCAATTTGGACAGAAATAGAAAGTTTCAGGGAGTTGCCAAAAGACCTCCCACACACTGAGATGCTATTACCATACAACAGCTTCCATCCAGCCCCTGCAGCTCAGCTTTAGTGCGTTACAAATCACGCGCTCGCTGCTTACCTCCATGAGCCCAGACAGCAGCTCAGGGAGGCAAAGGAATTATCAGCTACCCAGGAATAAGGCTGTCCAATCCTTCTTGCTATGAGAACCTATTTTCAGTCATTTCTCAATTTGTGGTTTCCTAGTGCCAAGCTACACAAACATGACTTGGCAGGTTGTGCTGTTTTCAGTGAAGAAGCTCTAGGACCTTCACGCTTTGGAACACGAATCTGAATTTAGCAGATGCACAGCAAATGTATGTGCATCTTTTAGGCCAAGCTCTTGTATTAGAAGAAACATCTCAGTGAGTGTTACAAGGATAATGCTATTAGAGTTCAGTAGCTATGCTCTAGAAAGAGATTCTTGCAGCATTGCCTCTGGCAAAATTAGTTACTAAACATCTACTCAGACCAGAGAGAAAAATTAAAATACCATATCATATAGACTGTTGCCAAAAGTGATGGTTCAGTTACTCCCTGGAAGATTGTCCATACACCTCCACCTCCCTTCTCAGCCCTGAGCTAATTAACCTTCAGATCCTGCTAAGTACAACACGAAATCTCACCACATTTGAAGCCTCATACCAATGATGCTCATTTGGTACAGTGAGGATTCATATCCCCTCCCTAAATCATGCAAGACATCAGTGCCTCCGTGAGAGCCACTAAAACACAGTTTGCTATTTAGAGGTGCAGCATATGTCTGTGTCTCACTGTTTTTCTTCTTCAGCATGGGCAATCCTGTCTGCTTATCTATTGCTTGTCATGAAACATTTTATAAATTCCTTCTTCTGCAATAATGCTAAATGGAAACATTTTTGAAATCCCAAACATTGATTGGAACAACAATCTTGCTTCCCACCTAGTTGTCTGCAGAACTGACAATGGAGAATCTGCAGAAACAAATGTAGTATTTGAACAGCCAGATGATGAGAACTGAGAAATGGCAGAGGTTAGGGTGAAAACACATGGCAGAGTACCTTGCTTTGTGCATTTTATTCATGGAAATAAGAGATAGGTGGAAGATACATACATTAAATGCAATTAGAAGAAAAATAATGAAGAATGATGCTGCAGCATTCTTTCCAATATTCCCAAATATTGGGAAATATTGGAATCCCAAAATTCTGTTGTGCATTAAGTGCCCTGAGCTCCATGCACACAGTTTTCTAATGCTTACTGAGTCTACAGATCAGGAAGAGTAAAGTTCTGTAGACAGCTGGGAAAGGAATTTGTGAGTTGTGACATTCATGAGGAGGGGATTTTGGTGATTCAGGTGTGCTGAGAGCATGCCCAGGCTCTCAGTGTGCCACAGCAGCTTTTCCTCTCACAGCTGCCCTGATCTCTTCAACCCAGACCCAGCTTCTCACTCTTCAAGAACATAGTGCATATCTTTTCTACGGCACTCTGCCTTCAGGGTGAGCCCAAATACAGCAAAAAGAAAAGCATCTCTGACACGAAGCCCTGGAGGTCTGGCAGAGTGAAAGGCCAGGACTGAGCAGCTTCTCGTGATCATGCAGAGTTGCATTTCATTGTACACCATCCAGCAAAATAAAAACCCCTCGCAGTCCTCTACAGAGAGGTGACACGATTAATTCAGCCACTGTTAAAATGTTTAAAATGGACACATCATCACAGTCAATTGCCAGCACCCACTGTCACCATTCCTCAGACCTTGGCCCCTAAATGCCTGAAAATTCAACATTCTCATCACTGCTTCACCCAATTTCTTCTGTCCCTTATTTCAAAAGAGGTCTGTGTCACTGAATTAGACTGTGGAGTTGTTTACATCTGCCCTGTTGCCTTTGTACTTGGCTAGGAAAAACACATGACAACATCTACACTGCCCCCAAAAAATGCAAGGTACTGGAGTGCTTCAATGAAGAGGTAAACTTAATAGCTTTCACAGCTGAACTGAAGCACTGCAAAAGAAAACCTCTTCATTAAAATTACTTTGCTGTCAGTGCTGGCCCCAGAATTCTTCTCTCTCCTATTATTATTAAATTATTATTAATAATACAATCGTTATTAAGTGGGCAACTGCCTTTCACTTGGTTTTTAAACAAAATTACAAGAAAGCACAGAGTATTGAAAATGCTTCTGCAACAGTAAATATCACCTCTGGCATATTTGTCCTGGAAGAACACAGCACAATTTGGAATACCTAATTGAAATGTGCTACAGGAGATAAGGCTGGCTGTGGAGACTGACATTTAAAAGCAGGAGACACCAAACAAGACATGAAATATCACTGTTGCTGCCTCAAAGCAAAAAAAAAAACACTTTCCCAGAGCCGAAGCTTTCTCCTCCTCACTCCCTCCCTGGCTCTGACAGACACAGTGAGTAATTAACCCTTCCCTAATGCCTGCTGAAGCACCATCCCTAAGAGGCACTGAGGGTTGCTACCACTCCACATGGCCCTTCCTCCCAAATGCAAATCACACAGCTTTGCAGAAAGCATCTTTGTCTTCCTCTGCCCATTACCACAGTGCAAAACCTCAGCTTCTTCCCTGCCATGTGACCCAACCATCCAACTCCAGCACAAAAGATGCTTTCACCAGCTCTTCTCCTGCCCATTGAGAGGAAGAATTTGGATGCTCCTTCTCAGCTTGAAGAGAATCTTGGGATAGTGACAGCATATGAGACCAGAGTAAAAAAAAAAACCAAAAAAAAAAAAAAAAACCAAAAACCCTCACACAGGTAAAATAGCAAAGAATTGTGCCTTCTCTGGTTTTGCTGCCTTACCCAGAAGCAGCATCAGTACCTCAGAGCCACCTGAGCTGATCTAGCAGGTGAGCAATAGGACAATCCAGCAGATCCCATAAATATACAGGTTACACCAACTGCATTCAAGTAATGATTTAATTAGAAAGTCACAGTTCATTAAAGTAGCACCAATTAGTTATTTGAACTACATGTTTTTTCTATTCTAGTATAGCAGGGCAAAGACTAGGATGCATATCAGAACCGAGCACCTTGTGCTGCTCAGTGAAATGTCCCAGTGTCTCTGAAGGAACAGCCCTGGTTAAAAGGCTGTTTTGGAAAGAGCTGTCAGAAAACATCCTCTGAAGCAGTTTCTGAGCCATTAGACTGTCCATCTCAGCAGAATAATCATCAGCCTTGACCAAAATGGAAAACCCTAGCACAAGAGAAGGGAGATATTTTTAGACTTAAGGTTTAAATTTTAGGTTTCTGGTTATCAACCATCTCCTTCTACTTCCTCAACAAAGAATGGGCACTGGCAGGCACAGCAAGTACTGCCAAGTGAGAAGGTTCTGCTCGACCTTATAATTATGAACATTAGACAGCTGTGCCAGTTAGGAGATCAGACTGTGGCATGTATTTTGCCCTCTGTCAATGAATTTCAGTTGCAGGACCAAAAACAACCTTCTAAAGATTGGTGGGTCTAATGAACCAGTTTCTCACTCTTTATATAATCACTGAAGCCTAAGTTCTTTGGGTAAGCCCATCACTGTTCTGTGTGCAAAACAAAGGGGATGAAGCACATGACTAGAGCCAACAGGAACTGAAGAAATACAAATAAAATATAAAACCAATAGTAACATACATTATAAGCTGACAATCAAATGGTGAGATTCTGGACCTGCTTCATTGCTGTAACTTAAAAGGAATTGCAGGAAAAGACAATCATATACCGAAAACAAATCATATACTAATTCAACACAGAACTAAGAACATAAATCCCCAGCCCCTACGAGCTAGTTATTCCATAACCAGTATTCATCAGTTCTTTAAAAAAAAAAAAAGCATGCCTCAGTTCACATGTAAGACAAAGAGAGGGTCTATGAGAGTTGCTATCCTTTCCAAAGTATCAGAAGATTAACCACAGATCTGCATATACATACACATGGGATAAATATGTACATTTTTTTCCATCCCCTTGTCTTACCAACTGAAGTCGTCCACAGTTAGCCTATTTTAGATTGGTAAGCTCTAGAACTAGAGTGAGCAGTTGTGCAGTCATTTTAGGACCATGCAAACCGCACCATAGCAAATTAACTTGAAGTGCATTCAGTGAATCTCTGTGGGAGATCAATAACAGAAACTGTGCAACTGAGGAAGGAAGGGAACTAAGGAACCACCAGGCACTTGCTTTATCTGAGAAGTATGCAAGTCAAGTAGTATCAGACAGAACAAACTAGGGGACAATGAAATTGCACTCTGAAAGAAACGAGTTTTGTTAAAAGGATACTGGATATGTATCAAAGTATATTACTGAGTGAATCAGCATCACAATTAAACAGTACAGACTACCCATGTTTTGCAGCCACCAGTACAGCCACCAGTAAGCAAAGATCAGCAGCACCAGAAGGCTGTACCACATTGATGTTACTGGAAGGAATAACAAGCAGGATTGACTCTCCATTCTTCCCTATTAAGAAAGTGAAGAAGCGTCAAGAAAAACGTAAATAAAATCAGATGGCCATGGCAGTAAGACTGTTCTGCTATGAGATGACCTTTCAGAAAGACGTGTTGGAAACGCTGATACACACTGAACACAAAGAGCAATTACATGGTGCTGCCAGTCAGAATAAATGAATGAACTGCACTGGAGCCACCATAGCAGGTGAAGCAGAACAGCCCCAGCCTAGCATGCTAGGTGTTAAACTTCTGCAGCTTCAGAGCTCATACTGGCATACAGGGCCTTCCCCCACTCTGGATGCTTCAGTGCAAGTTTGCTGATGTTCTAGGAATACCCTGTCATCATCTTTATGTACGGTTTATTGTGTCTTTTTTTGCTGTTTTCTTTTGTACACTGGCCTATGCCTGTTGTGCCTTCCGGCATGGTACCATGGTACCATGGCTTTGGGAATGGCTTAGCTTGTTAGCAGAAGGATGACAAAGATCATGCTGGCCCAGTTCTCACTTCCTTCTAATCATTTTAGTAGATAACCAATATCTCTTTTTTTCTTTTCTTTTTTTCTGTCTATGGCATCTATTTTGGTCTGTGCCTAAATATCAACCTAAGTAAAAACCTGCCTTTTACCAGGAAACAGAGACAGCAGCTAAAACAAGATGAAGACATGAGGAAGCCATCAGACTGAGGCACTCTCCTACATATTCCCACCCACAAGGATCTGCAAAGTAAACACCAGCTCACACAGTCGTGACTACTGAGCCTAGCAGGTTACTCCTCCTCCTCCTCAGCGGCCTCCTTCCCAACATCCTCCTGATATATGAGGAAGATTTGCAGAACAAATGAAACTTTTGCCATTCACTATGTGTCATTCCCTCTACACCACACAATTCTTCGTGAAGTATACGGACAGATGGGGTCCTCCCTCTGTCCTTGGTCTCTCACCACCTCTTCCCTCTCTGCCACCACCATCTCTGTAACCTTTTCTGCATTTATTATCTTAGCAAAGCTCTGTTAGTCAGCCTACCTTCCCTGAAGTTAGAAAGTTGCTGAGACCAGTTTAATAAATTCAGAGCTTCTTTAAAGGAAGAGAGATTCAGTAGAGCACAGAACCACTGCAATTGAAATCTGCTAAGTCATATGCACAAGTATGGCTTTTAAAGCATGGGTCTGGGTGTCAATAAACATGTATTATATTCCTGGTTTGGCATGCATGATGGCAGACAAGTAATTTAACCTCTCTCTATTTGATTCTCCTCCTGCCTGATTAATACTACAAAAATGAAAGTGATCAGCAATGACTTTGTGACTCAGCTGTACCTAGAGGACAGCTGGAGGTTCTTGGAAACAGTGGCTACAGAATGCCATTCCTTAGGCTCCAAAAGGGCAAAACCCTAATTATCCAGGGAAAAGAAAAAGCTTATTGCCACAGACACTACAGTGATTCACATATCAGCCAGCTCATCAACAGAGAGCCCCTACTCACCAGTCACTGAAGTTTTTTACAGTGCTCCAAACACCCTAAGATAGATGACAGCTATTATCTAAAATGCGGGCCATTACAGGATTTCCAACCTCATTTCCTGCCCATAGATCTTTCTTAGGTCAAGAAGGGTCCAATGAACACTGTCAAATACTCAGAAAGCCACTAACAGTGCAGCTAGACAAACAAGACAAAATGGCTTCCAGGAATTGCCACTGAGGCCACCAGGAGGCAAGGTCTCCGGTAAAACTCGGGACTTTAGAGAAATTCCAACGTGATGGTTAAAGCCTGTCCCTGAGTCACGTCGTGTGTGTCAGAAGCCAGAATTGCTAAGAAGTGACAAGTTTCTTTAGAGCCTCTTCTGGGAGGCCAATAAACTTGTGCAGCAGTGTGAACATGCATGTCATCACTTCCCTTTGGGGAAGCAGCTCTGATTTTATTGTTGTTTTGCTTCAGATTTTGCTGACTTGCTGCCCAAAATAATAAAACAGACGGAAGTTCTGATTTCACAGGACAAGAGCGGTGTGTGAAAATGAACAATGGAAGCAAAGAAGCGTGGCAGGGAGGGAGAGAACTCACCAGAACGTTTGAATGAAGACCCCAGGCTGAATGGGAATGACAGTTGTCAGAATTTTTGGTATGGGAATGGGGAGCACATAATGAAGACACAAAGGTATTGGAGTAAAATATGGGGAATTGCACACTGAAACAAAGGAAAATCTCCCTCAGAGATTTAAACCATCTTTAGACTAGGTATTCAGAAAATTAAACAATTTTCAATGGTTCACCAATAGGCAAAGGTCCACATGTTCTTACAGTCTGGAAATCAAACTGCAGCTGTAGCTGCTTACTAACAGAACGCATAGCATTGCCCTTCATCCCTTCCCCACCCCTCCCCCCCCCAGATTAAAAATCCACTGCCTCCTCTTATTCACTTCTACTTCCTTTCCCAATATTAACAAATGACATGTCTACAAGACACAGATTCAAAGTGGCTGAGATAGTACATGGAGCTCATTTAGTCTCTGGAGGAGAAGGAAAGAACTTACTTTTCAATTAAATGATAAGACAAACATTTCAAGGAATCAACTCTTTTTCCCTTAAATTATAGCCCTAATTCACTCATTACACATAATTATTAAATTTGCTCAAAGTGATTAGATAGGCTTTACTTAGAAATAAATGGGGCTGACAGTGTTTTCATGCATCACTATGTAAAAAATCAGAAGTTCTATTTAGTGTGCAAGTCTGTTTATGGGTGCGTGTACACATACACTGATTTCAAACACACATTTTTCAACACATTGAATCACTAATGGCAGGTGTCAGGTATCTGCACCTACGATCTTTTGATGGTTGCTCACCACAGTGAATGTCTTGGGTAACCTAGCACATATAATTGTACTTAAATAAAAGTAAATAAATAAAAGGAGAATCTGGAGCAATGACTGAGTTATTTTCAATGGGCAGGATGAACTATGCTATAGGCAATGCAACTGCACTGCAAAACGCTCTGGATAGAACAGACAAAAGGGAAATTTTCAGAACTGATCAAGGCTCTTTTATCAGTGAAAATGGTGAAAACGTCTTCCATTATGCATTTATCCACTAGGACACGAGCAGCAGCAAACATATGTCTTACTGTAAACTATTTGCTTCACTAGTGGAACCTACTCATATATTTGAAAGATCTGGTCTTAAGGATATGGAAAATTCTATTTCCTAATTTTCAGGAAAAATAGAGCTATTTCAAAATTCACTTTCCCCCCCTTCCTCTTGCACCGAAGTCATTAAATATAGTCTACTTCAAGTTGTTTATAAAGGAAGTAGAGTAGTCAAAGAATACTTGCTGTGCAATACAGTAAGCTTTGTAGGGCTTAAAAAAACAACAGACATATTCACAAGTACACTTATCATAAGCACATACGACTAGATAGAACTGCTCCTAGATACTCTGAAGATGTCAAAGCAAACATAAAACACTCCTGGACAGCAACAGCTGTTTGTGCCTTCAAAGAGGCACAGGTAAGTGAAGCAATGGAGGTAATGCAGTAGGCAGGAGCTGAGCAGGGAACCACAAGGTACTACAGCTGTAGGAAGTCAGATGAAGTGGGTGGCGTGGCATATCCTATCCCAAGCACCAGAGTGCACCCAATTAAGCTAGCTATCCCCATGCTGCAAAATCTGCAGGTTGCTGAGAACTCAGAGTGATAATCCTTGTTTATTCAGCAAGGCTACTTATCTGGAAGGGGTGTAACACACGAAGGGCTTTGCCACAATTAATTGACACGTTAATCAACAAACCACTGCCTCTGGCCGACTGAATGCCAGATGCTGACAGCCCCTGCAGACTCCTTTGCCTCCTGCTGCCCATCGGCACAACAGCCCACTGCAGCTCCCAGGCTATCCCAAAGGAGAGGGGGCACCTTCAGGAGGGCTTACCAGAGAACCTGCTTCTGCAGCTTGGTTTCAGGCAGTTTGTCATCAAATATGGGACACAGCCCAGGACAGCAGGGAAAAAGCAGCAAGCTCTGTTTGAAGCTCTGGGAAAGCAAAATGGAGACTCTACCGCAGCCAGGGACCGGGGGAGAATATTAAACACTCCATGCCTAATCGACCATCTTTTCAAATTAGCTTGACTGCGTTATTTGCTCTATTCAGACAGAACAAAGAGCTGAAATGTTACAAAGCATCTGCGGCACTTGGGCCCCGCAGGCCCCCCTCCCATCAACCGAGGCCATCTCTCCTGTGCTCATGCTGAAAGCAAGCACAGGCAGAACAGGCTGCAAATATATCTCTCGTCCCCTCCAGCTTTCAGCAGCCACTCCAACCACAATAGCCTTCTATGGCTTGTGCATAAATAAGGGATCCAGTTCGAAACAAATAAGGCTCTCCTTTAAAATCAAGAACGAATCAAGATTATCTCACTAGATAAACCACTTGTAAACATAAAACACACAACCTTGATTTTGAAATTAAAATGGGAACAAACGTGTTAAATGCACAGGGGAATATAGCTCAGGCATAAGCCTGTAAAAATCTACCTCTCACAATACAAAGGGCCAAGCTGGAATGATATAATGGCCCCTTTGGGGTTTCACATTCATAATTTTATCAGACCTTTCTTCTCTCACAATTCACCTCTCCAACCTACATTCCTCACCCTATCATGTCAACGCATGTCTGTGCTCAGATCAAACCATGGAAGCTACCTGAAACACCTGGATAAGCTGCACTCTGCTTATCTCCATGCATTGCTCCTCACTCCAGCTGCTCCATTGGAACATGAGCCCTGGGCCCTCACATTATTCAGCATAATCCGAAGGTGGGGCTTTCTGCAGAACAGCAGTAAGAAATTTCTTGCAAACACGGCAGGAAAGTGTAATGAGTTCAGAGCAATCACTGTTAAATTAGGGCAGTACAAGCCACTGCAGCTTATTTAACACACCCAGCACACCAGAAGAACCCTGCAGACCTGGGAGGATTTCTGCAGTGCCTTCAGCTAGGTAACATTATGCATTAAGAAAGCAGAAACAGAGGAATTGCATGTGGTGGAAAGGCCCAAATATAGCAGAAATAAAACACGCTTTCTGGAATTCTGAACTGAATTTGGGAAGGTAGTGGTAATTTCCAAATCAGAGCAGTCTTACCCTCATCTAAATTCAGCCTCAGAGGCAGAGTTGCTACTTTTTCAATAGGAAATAATCATGAACTTAGGCAGTGAGGAAGAATGAGCACTGCCCTTGATAATCAATTAACGTTAGATATTTTTTAGTTCACCCAAATCTTAAGAAACTCCTTTAAGAGGAGACTACAGTAAGCTCAGCAAAACGTACACAGAAAGGAAGGCAAGGTGCAGATCAGTTGTGCTTCCCAATTATATCTGCCACTGCACCATGTGACACGTTCAGTTTCTCTCCCCTTCTGAACCCCTTCATCTTCCCCAAACTACTTTAGAAACTACTTTTTAGGGTGTAAATATTTTCCACCCCTGCTGGAAAAAAAGTCAAGTCAGAAGGCCTACAAATGTCTATCAAGTTTACAAAAAGCAAATGTTGACTTAGACAGCATTAGGTGTCTGTACAAGGCTGAGCTGCTTGTTTACATCCCACATGCTGCTTGTTACCAACATAACAGCTTTCCAAATTGCTGCCAACACTGGAACAGACTCAAGATCTCTACAGTGTATCCACCATTTATCTTCATCTGCCACATGCTTTCTTTAACTGCAGTACAACAATAATTTAAAATCTTAGATTAATCTGCTCACGCCCTTAGTTCAGTCACCTTACAAACAGTCTGTGTCTAAGAGTTGTCATGTTTTACTTGCAACTAAAAGACTTTTACCCTTAGAGCTTTTTTCTCTTTTAAAAAAATTACAAGTATTGCACATAAAATGATCTTATTAAGGTAAATATTTGGAAAGACAGGAGTTCCAGCCAGTACTGTTAATCACTACTTGATGCATTCAGAAAGTCTCTTTCAAAACCACATTTTAAAGTACGGATCACAAAGGAACCATCACCAAGCATCTTCTGAAAAAAAATCTTCAAGCTAGGAGTTCACTTAATCTTTTCCTTACCCACTATATATCAAACAGCTTCACTTTCTGGGCTTACGACAGCCACCTGTCTTCTCAGAGAATTAAATTGAGTGTTGAGTTGAAGTTGACATAGTAAGTATTTTTGGGTAGTGTTTCATATGAAATGAATATTTGAGTTTTAAGAATAGACACAAGAGATGACCACATTAAATAAGTAATGTTTTCAAGAATAAATTAAGGCTTTGGTAACTTCACATCATGAAATGCATATTGAAGTGCACTCTCAACTACATATCAAATTTATGTAAAATAAGTGAGAATCTTTTCCAGAGAAGAGCCCTAATTTGATGTAACACCCAGCACCTCAAACTTGCAGTATATTAGATCGGCTTTCCTGGGATTTAAAGTAGTACATAATTGTTGTTACACTACACAGTTTTGCATCTCAGATTGTTGTGTCATCTCAGTAAACAGAGTAACATCACAAATGTTGGATCATGCTTTCACTATGCTTTCTTTTTTGTGGTCCCATAAATCTTCCACTAACACATGTCTAAAGCTCTCCTCAACTCTTTACCTTCTCCTGAAGCAAGAGAAAGTGATCAGACACAACAGAAGATATAGCTTAAAAATAAAAGCTGATAATGGCTTTGAATCCTCTGGAATTCGTGGCAATTTATCCCCTCAGCAGTAAGGTAGCACTCAGTTCACATGGATCTGACCTGTAGTCCCCACTCATGATGGGTTGCTCTTCCTTGTTTGAATAAAAGACCTTCTAAAAGCTGATTTATCTTTTTATTGCCTCCTGTTTGGTTAGTTATGATCCCATTTCTTTTTGTTACAAAATATACCTCAAGCTGTTTCCCAAATTGAAATGGGCACAAGGCTGTCGAAAGAAACTGTAGAAGGAAGTGACGGAGACTGAGCTCACAAGATAGAAACAAACAGTTCAACCTCCCCTACACACTCTTATCCCAAAACACCCCGCCCAAAGAGCAGCCTTCTGAGCTGAACCCTGCCTCATTCATCACTTAACATCCGAACAGTGAGCCTCCAGGTTTCCATCACTGCATACACATGCACAATCTTCTCCTCACTCTGCAGCTCTGCAACATCACAGCTCATCCCTGATGTGCTCAGGTGAGATCCAGATTCCTCCCAGCAGACAGTGCTTCAGCTCCCACAAAAACAAAAAAAAAAACAAAAAAAACCACCATAGTTCATGGATTTATCCTGCTCTGACACTATTAGCTACACACTAGTAGCAACAAAAGCTATAACAATTTATGGATAATGTTCATTTTGTGTCCCATCTGTGTGCCTTGTGAAGAGTTCCTAAGAAAACAGCACTCCACCAGGACAGGAAAACTAGGTGAAAGACAAACATTTTTTTCTCTGACAACAGTGTCCTGTCCTTTCTTCAACAAAATGCTAGAGGCTTTTATGAGAACACCAAGCAGCACAGGAGAAAAGAAGACATTCTGCTGCTGCTGAGTCCTCCATATCCCACTGTGCTGAGGTAGGAGATCAATCTATATGTGACCAAATGAATTTTTATGGAAATAGGTTAGTGCTTTCACACCAATTCCTGCTAAGTAGAGGAATAACATTATTCCCATCCTACAGACACACAAGCTCAGGAAGGCAAGATTATCCTTCTAGGAAACAAGATGACATAACTCTCTACACAAAAGTGTATTTCCCTTCATTTCTGTAGATAAATTTAAAGAAATGCACATGAAAAAATAAACATAAATTTGCATATAAAAAGATAACTTCTGAACTATCACAGCTTTAGAACAAGTTTATGGGCTATAATTGATAATCATTTGTGGCAAATAATTACACAACTGTTTTTAACTGAATAATTAGTAGAGTCAAAATCAGGTGTTTGATTGTTAGACTAGATGATCTTTGAGGTCTTTTCCAACTTTAATAATTCTATGGTTCTCTGAATTATTTAGATGCTAATACAGAACAAGCAACTAACCATCTTTATTCTGCTATATATAACTATGGCCATTTCTCACATTAATATATATGACAAATTAGAAAAGTTTAAAGAAGGACAACAAGGATGATCGAAGGTGTGCTATGATTTCCAGGCAAATAAGAGATAATTACTCAATGTCTTATAAATTTGGAAAAGAGATGGCTTTGGAAGAGCATGACAATTACAGAAAGAAACAGTGAATGACTTTTCACTTACTCTTCCAAAATTAGAGCTAGAGAGTTTCAAATGAAACCCATTTAGATGAGGGTTCAAAGAAACATAAAAGGTAGTTCTTCATTCACGTGTGCAAGACCAGCCTTCACAAGATGTTCCAGTTAAGCCCAAAAAGTTTTAAATAGAGAATGTCTAAGACCATGGAAGAGGAATCTGCTGAATTGCTAAGCAATAAGAGCATTCAGCTCAAAGATGCCCTTGTGAAAATAAAGAGCTGGCTGGAGGCTAAGCATTGGACAGAAAGTATCCTATATCCTCTGTCATTTTATAGTCTCCTACAAACATCCATTTGGGGATGCTGTTGGAAATAGGATACTTGCTTTGAGCCAGTGAGGCTACAAATGCTTGTCTCACGATGGACAGCTGTCATCAGCTGCTCTCTTCCTTTAAAGAGGCCTGATGTAATTCCTCACTTGAAGCAGAAGCACAAGAGGTAGTGCTACACTGTCCTTCATCTCACCTAGGCTGCTGACATGACTGCATGAGCTGCACACTGATCCTGGTTTTTATAGTAAACTGTGCCAGGAACTTTATAATACTAGCTCTGTAGAGCCTAGGGCTTTACAGACAGTGATTTCAGTCTTGGAGGAAAATCCAACCAATGTTTGGGAACTCAGCATCTTCAGTTTCCATCCACTCACTGTGGGGCACTGTACCATTTGTCATGTTGAAGCAAGTACAGTGCTGCTGTAACAGGGCATACAGCGCATTCTCATTTCCTTGGTCTCAAAGCAGAGAGATCTTTGCTCTACAGCTCTCTGCTTCCTATCTCCATTAAATAGCACTTTAAGCTGAGTGTTCTTGTTTGTGCCATTCTCATTAAGCTGTGTAAATACACAGTCTGGCCAACCACAGCTTTCGTGACTGTACAAGCTAGTCACAAAAACTGACATGTAAAAGCAAACCACAAGGAACTGTCCTTTCTGGGCAGAAGTTTGGGCTTATGGATGACAAACAAATGCAGGAGAACGCCCCCCCTCTAAGTTTCTCCATCCTACTTGCAACGAGAAACACATTCTTCCACAAATGACTCTATACTCGCAACAAAGTTATCATGAACTCGTCCAGCCACACACTGTGACAGGTTTACTCTCACATTTGCACAAAGTTTCACTTCCACGCCATATCACAAACTCATCCTCCACGCAGCTCAACACTGAGCCATTTTTTTTACCAGCATCAAGATTCAAAGGTAGCAGAATGGGAAGAAGCATTTCTGGAACTACAGACAAAGTCCCGATTATGTACTGTGGCAGAGAGACAGAGCAATAAGTTTGAAGAAGAGGGATGGGTGGGCAGGGAGACAAGAAACAATTCTTCTTCCATTTGATTAAACTTTGGAGACAAGAATTATTATTAGTTTATTTTTTATTCTTGCCTTTCTCAAGTGCATAAAAGAGAAAAAAAGAAAAGAAAAAAAAAGATAATCTGGAGCTGTTAGCTCTTTGAAAACCAAAGGAGCTGCAAAAGAAATTAAAATGAGTTCAATATTTATACAGTGCAGTTCTAATTAAATTAACAGGCCCACAGATGTGCTGGAGAGAGATCAGCAGCCTACCTCCTTCTCCTGAATCTTCTTATTTTTATCACTGTAAAAATTTTAGCCAATTACTAACAGACTTACAGCTTCATTTAAAAAGAAAAGGGAAAATCAGGGGAAAAAATAAGAAGTAATAATACCTTGCAGGGTGAAAGTAAAATATGAGTTAAACCATCCTTTTAAGAATGTGTGTCGTCTGGTAAATATTTGATAGCAGCATTCATCTTCACAAAAAATGTAAAGTCCTTTCTTTAGGACCTACTGCAGTGGGGCCATCATGCAGTCTCTTATAAACCACAGAATTTCTTCAGTTACATTCAGATGCATTAGGTATAAAGGACAGAATCCAGAATCTGTTGCATTTGGATATTACCATATTCCTCACACTGGAGTGTAAACTAAGGTCCTGATTCTTGCCCATTTAGTGTCCTAAACACTCAGCTATAGACAAATGTCTGTGCTTGCAATCCTACTTCCTCTAATTCTACCCTCAAATGGCATAAATATTGGAATATTTCAAGCAGAGAAGATTATTTTCAGTATCAGGAAGAGAGAGTTATACCTTCCACTTCTGCATGTGATTATTTGCTGGCTATAGCAGATTGTGAAATGGTCTCTAAGCAGTGGCTTCCACAGACAGGACCTGCACTGGAGCCCCCAACAATGCCAGACAGAAAGGGACATTCCCAACATTTCTATGTGCAGTCTGCCATTTTAATCTTAAGAACTGTTAGCCTGAGTGTCAATAGTATGGATCCCAGCAAACACAAGCTTGACACTAGCACTGATCAGCACTGTCAAAGAAATACCTCTGTACAGACCTGTAGGCATTTCAGGAGCTAGAAAGCACAAAATTCTAATGACCTTCAGCATCAGGCTGAAGAAAAACTTGAAAAATCTAGTGAGGATCTGAGCACCTGAAAGGCAGTTAGACTGCACCAGAGTATGTCAGCTGTTTCTTTGGTTTGTTTTTGTAGGCATAGTCTGAAGTTTTATTTGCTGATATGCACTATTAGCTCCTAAAGGTTTTATAGAACTGCATAGGAATCACTGGATATCTCCCCAATTCTGGCACGTATACCACATGTAAATAAACATGAGAATTCTTTCTACCTGAGATTCCAGACACTTCTTACTGTACAAGAAGAAAAGATACAACTCCACTTCTCAATACATTATGCCTCTCTGTGCCCTACTTGCTCTCACTCTGGTGGTATGAGTGGAATGTTAGTTACCCCTTGACACAGCATGGTGTAAGGCTAACCCACAACAAAGAGACTCTCTCTTTAACCTCCTCTGAGATAATATGAAACGATGTGCTCAAATTCATACAGACAGTGACAGGTGAAATGGTGAAACCAGGAATACATCTAATATCTTTTGACCTTTATTTTGGCTATCAGAGACAGTCTTTTCTTCCATCTTTCCTTCTTTTCTGTCCCAAAATACTTGTGTACATCTTATAGGCAAAAAATACCTGAATCACCTACTTGCTGAGAGGCCATAGATGCTAATGTGCCACAAACACATTGCCATGAGCAATATTTGAGTTGTATATAAAATGTCTTAACCCCTACAGGCTTAATTCAAAAAGATATAAAATTATTTTTCAGGGAGAGAGATACAAAGAAGCTCTGCAAAATCACAGAATCGTATGATGGGTTGGGTAGGAACGTACCTTAAAATTCATCTAGTTCCAACCCCCCCTGCTATGGGCAGGGTTGCCAACCACCAGGTCAGGCTACCTCACCCAACCTAGTCTCAAGCACCTCCAGGAATGGGGCACCCACAGCTTCTCTGGGCAGCCTGTGCCAGTACCTCACCACTCGCCTAGTAAATAACTTTCTTCCCTAAATTTCCCTTTGTTTAGTTTAAAGCCATTCTGCTTTATCCTATCACTAGTAGAGCACATGAAAAGTTGGTCCATACCTCCTGCTTGTAAGCTCCCTTCAAGCACATGAAGGCTGCAGTAAGGTCTCCCTAGAGCCTTCTCTTCTCCAAGTGAATACAATACAATAACAGGTACCCCTTCTTATTCCATCTCTGGAGCCTGAGAACATTTCCATGGCTCTAGCAAAGAAAGCATCCGCCATACTAAATTTCAAAAGGCATTTAGATCACCCCATAGGCTTCTCCGTTCTGTAAGTAAGAGTAGATAAAGAATTTTCCTGTACCACCATCCTCAGAAGGGAATTAAGGTGCACGGAGGATATAAGAGATGAAAGACTTCAAACGTATATAATAATAGAAAAAGACTGTGGATAGGAGTGAAGTTCAGCATTCTTCCACTGTCCATCTCTAATAGTAAATTAAAAAAAACACCAACATTTTAATCAGCTCCAAATTAACTAGACACAGTCAAATCCCTCTCAAAATATAACTAGCACTTTTTAACTAGACACAGTCAAATCCCTCTCAAAATATAACTAGCACTTTTTAACAAAGCCACTGTCCACCAAGACTGAACATTCCAGAGGACTGCAAATTTCATGGAAGGATAACAAGTAGTAAAAATAAGAAAGAGCAAGGGATTTTAGAGAAAAAAATAAGCTAGAAAAACATTCAAGCACAACTGAGGAAAGCAGAGGTCAAGGGAATGAAGAGAAGGAGAATTTAAAAACAGACATCTGGAGATGGAATGGATTCCTGGAGCTCAAGCCTTTACAACAGAACATATATGGCAGAGGCAGACTATTCCCTGCTTAAGGGCTCCCAGCTTGTCCCTTTGTTGATCTCTCTCTTTTTGCTTCTACTTTTCTTCTCACAGAAGAGTTTGTTTTCCTTCTTGTCATCACTGTGAGCTTTTTTTTTTTTCCCTTCTCCCTCAGAGCAGCTGTCACATTTACTCAGGTCTCATGAACCACTGTGCTGTGGGTGCGTGATTAATTATACTGTTAGCCTTCATTAAGTCCGTGGATTGGCACTCTAGCAGAGAGGCAGCGGGACCAGAAGGAGAAGCTATTGAGAGTCAGCAGGATCTGTGTCCTGCAGTTTGTGTGTATGTTGGGCATGCAGGGCTTTTGTCCTTAAAAATAGCAATATACGAGTAGGTTTTGTGTTCTTTTGCAAACCACAAAGCTTTGCCTTGTTGCATGCAAGACTCAGTTTAAAAAAAAAAAAAAAAGAAACAAATAAAACACCAAAGCCCTGGAACCTTTTAGCCTACAACAGCAAGCTGTCTGGAGGAGTATCTTGTGCAGTGGACAAGATTAAGATGAGTGTAATAACAGTGACTCTCAGACATTAACTCTCAGAGTTAAACAGTTTCCAGAAAGTGCTGATTGTTTAACACAGTCAAAATGCTTCACTTTCATACTTCACGAAAAGGGTGAAGCTTCCAACAAACCTGGGGAAGGAGACTGAAGAGAAAGCGGGAAATACAACTCAATTTCATTTATGGCATGGTATTAGCCTCTTCCAAGCAAGAGTACAGGAGATGTTCTCTGATAATCAAAATTCAAAGAGAAAAAAACCTCCATTTTAATTTGAGTTCTACATATTCATCTCAGCAGTTTCTAGCTGGTTTGATCTTATCCTGTAATTGAGACAGAAATGTAAACATCCTAGAGGATATGGCAATTGCAGCCTAAAATCTCCAGGAGTTTTCTTATATTCTTTTTATTCTGCACAGCTTGGAGGCATGTGGTTATGAACTGTTCTTGTTCTCTTTGGAAGGTCCACTACAGACACAGTAGGAGTTTCTCCACAAAGGTGTTCCAGCTCAGAGCACAAAAGTACAGTTTTCAACATCAACAGTATTGTGTTTTTCTACTCATTGATGATTCTCAAATACCAACAAGATTATTCAAATGAGGGCAATGGGGTAGTTTGACCACTTGAGTTACATCACATAGTTTAACAGAGAAAACCTAAATCAAGCTAATTCTCTCCAACAATGTTATTTTACGGTCCAAAATGTTACACCTCATTCTATGCTGGTTCAAATCACCAAAATCTACTATATCACAAATGTAAGCTTGTAATTCAGTAACAGCTAGGATTGCCACAGTTCCCATTGTCAGTGCTGCACCACACCCATGAGCCTTAGACTTATCTTGACTACACCCTAAAACGGTTCCAAACTAGACTCAAGGAATCAGAATAAGCAGAGTCCATTGACTCTATCTGGGCAAGAGAATGCTTGATAGCTTCCTGGGAAAGGGGCAAAAGTGACTCCAACATGGGAAGCTTAGCCAGATTGTTTGAGAGACAGAGAGATCAGATAAAAGTCCAATAAAGCAGATGCTGTAAGAGGATTAGAGCAAGCGGATTAGAAGCCTTGAGAATGCAAAGATCATCAGACTCACAATTCCTCTTTAAACATAATCAGGAACAACTATCCCAATCCTCCCTCTCCACTAACAATATTCCATGTCCTCATTTCCTCTCTTTCTCTTCTCTCAATCCTTTTATGTTCTCATGACTAACGTCATGTGATAAACCTACATGAAGGTATAAAGGGGAAGTTTGTAGAAATGCAGTAGGTTCATCACAGGCTTGAGGAAGCAGGACTATGGAGCTGGATGAGGACATTTCAAAAACCTCAGTCCCCGATAGAAGCAGCACTCATATAGATGACAATCAGGAATGTGGGATGCGTGTACACACAAACAGCAGGTCACTTCAAGGTAATTCCACAGCTGGTAGACCTCTGATATACTAAACCATAATCCTAGGTAAGGGAGATTTCCATCCACTGTCTAGACAAACAATATTTAGATCCAGATATTGCCTCTGAACTTTTCACAGCCCATCCTTGTCCTTTCCAAATTAATCGGCATTTCAGGCCCCGTAAGCTCCTCCTCAAGTTGTACCTTCCCAGGCCATTGTCTGTTCATCTTCTCTCCTGAAGCATGCCTTTTGTGCATTGTTCTTGAAAGCAAACGCAGTCAGAATCTCGTCTGCATGCTCAGTAGAGACTACAGTTTAGCTTTATTCATAAATCATCACTGAATCTTTCTTCTGTGGACTTAGTGCTTAAGTGGCAACATAAAAAGCAACTTTACCAAGATCAGCAGTAACAGCCACCTAAATCCAGGACTGCCTCTAGGATCCATCTCCAGGTTTAGTCTATCCAAATTGACACTGAGAACATAATGATTAGTCCCAGTAAATGAAACCCAGCTATCGGGCTGTGAGAAGGAGGAGGTAAAAAGGAAAACTCTGCCTCACACAAATGATTCTATCAAGAACTTAAATTAAATTGATTGATACAAGTTTGGCAGCAATAGGGATAAGTACCATGTACCTTCCCTAGCCTTTTTTAGACTCTAAATAACAAAGTAAACCAATAATGCAAGGGAAGCTATAAATCTCACTAGGGTCTGGTGACAGGCACTGTGCAAAGCTATTAGAAAGGAAAGAGATTAGCTTTGGTATTCAATTCCTTGGTTTCTCAGTTCCTTCTCTTTTGTTCCCTCTCCAAGGTCAGCACCTTAGTTATTTCCCAACACAGAGACACTTTTCACTCTTTTTTAAATAAGAGCAATGTTGGTGGTGTGGTGTAATAGGCTTTAGCGCCCAAGAACGATAAAGAAGTTGCCCCAGAGAAAAGCTCAGGACAGCTGCTGCCACTTCATAGAGAAGCCTCAACCCTCAGGATCCAGTTTCTCTGTGACCTTCCTGTCTGCTCATTTCCAGGTTTCTCCACAGACCTCACCTACAGATGCCAAGGGAACTAAGGCTCATTTTAGAGAAATGGGTTATGATGCACTTGCTCGCTTCTGAAGGCAAAGCGCATGTCCAAAGGCCTCTGGTTCAGGCCTGCTCCATAGAGAAGCATCGTCTGTTTACCACAACAATTCGTATCCCTTCAGTGCTGTGTACAACCACTACTTACCTGCCTCTTCACTGCTGCTGCCCAGCCTTTCCCTATTGAATAAAAATTACTAAGGTGTCATGATCTTCCTCAACGAATGCCGTGGCCTGCTGGGATCTATTGCTGGGTCTGGCAGTCGCCATTGTGTGGCTGCTGTGATCCCTGGCTGGCTTCCCGCTCCACTCCCTCACACCAGGCCACAGTGGATTTGTTATGACAGGCTGGACACCCAGCCAGAGGGGCCAGAGGAATCCTGCCTGCTGCAGTCAGCACTCCCAGCCAAGCACAGCTTCTCCTCCAACACAATGCAAGGGGAGGAGACGCAACTCCACTGCTATCGCTGGTGTATGTACTTCTCTCCACAACATGTCCTGGGTGTCCTCGCTCCCATCAAACTGTCAGGCACACAAATCCTGAACAGCCTTCATATCACTGCAGGTTGGAGGAAGAAGAAGTATTACCCATGAGCTGAGGTGAGGAAGATTCCTCCACTCTAAGTTGTACAGCAGCTACCTTTTATCAAAGTGACCACTGCAGTCTTACCTTCTTCCATGAGAAGGAAAGAGTGGGATTACAAAAAAATAAAACAGGTAGGACAGAGAAAATAAACAAGAAAGAAACAATAGCAAAAAAAAAAAAAAAAAAAAAAAAACGGATGCAGTGAGACTAAATTCAGCTCTCTGAATTTATTCTTTACACAGCTCCTGACAACCCAAGAAGTTACTCCTTCTAATGGAAAAGTATAAATTAGAGGCATCTTTCCTTTCAGGTTGAAATCTGTGCTAAAAGCAGAGGCATGCAGCAGCATTTTACAAAGCATGGAAGCTGTAATGCTCTCAGTATAAAACTACAAGAGTCATTGTAAGCAGAATTTCTGAAGACATGTCTTCATAGGGCAGCTGATGGAGGACCAATTACACAAAAATAACAGATCAGCACTGAAAAAGGCCATTTCATTTTGAACTTGGAACTCTGGAAACTGCTTTGCCAATGCACCCCAATCCGACCCACTCCCTGAGCCTCTGATAATTAGGCTCTTCCCTACACCCCTCAGTCTTAACCATCCTCACTAGGAGTGTGGGTCAAGCACCATGAAACTTGAGCATCCTCTGACTGCTGAGCTACATAGCAATGTGTAAAATATCATAAGTGCAAACTGACATTTAATGAACTAACGTGGTCTGTGAAGCTCAGAGACAAAGTGCATCAGCTTATCTGTGTCTGTATATCTCTACTGATAATCTGCTTTATGCTTCCCAGGGAGCTTTATTTATTAATTTATTTTCTGGAAGAAAAAAATAACATAGAAAAAAAAAGGGAAGAAAAAAAAAAGAAAGTGTATTTGACAGAGAGAGATGGTTCTTGAACTCTATTAATGTAGAAGAGAGTACGAGAGAATGAGACAGCAAATGGGAAACACAGGAAAACAGAATGCCAGTTTGATAATAAGAACGTTGCCTTCTTTTGTGACCTTCTATGATGAAAAAGGAATAAGTACCCCTGAGATCCATCTGCATTCATTTGATCTTAACCACTGCGGCAGGAGCTGTGCTGACAGACTCCCATCTGCTGGTAGATCAGATAGCACAGACGACAAATTGAGAAAGACCGCAGTCTCCATTATTAGTAAAAAGTTATTTATGTGTGTATGTACACACACGTCCCATTTCTAAGGTGACAGAATACAAGGTATATGAGGGATTTCCTAGGAAATTCTCATCTGCCTCTACTACTGCTACTTTGCAGTTGTTACACAATGTGCTTATTTACAAATGAACTTAAATAAACAGCTCAAAATAACATAAACAACAAAAACGCCCTGCTGAAGCAGGACTCCTAGAATTTACTCTTGAAACCTACCTAGATCATAATTACAACTGTGCTTTTCTACCAGCAATTCTTCTTTTATTTCTCAGTTACTTGTATGGGAGTGAAGTGCTAGTTAAGTCCCTTAGCATCTTGCAGCCTCTGTTCACATCAGTCAGGTTAATAAAGCTTTCAGAGGACAGTCCCTGGTCTGACAGCTCCCTCTGAGGCATGATCCACTTATAAACTCTACAGATTTTCCACCGGAGACCATGATGGGAGATAGGCTTACACAGAGCAAAGGAATTCTTTACTGCCCTGTTAAATACAGAAATCTGCAGCTGTAATTTATTGAACAATATGACAAGCAAGAAATAAAATTTGTTCAAACACAACAAATAGCAAACAACTGAATCTGGGTACCTATCAAGGGAAACAAAGACTTTGGCTCAATAGCTGTCATGTTAGAAAAGGAGTTATTACTATCGATATAAAGCAAGCAAATCTTAATAAAAATACACCTTACATGGATGGAACAAGGGAAACAGAAGGACTGGAGATTCATACAAGGACATGCTCTTATCTGTCATGGGCAAAGAGACCAGTGACACACTGGAAATTACAGAGCAACATGGGCACGGACACGGACACCAGGAGCTGACAAACTCAAACTTTTAAAAGAATCCCAATCAAATCCCACAATTTATGTTCGTTCGTTGCCATTCTGATTGATAGTTTTTGTTAAACGGAAGAAGCGGGATGCAGCCCATGGGAGAAGAGAACACGCCAGGGCTATCCTGTGCAGCTGAGGTGATCCCTCTACCTCAGTTTGACTAACCAGAGTAGGCACGCAGCACATTTTATAATGCATTTTCACCCCAGGAAGCTAAGCATCTTTATCCTCTAAGAGTTAAGAATTATTACACTTCCAGGTTTTTGAACCACGAGGTACTGTTTTGGCCTTTTTATTACCCAGTTTCTGAGCAGCAAAAGCAGAATAAATTTAGCAAACGCTTGGCTTACACAAAGAAATAAAGCTTCCTCTATGAAGGAGGACAAATTTGAAAATTGCACGTACATAAAGCTCCTTTTGATCAAAATGATATAAACATAAGTTTTGGAATACTGACACGGTGTAGTAGGGTCCCCTAGAAGCTGTCTGGAAAAGCAGGAGCTAGGTATTCCTCAGGCACTGGCTCCAGCAGTTGCAGGTCAGAGGCCAGGTGTCAGTGAGCGAGCATGGGCTCATCCGGGAGAGGGCAGTGACAACCCACGCTACCCAGATCCAAACGCCACAGTGACAAACAGCATGAAATGGATATAGGAACGTATATTGTTCCAATGCTGTAGTAATTGGATGACTTGTAAAATTAAACACTGCGTTCTCCTAAACTAGTGCATGCAAGCCCTCTGTGCCTTTGGAAAACCAAGGGTATTCCCTACCAAGGGACCTGTAAAAGCATGCAGGTACTACCAGGGTGTGGTGTTAGGCAGCAGGAAGCACAGACTGGGCAGTGAGTTATAGGTACTGTGGATGCTGCCCACTGAGCTGCTCTGAGAGACTGCACATGGGTTCCATATACAAACGCTAGCATGCAGTAATGCAAAGCTTTCTGTAGTCTCCTGTCATCACAAGCAGCCTGCATGTTGCTCTGACAACTAAAACATCAGAAAAAAATTGGCAGCAGCAAGTACATTCACTTAGAGTCTGTGACGAGCTTTCACCTTTTACAGAGCCATATCTCACCATGCTTTCCAACAAATACACTCAGTCTTTGGCTCTCTTTCTGAACTCCTCCTTTGTTCCTCATCTCTTACAGCTACTCTGTCTGGGCTGTGACAGGTGAAGAAAAGCATCAAGCACCTATAAGGCAGATTTCCAAGAGATAATGGAAAAAAAAAATCACAATGTTTGTTTGCAAAAACAGATGTCCTGGAGTTTGGAAATACAGACTTTTACCTGCAAGCTGTGATTTATCTTGGAGACCTTTTCAAGTTAACCTTTCAAGGGAGATGTCATTGCTCCTTTGTCTCCTTTCTTTTGCAGGAGCTCCAAGCCCCTCAGAGCAGAATCAGCATGCTGCTTCCACACTACACATGCAGTGTATCACTTGGGTTTGGTCTGTCTGCAAAAGTGGCTCATTCCAGCTCTGGAGATGTCTTCTGTTTAGACCTTGCACAAGGCCCATGCTCAGCTAAGAGCCATCACCCACGCAACAGCTCATGTTTAAGCTCCATGAGCACAGAGTTAGCTCTTCCAAGAGACTGAGACATCCCACCCAAAAGCCTCTGATGAGATCTGAAAAGCAAAGCTGCCCTAGAAAATAACGTTCAGGAGCCTCATCACTTTCAGCAGCTCTCATTTTTCAAACTTGGCCACTGAGGACCTGTTTCATTTTAAGCCTCTGAGTCAGCCTACATAATACACCCTTGCCAAATAACACCCCAGACAGACAATAAGGTGCTCTCCTCACTGCACAAAGGCAACGCTACCCCTGAGGTGTAAGTACAACTCCTCATACAGACCGTGTTGTCAACATATAGGGAATACAGAGGTTATACAGCAGCAGACAGAGAGGTTCAGGAGCTCAGGGCTGCACACTTCAGCCGTTCACCACTGCCATTAGAGGCAGGGGCTGATAAGGCCAAAATAGGAAAGGCAGACATCATTTGACAGCAGCATCGGTTTTGGCACACAGGTGGGCAGTTTTGATTTCATCCAGTAGAGGGCAATACTGACACGGGAAAGAAAAAGTAAATTACAGCAGTTGCTGCACTAAAAATAAATAAGCAAACGAACCAAAGGCCCTGGTCTTGCGGCTGAGTGCAGAGAAAAGCACTTTGCTGGCCTGTGCACCCATCCAACAAAATCTCTTCCCTAGCTCGGCCACATGAATAGCAGGTTGCCCAGCTCTAAGTTTTTGCATGCTCGTTTCAGGTAAGATTTTTACTTTTCCCATTAAAATGGGGAAAAATTATTTCAGATGGGGTTCAGCAGAAACAAACAAGTCTTTCTGCTGTTATTCATTACAAACAAACCAAACCGATCTAATTCCACCCAACTTCAGTCTGTACATTTGATAGAACCCAAAAGATCAATGCTTCATCTTTCTCCTCAGATCAGCCTATATGATATGAACCATTCCTTAAAGACAAAGCAATAAAATGCATCAACATTTAATCTTAAATGTAATAGAACTGCCTTGTGCTTGTTAGGATCTGAAATTAACTTTCTATGACCAAAGCTGCCATGTGCACACACAATAATCACACATTTCTAAAACTTGTGGCTGTACTGTCACAAATCATGCTCCAACAGCACCCTTAAACAAGTTTCAGAGGTTAATGACATTTTAAATATATATATATATATATTTTTTTTTTCTATTTTATAGATAAAAGCCTCTGCTTCTACAGCCTTTTCACCCTATGGAGCCAAAATAATTTACAAACATAAAGGAGCAAGGTCTCACTGTAAAGCTTTGCTTAAGCTCTGCTCCAATATAAACATGTTTCTTTAAAGACTGAAAAATTGAGGCACATTAAGTGATAGTGGGTTTCCTTGAGGTCATGCCATATATATGCAATATAACCAAGTAAATAAATTAATCTCTAGTTCTAGTTTTGTGTTTTAACCACTTAATCTGTAATACAATTAATGTTTTCTAGTACAAGATTCTTTCATTTCTTGTCTGAAGTACTCCCTTGTCCTCAGATTATGCAGTTAGGAGATGGAGAGAAATTACTTTTCCACTGACCACATTCTGCTATTATGTTTATTTTAGGATGCCTTTAAACAAGATAAGATATTTTCTAATGTTTTGTTCATTCTGTCTATTTTTCCTTTCTCTAAACAAATACACCCCAAACTATCTTCCCAGATTTTTTTTAGTCAAATTATCTTCTCTGTAAGTAAACCAGGTAAACTAAGCCCTGCCACAACTCATTTCATTATTAAATAAAAAAATAGAACAGAACAGAAATTGCACTGCTCAGTGTCAGCAGAGAGCAATCTACTGAAATCAACACAGAAAGGGCTATTAAAAACAGAAATTACAAACCTTTGCACTTAGGAGAATGTGTTAGCTATTTCATGGATATTGGTCCAGTTATCTACATACATATTTAGGCACCTAATTTTCATGTATGCATTTTGGACTTTTAACACGTAGTAGGAATAGGATGTCTGGGTATCTCTGAATATGCCCCTTAGTTCTTCCTCCACCTGCATCCAGCTAACATTGGTCCCATACAGCACCATTATGGGTATGAACACTACCTACTCTAATTAATGGTGATTCTTTAAGCCAGATCATGCTTATGATCATTTTCTCTTAAAGCATCAAAGAGAAACTAATTCAGACACAGCGTTAGGCATAGTCATACACCTGATACAACACAAGAAGTCGTGACTTAAACCCGTCACGCAGACACAGTTACTGCATCTCTCAGTTACACATCAATAGTGACAGCATATTTACCATTCGTCCCAGGAACAAGATTGAAAGCACAATTTTATCACCTGGTGCCATAGATGATTTTCAAGTTGTTATCACAAGAGCACAAAAAAGAACCCTGAAGGCCTGGGAACAAGGTTTGTTTTCTGTCCCATGTCTGACAGTTACCCCACACCCTTTCCATGTCATCTCAACTTCTCTTTCTGAATTACAAAATAGGGATAATGACGTAACTGCCTTTCCCAGAAATGACACCAAGACTTAAATATTCCAGTTTGTTAGTGGTGATAATACATTATGCTATCAGAGTGCAGCAAGGACAGGATTTATAGCTGTTAGAGTCAGAAGACACTCACCAGGCTAGCTTCCCCTGAGGTCTGACACAAGTTACTTTAAGATATTTCCACTTAAGATACTAGAAAATATTCTGACCTCTATCCTGATAGCCAACACTTTGCCTCTAACAGATGTCTCGTGCAGGGATGTAATTAAACATTTGCTTGCTTGAGCATGACAGGTTTGTTTATAATAAAATAGTATATGTTTAAATAAGGTATTTTTCTGCTACCACATAAAACAGAATCAATACACAGCATTTGTACATTAACTGCCAGAGAGTTAAAGACCCTGTAAGCAAGGCTGTAAGCATGGTGTAGCTGTGCTGTCCTGCACAGGGGAGCTGTGGAAGAGCAAGGAGCTGGGCTGGAGAAACAGTTCTGTGTTCCACATTTACCCCCCACTATATACGTACGTGTATAAGCACACAGGCATAAATAATAAAAGTACAATATATACTGTCTTATCCTTTGATGCTAAGGCAAAACAATATATTGAACTACTAGAGAAAATAGATCAACAACTGTATGAACCAGCAACAAATGATAGCTGTCCATAGCTAATAAAATACAGACCTTAAAAAAATGTTGTGAAAGGCTCTTTGGGTATCTTTCATATTTTAGCATTTTCTCTTCAAATTGACTATAAGCCTGAAAGGGACAAATGGCAGGGCATAATTTAAAAACATGATAAATCGCCCCTTTAATTTTTAATTTCCCAGTAGACATAGCAGTGTTATCTCTAGAAACTCATGTGCTCAGGGGCATTTTTATAGTCCTCAGCTTTGCATAAATTCTCCCCAGAGACGGCAAGGTCCCCTGACTCTCATCTGGACAACATCTCACTAAACTGCCTATTAAGTGCTAGTGCCCTTAAGAAAGAGGGGAAGAAGCATCACCTGCCTCAATTCCCAACACACTTTGGAAAAGACTGCAAGAACAGCCTGGTTCAGGGGAAAAGAAATCAGTGAGTGAGATGTGGCTTCAGGAGCTCAAGGGAGCTCAGTGGTAAGCAGTGAAGCTGGCTTGAATGGGAATTTCACATATATTTCCTTATGATTTAGCCGGTTTTTTTTTCCTCATCTCCAGCTAAGAGGGATGACCCAGACCACTGCATAGTTAACCATCTAAATCCTGTAACCCACCATGCAATCTACAGTCTGTCAAATTCAATACCCTCTAAAAGCAACTGGAGATGACACAGTGAGAATCCATGTCAAACATACCCAGAAAACACAGAACACAATCCGGCGTTCCCAACATTAAACGTTCCCTGGCAAAAACAGGCTCACAAAGAGGATCCCTGCTGGTCTCTCATCTGCCAGACCCAGCGGGAAAGAGTGAGGAGGTCTTTCCTCATCTTTCATCTTCCTGCAAATACACATTTCTTCAAAGGATTGAATGTTTTCAAGGTGAGGGAAAACCCTTGCAGAGGTGAGGGCAGCAGCACTGAATTTCCCTCAGAGCTGTTTCCTCAGTCACTATGCTTGGGGATTTACCTGCCAGCAATTCCAACACCTGCTTCCCAAATCACACTTAACATTACCATTCCTGAGAAACCTATTTTGGGGTGCATTTCCTCACTGTGCTGCTATGCATGCATCTTCCTTCACCTTCCTTGAGAGAAGAGCTCCCCTAAGAAGCTCCAGAATTGCTTCCCTGCCTTGTCTCGATGGAGACCAGCCAGGATTTATAGATCTAAGTTGAATTCTTCCCTCTAAAGTAACAGCACTGAGAATAAAGAAGCAAGCCTAGTGAAAATGAACTCCAAAATGAGCCCCAGCATTCTGCACCCTGGGTGAGCCACAGGGAGAATGCTGCATGGAGAGCTGCTTTACTCAAGTGAAAGAAAAGCATGTGCTTCATGAAGCAGGAGCATCTCCAGCTGGTAATCTCCAAAACAAACAGCACTGTGGATTAAAGAACAATGCCCTCTATGTTCTGCTGTACACATTTGCTGTAATCTTCCCGATGCGGAACTTCAACTAGGCTCCATTCAAAGAACAGCACTTAAGACCTTTTAAACTTAACAAAGCAAAATGCATATGCCTTACAAAGCAACAATGTGGGACTGAGCCAGCTGTGAAATGGACTGACTGGATCAGTTAGAGTTACTTTATATCTGATTTCAATTATTCTGGTAATGCAAGGAGGTGAAGGTCGTGGAACAATTTAGTGGAAGGGCTGTAGACAGATCCTAGGTGACTGACAGCCAATCCCTCCTCCCCTCCAGCTCCTGCCTATCTCTTAGCCACCAAACAGCACAGAAGACCCTTATCAGCAAGTGACAGATGCAAGTGGGTCTCTAGGACAGAAAATGAAGAAAAAGGCGGGGGGGGGGGGGTCCCCAAGGATCTGATGGAGATAAGAGGATGCTGGAGACATCACTTCTTTCACCAGCTATTATTCCTATATTTCATAAGATTCCTTAGATTGCACTGACCGGATATACTTGGCTATTAAACAGAAGAACCCCAAAAGAACAAATTAATTCCTGATTTATGAACAGAAGATGCAATAACCATAAGGGGAAATCAGCATATTGCTCATGTAATAAGTGATCATTTAATAGACAAAACTGGGAATAAGTCCAGGAATAAGGAAAAATGCAGAAGGGCTGTCGTTGCAGAGGTGTAGGTCTAATTTTCAAAAGAATACTACAGAAGACACTGCTAAATCAATCACGTGGAGGGATACTGGTGAGTATCACTGCAAAATAAAGCATTTAGATTCACTGTGTAGCATGGCTAGCCCAAACAGAAAGCGAGATGCACAGGGAATAGCAGTTTGCTCCTACAGCTATCCCACAGCATTCCTACAGAATGGAATGCTGAAGCTGACAACCAATAATAAAGGGCTGAGGAAGAAGGAACTGCATCAAACTGACTTCTACCAGATGAGGACAGGCCATCACACAGTAAGAATACGAAGACAAAAAAGTCCTCAGATACAGCCATTGAAGATGCACTGCCTAATACAGAAACCAAATATGCAAAGCTAATGGGAGCCTTTGTGCATGCTGAACACATGGACAAAATAATAAAGAAATTCATGACAGATGGGTGACAGAACATTAATAACCAACAAGCAAGCTCACGATAATCACTGTACTACAAGACATACTGCCCAAAGATACACAATTTAGAAAACCTTCTCCTGTTTGAAGTAAGTAGTAAAGAGAGACTAGAACATTGTCACCATCAGCCTGGAAATTTCAATAGGCTCTATGAAGGTGGTGAATACCAGTCTTACTCCACTTACATTGGAGTAAAGCAATGACAGGTTGAAGGGCTTTCCCAAGGTCAGAGTGACTTAGCAGCAAAACCAGAGGCTGTGTTCAAGTCCCGTGCTTTAAACACCAGTGCACGAACTCCTTCCCTGATCCAGAAATAGAAAACAGGGTGACCTGTCTCTCAATTCACTGCTTCAACCTCTAAAAGGCTTTTTTAAAATAAAACAAGAAAAAAAAGCAATTAGAAATTGCACAAAACTCTGATTACTATCTCAGATGTGAAAATGCACAACTGTGATAGCCCAGCAGGCAAGATCCATTTGGGCCACATTTGCAATGATTTCACCACCTTCTCTTTCTCAGAAACACATGAAAAAGAGAAGGAATACAGAACATCCAGGGAAATCCACCCAGGCATCAGCTTCACCTCTGCTCTCCTGCCTGGGTCTTCCCAGCAGCCCTTAATCCCCAGCAACCCATCCTCAGACCACATCTCTAGCAGTGCCGAATGCAATTACCGTAATTGATGTGCTGCTTTTGTTAAGACTATGGTATCAATAAATGGGAGTAAAACAAGCTGCTAAGGAAGATGCAGGAAATTTATTAGAATGGACGCATGCAGTGGCTGGTATAATAACTGTTGATGGCCAATTCATAAATCACAGCTGGATTCCTTGGGAGACTTGTAACTCCCAGGCAGCTTTCCTCATAAAAGTGCAACAAACGAAAGATCGCTGTTAAACTCAGTGCAAAGCCTTTGCTATGCCAGTCACAGTCTCAAAAGTTAACAAGGATCCATCAGTTTAACTGACCAGGCTCAGAAGCAGCTCAACAGCTGGCTTAGAAGTGTCACTACAACAGGCTCCCTCTTCTGCAGGAGCAGCATCTCAGAAATGCTCTCTGCCCTCTCTCAAGGCCTGCAGTTTTAAAAGAGTTCAGAGAACTGCAAGATTAGCCAGTACCTATTGAAGGTGCCTCTTAACTCTAGAAGCTACCTTATTCCCTCCAACAGTATCACAGACCTAGCCAGCCTGAGGTCCTGGTGTGACTGTGTCAGGCTGTGTCAGAAGACACAGAGCAAGGCTGAGCAGCACAACCAGTTGGATCTCAGCCTGCTGTCATGGCAGCAAGCCCACCAGGAGCAGACATGCAGGCCTTCTGCTATGCCAGCCCTGCTGCTTGGGCAGCACAGGCTTTGCAGCAGTCCAGAAACATAAATGCATAAATGTGATGGGTTGTCCCATCTCCCCAGGGCAGCCACAATGGACTCATCACATGCCTCTACCCCACACCTTCTAAAATGGTAGCAGAAAGTTGGCAGTGCCCTGACCCACTATCTCTGGCTTTCACAAGCCCAAGGGCCATGCTGGGTCCATGACTATGAGGTAACCAACTACACCAAGGCCACCAAAACCGATAAAAAAGCAAACTGGGGCAATTGCTTGTGTTGCTGCCTGTACTGGTCTCTGGAGTCCCTAACTGCCCTACATCCTTCCCACCACATCCACATCCGTGGTGTTTGACCCACATTAGCAGCAATGGAGGGAAAGTAAGGAGGAGGAGAGAAAGATACAGATGAGAAATATTCCGTGTAAATTTTTAATGGCAGTAAATTGCCTTTTATTTTTATGATTATTTATTAATGTACTTACAATAAACATATAAACTGTTCTGAGATATCAGTCCATTGTACTAGAGGGTGTTGTTGCTTCAGGTGATAAATAGCGAATCGTTTGCAGGAGACTCGGGAGACACCTTATTACACCATTTACTCTTTAGGGTATTGCATTGTGCTAGGGCCAGGACCATGTGCTGGGGCCCTGCAAAGTAGGAAGATCCACTGCATCCAGATGAACTCATCTTCTCTCGCTAAAGCACCGCCAGCTAACACCTGTGGGGCTGTGCTGTGGGCTGAGGCCATCGTGGTCAAAGCTCACTTTACCCTGTATGCACAAGCCAGTCTCAGCCTTGAGGGGTCCATCTCACACATCACCCATGCCGCTGGCTGGCCCCACAAGGGTCACAACAATGTTTCTGACTGTGTGGCACTATTAGCCATACCACAGCATATCGGCTTCCTCTGCAATACATGAATTCACTCAGGGCTGCCTGTTTCTCCATTTGGCACTTACACTGCCTCCTTCAAAGCTTTGTATCAGTATCATTATCCTCACTTAAGAGATGGGGAAACTAGGCCACAAAGAGGTTAAGGGACTGAAGAGTACACACAGAAATGCTCACAAAGCCAGGAGATGCTGGGGAGAACCACGTGCACAAGTTGCTACAGAGCTGCTACACCTGCCTGCATTGCAAGGAACGTTTTCTCACTATTGATTTCTGAGGTACCATTAGAGTAACATTGAGACTTGAGCTCTGTTTTGACACTGAGCAAAAGCTCCAAACGTGAACAAACTGAGGGATATTAGACATGTAGCACTCTGGTGCAAAAAGGCAGGTTTAGAAGATGTTGGCAGTTCAGCACTGAACTGGCAGAGGCTGGGAGAGTCCCAAGATAATGGTCCCATTTAGAAAGAAGTTTAGAAAAGCTATGCAAGATTGCATTTCATTGTCACCCAGAGGCCTCTCTCAAGCTTCAAAGCTTTCCGGAAAAAATTCTACTGCAAGTTAGAGAATTGCTGTATTTAAAAATAAATAAATAGATAGATAGATAGATAAAAAATGCATTTTAATCCAAGCAGAAACCAAAATGCAAGTCTCAAATAAATAAAGAAATAAATAAGCAAGCAAGCCCCTATAAGCAGTGCCCAGAAAGGGAACAAGTCTGTCTTTTCCCAGAGGCTGGGCCTTCCAGATCTAATATTCCAAAGAAGTCTTTCAAAAAAAAAAAAAAATGCCCAAGTCATAATTTCCAGCTGTGACATTTATCATAGAAATAATTCAGTTTCCTGATTCTGAAAATCTCTTTTAAATGTCTTTCTGCATCCTTGCACAGGAACTATGCTTTGCAGAGTTCAAAGTTCACAAACTGGGCAGATTTCCTGCTCCTGCGGAAGCAGTGCTATTCTATGGCATCACAGTAAACACTTCCAATATTTTTCTTCCACATGCAGGGAAACAATGCATATAAATCCTCAAAATGTAAACCACAAAATGGGAATGAGAAGGAAAGGTTCTTCAGGTGATCATCTCTGATATATCTTATACCCAATAAGAATAAACAAGATGCATGTTGCGAAGAACTGAGCCTTTAAACATTACAAATCTAATCTAGTTTTATAAACCATTATCTTGACTGTGAGAAACGTATGTCAGTTAGCCTAGTTACGGCCCTAGAATCATAGAATCATTTGAGTTGGAAGAGTCCCTTAAAGGTCACCTGGTCCAACTTCCTGCAATGAACAGGAACACCTACAGCTCAATTAGGTTGCTCAGAACCCCATACAGCTTGACCTGGACTGTCTTTAAGGACAGGGCTTCCACCACCTCTCAGGGCAACCTGCTCCAGCCAGTGCCTCACCACCCTTATTTTAAAAGACTCCTTCCCTGTGTCCAATCTAAATCCCCCATCTTTTTTGTTTGAATGCACACCAATTTAGGAAGAGAATAATTTAACTTACAAACACTCCATCACCCAGGCAGCAAGTATCTGTCAGCACCCAGGCCTTCAGCAGCCACTGTGTGCTTCAGGCCTGCAGCGTACAGCACAGACCTGAAAGCTATAGCTGCAGATAGTGACTGCAGCAGGTTCATGCACGTTTTGGCCCCAAACATGCAATAGTTCTCAGTCAAAAATAAATAACTCAAATAGGTTTGATTAAGGCATGAAAGAGCTCGCTTTTTAAAGTTATCTGAAATTAACTTTAACTGTAATCTCTCCTTTTTTTTTATTTTTCTTTCCTTCCATACCACTGGCTTTGATGCCAAAAGCAAAGGAATAAGGTCTCCAAGTACCAGTGCCACCAGGGTAATAGATGTGATAGACTCAGGCTTACCACTGACTGGCTTATTGATTACAATTTGTCGGAAGATGCTTTGCAAAGGCTGCAAGAAGCTTCAAACAAACAAAAAAATATAAAATGCATTTCATTCCCAGAAGTGTATTTCAAAAGACTGAAGGTCAATTATCCCAGCAATTTATAGCCAGGCTCAACAATTTGACTGGATTAAAGAGCATAATACAATAAAGGAGTTCTTTCTCTCCTCACTCTCCCTTCTTTAGCAGTAGGTTTGGATGACAGAAACAGCAGAAAGAGGGCAGGGCACCTATATCAGCAAACAAGGCAGCAAAAAAGCATTTGTCAGTGGATCTTGGCAATTGGAGACTTGGAGAGCATATGCCCAACTAGCACAAGGGTGTAAAAAAAGTCTTAATTTTGGATTGGCAACAAATCAGCAAGCCAAAAATGGATGCATTAAGCACTAAAAAGATCATTTGATTGGGTAAAGATTATCAGTTATTGAAGGAAGATGCACAGAGACCTGGCAGCTGAAAAGTGGATTTGCATGGGAAAATTGACAGTTTTGTACATTCTGTTCATCTTTGACCATCTTCTTTTTGTCCAGGATCTTTTTGCCCAAGAATAAGAAATGGTTTGTTTTAACTGCTCACAAGAAGTCTGCCAAGCTGGAGCAGTCTCACCAGCTGTAAGACAGGCTGAGAAGCTGTGAAGAGGTATGCTATTTGTATCTGAAGTCTGTATAGCTGGGTTGGTGCCTTCATGCTGCCCTAGCAAAGCCTTCTAATACACCCAGGCCAACCTTGAAAAGGCCAAAGCATATCCATGGCAAGAGTGTCTTGTCCACTGATTACTGCAAAAGGCAAGTGCACCACACCTTTCCTACCAACAAGGTTATAAACAAGCAGGCAGAAGCATCCCTCGCGTAAGTGCTGAAGGTCATGAGCTTTCTCTGCTCGTTTTATTCATAGGTTATCAACTGCTTGTTTCCTCTCTCTCCAGAGCAAAAGAGAGCAACAAAATCTTTCTGACCCAGAGCACTGGTTTTTTTTCTTCCATTTTCCCATTCCCTCAAAAGCACAAAGCCCTCCTCCTCCCACAGGGAAACAGAAGGGGTTAAAAGCCCACCCTCCTTCTTGATGGAGGCCATCCAGCCATGACCCTGGCGCAGGAGCAGACACATAGGAAGTAGATTATCAATAATTCTTTTTTCTTCCTTCTTTCACCCTCTCTCTATACAACGTCAATGAGCTGGAAAATGAAAGGAATAATGCAGGTTTAAGAGGCCAATAATTAGGTCACAGCTGATCTCGGGTAGATCAGCTGACAGCTGGTGCCTTCCTGCCCTACCGAGCAGGGTGGCTCGAAGCATTCACAGGTTTAGGGCAGCCAATTCTTCCCTCTCCCCTTTACCTCTTTGTTCCCAGGCTCAGAAACAAAATCATCAACCAGGAGTTTGAAGAGGAAGGAGAAACAAGGATAAAGTGTCCTTGCAAAATAAAATTTGGAAAGAACAAAAGAAAGATAGGGGGTCCCTGCAAAGCAAGATAAAGATAAAGCTGAGAGGAAAAGCGTCAGTTACAAGGATCTAGTTAAATGAACTTATCTTGTAAGTATACAGCAGGAGATATTACCTTAGCACCTGCGTGGAGATCTTGTTTGCTGGGCAGAACAAAGAGTGATTGACTTTACAGGATACAAAGACATCTCTAGTTGGGCAGAACAACAAATTCTGAACCCAGATTACAAAGTATGTATAAACAAAGGGGGGTACTACTGGGAGGATAATTGATAGCTGAATCAAAAGGAATGTGAGCCTCGAGTAACTCAGCCAATGCAGAAAGAGGGAAGGGCTCACTAGCATCGGCCTACAGGGATAAAAGAGGGGCTGTGTCCCCCAGTACTTTGAGAGTCTCCACAGGGGTATGCCACAGTGAACTCTCCTTTCATTCGAATAAAGAAAACTGAAGATTCTCCTCTGTCTCTTTTTGAGTTGAAGATGATGGAGCAAGCTTATTGGAGCAGAAATTTTCCTAACAGGAGGTTAAAGCGACTTAGCCTTTTTTCTGTGCACCTCAGATTTCCCTGCCTGCTGCCTCCTCACCAGCAGTACTACTCAACCACTGTGCTCATCCAGTCCCCATCTTCCCCCACCTCTGCTCCACCCAATCCCCAAACATAATCTCAGTGTTTGCTTGTTTTAGCTTCCATAATCCTGTTGTCTTGCAAATCTCCTCACCATAATCCTGCTTTTGTATGTCAATACAATTTGTTTGCTGTGGGGAGGAAGGGAGGTGAAACAATTACTGGGAATGGAGGATGTCTTTGCTGATTTTCAAGGCTCTGCTTATTTTCAAACATGCCATGTGAGATCGGGCACCGCTGCCCGCTTCAATTCTGAGCAGGTTTCACAGCCTCCAAAATGAAGAGTCTGCTGGATCAAGCCAGTGGCCGCTGCTGAATAAACAGCCTAGTATCAAAGGATGCGCAACAGAACTTACACACACTAGAGGGACGTCAAGAAAGGAAAGCAGAAGCGAGGAAGAAGAGAAATTCCATCCTTCCTCTGTGAGGAGCTTTCAGTGTCATGTTTACCTGTGCAAAGCAGCTGTAGAAGCTGAGGAGTTAGTCACCAATGCAAGTAGCAAGAAACAAGCAAGGGAGGAGCACATACCAAGCCTGCGGTGATGGGCAGAAAAGCAAGCATAATTGATCAGTAAGAGCTGTGGCAATTTTGTGTGTTTGCATGAATAAAGAATAGGCTTAATCAGACTAATTCCTTCCAGTCAAAACAGAACATGGGCTCCAGAACTCAGAGCAAAACCCTGCTGCACCAGCCAAGCTGCATACCAGAACAAAGGGGCTGCAAGTTCCATGCAATTTGGATGTAAAATTGAGAGTCAGGCCAAGTGCCCAGAAAACACTTCTGAATTCAGGCAGAAACGGGATGAAGAGGGACACAAATCACAAAACTGGGTGAAGACGGTATGAGCTGGGGTACATCTGAAAACACTTCCAGAGACACACAGTACCTGAGCAAGCTGTTTCTCAGGTCTTCTGAAATGAAGAGGATAAAAAGGGGGCTGCATGCCATTCTAGGGTTGAAAGCAAGCCAGGAGCAATGCTTTCAAGAGATTATGAAAAGTAACATTAACACCCCATTCCTCATGTCAGTTCTGTACCTCAGGTCTCCTACTAGGAAAGGAAGCATTAAAACGCTGCATTCAGAATATCCCTACCCCTTGGGGAAGTCTTGCTCAAGCTCTATGCAGAGAAAAAGGATTTGTGGATTTACACTGAGCTAAGCTTCAGACCCAAGTACTTGGGATGCTCAAAGCATATTCAGATCAACTTGCAGGCACTGGTCACCCTGCACTTCCCTTTGCAAGCCCAAATGTCTGGTTTTCCCCAAGTATATCACTCAAAAAAGTGCATTTTAGTAAGCAGCATTCTAGTTAGCAGCTTTCACTACTATCCACGTAACATTTTCATCTTCTTATGCATGGTTGTTTGGAATATTAGGGGTCAAAACAATTAACTAAGGAGAAAAGCTTATTGAAGATTTTAAGACAGAGCAAACAGTCAGTACCCCTAAATCAAATAACCATCAAATCCCAGCTAGCACTATCAGAAAACTTCTAAACCCTTCAAAGCAACATGGAAAGGATTCCCAGCCTAAAGGCTGCAAATGAATAAAGGTTCTAAGAAAGGCAGTAAATTTTATGAAGACACTTAGAAGTTTACAAGAACACGACTGAAAGAGGGCACATTGATGTTACGGGAACCTACGGCCACAACTAGTGGCTGCATAAGCATAGCTTTCAGGAGGGAGCTCTGAGAAAGGGGTTGTGTACAGAGCCTGAGATAGGTGCTGGGATGCAAAGCTATTCCAGTGCTGCAGGAGTGGTCCTTCCCCACACTAATTTCAAGCTGATCAGGAATCTAGTTAATTCTATAAAAAGAAGTGTTTTAGCTTTCTCCAAGGGGTATATCCCTTCCTCTCCCTCATCCCCACGATTACCTCCCAGCTCCAGATGAGTATATTCACTTCCATTCCTCTGATGACCTTGCGCACCAAGGTTTCTAGAAATAATATAGCTTTTATCAGCAGCTTTATCCCACTTTCATCCACCTCTTCTCGCCTACCTAGGGCTGAATTCCTTGCATTTATCATCTTCTGGCAGCATATCACACTCCATTTAAATTTTGATCAGTCGTCATCTGAAGTTTTGCAGTTCAATGTTGCGCATTTTGAATCAAACAGCATATTAGCAGACAAGCTGCAATATTTCACACTTAATTGCTTCAAAGTCTGGTAGAGATTCTCCCACCTCTGGTAGGTCAGCAGCATCACTAAGCCCATTGCACAGACAAGGAATCTGAGTCACTGAGGAAGGAAGCATCTCCTCCTATGCCCACATTAGAGCTGGCAACCATGAGATGCAGAACTAGATGATCCTAGGTAGTCACTTCTATCAGCACTCACAAGATTCTCTCCACGTGTTCTTTAAGCAGTGTCACTTAGATCACACAGAAGGAGATGATGGTGTTTGAATGACAATAAATAGTACTTCCTCTGCACACCAAATGAATCACTGAGGTGCCACAAGGTGCTATGGTCAGAATGGCCTCAGTCCCTCTTCAAAAGAGGGAGACAGCCACCTCAGGAGAAGCCACTTGCTGAAACAAAGAGCTGCCTGTACTGGACAGCACAAATTATCCTGCAAGAGACTGGCACTGGTGACTGGTTTTCAAAAAGGAGCAGCTTTTGATATGAAGTGCAATTAATCTTTAGGGTCCTTGTCCTAGCTTACAGAGAGGCATCTTATCAAAGAGCTGTAGACATGCCCAGCTTGTCCCCACTGACTCTCTGCAACTTAATTCCCAAAACCTAGCATTCCAAGCAAGAAACATGGCCAGTTTTGAGATGTGAGGAAGATCAGCTTCTCTCTCCTTCACTTCTTCCCCCACAACACATACCCACATGTCCTTCACACTTTCCATATCACAGAAGTTTGCTTGTTTCAGAGGTTGATAATTTCCCTCCACGGCAGGAAGCAAAGGCAAAGCAAAGTCAGGAGCCAGTGAGCACTTTGAGGAGCTTTCTATGTGCATGTTTTAGGGTAAAGGAAAAAAGGATTATCCCGCAGGGACATGATGAGTTGACACTGGATATTCAACCCTTAGAGCACAGTCATGCTCTATCAAACTCCAGGCATGCTGAATAGTATGATCTGCTGGATCCAACAAAAGCTGAAGGAAAAAGTATAATTTTTTACTACTGTTAACTCCTTTCATTCTGGTGGATTCTGTGGCAGTTTGAAAACTATAAAAAGCTTCAGTATCAACGAATGCAACTTTTTCCATCTGCCACAGGACAGAGAAGCTTCTCTGCTGCATTACGCACCAGTTCACAGCAGGGGAGAGAAGGATCCTGCACCAAGTGGAGAACAAGGGCAGAGGGGTACTCAGAGAGACAGGTGCAGTAAGTGCATTTCTGGCTAGCACAGAAAAAAATAATAATAATTGACTAAAAAGGCATCACTGCTGCTTCTATAACAAACAGAAGAGTTTTACATCCAGGCTGAAAGCAAGTCATTGAAGACCTGCCTCCGGTAACACGTACAACATCATTTTAGACAAAGGTGTGAGCTGTTGTTCAAATAATCACACAAGTAAACTTTGGTACATTGTTAGGACGGATTTCACAAAATCAGAGTTGCACGAGAATTAAAGAACAGATTCTATTTTGACAAGCCAGAATCGGGAGCTTCACTCTTACTACTTAAAAAGTCTCAAAAAACAATCTCCACTGCATCGGTGCAGCTCAGGAGTGTCTAGTTCAAAAAACCTTGATGCTAAACCCTGTAAATGCATCATCAGAAGCTGCTTCAGGTTCACTGCCACACTGGAATGAATATAACTTTCTCTGTAATCCACTTAACTAGGACATGCTTCCCCAAGGAAGAATGTTTACCTACTGGATTCCACAAGGACCTGATTTAAGCCAGCTAAACCTAATGGCAATAACTACCACTTAACAGAGACATTAATGCTGCTCAGTAGGGACTAAGTGCTTCTGCTGAGGAAACTTTGCTAAGATCTGTCTATACATAATAACTCAAGTCCTCAGCAGGCTTAGACGGGGTTAAGCATCTTTCTAACTGGGACAAACAGTTGCTCCAGGTGCAACACTCAAGTCATCCACTGTGCTGAGACTATACAACCTGCATTGAAGTACAGAAGGATTTCAGGTGGCCCACAGCCACACAGCACCTCTCAGGAACTTCTCTAATGATCTTTTATCTCATAAGATCCCATTGCATGACATCACGGGCAGCTCAGGCATTTCATCCCAACTGGAGGGAGCCCTAGCTTTTACAGTCCCTTATTTGCCTTCCCTTTTGAGACAGAAGAGATGCCGAGATGGTTTTAACAAGTCTAAATTAGAATATCAATGCCATCAGCATTGCTGGGAATCTTTTCTTCTGCACAGCTGTGAAGCTGAGCATTTACCCCAACTTCTCTTTCATGCCATTTATGTTTGGGCATCTCTCACCCAGTTGGGAGACTGCCAGAGCAAATGATACAGATGATCTAGACTGTGATAGTTTGTCCTTACCTTAAAAATCCCAACAGGATTTACCAAGTGAACATACAAGTGTAATTAACAGATCTTGAGTATACCTGAGAAAGTATGCTGAGGGCCAGAGGGGCAGGAGATGGACATATTAACAAGGCTGGACACAGCTAGCTCTAATCCAAGTAACGTTTCACTGTTTGCTTTTCTGCAGCTTCTTCCGCACTAATTCACAACCACTGTAACATCAAGACAAGCTTCCGTATGCTTCATTTACCGACAGTAATTAATTTCAGCCTCTCCCCACACACACACACGCTCATTTCATCTGACAAGCAAGTCATGAAAAAAAGTCCACTTTCACAAAGAATACGGGTCAGCTATCACAGGCTGCCTTTCTTCACAGCAGTGAAAATCTAATTGGTGCATCTGCTGGACTGTGGCTGCCTTTCTCACCCCCCTGCACTTCACCTGGCACCTTCTGCCCCAGCTCAGGTCTCTTCTTTCTCCCAGGCTTCCCCCAGAACCAGAGAAAGGTTATTAATAAAGAGGTTTTCTTCCAGATGAAAAAGAAATAACTGACTAGAGGAACACCTGGGCACTTATCTCCCTGCCCAAATAATGAATCTGTTAATGACCATGAGGAAAGACATAAATGCATTAAGAGGCTTAGAAGATCACTAACTGAGAAGCGCAGACTCTGCCCTCCTGCTCTCCCATGTTCGGTGATAGTTTAAACCACACCACCAGCAGGGCTAGGAAATGAAAAAGGAAAGAATAACAGTTAATTGATCCCACTTCAAAATGCTTTCTTTTGTTAGAAAAAAAGGATCTACTTTTCTGTGAAAAAATAGAGGTTCCTTGCTCTCCTGCCTTCTAGCAGCTGCTCCTCTAACTGTCATCATTCTATGCCTGTATTATTTATAATCTCTTCTTTAAGTCAGTACACTTTTTATGACTAACTAACTGTATTTTTTGCTTTCCTGTATGTCTCAGTATTGAAGCTGAAGAGTGATGAAACCACAATTCACAATACCGGTGATGGTGACAGAAGGTCACACAACTAAGTCAGTAGTTGAAATCCAGAGAATGATACTACAGGGCTAAATTCCCCAATTACATGGTTAAAATTCACCTTCGCAAAGAAGCCAAAGTAGAAGTCATATGTCAGGCAAATTTGACAAGAAAAAAATATAATATGGGATTTTAAAAACTTTGTTAACCCTATTTTCACTACATTCACTGTTGTTCCATTAGGATCACTTGGGTGGAAAATACAGATATGAAAAGTCCCAAGGAGATGCTGTGAATTCCTAATTCTCAGCAGATTAGTCACCTACCTAGAAAATAATACATATTTTAACTTGAAATTTTGATGGACAAGGAAGAAGCTGAGAATTGTTGATCATTTTCTGCTGCCATTCCCATTGAGTCAAGAAAGAGACATAAACATGGAGGGTCTCAGGTCCTATCTATACACGTTATCAATAGGTAAAAGCGGAGCTGAGTCTATCCACCATCACCCAACAGGTGACAGTTTGCACAGCTGCCTTTCTCTCTAGGGAGGTGGTGGTGAAAGCTTTGTTTCACTCCTTGAACATCTTTCCCAGTTTTATCTTCATCTTGCAAGTATACAGTGGTACCTCCCTCCCACAAGCCACATCTGGATTTCTTCTCACATTAAACAGCGTATCCAATTGTAACAGCAACCAGATATTTGTATCCAAACTTTCTAACTAGTCCTCCCAGGATGCCTAGAAAATAGTCCGTTCAGATGAAGAGCTCTTCCATTCACTGAACAGATAAGAAACCCAATTTTCCAGTGTAGCGCTTACTGTAGAAACTTCTAGAGCTGACCAACACAAGATAGCTGGGACACAATTTTCACATCACTCATAATAAACAAAAAAAGTGAACAATTAAAGTTAGCCATGAACCACGTGCCCAAACTAAATACCCAAAGTCACCAGTTACGTGTGGTCTGAAGTCTGTGGAAAACCTAGAAAAAAATGTCAAAAAATGCTGAAGTTCTCATTAATTACCTGCAAAGATCATCTGCTTTCTTGAGACTCTTCCCATATCATGCATCTTACCAAAGAGTCTAAATGAACACAACAATGACTATAGGATTTCACTTGTGGAAATAACATTGCAGGTGTGAAATTATTTCTCTAATTCATGTTTGACCATTCTATGAAGAAATGGAATTTGTCGTTCAACATTTTAAGATACAGTAATCTGCCTTCTTACAAGAACAGCAGCAAAGGTGTGAGAATCAGAACATAAGCAACTAATCGTCCAAAAAAACTAACACAGAAGTTACATGCGTGCAGCTGAACACAAAGCCAGCTGGGTAGCTCACCATAGTCACAAATAGATATCTGGGGAGTACCACAAGCGACAGCTGACCTATGTGCATTCAGCTGCCCTTTTTCTGCTACTGGGACACAAATGAATTCTTTTTTTCAGCTGATCAATCTTCTAGCTGCCAATTCTAAGGAAAACATACTTCTCTGTAAAACAACCACTGACCCCTCCCAAAAAACACCCATCAAGAAAAGGTTGAACCATACTAGAAGAAAATCACCATCACTTCTTACTTAAATATCAGCATTCACCTTTGGCACTGATAATTGAATTTTCTCATCAGGATACTGCCTACAGAGCCTCCTATGTTCCAGAATCAAGCCATGCTGGTAAGAGATCTTAAGTGGCTGCTTAAGTGGATTTATTCCAGGCATGCAGGATCAAAATGGCACCTTCGGGGAAGAAAGTGTTGTAAAATGGCTATTGGATAAATGAGACAATGGTCTTAACCCAACAGGCAGTGAAAGATCTCTAGAAAAATATCCTCCTTCTAGTTTCTCATACAGGAGTTCATTCTTATTTTCTTCACCTTTTCTCTGCCCTTCTATCCTATCTCAATTTTACTTCCTCTTCATCCATTCATCATTTTCTCCTCCTGTCCCTCTTCTTTCCATCCTCTCATAAAACAACTGCTCTTATTTTTCTTCTTATTTACTCTCCAGCAAATGAATGTCAGAAGCACCCACTTTCAGAGGCCACCACTCACTTTCCTCACTTCATTTTCCTTTTGGTTCAGGCTTGGCAGTTCCACCTCAGCGCCATTCCCTGGAGACTCCCACAGCAAGGAATGGCCCTGAATTTTGCCTCTCAAACTTCCCTATCATAATAGAGAGCCTACAAGGGAAATGAATAGCTGCAAGAAGGGAAGAGACGTCTAATACCTGCTGCAGTCAGCCATTTTGAAGGTCAGAGCCAAGAATCCCTCCCCCCTGCCTGCCAATTTGGAGCTGTCACTGGAACTGCAAAGGGAAAGCCTGACAGTGAGGGACTATTGCATCCTGCAAGCCTCTGTCTCCTTTAAATAGAACCTAGAGAATGAATAAGCTCAGCAAGGAGGAAAAAATAAGGTGAGCAACAGCCAGGTGCTCAACCAGTGCCATGCTGACAGTGAGAATGAGGCACAGGAAGAGCAGACCATCTACGTACTAAATTTCTCACTTAAGTGCCTCATACCCCTAAAGAAACACTGTGGTAAAAGAGAGGACTCTGTCAGCTTAGATCTTTCTCTCCCAGAGATTTAATTTCACTGTGGAGACTACCCACCATGCACTCTCATTACAGAGATGCCTGTGCATACCTGGCTGTGCCCACAGTGGCATGCATGCTCTGCCACCTTCCCTATTTCTGGCTTCACCTAGCTACAAGCCAAGCATTGCAAAACATAGAGGCTTCTCCCCATTTCAAAGAACATGAAACTGAAATATAGAGCAGCTTTGGAAAAATACACATAGAAAAGAAAGTACTTAGCCACATGATGTATTTTCTGTACAGTGGCTTATCTTCTCATTAATTCATCCTTTTTATGAACAGTAATCATCTGGAATGACAATAAACCTCACTGGCAAAGTGATTATCTCCTCTACTCACAGATTTACTTTTTAAATGCTCTTCCCTTGCAAATGGCACACGCATTTCCTCCATGTATATACAATACCTACTGCTGTCAGGTATTTCCCTACTTGCTCAAGCAGTTTCTTCTGTCAGTTTGTTGTGTCCTATCTTGACTTCACTGAGAAGTGTTGCTGCTTGATCTATCTGGGAAAAAAAACAATATCAGCTTCAAGTATATCTTAAGATGAGGGCCAAAAGCACTGTGCAAAAACATAATCAGCACGTCCAGAAGCTGTGCCCAAAGTGACCCAGTCACAGCTTCTAATCAGTAAGTGAACCAGCACTGGGATATCAGAGGTCAGTCTCAGTTGTACCCTTATCTGTACCATCCATGCTATCTCTGACATAACGTAAGAGCATGTACTCCCAATGAAACTCTGATTTATCGCTTTGTCAGCTTTGAAAGAATATTTTCGAGCACACACTTTATGAGCTCCTCTGTGATCCAAACCTTTCTCACAGAAAGCAGAGCAAGTCCAGAGTTATATTGACACAGAAAACTAGCACTAATTTCTAGCATATTTCTGACATGAAGACACTCAAACCATTTTCCTGACTCATTATTGCCTATCCAGATGATGATCTAAAAGGTGATGCTCCCTAGAATTAAGACCTGAAAAGATCTCAACAGCAAATCACATAATGGCTAGGCACATACCTAGTACCAGTTTGAATTAGCTGAGCAGCAATACTGGTAAAATTTGCCCCTCAAAAATGCAGGGCTACCTTATCCTAAGGAATTTGAAACAAAAGAGAGATGAGTATGTAAGAAAAAGCAAGAGAAAGAAAGGAATAGGGGGCAGCCCAAGCTTGCAGTTATCATGGATAAAGGACAGTCTCAAACAAGGAGCAATTCAACCGTGTCGAACACCTTTTCTCCTAATCAGACAAGAACACGCTCATCGGCTGGGGAGAAGGCATGCAGCCAGCAGCAGCTCAGAGACAGTACAAGGTTAAAATACCAAAGCAGTCAAGACTGCTGCAGGTCTGGGGGCATCTTTGGCAAAGTCTTTCACATATTATTGAAAAGTGGCCTTCACAAAGCAACAGAGCCTCTCTTCATAATTTTGAAACGAGTTCCCTTCACGCTCATCACAAACTTGTCAAAAACTGAACTCAGTAATGAAAGTCTTGAATAGTCTCCCTGTGTCCTTTCACATTGATTGGGTAAAATTCCAATGTTAGTGAACTCAAAGTTTTATTATTAAGGTCACTGGAACTACGATTTTATACCTAGCATCTTTAGAAGGTTCTGTTCTATGTCCTGTTATTGCCTTCCTAAACTCTCTGCAAATTATTTCATCTTCTGTTGTTACCTAGTCTATAAATGACATAAAGTGTATTTCCTTCTCTCTTTACTCTTGCACAGCACTGACAAGCATCAGCAGAGCTCTGTGGGCACTGCAGACTAGAGCAGAAAGGAAATGCTTAGGGTAGCGTTGCACTGGCAGAAATGCACATCCCATTGAACTCAAAACATCAGAAGGAGTTACAAATCAAGACTGACATATGTTGACAGAGATGCAAATAATTGGGCTTGCAGACTCTGTACCTGGCCCATGGCAGATGCTAAATGAATTTTCATGAAGAATTCACCAACTTGTACTGGAAACTAAAAACTACAGAATGCAGGAAGCATTATTTATCAGACATTTAAGTCCAAAAGTGGGATCAGTGGACTCTAGCCTGTTGGACTAGCCTCCAGTCAAAGAAGAACAAGGGAATGTCCTTTCCTCCAGAGAGCTGAGACTCTCAGTAATGTTTTTGGGGGCATCTGGTCTACTTGTGAATACAGAAACAAAAGGACTGATTAATCTCACTGCAACCCACAAAGAGCAGTAACAGGAACCAGCCTAAGGCTTCTTAGCACTACAAAGAAAATGGAAGTTTGAAGGAGTTAAGCAGTTTCTATCCCCAGAAGGTGAAGTGCAGAAGAGAATGGATGAAGACACAGGAATGAGCCCTGCCAAAACTGACCTGATGCTCTCACAGCTGCTAGAATCACTGAAGCAAGGCTGAGGAGCATGTGAATGCTGGCAAGCATACACTGCTGCAGTGGTAGTTCTTCCTCTCCTCATGAACTTCCAATTCACCCCAGTAGTGTCCAGTTTGGCTTCCTGAGCTGTGCATCCAATGCCTCAGGGCTCACGATGGCCAAGCACTCAGTTCTACCATGTGCCCACAAACACAAGCTGCTCTGCACACAGGCATGGATTTTGCACTCACATAACACCATAATCAAGTACAAGCCAATTACACAATGTGACAGCAAAAGTGAGAGTCCAGAAAAAGGCAGTATAAAGAATGAATTAGCCAAAGGGAATGATTTATAGGAATATTAATCATGAGGTGTTTTTATTGTTTCTTATTTTAATTTATCTTCAAAACAGGATTACAAACCAATAGCAGTTGTTTGTTGCTTTTTTTTTTTTTTTCCCAGGGTACAACTCTGACTTTCCTGTTTGAAATTACAGACCCAGGTTTTCAGAACTGCCCAAGGAAAATTATTACAGCTCTGTGAGCAAAAGTCAGCTGAATAGCTTAGAAGTGATTTGTGATGGCAATTACTATGACTATTAGGAGGAACTGCTTGTCCATTCTGATCACGAAAATCTGAATATTGACTTAAAAATATCCACTGATCTCATTCCAAGACAACATTCCCACCCAATTATTTAGTTTCAAAAGTACTGCCTTTATTAGAAGTACTGAAAGAAATAAAAGAGTGGAATATATAATTTTGTGTCATAAATTCAGCCTTGTTTAAATCTACCTGTCCTTACTGTGTTGAGCAATATGCAGTTTTTCCAGTTTTTGTTTCCTAGGGTTTCCATCCAGTTTACAGCAATTTTAAATAACAAAAATAGGTGAAAAAAGAAAAAAAAGAAAAAAAAGAAAAAAGAAAAAGGAATAACAAAAGAGAAAAAGGAGAGAAAACAGGTTTAACTTTTTAAACTTGAAGACAAATGATTATCCTTCACCCTCTGAATTTCAAGGTAGACTTTTTTTTTTTCTTTCTAATAGGACGTTCCTGCAGAAATTGATCAAGGTTGGAAAGGGAGCTTTTTGGCTTCCCACAGTCATTATTGGTTTGAAGCAGCAGCAAAGATGATAGCACATATCAAACGGTGCCTTATACTTTCTGGGCAACATTTTCATGTGTGTGTTGTGTGAAATGTGCTCCACTGATTTACACAGTGAAGCCTTCAGTTCACAGGTTTGATTATCAATAGCAGTTGATCCTGTATTGCCATTCACCAAACATCAGATAAAAGAGCTGGGCTATTGTTTATCAAAGATCCCACAGAGATATGAACACTGCACAGTTGCTTAAAATCAAGCCATTCAACTGTGTCTAGTGCGTTTTCTCTTTCACAGTCAGCATTCCATGTGACATTAAATGGATCTACGAAACAAGGGCCTGCTCAGTTTGCTCCTCACACCTCACCAAGGTGAGAAGTAAAACCAGGGACATGGAAGGGGTTGCGAAGGTGCACATATGATTCCTGAGGAAAGGGGTCCTCAATGATCTCCCTGCTTCCTCCTCACATCACATTAAATTGATTCAGGAAGCAGTTCATCTGGAAAAAATACCTAGTGACAATGTGTTTCAAAAAACAGTTGCCGGCAGATCTCCCATCTCCAGCGGTATGCAAGTGTTTCAAAACATAAAAAGCAGGGAAACTGAAATTGAAAATTGATCTCACTGCAGCCACGCAGACTGGAAGACTGATTTCCTAGCTGCAATTTTAAATAACTCTTGTTTTCTCTCCCCACCCACCCCCAGTATACATTCACATTTCACCCCCCTTATTCTCGGTCTTTTGTCAAACAGGAACAAAGACTTCCACAATCTCTCTCTTTCTCCAGCCTTCTCATCAATATTCTATTACCAAACAGGGCTTTAGCACCTTCTTTTTTCTTTAAATCAATAAGAAGCAAAGCAATGAAATGGAAAAATTAAAAACTCTGGCAGATAAAGGAAATGGCCTTTAAAATAAGCTAATCACTGCTAAACACCAACAGCTCGCTTGTGTGTCACAAAAATCTCCTGCTACAACATATTTCATCCCACACGATCACAAAGGTAAGCCAACCAAGGCAGGAAAAAACCTCCAAAAATAAAAGCTTTAAATGTTCTTCAATAATGGTTGTCACCTGGACACAGCAAACTGGAAGATCAAGAGTTGTAAGCACTTGGCTCCTGGGTCAAGGTGGAACTGGAGAAGACCCACAGATTGTCATAGAATTGTTTGGGTTGGAAGCTTCCTGATTTTAGTCTGTGTCTGTCTGATACCCCTCAAGCGTGTGAACACCACCACTGCCAGGTCACTGAAGTTCAGGCAGCCTCCAATCCTGATATCACCAGTCAGTTCACTTACTTGGTGAGCAACGTGTCCAGCACTGCATTCCCCTTTTTTCACTTTCTTATTCTGTCACTCTTTCCTTGCAAAACAGTGAGATTAAAAGGGAAGAAACACATGCTTTTATTTTTACTATCATATTACTCCATAAACAAGTACAATTCCCCAGGGCAGAAGCCAAAGAGAGACAGGTGAAGTGATTCAGGTGTCTCTGATTTAAGACTGAAGATAAGGAACACCATTACAGCATTGTTGTTAGCAGTCATATCTCTGTTCTGTTATTGCTAATGTTTCTTCGCAATCGAAGTTCTTTGAGGAAGCACAGCTGGATGGACATACTGTAAGGCAGTGGAATGAAAGTGCTGACTATGGTAAGACTTTGAATGAAATGAAAGTGCTGACTATTGGCTATGTATTTTCTAGTTCTAAATCGTACTCCTGAAGAAAGTAGAGTTAATTCATATATAGATACAGAAAGACCAATAGGAAACTATTCTGTTTGGACTCAATTCAGTTTCTCTTCCTGGAAGAGAATACGTTGCTCCTTTTCTGCCAGCTAACAACCTCATTACAGCTCATACATCACTCACCTACCCAAGCACCAATGATAGCCTTGTGCTGTCCCAGAGCCTTGCTGTACTGGAGAGTACTGGGCTGCCTGGTTACTATTAGAGGGGAGGTAAAGAAATTCCTTCATCTCCTAGGCCCTGTTTGTTACCCCATTTCCCATGTAGCAGAGTACAAAGCAGCTCACAGGGGACTTCCTGTGTTCCCTTTCAATGTTCACCTGCCACTCTGTTATACAACAAAGTTTCTGGAGTTTTACGTTATTTATTACACTTGGAAATAACTGCACATGGCCTGGCAGTGACTGACAAGTTGAACAGTGAAATTTCCTGCTCCAGACCACCATAGGAGAAAAGCAGCAGCAATAGAATTAAGGGAATATAGTGTGAAAGTCAGTTCATCTTCAGATGGAGGGCTATGAGACAGAGCCGTTCAAACAAAGTAATACAAACGAATCATCATTCCATCATCATTCCCAATCATCATTTGACAAAAACAACTTACGAATTTTCTTAAGATAAGACTCTTTTTTTCTTCACTCAAGTTTAACAGAGTAAAAGATTTTCAGGGAACAAAACAGGGAGTGAGAAGGTGCTGCCACCACCACCAGAAAGTGCTACGCTGGTACAGGAGATAGGCTCTGCATTTCTCTTTAAGCAGGAAGGCCAAGTCCTCAAGCACTTAAAGCAAAGAAAAGCTTCTTCCTCTGTACTGCTGCAGCTCACAGTGTGTTCTTTCCACTTGGTGGTGGCATGGCCTTTCACGTATGAAAGGACAATTCCTGCATAAATAACTTGTAAAATATTTTGGAACTGTGTGTGCCACAGAGGAAAAATTATTACAGTCTTGAATTGTAGCTTTAAAATATGCAGTGAATTTGATCTGTTTACCTGGGACGAGGAGATAAGAAGGGACAGAACTCTGAGGAAACGTGCACTTATTTCACCCAGCGTTTCTAAGTCAAATCACCAAAACCAGAATAATGATGAGTTTACAACCTTATCCCATTCCCATAATGAAGAAATATCTTTTTTTTTTTCCAACCTCTCATGTTCTCTTTTCAACTTCCCTACTGCCAGAGATGCAAGTCCGCTGCTTGCCCTCCCACCACTGCCTTTTCTGCTGCATTCATGCTCCCCTTTGCATTCCCACAGAGCCAGCACAAGCCAAGCAGTGGGAGAACATTACATGAGTGGGAAAAAAAGTCAAGAAATGTTTACAGCATATTGCTGTTTCTGATCAAGTGGAAGTTGCCAAGTGATGAGGTGTTACCTAAACTTTTCCTGCTGAGCAAGCATTCAGCAAATCAGTCAGATGAATGGAAGTTCCAAAGGTCCGCAATCCGAGTGCACCAGAATGAAAGGCACAGAACTAGGCATGCATCTCTCTGAGATCCAAAACTTATGGAAGCGTGCAAGAAAAAAAAAGGGCCAGTAACCTGGGTAACCACTCTCTGGTTAATCTGAGATGAGGAGGGGAAAAATGCTTCTCAAGATTAATAGCTAAAGTACTCAGGGATTAAGGATTAAGAGGAGAATCCTGTTTGGTAGGATTAAGAGGGCTGGGTTCACATGAAAACCTCAACCAGTGAATTGCCTCCAGCAAAATAGTGGGTTTTATTATGATAATTATTATTTTATTCTTTTCCAATAAATGAAAAACATCAGCAGGAGGGCAGCAAAATCCATCAAAGGTTTAGAAAATAAAATCTCTGAGGAAAGGTTAAAGGAACACACAGTCAAGATAAAAATCAGATATTAAAAACAAAAATCAGCCCATGTTATTAGTAATGTGGCAGATTATAAAGAATGAGAGATTTTAAAAAAATATAATCAACTTCACTTTCCAAATTTCATGCTGTGTTTTCTATTTCTTTGCCCCTAGTTCAGCTGGAAGCAGGTGAGCTGAAAACATGCTAAAACTCATCCATTTTGCACACAAGAAACATACAGTTTGAACACCTAATGGCTGACATCTCCCAGAGTGCTAACAGCCTCATTCCGACAGTCACTGTTGTTTGCTTGTCATTGACACACAATTGGGGCACCTACCTAAAGGGCAGAGAAGGAAACAGCAACAAAGACATGGAGACCGTGGTGTATCAGATTGGGCTAATAAAGAGAGAACAAACGTCAGTTCAACGTGAATCAAAGTGTCCATTGAAAATGTTGGTAAAGTAGCTTCCAATTCTAGAACAAGGAAAATCTGAGTCTACTACAGTAATGTAGGAGGCCTTACCTCACTTGTCTACATCCTTGTATCAATAAGAACATACAGTCAAAGATTATTTTTTGTAGAAAAAAATACAGAGGGATTTTAGATGAGCTACACAAATCAATTACTCCTGTATGTTCAGACAAAAAGAACAAAAATATATAGGCAGGAGTTCCAAAGGGGGGTGGGGACACTGGGAGAGAAAAAAAGGTCAATAAAGAGATTGTCAAAGTTATAAAACTCTGGATGTGAGCAAGGTGTTGGGAGATGCTGTGGCCATGTCAGTGCAGGAACCACAGCAGGTTTGTGCTGCACCTGCTGGGCTAAGTAATCTGTGTACTGTGAGGACTGCTACTGCTCAGCCACTACAAATGCTCTCCCACCAATCTGAGGGTTGGGCCTGTCACCCAACATAACAGCTAGCACAGGAGGTCAGCACAGAGAAGCAGAGTCACAACGCCAAACTGCAAGCAAACACTATGCTATTTAGTGACACACTACTGGAAAGCACTCCTCCCTTGCAGCGTAAGTCCAACCTTTGCTTTGTGTGATGGCAGATGGCATCAAGCCTAGATCTTCTAGGCACAACTTACAAGGCTCTCCCAAGAGAGAAAAAGCTCAGGAGGCCAAGACCATGAAATTAGCTTCCCATCATTTGTTTCTCTGAAAGAACCCTGGTCCTCTGGGGCTCCTGAGGCTGGTACAGCAGCAGCAGGTGGAGATTAAACTGATTCATGGGGGAAAGCAAAGTGAAAGCACAGTGCAGGTGGACTACATTTGTACACACAGCCAGAACTTCATTAACATCCTGGAAACACCGCTGCCTCTTCTGCTTTGCCTGCAGCTGTGTCTCTCCTTTCCCCTGCTATTCTTGGAAACTAGATGACTCACTCACCTTTCCAATGAAGTCTAGTTGGCTCTGGGCCCTGACCCTTTTCTGTACTGCAATGGCTGGGAGCTGGAATTTGCTTGAACCATTTTTTCTCTGCACTAAAGTAAGCCAGCAGTGCCTGCAAAGGCTGATGACAACACTTCTTGCCTGACACCAGCAGCATTTCTGTGTGAGCAAGGAATGCTAACACTAAGATTCAGAAGGGCTGCATATCAGATTCACAATCACAGAATCACAGAATTGTAGGGGTTGGAAGGGACCTCTAGAGATCACCTAGTTCAACACCCCTGTCAAAGCTGGCTAACCTGCTTTGCTAAGCAAGCAGGCTAACCTGCTTTGCACTCTACCTGCTTGTTTCCTGCTGAACAAGGAACATGCAAGGTTAACAAGATCTCAGAGGGAGCAAAGTGAAGATGAACCAGTATTGCAACAAAGCAGAAAGAAAAAGGCAATTCTTGATGGATACATTAAAAAAACAAGGTATACAGAAACCACTCTTTACATTGACCAACAACTCCCACCTGAAGTACCCTAATATTCTGGACACCACAACTTGAGCAGAGAGAAGGAAAAATATCAGGAAAGATCAGGAAATCGCAAGAATAAAGAATCAAGAAATATTACAGGAAATTGGCTAACCTAGAAAAAAAAAAGTAAAAAAAAAAAGAGGAATTGAGAGGTGACAGATATACATGTTTATAGGGAAAAGAAACGCTCAGTCAGAAAAGGAATGTTCCATGGCTGAAGGGCTCAACAAGCAGATGAGTGACTCTACAACTCATGATAGTCCCAAATAACTCATGATAGTTTCCTTTTGCTTGCTTTCAGGCTTATTTCTATCCCAATCCTACATGCACGATCTCCCTGCTGCCTCACACTGCCATGAAATCAGGCTTCCCTTAACATATGCCCCACTTCTCCCACAGAACAAGTCAATCTCTACCAGTCCCCTCCTCCTTCCTTCACAAATACTTGTTCCATTCTTTCTTTACAATACTAATCTCTAATAAAAATTACAGTAGAATCTTTCCATTACGAGTTTTTCCTATCAAATATCATTTTTAAAATCAAAAATTGACTCTGCCCCCCTTCAGCCACCACACCAGCAGAACACATGACTGCTTTCTGATCCAGGCTGAATATTGGAGACCAATGGATTCAAAGACTAAGACACATGAGCCACTGGCACTTAGTCTTCAATAGGGAATATGAGGTCTAACATAAAGATATTATAGCTATAAATATAGCATTCCACAACAGAGGGGACATTTCAGAGCTCAGGAAGATTAAATTGAAAAATTGCAGTGGTGTAAATGGTATTTACACTATTATTAACACAAGCAGGTTCCTATGATGCCATCACTAGCATGAAGGTGTGCTATAAAAACACAAATTTTACTGTGAATAGGGATGCCTATCCACCATAATCACAGACTTTGGCGAAAGCAGGAAGGCTAAGAAAATGAGAATCTATTCCTGACAAAAAATAAACAAAGCATGAAAAAAATATACCAAAAAAAAATCTTCCTTCAATTGAAGTAATTGAAAGAGAAAAAGCAGTAGACAGCAGAGCTCAATGAGTTTGGCTGAGACTAAAGTTATTTACAGCAAGGTCTGGCCTCTCACTGCCACCATGTAATTCCAGGCAATTGCACTTTCAAATAGATCTTTTTGGAAAAAATCAACAGTGACTTTGCTTTCAATCTAGTGGAAAATGAAGTCCTGCGAATGTGTTACATAATCCCACAACAGAAGGAGCACTGCACACACAGAAGCGTGCTGGTGGGTTGATGGCCTTGGGCTCAGCGATGAACTCCGCAGGGCTCTGTCCACATCTCCCAGGCTCTCTCATCAAGAGCTAGCACACTGGGTCTCACATAATTCAAAAACATACCATCGATGCATCAGATTGTGCAGCAATGAAAGTCTTCCACAGGCTGCTTCCAAAGTCCTACTACCTGCACTAGTTCTGCCTACTGAGGTCTAAGTAGAAGTGCCATCACCAAGACTCAGACCTATGGCCTCCTGAGCAAGACCCTTGGACATTGACTCAATGAGCAATGGTATGAGAGATACCTACCTGCCACCGAAGGATCGTTCCAAAATTTACTACTGACTGCGTCCCACAGACACCTTCAAGTCAAAACCAGTGTATGCCCATATGCCTGCTGGACTGCTTCCTGAGCCTGCAGTAATCAGCACCACTCCGATCAAACTCAGACTTCTTGAGAAGTTCTGTTCAGCTGATGTTTTGTTAAGCAACAGCTTTTGGATGCTAATTTCATTGACAGCGTATAGAACTGTAGGAAATTGTCCCTGAAACAATTAATCAAAATACTTAACTTTAGAATAGCTTTAGGAGGGTAACTATCTAAAGCAAAACTGCTGTTAAATGGTTACATCTGATTTCATGGAAAGAGGGCTGGAGGTTGTATTACCATCAGATGCCAACATAATGAAGACTACAGAGGCCGAGCTGCCAAACTCCAAATACTCCCCACCTCAAGCTGCTCTTGAGCTTCACCTTCTCCCCAAAACACACAGCGCCAGCCCCAGAATCCATTTCAGGCAAAGTCCAAGGAGCAATCCAAGTTAACACAGCTTCCTCAGGGCCAACCAGAGCTATTGAAAGTAAAAGGTAAAGCTGGACATTGAAACCTTTCCAACTAGATCTGATACCATAGCATTTCAAACACAGCAAAAGGAAAAGATTCACTGCCAATGCATATTCAATCGGGAAGAAGTGTTAATTAGCATTTTCTCTGGTTCAAGAAGCTGAAAAAATGACAAGCTAAACTAAATCTAAATAAAAGTTAGAACTGAGAGAGATATAATCATTTCTGTCATTTTAGGAATGTTTGATCACAGGTTTTGAAGCTTTCACCTGCATCAGTTCAGGCTCCACAAAACACACCCATACCATACATGTCCAAACATCCCAGGCCACAGAACCTTTCAGCAAACACTGTAGCCAAAGCACCGCAGCCAGCAACTGTGATATGCAAGAACAGAAGAGACCGAGCACATCACCACTACCATAGCCATCTTTAGGTAGAGAAGATGTAAAAAGGAGCCTCTTACAGCTTCACAAAACAAACCATGCCCATTTGCACAGTGGAAGGCCATCAACAAACAAAGCTTGACAATCTGACTGGAAGAAACTAATTTTTCTCACCCCAAATCTGATAACTGTTTTAATCCTGATACTGTGAGGGACACGTGACCAGGCGTCGGATATAACACAATGACAAGAGGAGCCCAATGCCCCAAGCACAGCCTGAAGACTATCTCTACCTGAATCTAATCTGCAGTGCTCCAGAGAAAGATGAAAAAATTAACAGTCAGAAGCCTACCTACACAAAGCTGGGAAATGTTCCCTGCCCTACACAATTGGACCACTAATAAAGCTCCTAAATACAGGCTCAAGCACAGATCTATTAACAGAAAGCATTAAAAAACCTTTCTTCTCCAGTACTGACAAAGGAAACTGCAAAGCTTCTGCAAGCAGTGACAACATCCATACTCTGTCTTTTTTGCTGAGAGAGTAGAAAACAAAATAATTCAATGCAAGGAAGTAAATGCAAAAGGAGTTTCAAGAGACAGCGAATACAGAAGCCTCTACTAAAGAAGTAGAAATTAAAAATAAAATCAACCATACCAGCAACTCCACAATCAATTTAGACTTTCCCACCATTTCAGTGCCACATAACACGGTCACTTGAGACTTCACAGAAACAGCACAGAGGAGAATTCAGGATCTTCTCCAAAAGTGTGTGCCTACTCTGCCACCCACAAGTCCGGGGATGCACTGCTATTTTTATCTTTTTTTCTTTTACTTATGTATCCACTTCTAAGCTCTGTAAAGCATAAGACTTGATACACATTACCTAGTCTTTCCTAACAGCATCCACTAGAGGACTTCTCTATCCAGGAGCAGTTAAATACGCTATTAATCAGATTACAAAGAAATTGTGGTTTCAAAAGAGTCCTTTTTCTCCCACCCTGAGCTTCCTACAGGTAGAAATGACACCCAAACCAATAGCAGTATACCCTATACATGCATTTTATCCTCCCTGAACACAAACAGCTTCAGTTCATTAATTGGCATGCAGCCTGCATTTTGTGTGATTTACCAAAAACACCAACAGGCTAACAGTGGGAAGCTGACACTATCAAACAAATGAGATCAGAGCCCTTTCATGAGCAACAGCAGGGAAGCAAGCCAGGCTCCCTGCAGACAGCCATAACTCTCCACAGCCTTTGTCTGTGCAGGTCCCTGGCCCGCTACCCCTGCTCTCCCTGGCTGATCTGCCACGCTGCATCCCAAGACCCTGCCACAGCCCCAGGCCTCAGCGGTGCAGGCCTCCCTCAGGGAGCAGCTTGCAGCCTTATCTCCAGAGCCATGTAATGTCCCAGGTTTGTGCACAAGGAGATAACATCCTCCTGCAGCTAAAAGCCGCCCCTTTGAATCTTATAGTGGAATACCCTCAAAATTATTCTCAGAGAATGAATTTTAAGAGGAATGGATTTAAAATACAATTGGTGGCCATGGATTGAAGCATTACAACACGGGGCATGCAGGGAAGCACTACCCTATGCTGCTGCCTTGCTGCCTCCCAAATAAAGACACAGGGACTCTTCACACAATAACACGGTTCTCAGCATACCTCACATAGCTATTTCTAGAAGTAAAAGGTGCAGCTAAGTAATAATCTGATGCAATCTGTCCTTGTGGACAGAGGACCATGCTTCTGTCCCAGATAGCGATTAATCTGTGAGATTTACAGCACTAACAGTATCCACATTATGGGTTTGTACAACAAGTTATGTGAGCCTTCAATAATGTCAACTATAACCAAGCAAGGGTACCAATGAACAGAATACTATTTTTAGGATTTTCAGATAAATGGATTTAAAGAGTTATAAAAGGCTAGAAATCATATAATGAGCGCTATCCCTGTCTCTCTTGCTCCCCCTTCTCTAAATGAATGTCCAGAGATACTGCCTGAATACGTTTGCTTTTATTCAGGGTCCAGATCCAAGCCCCAGATAATCACCATACTTAGTGTTTATACTGAAAGCTTTAAACCATAATGGCCTGAATCATTACTTCAGTGATGCTGGTGCAACTTTAATGCTTTTAGCAGTTATGCCAGTGGAAAACCAGAGTGACATGACAGCAGAATCGAACAGCCTCAGTGTCTTACACAACTGTGATCTCTGTTCTAGGGACAGGGATACAGAATCAGAAAAATGCAGAGAAATGCTACCACTGCTACTAGCTGACCTGCCTGGAAAGCAGATTCGTATAACCTCAGCACCAGCATTTATTTTACGTACTGATGATTCATACTCAAGAATAACTCCTGGAACAATCAGAAATCTCTCCAAGGTTCAGTCTGCACTAACAGCACTGCTGAGACAACCACAGTATCATCTCACCCTGCTACTTTCATCACTGTAACATACCTGGACATATACTATGTGCTTTGGCACTCAACTTGCAAACAAACAAGGTCCAGATTCTCCATAAACTACAATTATAGCAATATCTGAGCAGCATTTCTACTCAGGCTGTTGATTTGCTTGTTTCTGGCTGGGCACACTCGTATGGGCTTTGCACTTGGCTTTGTTAAACCTCATCAGAATCTCATGTACCCACTTCCTGAGCATGTCCAGGTCCCTCCAAATGGTGCCTCTTCCATGGATGTACGAATGGATGTATAATACCTCTACACCCTTCAAAGAAAAGAAGTAACTGCTGTTGTGGATGAGATCGTATTTTTAATACAATTATTACTCCCTAAGGAAAGCAACTGCTTTTGAATAATCTCCCAACATGTTATTTTTTTGGGGGGTTAAATATTTTCAATGAATTATTTTTTTTAATGAATTATTTTTAAAAAATCAGAATCCATGTACCTACACTTGCAAAAACATATGCCAGGATTACAGGGTACATCCACTCTCTATGTCTCTCAGTGCTTTAAGCTTTAAGTTACCCACCAATAAAACAAAGCTATTTTAGCTCACGCTCATAAAAAGCCTCGGAGACAACAAACTGAAAGTACTCTACACTCATGGAAGAAAAAAGTTAATTTTAATGAATCCATTGAGCTTTTATAAAACCCTAACTCTAGTATTATAACCACATTTCAGTTTAAATAGTAAAGTTACAATAGATATTTCTGCAACGTGTCACTTGTACACATCCTTTCCTCTTTCATTTTATGTACAAAGCTACAGAAAATAAATCTTAATATATGTAAGTAATCACACATTCCTCAATATGGGTTGCAAGATTTGTTGACTACTTTGTATAGGTACATACATGATGAGATGAGCACAAGACATTTGTTCACTAATACATCCGTGATTTGCAGTTTTCTGTTCCCAGTATTCTCTCAGAAAGCTTAGCACCCTACACTGCATTACACCTTGAAACACATTTGTTAAGTACAGCATCTTGCTTTCATGTCTCCCACATCACATGCAGAAGTGAAATGATTTGCCCACAGCTGAGGGCCTTGGAAAACCATCTGTGTCAGTGTCTACTGCGGAGCTCATGAACGTTTCTCTCTAGGATGCTTCGTTAGCATTTCTACTATGTGCATCAGCAGGCAGATAAACTGAATGCTTGAGATTTTACTCCCTTTCATTTTTTCATAAGGAACGACTCAGCTAGACCACAGGTTTGAAAACAAGAATTCCCATTAAGGTCACTGAGGATTTCACCTACAATACTGAAAAATCATGAGCTGTTTATCATTACATTTTGTGCACCAAATAGGCACCACGTAAAGTAGCTAGGAATATAGATGGTTTAGATTAGCACAAGTTAGCTTAATTGTTCACTTCACCCTTCCTCATGACTTCACAGTTGCCTGTATACAGCCTCTGTATGAGATCAGTCCAATGGGAATTCCAAGACAGCTCCCTGCACACTGGGCATGGCATCCCTACCCAGGCAAGCAATCATGAGGTGGTTCCTCCACCATGAAACTCCAGCAGCATCATCAATTGCAAGTAAAGGAGTCACAGAATCACTTGCTTTCTTCCTTTTAAAAACTAGCCTACAAACATGCCATTTTGGGAGTCACCACTGATGTGCTAGACCAAATATCTGAAGAACCAGAGAGGACACAGTGCCTTCAAATACTGACATCTTCACAGGGCTGTGGATCAATCACTCTCCTCTTAAATTTCAGCTATTGATGTTAATAGCTCAGTGGTTTCAAGTCATTAACAAATCTCTCCTCAGAAACAATTAGTCAGTGGGAACCTCTGAAGACCATCAGATCTTTCTACTACAATCAGATTTACAGGCAGCAAATACCAAAACAAGCTTTCCTTGTTGAATAGATTTAGAATATTTCTCTCTCATCTAATGCATAGACTTGCATGAAAGACAAAATAAAACTTAGAACAGAATAGGAAAACGGACTGTCTCACCCAATTCCCTTCAAACAAAAGCAGTGCTGGAAACACTGGCTAAAGCTACAGATGTTAACATTGTTCTTGGGTGGTTAGCCTCCAGAGCTCATGTTACTGCAGAAAGAACTGAAAAAAAAAAAAACCTAGATGCACTCTCCTCTGAATTAGTTATAAGACAATATGTCTACACAGAAACACCTTGCTAAAATAAACTGAATCATTCATTTAGTACTGGTCAGTTCTCTGACCTTAAACCCTACTGACTGGGGTGTGATACCAGAGGTTGCACTTGAGAGGATATCCCAGGACAGATGAAAATTGAGGGCTTCCCCAAAGTGTTTTTTTAAACATCTTATGAACAAATAAGTTTTTTCATCTGTCCTGCCCACTTTCCAACACCAGTAATTATTTCCTTTGAAGTTTCAGTCAGATGGGGAATTTTTCCATCACTTCTGTCCTTAACTAAGTTGAACTCCAGTGTGTTAAGTGACAAAACATCAGCTGCAAGCTGAATAAATCCTCCTGTCTACACAATTCTGAAAGCACTTCAGGATCCTTCAAGATGAATAATGTTTAAGAACAACTGTGGTGTGCCCATTAAGGCTTGGTTGCAATGAGTACTGCAATCTTTTAATTTATTCAGTAATGAATTGATTTCTTCCCTTGAGCCGATTTTTTCCCAGGGCCAGGGTCCATCTCCGATTTCCTTTCTTGATGTAGCAGTAAAAGATTAAATTGCTCTCAAAGCTCAGCTCCCAGGCACAAGTTCTCTGAGGGTTGGACTTCAACTTGTTATCATTTCATTCAATTGTATGACTTAAAAAAAAAGAAAAGAAGAGGAAAAAAAAACTTGCTTAACTGTGGCAGACTCAGACTCTCGAGACTGTACTTCCCCAGCTAAGATCCATGAGCAAACTTCTCATTTATTTTAATATCTCAGAACTCCGATGGTGAGCAGCGGTTAACCTAGTAGCTATGGCACAGTGATAATTTGTTGACCAACATACTGCAAAAGGAGGTGAGATTATCAGCCCCTATTCTTTTAACACATGAAAGAATTTTAAAGCATAGAAGAGACCTGATACAGAAGACAAAGTATTTTTTCCTCCTCCTCTCCATCTCATCTTTGTTTGTTGTGTAATTCAGCAACAACATACAACATAGTCACTTCAAATATGTTCTAGGAGTGACTTAACAGAGCTGCAGAGTACCTCCCCTTGAATATGTACATAACAAATTATGGTTGAAGGGGGAACAAGAGGGACTAAGTTAGCCCCTCTGAGAGCCCCAGCCATTGTGTTTTGCCTAGCTGAGTTACTGATGCCTCAGAAGAATGGGAGTACAGATGCCTTATTCCTCAACATATTGCATACATTTCTCTAGTCAGCTACCACAAATAGAAAAAAAACAACCATTCAAACCACAGTTCCTTCTCACCAGTCCTGCCTTCTCGAATGATACTCTCCCATAGGCACAGACTTGATTAGGCAGCTAGCTCAGCTTCATGAAAAATCCTCTGGCTCCACATGTGCACAGATGCCAGAGGAATACACAGTTGCTTATTCCTTACCTGGACTTCTCCTGGTGGGATATTACTGGTTATAGCCACTGAATGTATGGAATACAGTAGAGTCCTAAATTAGCTCTGAAATGGGTGAGATCTATGCATGGCACAGCAAGAAATCTTGTAGAAATAAGCTGAGACAGCATTGCTTGTCTTACACGTGAGCTACACGTTTTGCCACTCCAGAGGAGTCAGCCAGCTGTGTTTAGCATTGCATGGATGAGGTTTACATTTTCTCCAAATCCAAAACTATCTTCGTGCTTCTGTCTCTGCCTGACTTTCGTTCTTTAGCATGACATATACCTTCAAGAACAAGTGACTTCTTTCACTAAATCAGTTTATACTCTGCAGATCAGCTATCTTACCTGAGCACAACAGTCAACACTAGCTCACAGAATAAGAATACTATGGGATGTTTAGCAGAGCTCTTCAAACAACATTTATACCCACGCAAATAAACTGAGAAAACTTATTAGAACACTCATCACGCTCACATTTGGCCTACTCCCTCAGACATTACCAGTTAACTAGTTTAAGCACTGGATGAGTTAAGCAACAGCATTCTCTTTGGTGAGTGAATCTCTGCAAGCACAAGAGGACTCATGGCTTGCAAAGGTGCAAGGCTGTTTGGGTTTTTTTTCTTCTTTTTAATATTTAAACAAGTACTGCTGTACACAGTTCAATATTATTCCATCTCCTTACATTCTTCCAAGCCTTCAGAAATTTCACTGAAATGTCTCTTTTGCAGTATTTGTGATTTCTTTAAAGGTCTCCCAACAAGTATTCCCCTTCTTTGCTCACAGCATCCGTCAGCTCCACAGGCTGCGGTGATCCAGTCAAAGGAAACAGGTTCCTGGAGAGCAAAGCAGTACATACCCTTTATCCCCTCCTCAAAGGAGATGGCTCACTTGTAAAAATCTGGGCTGAAATCCATTCAAAGGCAGTCAAAACTGATTTCTCCTTCTATTGTCAGAGTAAATAAGAAACTGGCAGTATCACATAAAGGACTCGGAAGTCTGAACTAACAAGGCTCTCTTCTTCCCAGAAACCATGCCGCAGGGAGAGACATAAAAGAGGAAACAAAACATTCATTCTCCATAACAGGTGATGATCCAATTCATCTCACTAGAGGTTTAAATGAATCAAGTTTGGGGCTAACAGTACCTGTAGCCACAGAGACACAAATGCTCCATCCAAACCCCCACTATAGATTGCTGTAAAATTCAGATTTTGCCTAGCTGTACAGAGCTTTCACATCCTCACTGCTCTCAGAGATGGAGCAGCAGAGGAAGACTGATCCTCCATGTAACACTTGCCTCATCACATTAGCAGAAGCAGAACTAGGTCCCTACAGGAATATAGTTTCCTCCTTTCCCTCTGGGAGGATTAACACTTTTGCTCTCTACAAGCAACTGCTTGTCTTGCAACACTAAAATAAGCACCTTTGAGGCGCCTACAGGATACACATTGCCTGCGGTTCCCTGCTCTCCCCCGTCAAGCTCTCAGGGTGATACAAACTGTCAGAGGAGGGAGCGAAGTCGGTGCTCTCTACAGAGAGAGGCAGCTTCTGCAATTGCTTCTAAAAGCAAACTCCATTGGGCCTAGGGGAGAGCAGAGACAGGCACGTGTCTGTACATACACACAGAGGATGTCTCATTCCTTTCAGCTTCTACCACACAAGCTTACTGACCTCCTAAAGTATTAATGAATTCCTCTGTCATCTCCTTGCTCTGACATCTGCTCAGGAGAATGGATGAGTAAGCAGGTAATCCAATTGGGCAGGAGCAAAGCAACAAGCCAATTCCCCTGCATTACCCTACTCTTCTTTGGCACTGCCTGTTCCTAGGGGCCCGACACCCCCAGGAGAAGGCTTCGGGCTTCCTGCTCTGAGGGTGACTTAAGAGACCGTCTCGCAACTCCACCTTGTCTTACTGATCAGTATGATACCAGAAGTCTGACTTCTGTGGTTTCCCAAGACCTCAACGGTGAGAAAGCAAAAATGAAGTCTTAGTTTCCATTCAGCTCCTTCTCGCTTTTTATAAAGCAAATTAAATATAAACAAATACTTCCTATCCAAGTCAAATCAGATCAGACAGATCAGAAAACGTTCAAGGACAATAGAAACAAATTAGATTAAAATTAAACACTTTCAATAAAACCAATTCCCAGGTGCCTTTCAGAAAGCTTAAACAGTCACGAATACCAGAAATTGGGAATAAAGAACAGAAAACGTCCATGAAGCTGACCCAATCCATGTCAAAGCTGAGAGAATTGCTCCATACACCATCGCTTTATGCAGGCTTGATTATAGAATTTTGATTGCTTAATGTATTTATCTCTTTCCAAGACCAATCTAAGAGCTAAGACATTTCTCCTTGATATTCACATGAATTCTTTGTTCAGACACTCTCGTTATCAACACTTCACTTTCAGTTGCACCAAAAATAATCACTTTCTTCTCCAGTTTATGCACTTCTCAGTGTTCCACTACTCGCCTTTCTGAGCTTTACAGGCATTCAGTCAAGAATCTCATTGGAAGAAAGAGGAGGTGATTTCCCCCTTCTCTGCCATCTTCCATTCACACCTTATCACTGAAGAATCTGCCAAAAAATGAAGTTTCAAGACTTTCAAGGAAAATAGCAAGAACGTAGTCTTTTTTTTGTTCCTCACGGGAACGTATTCATCTCTGCTTGGCTTAGAATAGTATCTGACAAGAGAGAATCACACAGATTCTAAAAAACTCACAAGAAATAAGCCAAGAAATCTATAGCTGCCTCCCTCAATCTCATTCTCTGCCTGCTTTCTAATTGACTCCTACTGCCTGCATCAAGAACTTGTAGCTAGCTATGCCTTCTGGAGAAAGGTACTAACCAAAATAAAAGAGAGGAATGGAGAGAAGGCTGTGAGGGCCTCTCACACCCTCTCTTGTTGGGAGTGCAATAAGAAAATGAACAAGACAGTGCTCTCACTTCCAAAAGAAAGCACAGCAGCAAACTCACATTAATAAGTAAATGAATAGATTTTACCTCAATTATAAAAAACGCCTTAAACATTCCAAATACTTTCACTAGTCAAGACCTTATGGAAAGGGAAGAAGGAAAATAAAATAAAAACCTCCCTCCAAAGCTGGCAAGACCCAAAGTTTACATTTTGATTTGGTGCCTCCCTAACCCTGAGAGTTGAGACAACATTTCAAAGCCTACACACCCAGGATACCACCAACCTTCAGTGCCTGGGTATGGAAAGAAGAAAATACCTATTTCTGCGCAGTTTAATTATCTCCATTCTTCTGTTAACTTACATTTTCGATTACTTTTTGTCAACTACTTTTCTTGATCCAGTCTTTCCTCTGTTTTCTTGACGTAAGAATTAGGGAATTACATCTACTGACACTATTTTTTTTTTTAATAGACACAACTAAATCCAGAGATGAGAGTCCAGTTGCATTTTCATAAATAGAGAAGTCAAAGGACTGAAACCAAAAAGAGCAAAAATATGCTGAAAAAGCTATACCTATTAATTGCAATATACAAAAGGATTGATTTCAGCTTAGTCCATCTATTTTCCAGTCAGCAGGAAAAGATATATGTTCTCACCACACTTTTCACGTTTTTTCCCTTTCCTTACACTGAATCCTTCTGTATACTGATGCTTAAGACATTGCTCCTGCTGGAGGGTTCTATGTTGTTGAAAAGTTATTCTAGATTTGAGAAGGAAAACCAAAAGAAAAGCATCAGCTTTAACGTGTATATATACATGTGCATTTATATATACATACATATGTTTTTCTCTATGTAAGTGTGGATATGAAAACACACGAGAAGTAATCATGGAATGACCTTTTTTTGTTATGTATATGAATACAAACATAAACATATAGATGCATAAAGATTTAGTACCAATTGTAAATGTGAGTTTTAAAAAAATGCAGGAGAGAGCAGCAATGCCAGCAGCCTTCTCAGTAGTGCAGCTTTAGCCAGAGGGAAGAAGCCATGTGCTGTGCACACAGCAGTTCTGGTCCCCTGCTGCAGAACACTGCATTCCCAGTCCTGCCTGTGCCCAGAAGCTCTGCTCTGTGCAAACCAAGCCACAAGGACAGAGCTCCTGTACACCTTGGACTTGATCCATCACAGTCAGTGAGCTCCAGCAGTCACATCCCAACAGAAATGCTGGAAAGCATCTCCAGGTTTATGTTTTAAAAGCCCAGGAGGATTAAGAGGGGAAAAAAATGAAAGAAAATAAATAAAGCAAATGTTAGAAATTATTAGAAAAGGATTCCTGCCAAAAACTGAGAGTGTCATTATGCCACTGGATTTATTTTTAAATCAAAAAGATGAAATACAAACACTTGGAACTGTAATATTACAAAACTGTTTGATCATTCTGATTTTAAATTCAGCCAATATATCGCTACAAAAGAAAAACAAACAGACATAGTACTATAATGATAAATTTGTTCAGATTTCCCAAGAGACAGAAGGCAGGCTACAAGTAAAATTTCTTAGAGAGCGTGCCTGAAACCCATTCAAAAAGTCTTCTAAAATTTCCCAATTTAAAATGCACACACACAAAAAAAAATCTCTCTCAAGGAGGCTTCAGAAATATGTACTTTGTTCTATTTTTGACAACTTAAAAGTCTGTGGCTTATTGCTGTTACAGAGGGTTTTTGAAGTTACACGTATACTTTCAGTTACATGCCAAACATACCAACTCTTTAAAATAGTAGTCATCCTTTCAAGCTTGGTTTTGTTACAGATACATGAAGCCTTGCATGGTACCAGCACTGCAGTTGCTGCCAAACATCTGCACTTCCACTCAGAACAGGCAGTTCTCCTGAGAAGCCCACACAAACAGGCTGCACCCAACTCATCTGTAAACATCATAACAAGGTCACATAATCTAGGTTTTCTGTGTCATGATGCATTTTTCTCCAAGCAGAGAAAGGTCCAGAAGAGAACCCAAGTTTCAGTGTAAGAGTATCTTTGTTCCAGAAAGATCTATTAGATTGGGAAATCTTCCTAAAGAGAAGGGTTGAAATTCCACTACTGAGATCACTAAAGGTAGCACTGGAAAGCCTCCTTCAGACTGGGAGTAACTGTATGAATGGCAAGTTCAGCCTTAATAACTGTCTTCTGTTGTTCATGTCTACAGCAGTCTGAAGTAACTGTATTCCCCTGAGGAGCACAGGGGAGGGAGAAATCTTTTTTGCATAGAGAAGCATCCTGAGCAGCAAACTGTAGTCAAATTAAGTCCATGAGTCACACCATAGTGCCAGGGGAACTCAGATACGTGGTTACATTTCCTACTGTGACCTTGATTCCATTCATGCAAGAGCAAATGTTCTTGGAAGAAGTTGAAAGGCTAGATATGTGGGAGGGGAAGAAATAACTTGTGAAGGTAGTTATCAGTTTGGTACACCAACATCTATTTGAACTCAACCAACCCTCCAGAATCCATCAGTTTCATTACAGAACGACCAAAACTGGTCATCAGCCTCATCTCACCTAATAGAACACCCCGTGAGCATCTACTCTTCTGTGCAGCCACAGCTCAGGAAGTCCATACCTGCAGCATCTACCCAGAGGCAATACTTAGTAACACTGAGTTTCAATACCAGCCAGCCAGTTAATTAACAGAAATCTTAGCAGTCAGATCATTTTGCCTGTTGGGAAACAGAAGACCAGAAGGCTATTTCTCAGAGGGAATCCAAAAGTAACAGGGGCAAAATACAAAGGTTTCTCACTGCTGTTTTTGAAATGCAACTACCACCAGCCTAAGCAGCCTGCTTTTACCAGCTGTGCCTTCGCAAGATTGAATACCAATGACAGGATTCAACAGCAGTCAAGTAAGTGGTCAAACCAGCAGCTAATAAAGCAGGTAAAAACTCATTCATAAATCAGGTACTCGATAGAACACAATTATAGGAAGATTCAATCAAAAGGTCCCAAGAGTCACCTCCCCCACACAATGGATGAAAACAAGCTCCCTTTCCCAGTCCAATACTGCCTGCTGGATGGCCATTAACTTCCCTCCCAGCAGCACACTGAGATCGGTTCATGCTGCTGGTCATCTGCAAATGTCACTGCCTTGCTCTGATGTCACTCTGTGGTCTGATCCTTTAGAGAAAGGAACAGCAAAAAACCAATAAATCAAAGAGATGGTTCAACATAATAAAATTTACTAGAACCTTAAAAAAAAAGCAAAAATTCAAAATAAGCACATTGTACAGTACATGATAAATCTAAATATCAAAGCACTAAAAAGTGTGATTGACCATGTCACAAAGTTTTTTAAAGGATTTCCTTTTAAAAGCAAGTAGACTGTGTATACAAGGGACACAGTGACACTACTTGTTTTGATATAAAGTGCATTTCTTTGTGCTGCCCATCTAAGCACAGAACACATACTCTCAATTTCCTATGTTTTACATAAGCTGTGGGCTGCTAGAAGCTAATAACTGTGTTTTCAGTTTTGTTTGCTTTTAATCCTGATGGAATTTTCTGGTCATGGCTCATAAAGTTCTTTAAATGAGTGTGAAGTAAAATATGCCACAGTCCTGGTGTGTTGTTATGGCAACTGAAATATTCAAAGTTACCAGGAATTAAATATCTATTTGTTAACTTATTTTGCTATTATTTTTATTGGAATGTGGTTGCAATTCTCTTCCCCCCAGCTCACTTTTTGTTTTGATCCCAAAGTGGCCAAGAGAAGAATTTATGACAACTATGAAAACATCCCTGTGAAAGAATAATTTAAGGCAGAGCTGGAGCAAACATGGTTGTGAAAACACAAGGCGATTTGTATCCCTAGTTTTGTTGCTCACAAGACTTTTTCCTCATGTAGCTATGTATGCAGATCCAAACACACGTAATAGCTGAAGCACAGTGAAAGGAGCTGGAACCTTTGTGCTCTACTTCAGACTGAGCTGGTCAGTAACATCAAGCAAGCTGCTGAGGCCAATTTTTCAATTTTTACTGTTTTCAAATAGATAGCTTCATGTTGTGCTTCCAACTTGAACCACATTAGTCTAGATGCTTGAAGGCATCAATTATCCACATGTTCCAACAACTGCAATGGGAGATGCAATTGCTAGGTCACCACACAAAAATCTCCCAAAGCAGCATGATTGGTTGTGTTGCATTGGAGCTGTGATTTTGCAGCTATTTTTGATACTTGTCTTTAATCTCACCACGCTTTGAACTCCTACTTCCAGAAGAACCATTGACACTCCCAGTCTTAACTGTACTTATTGAATCCTTAAAGGTGTGGGACCCAGATGGCATCTTTTGTTCATATACTAAACCACAATCCTGGACTACGAATATCCATAAATTGAAATCAGTTCCTACTTAAAGAAAGCTAACCACCTAATAGTCCTAAGTCACTCTTCAAATTAAAGTCAAACCAGATGCAATCAAAGCACCATTCAGCTTTCTAGTTAGCAGAAGTTAACTACACAAATGCTGCCATTTCAGTTTACCTCCACTTCATTCTTACCTTTATATCCTGAAAAGTATCTACCTATGGATTTGACGCATTGTCTTTTTTAGTTTTACCTTAGTATTTCATTTATCTTTCTATACACAACATTATATTTTCTTTATATATATCTGGTCCTCCACTAAATCTCTCCTCATACCAACTTATCCTACTTTCTTAGGAGAGACTCACTCAACCATCATTCTCTACAGCCTTCCATTTCACTTAAATCCTGAGACATCCAGCAAGATCTTATGACTAGGAAACTAAATTTCAGTTTGGTACTGTGACCAAAACGAAAGACTTGAGTAAAAAGAAAAGAAATGCGCCTTCCTGCAAATCTCCCCAAGAACCTATCGAACTTGCTTCAAGAGGTTCCCAGGCCCACAAAGAATAAATTCAAAATCAAGCAAAAATTCCCAAACACTCAGAACTTCAGCCGTGATTGAATTACAAGTGGCTGAAGGAAGACAGATGCTCAAAGTCTCTCCATTTTTGTAGGGCCCTCATGCAATCCTCTTTCTGCAGCTGGCACCAAATTAAAACTTTTCACTGCTTTATTCCATTTTATTTGTAAATAACAAAATAAACAAACAAGAAAAACAAACTTTAAATGCAGGCATGTTACAAAAATCCAATGGGTTTTACTAAGCTACAAGTATTAAGCAACAAACATCATCCTGGCTCTATAAGCTGCCAGTGTTGATTTTATCAAGCACAGCTAGCTTGCCTTCTTTAGTTTTTCATGTAGGCAATTCAATACAGGCAGGTAGCCCATTCCTTTCCCTTATCACTCCTATTCAGACAGCTCTACAGAAGCTGTAGACTATCTCATTTTCAGATTCCCTGCACATTCTTTCTCCCATTCTCTCACACTGCAATTCTTTCAAAACTGGATCACGGAATGAATACTATTTATCTTAAGTGATCTTCCAAGAGAAAGCACAGTGTAGACTTCATCTCCATTAACTATTCTGCTGTGCCATTCTGCACACTGAAAAGTAACTTTGCCTCTCTGTGAAACAGAAATTTCACTGCTGAATTTCCAATTCAAGCAATATGCAATTTGCTGGCATAGATCTTCTAGAGAGGTAGCATTGCTAAAAAATGAAAAATAAAAAAATAACTCCTTGTTTGCTCTCTCTTCAATTTTTAATTGTTTATTCATGACTACTAGACTCAGAATACCTACCTACTACAAATCCCACTAAAGAAACAATCAAGTCTTTCTGCTAATTACAGCTTTCCTTCTGCTTGTCCAAGACAGTGATTAATGTCATTTCTATGAAGACCATAGAAAAAGGAAAGCATTATCAAAAAGAGGTGTAAGAGTAGGCAGGGAAGAACAGAAACTGTATATTAACATAGAAACTGAACTAAGCTTTGAGGATTTTCTCAAGAGGTCTAGTTACACAGTGGTCATTCACAGACATTGCTTTGTTTTAACATACAGGCCACAATTATTTCTAACAGCAGGAAGTCACAAGGGTTGTATAGTTACTGTGACTGAAAACTAAGGAGGAAGGTGATAGCTTGTATCATAAATATATAAATAAATTTCATTCACAATGCAAGTTACCTAGACTCGCCTTTCTAGAGCTCACATGGCACCAGGCCAACATCACAGCAGTTTTTCCAGTACAAGAAATAAAACAGCTAAGCATAGACAAGAGGATTCTGCAAGTGCAAAAACTGCAGGAACACAGTCTGTGACAGATCTTATTAACGGTAGGTCAGAAAAATTATTGGGTAACAAGCCCTCTACCTGAGCTATCTATGATCAGCTATTAATGTTGATGCACAGAGAATGAATTTACAAATAATTCTGCAAACCATCACTTACAGAAGCAAATCACGGGGGGGGGGGGGGGGGGGAAGAGATATTTCTGCAAAAACACTATCAGAAAAGCAGGACACTATCAAACTTCAGAAAGACTCTCAACTGCAGACAAAAAGGCCATCACTGCAGCAATTAGATAACACAAGAAAATATAAGCAAACAAAAACAGTGTCTCCAGTGGTGGCCCTTTTAGAGCATCTTCTTCCAATTACCTGAAGTATGAACAGTTTAGTACCACTTTCCTTCAATGTGCAGACTAGATCAGACTTCCATTCCACATTCATGACCCACCTCCCTCTAACAGTCAAGCAGAAACAACAAAAGAGGGCATCGGGAAAAGCCTGATATTAGACCTTCCCATTCATTGAGCTAACCTCTCAGCTATCACTGCACATGAAAAGGTAACAAAAATGGACAAAAAGTGGTTTCTGACACCCACTAAGCAAGCAGCAAAAGCCAGTGATATGTTTGATGCGCTCACAGTCTTCACAGCAGTAAATATGACCTTTTCAACAGTTTTCCTGTGAGACAGTATATGTACAGGGTTGGCAGGGTAGCTACCCACCAAATCAGGCTGCCAAAGGGCCCCATCCAATCTGGCCCTGAATGGCTCTAGGGATGGGGCATCCACCACCTCTGTGGGCAGCCCGAGTCAGTGCCTCATCACCCTCTGAGTAAAAGCTTTCCTCCTAATATCTAACCAAGACCTCCTCTCCTCTAGTTTAAAACCATTCCCCCTTGTCTTACTGCTATCGGAGCATGTAAGATGTCAGTCTCCCTCCTGTTTATAAGCTCCCTTTAAGTTCTAGAAAGCTGAAATGCCTCCACAGAGGCTTCTCCAGAGTGAATAACCTCAGCCTTTCATCCTAAAGATGACAGTTTTAACAGTTAATCAAGACAACCTGTGCATCCTGACTCAAAATTAAGAGACCAAAAGCTCTGTTTTCTGCTCAGAAATGAGAAATAAGAGGAATAACATGATCAGAAGCACTAGGGCCTTATTAGCCAAGGCCCATTCCACAGTGCCTAACAAAAAATGACAAACCTGGAGATTGTAGTGAAGTCCAATTAAGAGTCCAGATTGCAAGGTAGCATCCCAGCGATGAGGTAGGTCCAAGATCAAACTGGGAAATCAATTCATAAGTCAAGGGTAGGATGAGGTCTAGAAAATGCTGGTCACTGTCATGGCTAGGCAAAAATTAAAGCCAAGCAGTCAGACTTCAGCCTGGAATTTGGATTGAGGAGCTTCGTGGTCAGGCAAGGCTACAACTAAGCTAAATACCAGTGCTCCATCTCTAACATGACTCAAAAAGGGACTGAAGCTCGGGGCTGAGCTTCAATAGAAATCCTGGGCCACAGGTGCAGCTGATCAGCACTATTAAGGCACTCAGAGCTCTGACATTCAGATACACCTGTCATTCCACATTTAAGTCTAAAGAACAAAAGAAAACCCCAGTACTAAAGTCCAAACCCAGTGGGCCACTGCAAGATCCAAATCTTATCCTAGACTGGGATAACTGTTTTTTTCTGAATTTCATTGTACCCTTTATCAAAAGCTTCATAAGACTCAAACCTATTCTTAGCATAGAATGTTCTAGTATGCCCTCTCATACAGTCAGCCGAGACCAACACTATCACTTTTCACAGTTAATTTCTTTTGGCAATGTGTACCTATTCTGCACATCATGGGTCACCAGTTGGTCTGGCAGATTAGCAGATGGAGTCAGTCTAAGCAGCACACCAGCAAGCTATTTTAGGATTTTTTCAGCATACTGAGACAAACTAATATAAATTGGATCACCTCACAGTCTTAATACCTCTATTCTTGATCCTCAATCCTGACTCAAGATATTTGCTACAGTTTTTATTGCAGGGCACAGAAGTCTTTGCAATAAACACCCCTTTGCTGTTCACAAGAACTTCCCCAGATTCCTGTGTTGACTGTACTAGAGTTCAGCACCTGTAATTACTTCAGTACAGACCATCAGCTGCAACTTTCTCAGCAATCACAGCATACACAGGATGTACATAAGGAATATGAGAGGAAACTTCAGCATAAACTTACAGGCTGATATTTTAATTTTTTTTCCAAAAAATGAAAAGGCATACGTAACATTTATAGAGTTTGGACACCAGCCCGCACTCTCAGTTCTAGGGCTGGAGCTTCTGCTCCTTGCAGGAGGGAAAGCATGTCAGTGATCCAGGGCAGAAGCCATGCTGCTGACCTGGGCTAGACACAGGTGCCCAGTTCAGTTCATCAAAACCTTTTAATACTGCTTAATTCTCATAATAATAAAAAAGATTGAATTTCAAGGTCAAAATAATGATTTATAAACTACAATGGTGAAAGTAAGCACAAGCCTTGACAGAGTCATTACTGAGTGCTGTGTCAATAGGCTTAACAACTTGAAAATCTTCTGTGAAGATTTCCCCCTGTGAAATCTGTGAAAGTAATGCTATTTCATTCACCCAGCCAGAGTCACATCCTGAAAAGTTATCATTAGATGTTAAAAATGGAATATCTTCCCTCCCAGAATACCTTGCATTTTCCCAGTCCTCTGAGAAGTTAAGTGTTCCTCAACCATTCACCTCAGAAATAAAGACTCCATCTAGGGAGCAGAAATATGTGGGTTACGCATGGGGAAAATACATTAACATCTTTATTGTCTGCTCCATCCAACCAAGTCTTTTTCCATAAAGAAAACAGGTCCCATGATACTAATTTCTTCCCTTTGAGATGAGAATTTAATAAAAATCTGTGGCTATCAAAGCATCGCTGAAATGGAATCACAGATGTGTGGAAGCAAGCTTGCCCTCAGTCATGCTGCCAGGACAGGCTGGCCTCCCAGGCCCATTTCTGGGATACTCTCAAACCAAGAAAAGCTCAGCATCATTCTCACTCCTAGTAAAACCAGCAGCAGCCCAGAGGCTATTAGCCATGTTCTCACTTCTAGTCTGTGTCAGAAAACAGTTCCTGGATTCTTCACCTATGCAGTATCACATGTGGTGCTCTACTGCAAAACTTCGGAAGCAGTCGTCACTTAGAATTCAGGGATAGAGTCAGATCTGGAGCTGTCAAGTTACTTTTTAATTAACAGGAAAATTATAACAGTCATTAAAACAATGCAGGGAGTATCCAAGCATCAGCTTCACCAATTTCCCTCTTCTGAAGCTAGATGAACATTTTTTAGGTAACAAAAGAAAAGAGGAGACATCATTTTTTTAGCTTACATAGCTGAAATCAGGCTAAGAACATCCTGAGAGCAGTCCTGATTAAAACAGGAAATACCCTGAACTTGCTATGTAGTAAGTCAAACACACCAAATGAAAAGCTTTTTTGGCTAGGATCCAAATGTGCAGAGAGTCAGTGATAACAGAAAAGCATTCACATTCTCTTCCACCCTCAGGGCAACTCTGAACCACATTTCAAGATGAAGTCCTGATTTGGGCAGTTGGTGGAGTCTGTTTGTTTGGATGGGTGGGTTTTCTTTATACAGCAGCATTTGTTAACTCTCCTTCAATAAAGGGCAAAAGACACAAAATACAGAACTTAACAGAGAATATACCTATTAAGTTCTGTACAGCTCCATAACTTATATTAAATAATTTTCATTATATGAATCAAAGTATTATTTTTGCTGATGAGCTGATGTAACTATAAACTTATATTTTAAAAATAAACATAAATTAAGCCAGAGCAGAATATTTAGTATAGTAACAACACAACACATTTCAAACATACTCCATTCTTCCTAGACTCTTTAAAAAGTGATTTGCTTTCAGAAAAACAGGAATAAATTGGGATTTTCTCAGGCTGATTGGTGCCCTCCTCCTAGATTTGCCAAGTAGTCTGAAAAATGTTATCAATTTGAAGGTCAAAATGAGAGTTGAAATCCTGCAAATTGATCCTAACCTAAAGGATGTTATCAGAAGTCCATTAGATAGAACCTCTTTTCCTATTGAACTGGTTAGGACTGAAACATGCCTGGGAATGAATGGCACCATAACATTTCCTGCAGCCTCCCACAGTATCCATTCTGTTACACATGCCAATGTCATGTACCCCAGGAAAAAAAAGTTTGGCTAGAAAGGTAATATGCCAATTTCATCCCAAGATCTCCAAAAGCAACTAAGCATACACTGTTTTCTGGTACTGTAATAATCAGCGGGAAATACGAGCCTGTAGGGAAAGAAAGATCATAACCAATGACCTTCCTACTGTCTTATCTTCTAGATGCCTACTCATTTCTGACACTTAAACTTCAAACTTTCACGCTGTAGCTTCAGAAGGCCACAAACAGTAAAATTAATCTACATCCACCTTTACCAGAAACCTTCTTATAATGCAAGAAAGCTGCATTTCTAACCTCTTTTGGAACGGAGAGGCCAAAAAGGCATAGGATCTTAGTACAAGTATCCTCTCTGTGGTGGGAATTCAGTCATGATCTTATTCATTAAGCTGCCCACAGTAACAAAGACTGACATAAGAAATATAGATCAAGGAATCTCTTCAATTTACTCTAGCATCTCTCTCATATTTATCCACTTCAATTTCACAAAAGAATAAAGTTCAGTTTCTTCATTAGGTTTTCTTTTAGTCCACGTTCATTATTTATATCTATATTTTCAGAAGTAATACCAAGCACAAAAGAGAAGAAAAATACTCCCCATCAACTCTCCCATGAATTTCACCAGGGCTATTTGCTCATGAAGTCTACCTGGTACTTTCCAAGAAACAGTTCTGCGTCAGCAATGACTGAAATAACAACAATGTGTAAAAAACAACAGAAACGTGCAAACTGAAGCATCCCACTCCTACATAAATACTTTAGTGATGGCTCACCTTCTCTGCAATGATTTCCATCTTTTTTTTCCCCCTTTTTAGTTTTTCCATTCCTTGTCAGAAAGAAAAAAAAGTAAAACTACAAAAGTACATCAATACTTTCCTTAGCCGGAAAACTGATGCCAGCCATCCTCCTGCTAGGACCATCAAGACCTCAGGTGAATCAGGATAGGTACTCACCCACCTCTGGCTTGTCCTTCCTGGATTAATCAGTGAGTAGAAAAGAAAGTGAAGTATCAGCTAGCACATTCCCCTCACTCATACAGGGCAAACTCAGCTGTTCAAATAAATATTCGTTAGCAGGCAGAATGATCTACTTTTGAGATAGTTCTAATTAGACAATAGAGATTATTACAAAACACCTGCAATGTTTGCAATCATTTAAAATAATGAGAATCAATATTGGCTTCCAAAGGCACCATATGGTAAATGCTCATTCCAGGCAGGTTGTCTCTGATAAGATCTCAATGTCTCAAAAACATTCACTAACTTTTTTTTTTTAAATCTGAATGATTTTTTTCTCGATTAATGCATCAGCTTCTTCTTTGCCTTTTCTATTGTTGACCACAACTAAAGCAAACTTAATTACTGTGCCTCCCTTCGTTGAGCTGCAGGATCTGAGATGGCTCCTCAAGGACTGACACAACCAGAAGAGCAGCCTTCCTTCCTTGCAGCACTTCTAGGCAACAAACTCAGAGGTCCCACTCTATCTCCCATGTTAACAGCTAGGGCTGCAGAGCTGACCAGTGAGCAGCTCTGGTTCTACATCACAGGTGGCAGCATTTGAGTGCCTTCCTCCTTGAATCCATGTCTATTTCTAAAAAATGATGTTTTCTACACCTAATGACAAAAAAGCCTCTCCCATAATTTATATTCACAGATCTATCTGTATGCAGTTTCTCAGAGATGAGAACTCTTCAAGACACTGTTTTGTTTTCTTATTACAAGAAAAGCAGATTGTACACCTCCAGTGTTGTTCTTATCCATGCTCTTAGTACATACAACAGTTTGGGATTCCAAAGAGAGAACTGTAGAGTCAGGAAACTCAGGCAAACAGACAAGTATAACATAGATAATAAGGCTGTTGATACCAAACAATAATTGCACAGCACTATGTTTACCTAACAACTTCAATGCTAGGGATCTCTAAGCATTTTATTTACAAACTATTTAATCACTGTTCCCATTACTAATAGGCAGCCACTTCTGTTAAAGAACAGAGGCTGCTTAAAAGCACACAGCAGAATATTTAAGACAGGTGTAAAGATTGAATTGTAATCAATTGAAACAGTAGGGGAAAAGCAGAACAGCAATTGAATCACCTGAGATAGAAATTAATTAAGACTGGAGGTGAAAACTCTGAGGCTTCTAGAAGAAATACCAGTGGATTGTTCATGATTATAAGTGGAAAAAAAATCCTAATCTGAACTATTTCGTACTAATGTACTAATCTGTAGCAGCAATGCTGGGCATTAGTTCTGAGTAAGCCTGGGGTAGGAAGGAGGCTAACAAAATCATCGAGATGGATTTTGTTCTCTGCCCTAGGGCAGATCTTGCCATAACAGTGACTTTTTGCTTTATTATTCACAATTTTGAAAAATGTCAACACTTTAGTGAAATGTTTTGAATATTGAAATACATCAGGTGTTTCTCCAGGTGGCTAACAGAAAAGTTTAAATTTAAATCTAAATTACAGATTTAAATGATATTTTAAATCTATATTGCTAATTGAATATTCATGTTCATTCCCCCATCCCAAGATAAACTGATTTTCATTACAGAAATCTGTCAAAAGTACATTCTGCAGAATACTTAGATCATCTTTGTTTTACCCCTTTTATGAGCTTCCTAGCATACTTGGAGGAGAAGGTAAGAGATAGAAACGCAAGACAGGATAACACCAGGAACTTTTTCTATTATGAGACAGTGAAGCCAAACACCAAAATAAGAAAACCTGCACAAGAATTTATAAAGAGGTTTGTGGTGAGAAGATTCTCAAAGTTTTACATTCATAGAATCACAGAAGGGCTTGAATTGGAATCATCAAGTTTCAACCCCCATGCTACTGGCAGGGCCAGCAACCTCCAGATCTGGTACTAGGCCAGGTTGCCCAGGGCTCTATCCAATCTGGTCCAGAACACCTCCAGGGATGGGGCATCTACAGCCTGTCTGGAAAGCCTGTTCCAGCACCTCACCACTCTCTCTGTGACGTTCCACGTTTCTCACTTCTTTATTTTTGAATATATATAAATTGTTGTTCCAAATTATTACAGTAGAACACTGCCTGCTGGAAAGGCTGTGATCAGAAACTCTTTGGGCACTGGCATTTGTCACTGTGACTGTAATTCACAGCAATACATAAACTCTTTCAACATAACTTCAGGGGGTTAATAAAGCTGCTTTGCAGTCTTCTACCTGTTTCCATTGATAACTTATTCATATTGTAATTGCTGGTAACATACACCCTATATCACATTACTACTTGTACTGCACATGCAATCTGAGGCAATCAATCACCCCTACCTATCAGTAAAGTCCTTGCTCTCGCCTGATGATGGAGCCAAGATAGCATTAGCACGTGGGGTTTTGTGCTAAACACTTAACTGATGTCCTCCAGCCCCACCTGGCTCCCACATCTATCATTTGGGATTTCTCTTAAGTTGGATTTGAAACCCAACTTAGCTCATTGCACAAAATACGGCTCTTATTAAGCAGTATTTCCAACAAACCTCATTACATCATTATGTATATCATTACATTACATCATTACACATAGCTTTTCCACCTGGCAAACTCGGAGGCTGAGCTTTCTCTCATTTAAATAGCAACTCCATCACGTTTACTCCACATTTCACAGATGCGTGTTGCAGCAGACTGCAACCCTGGACTGGGAGCACTGCTTAAGGAGGTGGTGTTCTTTCCTATCACCAGGAAAAAACACAAAGTATAATTTACCGCTGAACAAAGAGGTAAGCAAGGTACCTAAAATCAAAAGGCCAGTATCACAAAGGCAGATGAACTGGGGAAGCTTCTTTGACCCACATTCCTATGCAGTACACTTTAACATTTATTTGTAGCATCTACTTTTATCTTTATAATTAATTTTATATTTTATAGCATCCAAAGTTACAGTAGACGTTTTCTGAGATTTTAATTACAAATGTGTGCTCTTAAGACTTTCCAGACCAAATTCAAATGAGAAAGACTACAATGACTCTAAAAAAAGAGGTGAGAAAAACTTAAGTATGACTCAGACATGTGGCAGAAATCAGCATGCTGCATAAAGACAAGGCTCTATTTCTTTGTAGTAAATAAAGTGGTGAGCCTTTATAGTTTCCTTCTGCCTTCTCCTTGAGCTCCACACTTATTTCTGCAGAGGGTTCATGATCTGATCTCTAGCTTTCAGAATTACTCCACCCTTGGACATCACAGCAGTATTTTAATGTATCTCAAATGCAATACTTCACCTCCTGAGTTACTAGTGCTTGTTCTTCTTTGGGAAAAGGATGACAAAGAATGATAAAAAATATTATCATTTAAAACCAACAGAGTGCAAACACCCTGGTGTTTGAAGCACCAACATGCTTCGCCAAGGAAGTAATTTACTCATACATCCTTTTCTAAGTATAGAACTTCACAGCTTTACGTTGGGTTTTTTCCTCTGGATGCAAATTAACCCTCAGAGAATCCAAAAGTTTAAAAAACAAACAAACAAGAACAACAAGGAGGTGGTTAAGACATGCCCAAAGCTATACAATAAGTACAAATGACAGATCTGGCACTATACTAGCTCAAAAAGTCTGAATCTAAGATGCATACCCAGAAGCTATCTCACAAACTGTGGCCTAACCAGGAGCAATGCAACTGAGAACTATGGGCATATCTGGTCGGCAGCAGGGAAATGTAACCTGGCTCTGTCCATGTTCAAAGCTGTCTGAATGTGAGCCAGTTCTGGAGGGAAAAGAAACACAACCTTAACTCAGCAGCTGGGGTACACTCTAGAACAGACAAGTTTTACCTACTCTTTTCTCCAAATATCCTAATGACTTGTCTATCTCCTCTTCCAACCTCTATTTGTTGTGTCACTTTACAGTTTTTAGTCTGGGGATTGTCTCTTAGCTTAACACACAAGCATTGCCAACACATACACTGCCATGACTTCCCTAGCCAAATATTATGCCACATCTCCCCTCCACCAGTGACCTCTCACCATCACAACTGAGTACTACAACATCATGTCAAAATATTGGCTTTTTTTCCCACAGAGTGTCTCAACCCTCTGAAGATGTACTGAACCAGCAGACATCTAAGCTATAAGGAAAATGTGGTGGGTCTCAGGCTAAGCACTGTATTATTTTTAGCTCCTGGCTGATTAATTTAATGCATGTGAAGAGAAAAGATAAGCATTTAATTGTTACTAGAAGTGGGGAAGCTTATCAGGGCTAAATTAGTAGAATCTGTGGCCTAATTTCATCATTGTCTTAATGTTCTAAAAACAGGGTCTGTGCTCCTGCCAAGATTAGGCAGGCTTCACTTCAGCCTGCCTTTTGCAAGGAGTTGTACCTTTTTCCTCTTAAATTTATCACAGAATCATTGTGGTTGGAAAAAACAACTAAGATCATCTAGTCCAACCTTTCACCTGCTACCAATATTCCCCACTATACCACATTCCTGAGCACTACATATACCCTTTCCTTAAACACCTTCAGGAACGATGACTCTTCCACTTTTCTGGGCAACTTGTTCCAGTGTCTTATCACCCTTTCTAGAGGTCATTTCCTCTTGTTCTATCACTAGTTACCTGGGAGAAGAGGCCGACCCCACCTCACCACAATCTCCTTTCAGGTAGTTGCAGAAAGTATTTATAGAATCACAGAATTGCAGGGGTTGGAAGGGACCTCAGGAGATGGAGTCCATCCCCACTGAGTTAAGGTCTTCCCCCTGATCCTCCTCCAGGTTAATAATCCCAAATAATCCTCCAGATTAATAATCCCAATTCCCTCAGCTGCTCCTCGTAAGACTTGTGCTCCAGACCTCTCACAGCTTTGTAGCCCTCCTCTGGACACACTCCAAGGTCTCAATATCTGTTTTGTAGTGAGGGGCCCAGAATAGAAAACATTATTCAAGGTGCAGCCTCACTACAGAGAGACAATCATCTCCCTGCTCTCGCTGGTAACACTATTTCTGATACAAGCCAGGATGCCATTGGCCTCCTCAGCCACCTGGGCTGGCTCATGTTCAACTAAGTGTCAACCAACACTCACAGATTTCCTCCACATCATTTTCTAACAGCACTGCCCCAAACCCCCATTGCATGGGGTTGTTGTGACTCAAGTGCAGTACCCAACACTTAAATTTCAACCCACTGGATTCAGACCATCAATCTAGCCTGTCCAGAACCCTCTGTAGGGCCTCCCTAACCTCAGGCAGACTGACACTTACTCCCAGCTTGGTGTCATCCGCAAACTTACTGAGGGTGCACCCAATTGACTTACACAAATTATCAATAAAGACACGAAACAAGATGGGCCCCAATACTGATCCCCAGTGACCACCATAATGGCCAGACACCAGCTGGATTTAACTCCATTCTCCACCACTCTCTGGGCCTGGCCCTCCACTTCGTTCTTTAGACAGCAGAAAGAGTACCTGTCCAGGCCGCGGGTTGCTAGCTTCTCCAGGAGAATGCTGTGGAAGTATGTGGAAACTTGATGGTTCTTCTAAATGAAGGTACCCAGTCCAACAGCTTGTAATTACTTTTGTGCTACTCTTAAGATATTCTTCTTTTTATTATTTTTCCTGATTTTAATAAAAGATCAAATTTCAGGTTTCACATGATCTGATCCTGGAACAACTGACAGCAGTTCCTACAATTGCCCTGGAATATGCATACACACAAAGTACGTGCTGGATACTGTAGGCAATATGTATGGATGTACATGTTATCCAAGGGAGATATTCAAAAGAATCAAATTATAACACCTTGGAGAAAACAAGACAAAGTATAGGGTATGATACTCAGATGTCCTAGGAGAAACAAACATAGACCTCCATTTCTTGAAAGATTTTGTTCTACTGCCTAGCTCCAAGTCATGCTGGAAGGGGGGGGGGGGGGGGGTGGAGGGGATGGAATGCATAACTTCAAGGTAGAGCCAATGCCTTTTTACTCAAAAAAAAAACCCAGATGTATTACCACCACCTCCTCTTCCTTCACACCAGGAGACGTGTCTCTGCATGAGGCCAAAGGGAGAGAAAACAACCTGTTTTAGAAATCATAAAAGGGGAAAGGGTGTAGGCAAGGGAGAACAATTTTGTCTTTATTTCCTTTCTTTACCATCCTTCCACAGAGGAAAGCCTGCCTAGAAAGGATTTTTTGCAGATATTATATTTAGTGGGAGACCAAACACCTCAAACTCTTACTGACACAAGCAGTCCTGCGAGCTTATCTCCTTTTAGGATGAGCCCCTCAGTACAAGAGAGTCTCAGTTATCAACTACCACGGAAGGAGGTAAGTGAAACAGAATCTCTCCCCACCTCCCATTACTTAAGAGAAATCATTTATCTTCCTAGAGAGCATGAAGCATACCAAATTCCACAGACTCCTTCTCAAACAGGAGACTTAACACTACCAGGCAGGACTTCCTCCAAACGAGATTGCTTCCCTTTTGCGATTTACATTACCACAGACTCTGCTATTAGCCTGATATTTTATCTCTGACACTGAGAAATATTGCTGCCATAAACCCTGCTGCCCTTAGTAGAAGTGGAACTACTTGGGAAAAGCTAATAAAATGAGGAACAATGATGGCAATTGCCAATGAATACTTAAGCACCAAATGAGCCAGCTGCCAACACATGCACGCATGTGCACACACACATACGAGCATTTCTTTTTCATGTGATAACTGTACCAGCAGAAAGGGTGTTATAAGGACAGTGCTATTTTCACTTTTTGCTGTACAAAGCAGTAGTGCACTGTCAGGAAGACGGATGAGGAGCTTTCATAGATCTTTAACTCTTATGATTCACAGTTCTCTTTATAAACATAGTTTTGTATCTAGCTTACTTTATTAAACAGTTCTGATTTCTCCCAGATTCTTACCAGAAAGAACATGTAGAGAAGATGGTATATAAGATTTTATCAATGCAATGCAATTTTATTCTCTCTTTCATACCACTTATACTTTGAAGAAAAGTTTGGTGTAATAAAACAAAACAGTTGAACAGTGGTGAAGGGAAACAGAAAATCAAAACGCTTAAAACACGGGAACTAGCCAAGAAAATGCTCACAACAGAAGAGCAGAAGAAAGTTTGAGCTCTGAGCAAATGAAACAAAGTTACAGAACTCACTTTTTCAGCTGTGATATCAAGAGTTTGAAATAAGAGACATCTTGAACTCAAGGGGTATTTTTTGAGCTTCTTGAGAAAAATCAGTCACTCTCCTTTCACCAACTTCTGCTGCCAGTCCCTTGTATCAAAACTTTGAGGAATTATGAAAACAAAAGATCCACTAGTCAATTCTAGAACTTACTCATCCTGAAAAGCTGCACAAATCAGAAAGCAAAATAACACAATATAATACAATATAATTGGAATTGAAGCTAATAATTCAAATAAAATGAGCAAGAGTGTCTGATAAACCAAAGGCCTTATGCTAACGCTGAAGGCGGACGGCAGCGAGCACCCACTGCTGAGTCCATCCCAAAGGAAAGAGAGCGTCCCGTGACCGCAGAGAGTTTTTATCTTTCCCTCTGAGCGTAAACACGTAAGAACGCAAAGCATCGCAAAGTCCTCTGGGGAATGGAGTTGTTCTTCTCTTCTGAGACAGGTATACCTGGAACTATCGATGATCCACAGAGCTGGAGCATTAACTCTTTAACTCTAAATGCACTACATGATGCTGTGATGTGGAATACCAATGTCAAAAATCATAAAACCATGACAGAAAGACATTTAATTGCCTGTGTACAGATCAACTTTAGAGTCCTACAGCAACATCCATCCCATTCCTGTAGCACTAGTTCATATATTAACACAATTCATCTACAGATCCACCCTCTTAACATACAACTGCTCACTTCTGCAGATTTCAGAGGAGATATTTGTTGTGGCTTCCTCAAGCTGGAAAATGTCTCTGTTTCATAGGCAAACCCTTGCCTTCTCCAAGAGACCTAAAAAGGGAAAGGGGACAACTGTGCAGTGTCTGAGTCTCTCGAAAGTTACTAGAGGGAAAGAAACAAGGCCTTACAAGGAAGACACCTATCTTTTCTTGTTCACAGCAGGAGTAAAATTGACCACATCATTTTGCCACAGGTAACTGAAGAACTGTCAATGGAAAAACACAATAATTGACAGTCAATCATAGTGCTGGCCTGCAAAACAAAAGGTAAAGGTCTCATTTTTTGTTCCCTGATCCAGCCAGATCCTTTTGTATGTCTGCTGCCATAAGAAAAATCAAGCACTATTATAGTGATAAGAGCGGTAAACATAAGAGGCAGATAATTTCGTTATTGGCTCACAACCATAAACCTAAGTGCTGACCAGCCCGTCGCTACTTGTGGCCTTCCACACTGTGACCTTCCCACCTTCCTGCTCCCTACTCCATTCATCTATCAAGAAGATCCTTCTTCGGCATGAATTAACGTAAGTCCCCTGAACCCCAGAGAAGTTGTCTCAACATACTCCCCCACAGAGCACGGCCCCTGTGATTATGCACTGAGGTCCCAGTCAGCCCCTGTCCCAAGACCTGAGATTTATACACTGCCCGAGCCCCTCTTGGCTTGGCATTATCTGCTCTGCCAGTGGTCTGAGTCATTCCCTCTAAGATACAGTGGCCCCGAGGTGGCAATGACAGGCTGTGATGAAGAGGGGCAGAAGAAGGGGATAGAGGCTCCCTTCATTTTGTCACTGCATTTACCCAAGCGCTGCAAGGGAAATGTTACCAGGAAGCTGTTAAAGGGCAACTTTTTCTGGAGTCACCAATACATCTACATGTGACATTTATTCTGCTAGGAATGATTTATCCCTTCAGAAAGAAAGGGTTGAGTCACAGCCCAGAAATAACAAATAAATCACCTTCTGGAGGAAGATAATGGTTCTACCTATCACAGGACTTTTTTCAATATTTTAGACCAAATTATACCCCATTCTTGATGAATAGTTAAATCTTGTGTTTAGAGCATACATTCCATTAATGTCCCAAAATAAGTAAGAGTGTCTGGGTTTTATGTCCTGTGTTACTAATTCTTAAGGGATCCTTCTTCATCCTCCTCCCATTCAAAGATGAGACACTAATCATTCTCTAACTCACAAAGCAATTGTGGAAACACAAATCAATACTCACAAAGAAATGTGACTCACAGATGGGAAGTGCCAGTGGCAGAGCAAGGAGTACTGGCCTCACTTTTTTATACTATTCCAACTCAAATATAATGGGAGGGCCAGGATTAGGAAAAAGGACTCATGTTCTGAGAAAGCCCTCCTATCACAAAACTCTTCCTAGCACAAGAGAATTTTACAGAAGAACAAAAAAGAAAAAAAAAGGAAGAAAAAGAAAAAATGACAATACAAATAAAAACAGCATTAATAAATAACACTCGCCACTAGGATGGTCTTTATCCCCTTTTTCTGTGACTTACCAGGTTACAGCAACTTACGTCCTGCCTGCTGTTCACTGTAAGATTACTCTCCAGCTATGTATTCTCATTATTTAGCCTAATCCACTTTGAAGTGATTTCAGCTTCAGTTTCTTCACACATTTAACTTTGATCGCTTTAGACTGGAATCCTCCAGACATACACAACATTTATTCAAGTACAAGGAAAAGACACAGAAGAAACACAGGGTCAGAGTTAAGCATGTATGGGCAAAGTGCTAGAATGAGACCTAGCAAGAATTATGGGAGGAAAGGCGAAAGAGATTTATACCTATTTACATTATTCTTGCTTCTAACTAGGAGTAATTTCCCCTTATCCTAAAACACTAACATTTCCTATGATATTTATTTAAATAGATGCAAAATGAGCCGTCAGCTGAAACCACTTCTGCCTAAAAAATGATAACGTGTTCATGTCAGACGAGGTTAAATGCAGAAGGGAAGTCCAACAGCTGTACCTCCACAGGGGAGCTTAAGTGAACAGAAAGTTTCTGGTATGATTCAGCGTTGCAAAGAGCAGAAGTCACACAAGACCAGCAGAGCTTGCGGTCAAATATTCTCACCTGCTGGGACAGCATGCAGGTAATCACTTGAGAGCATGCACATACTGCACTGAGTACAAAAGTCCCCTTCAAGTTATTGCTGGACTCTGACGTGATCAGAGTTTAAAGGTGGACTGGGCAATGCTCATGCATCAGTGAGCAGGACTACAAATGCTTTATATTCAGAACAAAGTTGTTTTAGAACATAGATTCTATTCATTAAGGCCTGTTTTTATTATTATTAGTTTTTTAATGGAGAAAATTAAAAACAAGGACAAAAGGCAGACTAGAAAAAATTTTAGGGTTACCTGTCTTGATTTCGGTGGAGGGTTCTTCATCCACCCCACTTAAACATACAACTTAGCAATCTTCTGGGTTACAACACACCCTGCACAGCTCTAAGGTATTGGGGATGGGGTACAGAGATCAGTAAGACAAATCCCATCTGCCACTCAATCATTAAAAAAAAATTGTTTAAGGAAGAGCTACTAGATTTGACTCTGCAGTATGTGAGGAATCTCTCCCTGCAACAGCTGAAGACCAACTACAATGGTGTGTGAAAAGCCATTATTTCTTAAAACTGAAAACAGTCTGAAGGACTGCTAAAAGGTCAAGGCAGCACATCTTACATTCAGCAAAACATATGTCCAGCAGACAATCCGATAAAACGTTCCCTGCCTACCCATGAGACTGTCCCATCTTCAAACAAGATGTTTTACTGCAGGTGAGTAGTGCCTTGAGAAAGGCTAGAAAAGAACTGACAGAATAAATAGATACCTCCTTGCCACTCAAAAGATGAAGCATGGATAGATCACTGAGATGACATGAAACGTGCTTTGTAAGAAAGAAAAGAAGAGCACAAATGGGAAATATAACCAAATCCAAAATAAGCCAGAAAACAAAATGCAAAATGGACCATTTGCCTATCTGGCAGCAGAGCCATCTTGTCCCTCTGCTTGGCATTTGCTTTTCTATGTAACTAGGGATTGTTTATGATCTTTGAAAGACTGTAACATAAGTTGAAGGCCTTTAGATCAGTAAAGGATAATGATTCTTTGTAACTGTTCTTCAGTGCTGAAAAACTTTCCCTCTTAAGACTCAGAATTTCTTTTGGGACATGTTTTTAGTTATTTTGCACTGGACAATCAGCTCCTTGAAGGGCAATAATGGAAGCCCTTGCTCCTTCCTGATAAAAGTCCCAATAATACTAATTGGTCCAGAAGGCGCACACAGGCAACTCATAGATACTCCTGCAGAAAAAATGTACGTTCTCATTACTAACATCACGTAACAATGAGCCAGAATGTTTATTTTGGTATAAGATATAACACAGTCAATAAGGTAGTATATTTATTTTAATTCCCTTCTAAACTAGAAGGCTTTGTGATTAGTACTTCATGACATAGGTGGCACTTCTTCAGAACTGTTTAGGAAGCTTGTCCATGATATTTTCAGCCTGAGCAGATGCTGGCACTACTGGAGGTTTCAGAACAAGGCCATTGCTCATAGTGCTCTTTCTCCATTATTGCTCTCATTTGAGGGCTTCTTCACACTGATCTACAAAACTTTTCTCTTTGCCTTCTATCTCAAGCCCTTGGCTGCTTCACAAATCCAATGTCCAGACTGCTTGCTCCATTGCACAGAAAAGCCATCATACTGAGAGTCATTTGGCAACACCTGCCAGTGATGTCTGTGTTTTATAATAGTCCATTAGCACAAGGTTCTTAATGAAAATGAAAGCTACTAATGAAGCCAGAACGCAGCAGCAGCCTCCAGTCTGGGGAGGGTAATTAAGCTCGAAGGAACGGGGAGAACGAAGAACAAAATTAACGCATGGATAAAGAAAAAAGAGAACTGGTAGTGCATTAGCACTAATGTAGTTATGGCAAATCATCCAGTTTCCTATATGAAAACACTTTGCATTCAGTGGGCTATTTTTATATTGCTAGCTGATACAACATCAGTTTATTGCTCCTTCAGAGATACAAATACCAACAAGTAGACACACAGGATTTCAATGCTCTACAGACAAAGACTCAGGAAAATGAAGGTACTTATCTGTCATATGGTACATTTGAGTTCCGAATCACAGAATTATAGAAATGCTCAGACTGGAAAAGACCTTCAAGATCATTAAGTCCAACCAGAACCAAGCACACTACCTTAACTCTAACAACCCACCACTAAATCACGTCCCTGCGCACCACATCCAAACATATTTTAAATGCATTCAGGGATGGTGACTCAGCCAACTCCTTCGGGAGCCTACTGCAGCACTTAACAACCCTTTCCATAGAGAAGTTTTTCCTGATATCCAACCTAAGCCTCCACTGGTGCAACCTGAGGCCATTTCCCCTCATCCTATAACCTGACACCAGTAAGAAGAGACCTGCTCTCACGGCAATCACCGTTCATGTATTGGAAGAGAGCAGCAAGGTCTCCCCTCAGCCTCCTCTTCCCCAGACTAAACAGCCCCAGTTCCTTCAGGCATTCATCATAGGGCATATTCTCCAGGCCCTTCTTTGGACCTGCTCCAGCACCTCAATGTCCTTTCTGTATAGAGGTGCCCAAAACTGAACACACTACTAGAGGTGGGGTCCTCAACTTACTGAGTACAGAGGATTACTTCTCTAGTCCTGCTCACCATACAATTCGTAATACAAGCCAGGATACCATTGGCCTTTAAGAAGATAAAAGACTTAAGTAATCCTCCTCTAAGTTGCCATTTCATTCACAAGGTGGCAAAGAGAGAGACTTGATCTCAAGCACTTCAGGGTGGCTTTTTTTAACCCAATTATCAAAAACTTAGTAGCTCCCACCTTTTCACTTGAAAAAGTGCTCTGTAAGCTGATGATATTGCACTTGTTGTTAAGATTATTCTTAATACTTGACCTAAAATATCTTTTTACAATTGAGTGGCACATGTTATAGTTAATTCATGTGAGACAATTTCCTGTATTTGCATTCATGCTCTGTATATACTTGGAGGTGGCTTTCATTTTGCCAATATCTCAGTGTTAACTTTAGCTGTACATACTAGGTCTTTCACTGTTCCCTCATAATCAAGCCCTGTACAATTTTAATCATCAAACCCTTTCAAAAATCTTACAAACTGTTTGACATATTTCCACCCTACTGTATTTAAAGCCCTTAACAGTTTAGTTTAGGTACAGCTTATCAGATCTCTTACAGATGAATTATCCACCTACTGCTTTATGAAGGATGTCACTGCATTTATGCGACATTTATGCTGTTTTCTATCCACAATGATGACTGCAATTCTTCCCGTTCCAGTCAAATCTACACATTTCATTAATGTGTCATTTCTTCACCTTTTTGTGATCACTGAGAAATGTGTTAGACAGAAATGACAGTAACTTCCAATCTGTCTAGCCTTCCCAGTTCATCAAAATACTGTTGCATTTTGTATTGGTAATTTATGTTAGAAAACTCATCATGTGAAAGCCAAATTTTAATTGTTTGGGTTTTTTTAAGAAAGATTATATGGAGCTTTTTGTCAAATAACTCATTGAAGTCTAAATATATCACATCCACTGTCCTCCTTTTATCCATTAATTTTGTAACTCAGTCCAAAAGTAATCAAATGCCAGCTATGAGTTGTGTTTATTAAATACTGCTGATTATTGCTTGTGGTTCTGTTATTCTATATAGTTACAGATTCATTTTTATTACTACTCTTTCCATTATTTTATTAGAGGTTGATAAGGCTTTTATGAAATGGATTGAAAGTTAATTCACGGAATTGTTTGGGGGAGGAACTACAGTTTAGCTATACTCAGAATCTGCTGGAAAGCTATCACAGCATTTTATTCCCCTAAGCACAATACTCAGAACCAGAAGAAATGAGAACAGATGAGAACCAGAGATCATATTATGATGGTTATACTGTTGATAAAATAGTTGAGCCATACACACAAGGAACCATAACTATCAGACAAATACAGAAAGTCTAGCTGCCTCATAGAATAACAGTCTGAAGGGCCTACAGGATCGGCTAATTTTTACATATTTCATTCCTGTATGTCTACCTATTATTTTGCAAGAGCTTTTCACCCAAGTGCCTCCATATTTTCTTGCCTCTCTCCACAGATGCCACTATCTCTCATAGTAATTTCTGATATCACAACTACTAATGGCATGAAATCTTCTGAGTAGGATCTGTCCCTTTCCAGATCTTCATATACAGCACAAAGAGATCAAATGCAAGAAATTATAATAGGAGAGGTTGACTTAAAACTCATGCTTCAAAGTTATGCCAGCAAGGTGGGGAAAAAAAGGGTAGGTAAGAGGTGAGTATGAGCCCCAGAGGGACCCAGAGCCCCATGATGAGGAAGAGAAATGAGCAGCCTGCTGTGTCAACAACTGACAAAAAGGGGTACCCTGAATGGATTAAAAGGAGACTCAGTTCCTCACCATTATCTCTACTGGGCCAACAAGTTCGTTTTGCTTTACTGCTTTTGAAAATTCAAACTAATATTTCTAAAAATTGCTGTTGGCAGCAGTAAAAACACTAGCAGAGAGCTCAGTCATCTGACTGGACAGCCCACCACCTGCTTTGGTTCCAATGTTGCACCTGGAAAGCCTGAAGACCTATAACCTAAACTCTTCCTGTGTAGATTGAATAACTGGATCTATTTACTGCTGTTTATGTGCCATCCCAGAAGCCAGCAGGCAAACGCCTGAACCCAGACAATCACTGACCTGTAACTAGAGCCTCGTCATGTAATAAATACAGTGCTCAGTAAAAGGACAGATAATCTTGTAACAAGAGACTCTTGAATGAGCCTTGTTCTTCCAGTGTTCCCTCCCATCCTCTAAAGCAGTCTGTTAACAAAGTGAAACCTCCATGTACAACGAAAGTTAATCTCCCCATTCCTTGGCAAGACTGTCTCATCTGCAGTAGGGATATTTTTATTAATATTACTGACTAATGGAAGACTAAAAATAATACAACACAAGAAAATTTTACATAATCTAAGAACAATATAATTCCTGAGGACCATCTCTAAATATGGCTCTGATGTTACTTGCTGTACCTACCTAGCACGTTCAGCTGAAAGTGCATTCAACTCTGCAGTTTTGCACCAACAAGAATATGAGCCCTTGGACTCTGCTCAGGGCATCATCCCACAGAAAATAATCTGGGGGTTCTGGCTGACAGCCAGTTGAATCTGAGCCAGAAGTGTGCCCTGGCAGCCAAAAGAGCCAACAATACCCTGGAATGCACCAGGCCCACCTCCACCAGCCAAGAGAGGGAAGGAATTGTCTTGCTTAGCTCTGCACTGTTATGGCCTCACCCTGAACAGCATGCAGGTTTGGGTACCAAAAGGTACTGAATCCTCAGTCCCCCCCAGTTGTCCTTCTTCTTTTAAATGAGGGCATCTCTCAGGCCACAGACTCCTCACTCCTGGCACAGTTAGGTTTTGGCCTCACGCATCAGTCATCCTCACAATGGCTATCACAGTGGGCTCCTAACATCACAGCAGCCAAACTGACCTGCCTTTTTCTCTGGGCCCTGTTTGTTTAAAAACGACTGAACACAAGCACCTCAATATAAGAGGGACAAAAAAAAGTTGAGAGCATGCAAAGGTGAAGGGTCTAGAGGGCAATATATCTGATAAACAGCTGAGGTCCCTTGGTTTGTTTAGCCAAGAGAAACAGAGAGGCCTCATGGTGTCCCACAGCTCCTGATAGGGAGAAGAGAGGCAGTGCTGATCTTTGCTTCCTGGTAACAGCAACAGGACACAAGGAAACAGCAAAGATCTACATCAGTAAAGGGGACTGGGTTAAGGACTAGGAAAAGATTCTTCATTAGAGGGTAGTGGGCATGGAACAGTCTCCACAGGGCAAGAAGGCATAGCCTTGAGCTGCTGGATTTCAAGAAGCACTTGGATAAAGCTCTCAGAAATATGGTCTGAAATTTGGGCGGTCTTGTGTGGAACCAGGAGCTGGACTCAGTGATCCTTGTGTCTCTTCAGTGCTGACATCTGCCAGGACCTATACAAGAACAGGCCAGTCTTCAGACAAGATGCAGCATGTCCCAGCCTGCAAACCATCCCTCTGGAACCTGGGACACATGACCTGCCCATCCCATGAGGCAGTTCTTACATAAAGGGGACTGAGTCCCTCTTCTAAAAAAAAAACAAACAAACGTAGAAACCCTATTTATACCAACACAACATTGGTCCCACTCATTCCATAGAGGAAGAGATGAAGAACCCTTCACTGCAGCATGAGGCCAGAGAATATTCCATTCTCTTCTTTTGTACTTACTACTCAAGAACTTTGCAATTACATAGTAATTCTGTTTTGTGCAATGAGACAGGAAAGTATCATTGCCTTCCTTTCGCATGTGGACAAGCTAAGCTACACTGTGGGCAATCAGAAGAGCCTGAAACAAAACCAAGGCAACCAAGAATTGAACTGAGGACTCTAAATCTTGTGCCTTAACATTACTTTTCCTTTCTCAGCATGATCTCTTCTCCCAGGCTGAGATACTACTTTTCCATATTCAAAACTATCACTTTCCTCCCTATAGAGGCCAGAAGGCTGAGCTGGCTTCTCTCCTCTTTTTGCTCACAGTAAAAGAAAACGTCACATCCACCAACACACTCCAAATATTTAATCCCAGTGTAATTCTCACTGCTCTTCCTTAATCCTTCCACCTGTGAGATAATTGCCAGTATTCTGGGAAGAACTCAATGCTAATCATTGACTTGCATACAAAGAGGCAAAGAACCAGATAAAACAGACTAAAGAAAATCACAGGGCCTGAATTAAGTATGCACATACACATTTATTTGAGACACCCTGCTGAACTAGCCTCTTTTACGTCAGATAAAAGGTCCACTAATGGAACTGGAGAAGAACAAGAAAGCTCAAGCCTGTAAATCAAGGATTTAGTCTTCTCCTGTGTATGTTATAGGATGAGATGCTAAAAATAATGAAAAAAATTAAAACTAAATAAGCTACAGATATTAATACATATCTACTTAAAATCCAGCAAAAAATCTTCCCATCTCCTTCAGTCCAGAACACCAGTGTTCACAGCAGGTTCCTCTCCCACTGCTTTGCCTGGGACACTCATTCCAGAACTCCTGACTATTCTATTTATCCCTCTTCCCACCGCACAGCTACCTTACCTCCCTTCTTCATCCTCAAAGCTCCTTGACTTTTAAATACCCTCTTTTTTAACACTTGTCCTAAAAATGCTGGGCTCTTCTGCATTATGCCTGTGTCTTTAATTATTCTTTAGATTCTTGTCAAGGGGAATACACATTGTTCCTTCTGTAAAATATGATTGCTATTTATATGGTTATGTACATGTTTATCGATAAATAAATACGGTTTTAATCTCCTTAGATAATTGCTTTAGCAAGTGGAATCTAATTGGGATAGTCTCTGGTAGAACAAGCAAGTTATCCAGTGGTTTAAAAGATACACTGCTCAGGTGGTTAAAGAAATGGTATTGGACAATAGAATTGTGGCATTTATTGCCTGTTCTCCTCCAGCTCACCCTCTCTCTATGCTTCTGCTTATTCAACTGTAAAAAAGGGAAAACAAATAATTAGCCTTCTTACCGCATGGATGTGAGGCTGAATGATAATGCCTTGTATTCACTGCGTTTTGTTTTCAGGACACTTCATAAGCGTCAATGCAGCAGCCTCCTTGTGCAGTGGTGAAGGGCTTTTGTCCCCACTCCACCATCGCAGTCACAAAGACCCAGACCATTCACAGGGGAAGTCAAAGCAGAGCACACACCTCTCCCTTCAACGGCCTCTCCATTAAGCACAAAACTACTTAGGAACATACTCAAAAGCATTTCCAAGAAACTTCTCAGGACAGTAGATTGGTGGGATGTCAAAACATGACAGATGCACTGCTGATGACAAAGTATTTTTCCAGAGAATAACAGACAGAATGGTCTGGAAACAGCATAAAAGAGAAAATCAACCACTCAAAAGAGTGGCAGTGATAATTCAGCATCTCTTAAAAAAAAAAAAAAAAAAAAAAAAAAACTGCTGAGAAATGTCCAACAGGAAATCCCAACAAATAGAGCTGTAATGAGCTCAGGGGCCGGAAAGAAGGGAATCAGTGTCTATCCACTGAACACATCAATAGGAAAACTTGTAAAGAGGTTTCAAGCTCTCAAATCAGTCAGATGGGAGAAGAGTCAGAGAAAGTGAGTCCTGAAATAAATTTCTTTTCAGTTATTTTTGGAAAAGGAGACAGAAAGGAGGAAGGCTGGTACACTGGAAAGACGACAAAAATCATTATTCTCTACAAATTGCTTTGACATTGTATAGGCAGTGACCTTCACAGTGCTACCAGTTTAATGGCATTTACTTCAGCAGTAGCTGATTTCACTATTAAACAGGGATGCATAGCACACGATTACACAACTAAATCACTCTTGTAAATATTTAATATGATTGCTTTTCTTTTTTCCCTTTTAACAAATCACTATCAAAACCAGAGCACACAGTAGAAAACACATTTATTTATTCTATCCTGGAAAAAGCTTAGTGCTCATGCATTTTATCTATCTAGTTCTCCAAATGACTTTGACACTTGAAAGCCCTCGTGATAAAAACAGTCTGTAGGAAGGCAATTTTGCAACCATTTAAGAACTGATTTCATGCACTGATCAACATTTACCAAACTTGCCTGATAGAACAGCACAAAGTTTAACTGAGTAGACTGATAGTAAACACCTAAAAAAGCAAGTGAGAAAGGAAGTACACTGGGCTAAATAGAGGTAACTTAAGAGAGAAAATCAGACATTATGCACTATTAAAAGAAAATAAAAAGCACAGTATATGGAAAATAAAAGATAAGTGCCACTAATCGAAAGAAATCATACTTCTGGCTGACAATACAATAAGCACATCCACACCATAATATATTTACTCCATTTTGGACATACAGTGCAGCAGGAAATGAAGTGTCCACAGAGTTCTCTTAAAATACATCTGTATTAAAGATGGAGTCAATAGGTAAAAGAAATAAAGTAAAAAGAATGTAGTAAAGCAAAATCACTAATGATGCCTCTCATATCATACCTAGTAATATAAAACTGACTGAGAAATTGAAACAGTAAGTCTGGAATTGGGAACATTAGGCAAGTCATTTTTAAAGAGAGCCCTACCATTCATACATTCTAATTTTTCCAGCTTTAGGAAAATAATTTTTTCACAGTCTGGCATAAATGGTCTTCCACACTGCAGTAAAAATGATGCTCTGATCAAACTGCAGATGACAAATACCAGTAAGTGTTCTTTACAGAAACATTCCAGAAAACTAGTAACTCAAGAGCTGAGTCTCTTCAGCAATTTAGCAACGGAGGAAAGATAAATCAGTGGATATTTAGGAAGTGAACAAAAAAAAAAAAAATCAGTAAAATCGGTAACCTCAGGGACAAAAAACAGATTCTGAAAGCATCTTGACTACAGACTTTACTGAGACTCCTTTTAGAGAAAGACTAGATCCCAAATGAACATGTGTAACATGTAAGTGGTCAGGCAGATGTGCTATTGGGATGGTGCAGGCAGTCCTGCAAGGCACTGGCACTTGAGACGTGTTCCCTTTGTCAGAACTGAGAAATGCAAATGCACAGCAATGCAAGGTGCTGCCTTGGGTTTTGTGAAAGCTTGCGATCTTTAATGCAGAGCTGAGTGAGATCCTGTAATCCCCATGCCATGATGCAGCAGCGTGCTCTCCTCACACAGGGCAAGCCAACAGCTATGAAAGATCCTTTTATTGACATTCACAGGGCTGGAAAATAACTGTTCACAGTTTGATTCCTGGCATTGCTGGGTGAACCAGGAATTGCTCAGAGAACTAGCAGCTGAATACACATGTAAAAGACAAACGTTCTTCAGTGATATTTATTCTCACCAAGTTTTAATATTTCAAGGCTTATAGCAACCAACTCTTTACATAATCAGCTGTAATTGTCTGATCCCAGCTGGTGATCAGCACATTCTTCATCAACCTGGTCATTATTAATACACCAGTAATTAGGGGGAACAAAGGTGTGTGCTTTATAACACTAGCTTAATGCAATTCTGCTTTACCTAACAAGACCACAGCTCCTTTTAAAATACAATTATTTTAACATTCAAATTACACATTTTGTAACCAAGCTAACAACTAACAATCACAGAGCCGTACGATTTTAGAACAAATACTGAAATGTTTTTTGAGTCTTCAGTTAAAAGAATTTGTTCAATTAAAAGGAACCTTATTTTGCTTTAGAAACAATCTGACCCACAAGCAGCTCCCCAATCAAACTATGATTTGAGAGAAAAGCTCTATTAGAATGCATGCAATTGATAGAATCAAATCGTAAACACTTACCTACACATATTCTTCTTGCTCTACTGTAGGAGAGAAAGCGATATCTCAGGCACCACGGTGTGGTACTGCTTGGCAAATGCTGCTGACTTTTTTAATGGTGACAACTATGTACACAAATTCTCAAAGTAGCAGTTCTGCTTGAAGCCTTTCCCCATATAGCAATGCTGGTAAAGGGCTATTTCTATCAAAGGCTTTGCAGTCTTTGACTTTAACAAGAGCAGAAATATAGCCATCATTTAGTGAGAATGATCCATAACCCCTCAGGTTATTGTCAGAACAGCCTCAGAGCCAGATTCTTCCCTGAACTACTGCTTTTACATCAGAGCAATTCCCCTCCTTCAGTATCAGTTTTACCACAATAAAAGAGTTCAATGCAATGAAGAATACGGCTCCTAATACCATTATATCAAAACCCCTTGGTATATAAAGCATATAGAATGAGACCAACATCTTACAAAAAATACTACTAAAACATAAACCATGGACTTTGTCCTTGCTTGTACACAGTACATTCCTGGGTACAAAACACCTATTGTTTTCCACGTGTTTCACTGGCTTCTCAGGGAACGCAGTACCATCAGCAAATCAACTTGTAGGATAAGTTGTGCGTAGCATAAACTTCCAAACAAAACTGCCTCTAAAACACATGAGTACACTGCAATCTGTGTGTTCTGGATTCACACCAATTCTTTGGACTATGTGGTAGTATTTTTATTATCTTCCCTTGTTTATTAATCTATCAATACCAAGGCTTCCAAAACAGAAGTGGAAATAAAAGCCAGCAGGAGAAGGAACTCTAGATCCACAGCAGAGGTGTGCATGGCCAAACAAAGGCAAGGTTCTGGGTATCACAAATCCAGCAGCATGTAGAAATGGTGCAACAGAATCAAAAACCAGAATATTTTTTTGTTGTTAGGCGTGGTGAAAACCACACACCCTTAGATATGACTTCATAACTGAGACAGAAGACACTGTGTAAGTTAAATAAGATGGCTTGGGAAAGCATGACATTCTTCACAGAAATAGTTTTATAGCCATTTGTATGGTAGGTTATCCACTAATCTCTAGTCAAAATATTTAATAGCTGCTAAAGCACTGCGTTTAATGCTGCTGCTTCTAGTCCTGAGGCACAAGATCCAGCTTACAGCACATATTTTCAAAACTGTTCAATACCATAATGTTGTCACCATAGTCCACCAAAGGCCACAACGAGCATTAAAAAGGGAAACTCCACTCTTTCACATGATTTTCTATTTTTACAGCACCATCTGATGTGTGTGACAGGGGTCTATTTCCTACTTTGCTGCATTACCATAAAGGCAATGAAATAAGCTATTACCTACCATCACTCCTCCCAAACATGATCACAGAGAACTACGCATTCACAAAATAGCATTAACTATGAGAATTAGAGTCCATTTAAACTGCAGCTGTTCCTTCATTCCTAAATAGGTTCTTAGATCAAAACTACTGGTCTCATTATAAAATATCCCTTTCAACTGAAAGAAGAAGAAGATACGTGTATTTATTATTTTAAAAACATTCCTTTGCTGTGTTATTACAAACAAATAACGTTAAAATAAAGAATTTTGCAGTAGTTTTTGTCTTTCAGAGTTATGAATTTAAGTTATGACTTCAAATCATTTCTGGCAAAAGAAACAAATGTGTAATTTTTTTTTTTATTTCTAGTCCACTTTTTTTCAGAATCTCAGAACTCATTCATTTCAGGAAAATATTTTCCTTTATAATTGTAATGATAACACTAACTCTGATGTTATGACTTTGTTTTAAATATGAAATCTAAATCCTGCATATGATGTGCATGCTAGTGTTCCTTTCAGTACTAAATCCATATCCCTGAAAAACCCACAAAGCTACATTCAGCTACTATCAAAGAAAATTGCTTATTATGTTTCATTTCCCACTGTGCTTTTTCGCCTTTTTGTTATTGTCCATTGAAAAGACTCCAATTTCCAGGGAAAAGCCACTTTCAAACCTAAACTGAAAATCTTAAATGCCAGGAAAAGGCACAATGTCTCTTTAAGAGTCAACTGTAAATTAACTTGCCCATAAGAGTGCAATAATTAGCAGTTAGTAGCTTATTAAAAGGATGGCAAAGGCCAAGTTGCCATCTGGGATCTCCAGTTTCTTGTGATTGTTATTATGTCAAGATGTGCAACTTGCATTAGCTTTCATGTCACTGTGCTTGCCCTTACTTTACATGTAAATTTTAATGAAAGATACAGCACTTTAAAAATCAGACGTCCATCAAAAGCACTATTAGGCTGGCTTTTACAAAGCATATGGCCTATTCTGCTGCCTCTGCATCTCTACACACCACTGAACGCCTCCAATTTTAAGGAGTGAGAGAGAGGAAAAAGAAAAAAGCCTTTCACTGATATCAATTAAATATTCTCTACGGGCAGGGTGAAACCTGAGCCCCATCAAAAACAGAAGACTGCACCACAGCGTGAGAGGACAATATTTTAGCTCCTGTTTACACACAACACAACCACAATGCCTTTAGCTCTCCTGGGAATCATTCCTCTTAATAAAAATGAAAGCCAATCAAGAATCAGCTGTTTACTCACACACTGGAAACACACAGACTTGAAAGAAGGCAGCAATAAAGCAAAAATAAATTACCTCCAAACTACAACATACTTAACAATTTTAAATACTTTATGCATACACATTATTTGTAAACACAAATATGCCACCCGTATATCCAAACAAAAAAAATAATTTACCAAAGATGTCCTGTTGTGGACATATCCTGAAGTGTCATTTTATTTGTTTGCCTTCATTAATCTATTATGGAGAGGTGTAAAAAGAAGAATGTCTACAAGAGATCTATTCCTTCCTCTCAGCTAATAATATTTTAGTGATTCTATTCACCGAAGTTCTGAATTTTCATAAATTCTGGGATATACAGAAATAGGATTAATTTCTTACTGAACTGTCCCCCCGTATGAAATTCATCAACCATCAATCATCGCTAATTATACCTAGAGGAATTAGAATATGTGGATTTTTTCCTCAAACAAAATATGAAACAAGCAGCAAAGGTTTGCTTACAAAAAATGATTCTAGAAGAATGAAGTGTATATTTAAGAGGCCTTGGATCTGACAAAAAGGCTTTATGGATTGAGTATGCACTAGCCATAAAATAAAATGCTTTATTTCTCAAACAGTGATTAAAGTAGATCTTAAAACTGAAAGCTGTCATCCTTATAAGAATGCAGGAATTTCTATTTTCAAGAGGAAAACAAACCCAAAATTACACACTTTCAAAGTATTAAAGAAAGGACTATAAGTGTAGAAATCAAAAACAAATGATATTTTAATTTAAAACCCTCGTATTAAGATATTTTAGAGGGTAAACAGAGCTTAAGAACCACTGCCAAGGCTGGCGAGATGAATGCAGTGTTGTTTTTCCCCTTGTATAATTAGATATTCATAGAGCACAAATGATTTAATTTGTTACTGATGTTTCACTCAAAAATTTGCATAAACCCTTGGCCACTCAGATGGACTTATTCACACCACTCTAAAATCCTAATGGTATTACTGACAAGGAGCTTGAAATTATTTTCCAGACCAGTAAAGGCCAGTTCTTTCCTTCTATCCAAGTCAGCAAACATGATCTCATTTTTTCTGTGCCATTACTTTCTGATCAATATTATTGAACAATTCAAAGAGATTACAACTTCACACTGCTTACTGAGAGCAACGCTGAGCATTACAGGACTTGAAAGACTTACTTGGGTTAACAGCACTTAGGGCTAAGAGAGATATTCTGATCTCTAAACGCTGAGTACTAGATGGGGAACTTGATGGTAACCTCTAGTCTATACAAGATGCAACCAAAATATGACATCTAGGAAATATGCAAGTACTCTATCGTTTATCTCTGAGAATGAAGAGAAAAAGACAAAAAAAAAAAAAAAAGGAGAAAAACCTGCTGTGTTGAAAAATCAGCATGTGGCTGCACAGTTGGTTATCCTGAGCACAGTTAGTGATAGCAAGAAGGACCCAGAGCTTTAGGGTAGAACCTGCAGGCTGAGCAGGTGATAAAACAAAACCCACTACATATATATGAAAAAGATACAGGGTAGCAAAAGCACAAATTATAACTTAAAAACACTGTCAAGAGAGCAAATAATATGGAAGAATGTGATTATACATTACCTCTACTTCAACAGCAAATTACAGCTGAATATTTGCAATCGCCTTTGGTATAATTTTCTTGTTAGGGACTATCATGGAAATAAACTCAAAATAATTGTTCCTTAATTGTCAGTTCCTCTCCAGGAGGATAGCTGCATTCAGCAGTTCACACCAAACTAAACAGAAGTACTTACTGATCCTCATTTACTTCATCTCTGTGATCAGTTTCATACACTTAATAAAAAACAGAAACAGCGGACATGTATTTTAATGTAAACTCAATATAAGCAGTGCATAGATGCTCCTCTTTATTCAGTGATCCCAGCCACTGCTTACCCTAAAACACCTACAGCTTCATCTCTTCAGCTTTCCAAGAACTTATTAAAAAAAATTTAAATCTGCATCTATGGTTTTTAAAAAGTTCCAGAGAAGAAGCCTATTCACTACAGTGGAAGCAGTTAACAAAAGATTCATCGCAAATGATGAATGCAAAGTCATAGGCTGCTATACTTTGTGAAGAGGTATTATGAAATGAAATACAGCATACCTTTTGGCCACGCACACGGCATGAGACACAGTGGCTGCCAGTTTTTGCTAACAACTACAAGAATGCCAAAAAATATGAACCTTCCAGCTACAATCACTGTGGCATCTGCTACCACTTCCTCTGCGAGCTGAAGGCCACATGTGAGTTCAAAATTACACAGCTTGAGTCCTCTGAAGGTAATATCATTTGTCACACAGAATGATGGTCCTCTGATGAAGTCACTTGCTATAAGTATGGCTAAAAATTACACATAGCTGGGAACAGAAACATTATTTTCATTTAATGACGCAACAAATTGTTTCAGCACATATGAATTAATTGCAAACTATACATTATAAACCTAATTCGTACAATCTCATGTGGGAGTTTTCCTTCAGAAAAGGCTTTTCATTTAGTCCTGCACACTGTTCTGCAGCATAAATGCCACCTGAGAAAAGAAGGGAGCAACATAAGCTGACATCACATTGTACACAACTTGTCCTAACCTACACTGCCCCTTAAATCACACTAAGCCAAACATCAGCTAATTCAGTTATTGGCAACTGTGTTGAGTCAGTTAAATCACAGTAACATTTTGTATCGTATGATTACACCTTTAGATTCTCACTTCTTTTTTTTTTTTATTTTTTATTTTTTTTACAGTATGTATATGTGATTATTAAGTTTTGATGTTCACCTTTTGCTAAGAAGACGGCTGAGTACAGTTTACATATTAAACTTTGGAAAAATATTCCACCAATGTATTTCATATCTTTTCTACCCTAGTCAATGTTTGGTAGAAAAGATGTGAAATAAATTAGTGGAATGTTTTTTCAACCTCAAAACAATTCTAATTATGTGAGGTACTCTATCACAGAGAACCCAGCAACACAAACTTGTTAGAAGAGGGCAAATCCTCATAAAGAAGAATAACATGAAGTGTTTAATAAGCCATGGTGCTCCACAGAATTCAGGTATGAAGGGAGTGGCAATCACCAGGAAGAGAATCTTAGTGCCTCAAAGGGAGTTAATATGAAATAATCTCCTGAACTGTCACATCCTCCAAAATAATACAATAGTACATTGTACAATTAGTCGCTTCATCCTCCAGTATCTTACTGGCATGGACAAAACCAACATTCTCCAGTGTCTTCAGATCTTGCTGATAGATAGATCAGACTCTTCAGCAGTGTATTAGTTGAAGATGAGTAAGCCTCAGAATAATGAAACCTTTTAATCTTTCGATCTCATTGGAAAGTAGGATGAAGAAATGGATTTTACCCTAGCAGTGCTTGTAATTTATCAATTAATCTTCCCCCTTCCCTCCCTCCACTCCAACTGGAGACCAACAGCAGGTTTGCAGCATTTTGCATTTTTGACAGCTTTGATTAAGGATGGATGACTGCCCTCTGCATGCTTGAGATAGGTGTGAAATGCTGAAATAGAAGCTGGAGCCCCACAGCAGCCTTTCCACTTTGTGCACTGTGCTGAACCGAGCTGCAGAGAGTACAGTCCCTCTCTGTTTAGCAATGCAGATTGCTCCTGTCGCTTCTGCAGCTCTCTGCAACTTTATTCCTCCCTAAAAAAAAACACAACAACTTTTTGCTAGCAGGGAGAGGGAAATTAAGCAGAAAGGAGAAGTGGTATCTCCAGAGATCTCCATGGTTGAAGACTACTGGACAAAAGTAGGTCCTGCTTCCCCCTACACCAATGTCACAGTTCCTAGCAGAGTCACCAGTACCAGCTTACAGGCCCTGGCTCCAACTGATTGAAGTGATTCTCTCACTTCGCCCCACCATCATCAGCTGCAGAGGGCCTGGCAGTGCACAGTCTGCACAGCAGCATGAGCAGGCAGGAAATAATAGCTCTGAAAAAGGCCTCGAAGCGTTCATCTTAATAATAATTTCTTCCATAATACAAAGGAAAATGTTTTTTAAAGTACTACATCCCAAGATCATCCACATTCATAAAAACATAACTTGTCCACTGATAAACATTTCACAAGAATGAAGTCTTAGAAAGAATGCAATGTCTACCTTTACTTCTACCTACAGACAGGAAGGTGCACATCCAGTTAAGAGGAGGAACAAGAGAGATGTCCATCATGGAGTAGGCAAAAGAGAAGAAAGAAGCATAAAAAACAGAATATTATATCACTGGCCATACTTATGAAAACAAGAAAATGAGTGTATTTATTCAGCAACCAAATCCAACAAAACACAATCTTAAGGAAAAAAACAAGAAACACACCACAACTAAAGCACAAAGCAAGGCTTAAAATGACAGCAAAACCAGCAACTGCCTGGTTAAGCCCTTTGGCTTTAATTTGATTTTCTTCTGAGAAATGCAAACCTCTCATGCAATAGCACAGCAGCGATACGCCTCATTCCACGTCAAATTCAAAACAGCAAGGAAAACAACAGAGTAGGACAGACAAAAATAAATCTTGTGATAATATATTCACTAAACACATTTCACCTACCAAAGCTAATGTGTTTGTATATAATGTTGACACTGCATATTTACACATATATACATCTACATATTTTATACCCATCATTTTCATAGGGAGTAAATATTTATTAAAAGGGAATATCTGCGAGTTGGTTGGCAAAAAAAGAGAACCCACTGTTCCCTGACTGACACATCATGGATAAATAAGGGTGGTTTCTTCAGTAAGCACTATCACTCAGCCATGAGTATAGCTGAACAACAAGAGGTCATAGAGAAGTAGCTCAGTGCTGTAACCAGAACTTAACCAGATGTTTCATGCAGCAAGTACCATGGTCTTGACACCTGGTCCCAAAGAGGTTAATTTCCTACCACATGGGAATGCTAACTCACTGAACATTGAGTCTCAGCTTCATTTCTGTTTCTTAAGCTCTAATGACCTCATAGGAGACATCTGCCTTGAACTACAAAATAAAAACTGCTTATGTCCTCACTATCTCTTACGTTTCATTGAGATATTATGTACCTTTAATTCAAGTAACTAATTACTTTTGAGCCTTTACAGGCACTGTGATTTTCAGATGTGGCAAAAATGGAATTCTGTACATCTAGACTAGAAAAGCCTCATTGGTTGCTAGCATGGTTGTTCTAGCACATTGTGCATTCTGGGAACAAGTCTCCTTGTCCAGCTCTGAAGTCTCTCTCCTCACAAGAGAATCAATTAAGACTTCAACAATCTGACAGGTGCATTCACAAGACCAGAACGCATCACCAGTGCTGCTAACTCCTCCCTGTGTACCTGTGTGAGAAAGATGCTGACACTGTTGGGAAAATCAGAACCACCACCATTTTGCCTCACACTTCTGCTCATCAGCTTCTCGCTCCACAACTCACTATTGCAAAAGAGACTAATGATGCCATCATGTCACAACAGATAGATTCATAACACAATCCAGTCTGAGTTATTAAAACATGAACTCTGATACAGGCATAGATCTCACTTGTAGGCCAGCCTGGGGTTAGCCCTGTTCTTTTTCTAAACCATTTTGCTCTGTGCATGAGTATTTTAAATTGCAGATATAGGACATACAGGCCATTATACACAATTTTCCTCAGGATTCATAATGAAGTAGGATCATGCCACAAGGGCTATTAACATATTTTTTGTGATAATTGCACTCTTAAAGACCAACATTTAGGTTTACATTTACCAAGAAGGAATGGGAGTCATTGCAGCTGGCACAAGAAATAAATGGAAACTCAGGTAGTCTGCGTGGAGGGCAAAAACACCCCTCCTTATTGTCAGTGAAATCATTTCATGCTCCCCAGACTCACTCCTGGGTCCCAGGCTGACAAGACGCTACAGTTCCCAGGCAAAAATGCAAATGATTTGACTGGCACCCAGCAAGCCCGGCTCCTTTTATCATGCAAAGCTGAACTCAAAGAAGAGGCACAAAGCTCTATTCATGATGAGTGACTGAAACTAAGAAAAAGTGAAAGGACATACCTTGTTCACCCATCATCAGGTGTGAGAGGCCTTTGAAAAAGAGAGAGAAAAGAGAGGAAGTAAGAAAAAAGGAACAAAACAGAGAAGAGGCAGCAATATATATACACACTCCTTGCCGTTCAATGCCTCTCAGATTGGAGCTCACATACTTGAGGTAGATCAAGTATGGGTGTAGCACACAGGACACATGCGATTTCAGGTGCTGCTTTCCATATTGAGCAGGAAAGCTTCCATCACACATAGAGAAAGAGGGCTGTCATTTGCAGAATGGTATCTAAGGCTCATCACATTCCCTGGGGAGTGACACCAGAGGCACTGCACACCCATAAGGCTACATGGACTGGGATATCCCCAGGGCTCCAGTGGGGCTCCAAGAGGGAGCGTTGTTTTCTCTGGAGAGCTGGAGAAATAACTTCCCTCTGCTGGAGATCTGAAATTCAAAGCTGCGGTGGTCAGTGAAAGGGAAGCCATAGTTCAACCACATCTGCCTCAGAGGAAACATCTAGTCTGAATGCACTTACATATAAAGAACCGCAGACTCACTCAGGTTGGAAAAGATCTTAAAGATCATCAAGTCCGACCACAACTTAACCATACTACCCTAACTCTAACAACCCTCTGCTAAATCATGTCCCTGAGCACCACATCCAAAGGGTTTTTAAACACATCCAGGGTTGGTGACTCAGCTACCTCCTTGGAGAGCCTACTACAGTCCTTGTACTACCATTCTTGTAACGAAGCATTTCTTGATATCCAACCTAAACTTACTCTGGCACAACTTAAGGCCATTTCTCCTCATCCCGTCACCAGTGAGAAGAGACCAACCCCGCTCTTGCTATAAGCACCTTTCAGGTACTGGAAGAGAGCAATAACGTCTCCCCAGAGCCTCCTTTATGATGGCTTTAGCATGTATTTTTTGGAGCAGATCAACACTCCTCACACACTCCAGTACATCAGTTCTGGTAAGGACTAATAGAAGTACACCCAACCTTGTTTTAGTTTTAAACCACTAATTAAGAACTGGGGATGCAACTTCTGAGCTCTATCGCTAAAGCTACTCTGGTTTAACAATTCAAGGTAAGGCAAGGAAGCAGCACAGCTGTCAGGTCAATGGTCAGTTAGCTTTGTGGCACATTACTCACAGAACTTACATATACAAAAATCAAGTCCTACCAACTTGAGCCATGAATGATACCTCCCACATATGGTTCCCCAACCTTCTCCTCAGCTTGATTCCACTTCTACATCTCCTATCTCATGCAGCACTCATGCAGAGATTTTGGTGTATGCATAGATATGAACGCACAGCCATCCCTTTCTCAAGTGAGTTTACTGATCAAAGCTGTGACTTTTTAAATTTCATGGAGACTGAGAGGTCAAATGAATTTATTAGAATGAAATTTTTCAACAAGCAGCATGCTGAGTTTGAATGTGTTTATTTATCTCTCCTTTGTATTTTCTTCTGCATTTATTGGAGAAATCTAAAATCGAGATCATCCCAAGAATGTGTTCACCCACAGAGAACTCCAAGTCAGATAAGGGGATTTATAATTGTACAGTCTAAGGAATGCAAATATCTTAACATTCTTGAAGATTACTGTGGATTTAGAAAAATAATCAGAAACAACATAGCTTTAGATTTTTTTTTAGTTTAGTTTTAGCTATAAATAAACATAGCAGATTTGATATTGCAAGATGTACTTCTGCTCTACACTACAAGATATAATTTCAATGATTAGTATTTCTGTGCTAAGAGGGTAGGTTGTATTTGTGCCTGTATTTATGGCCACTGAACCCATCATTCTTAAAAGGCAAATCTTAGCTCTACCCAACTAAGCACTTGAAAGTCATTGCAAAAGCCACTGTAAAAGGCCAAGAGATGACAAAAAAAAAATTGTTAGGACCAACAAAGCACAGAGGCCCAGTAGCAATGGTGTCCGGTTGGGGACAAGGGACACAGACAAAGAGAAACCTCCAGAGGGTAGATGGCAGAGACCTGCACTAAACACTCTGAATCACACCCAAAGTGTAAACTCTTTCTCTCTCAAGAAGCCAAGAGAAGCTATAAAAATACCCAAATGTCAGGAACGTCAATACCACTCCCGTTCCCATCCTCAGAAGGTCAGTGCTGCATGCCCCTTCTGCCAGTGTCATCAGCCACAGTCCAAAGTCCTTCACCTGCAGCCCAGAGTCAAGAGCACTTCCCAAATGCATTTGTCCACCTGGCCCTCAGCTTGGACTTGGTGCAAATGTCTGCCAGAGGAAGTCTCTCAGGGAAGCCTTCTGACCTTGCCTCTTGTCAAACAGGAATTATTGCAGCTTCAGCACCACACGTTCCGCTCCATCTTCTAGTACAGACTGGGCAGCAGAAGCAAAGAGACTAAGGAAAAATAAGGTGCCTCCAAAATGCAATTTTCTCCTTCATCATCATTCCTCTGAAAACTCTCCCTCCTTGTATTTTAGAGTAGGAATGAAAATGAGCAATTTTTTCCCCAATAAAATGTCATAAATAACCAAAACCTTCCACTTTGGAGAGCTAAAATCTGTGACATTTGCAGATTGTGTAACAAAAGCCTCAAATTAGTCACAGTAAAATCAACCAAGAAAACATGAACTGACACCATTGTTTCACCTTTAGATCAGTTTCCAGATATGACAAGATACTATATGATTTTCATATCAGAAAAGTCAAAGTCATCTTAAGGTGGCAGGGGGTAGCACTTGCTGTTGTATCATGAGGGCATCCAATAAATTAATGCAAGAGGTCTGAGGAGTATGCAGACCTGAAAACTAGACCAGATTTTGTCAGAAGAGTGGGGACATCTATCACCATGCTATTCGGGCATCCAGCTCAGCCAACTGAGAACACTAAATGAACTCATCAGGTCCCCCAAATGTGTTATTCACATGTAGAATGGCTGCTTGTGTCAACAGGCACCCCATTCCAGGAGAATCCTTTCTGAAATCACACCTAAATTCAGGTGAAACATGCACTGTTTCAGCTTTTCCTTTTAATCTTACATTTTTTCAACAGGAAACCTCAGCTGAAGCTTTAGGGTTGTAATCCAGCAGAACACAACTAGGAAAAGACTGAACCGTGGTCAAGAGCTGAGTGTTTTTTTCTGAACAGTTGTCATTATTCCTACAGTAATCTATGGGCTGGGCACAATTACTTCCCAAGAATAATAGTGGGCAGCAAGTGCTCTGCAAGGTTCAGAAAAATCACAGAACAGAAGTCAAAATCAGGGAGCTGGTAACTTGCTGTTCCTGAACTTCAAATGTGAACTACAATAAGGACAAGTACACAGCTTTGGAGGGAAGCTCTCATCAGGTTTCTTAGATAATGATAAGCATCTGCTTATCATATAACTCTGCACGCTGGCCATGATCTATGCCTGCTACAACTGACTTTTCCTATTTAGCCTTGGAAGTTCTTGTGGGTTTTTTTTAATATTTCTTTAACCTACTACCAAATCAATATTATTTTCTTAAAGGTTAATATTAATCTCCCTTGATCTCAAAGCAATACTTCAAAGAACTGCTTTAAAAAAAAAAAAAAAAAAAAAAAAAAAAAACAGTGAACCATCTGCTTTCCATATCAAAATAGTAGAACTAAGTGGCTCTAATTGTATAAAGTATCAAGGTCCAATGCTGGATTCTTATGAAGCCAGAAGGACACTTCTAAAAGTAACTTCAGAGTACAATTATATGAAAGTGCAATATAATTAAGCAGCAGACTTATCTTTAAGAATTTACTAGGGGCAATCTGCGGAGTAGAAGAGAGCATGAAGGAAACCTTGAAGTCAGTCTGAACCTCACCTCTCACTTCCCCTCCACACTGAATTTGGGTACTTAACATTTAAAATGGAAAAATAAAGCCACAAAAACCTAAGAAGGTAGGGAGAGAACAAAGCACAGCTGACAGCGACAGCTGACTGCAGCAACAAAGGAAGATGGACTCCCTCATCTAGTTAATTACAGCCTGTCCCATGATACTGGGCCTATGCTCTGGAAGCTGAGCACATGTGTGTGCGTGTGCATGCGCTGCTGAATTGTTCTGCTACAGTGGACAGCATTGAGATTTCCCTTGTAATGATGCTGCCAGACTAACAGCTCAAAAGCTTGTAATGGAGGAAAAAAAGGCTGTCAAGCAGCAGCAGCCGGCCAGTTCTCCCCAGGGACAGGATTGTCCACATACGGTATTTTCCTGGGTACCAGATTCCATGACCCATTCAAGCAGGAACAGGGCCAGATGCAGTATGTCTGAGGCAGGGTATAAAGCCCTGGGTCCAGGATACACATGCAAGTCCCTTATGGAGTCAATGAAGGACCATGGCTTCTTCAAAAAATAAAATAAAATGACACCTTCAATAAAGGAAAGCATTTGCTGAGTGATGGGCTCTGTTCTCTACACCTCCTTTCCTAGAACAAGAACTTGTTCAAGAAATAAGCTTATTTCCTCTCTGAACCTGCTACATCATCTCAATCGGCCATTTCCACTTTTAGTTAGGAAGGAGAGTTTCTTCCCTGGGGTATTTAGGATAAAACGGGCATCTTGAGGTTTTCTAAATCTCAAACTGCAAGGAAGCATCCCTAAGAGAACCCACATCCCAAAATCTGTGTGTTCCCAGCATGGTCAAAAATGGGACTCGGGATAAGGAGCAAAAACCCTGTATGGAAGGATGCGAAGAGATGGCTAAAGAAGAAAAATCATCTGAGATCTAGTTCAAATTTTCAACCTGCTAGACAGGTCAGTTCTGCCAAGAGGATGACCTGATTTGCTGGCTGCTGGCATTCGCAACACCCAGTTCATATAACTGAGCAAGCAGCAGCATAGGCTGGGGAGCAGTCGTTTTTGTTTGATTCATCTATGAGGTGCTCAACAGCCAAGGGGCCTGCAAGAAGCCAGCTGGGAGCACAGTTCTGTTATTGTAGCTAGAGGCCCACTTCCAATCCAATTACACATAGCAGCTGTTCTAGCTCTTCTTTTCCATCCCCTTCGCTTCCCTTGCTATGTAATTCCGGAATAGGTTTTGTCATTATCAGGGGCAGTAAATCAGCATGAGTGACACCAAGTTTGAGTGATCAAAAGAGAAATGGCATGAAATGGGAGCCGAAGAGAAAGTAGTTTATCCCATGATCCATGGGCAGAAATAGAGATCAAATCATATGGGAAGGCTTAGGAAAGTGGTGTCTGAAAGCATGAAAATACACATGCAAGTGTTTGCAAAGATGACTGTACGCACAAAAGAACAAATGAAGGAAGCAAGAGCTGAGGGTGAATGTGTTTTCTGGACTGCAGATAAGCTGTCTGTCAGTGCAAATCAGAGCACCTGACCAAACAGGTGTAACAGTAGGAAAGGAAGCACTATAAAGCATGGAAAGGGATTCCTCAGCTTAGAAATGAAATACCTGAGAAAATATAAATTCCCAAATAATACAGAGCAGGTGAATGGGGCAATTTTTTTCCCCGTTTGTCAGTAAATAAGGAGTAGGAGTCACCAAATTAAATTCTCGGCTAATAGCTGTAATAAGAAAACTAATAGTTTTCTTCTTTCTGAAGAAACTATCTTCCACAACTGCCTAATAAAACAACAGGCCACTGTAGAGGAAAAACATATAAGCAGATTAAGGAAAACAAAAACTGAAAGTGTCCAAAGAAAACAGGTCCCATGGATGACTGTAATACATCATGATTCAGATCCAATGTTGTCAGGTCAGAAAGTCCTTAGGGCAGTGATTACCAGAAACATAAAGGTATGTCAGACAAAGATCAGCACTAGCTTTGTTTCTTAAATTCGTTCAGAGCATCTACTTTCAGAAAAAAAAAAAAAAAGAGGCTTCTGAACCTGATATTCCCGTTCTGAACACAGTCATCACTACTGCTATTTTCTTGCAAATGGACGTGGATAGAGCTGAAAAGCATTAACATTCCAGTACAAGAGAATCCCATTTGTGGATACCACATCTGCAAAGGACATGGAAAACAAGAACAGTGGTAGCATCTATGAAAAACATGCCGTTACAAAGAGGTTTTGACCTCCTGCAGGAGTGGCATCGAAGGCATGGCACAGATGGCTTCTGCTGTTAGCTACCTAGTACCTTCTGCAAATGGGAAACTTCAAATAGATTGACACACAATGCACATATATTCATGCCCAAGAAGCGGAATTCACCTTCAAGGAAGAAAAACTCAACATATAGGTACTGCTTAAATAGAGCCCAAAAGGTTAAAAAACAGACCAAAAAACTGCTAGTACACTTGTGCTATCAAGGGCCTCTGTACCCCTATGGAAGATTTGCTCAAACAAGGACTGATTTCTCCTCAGGGCCCTAGCTAACTTGATCATTTCTATAGGGTTGTGTCCATTCAGTTCATTTCTACTGCATATTTCTGTTTACTTTGAAAAAGACCAACTCCTCTGTGCCTTGCAGGAACTGCATCCAGCAGAGCCTTGTGCTGTGGTCTCCTCTGCAGCCAGCCCCAGCCAATTCACAGCCATCTTCTACTGGGGGATTAGCTCTGACCAGTCTATTTGACAAGAAAAGTCATTTAGTTAATCAACGGTCTCTTTACAGCCCTTCTGCTGTCTGTGGATAAATAGCTACTGGTAGATCATAAAATCCTTAATTTATCTCACAAACAGTGAATGGTTAAAGCAACCATTCTGAAGAAGCCTGAGGCTCCATCCTCACAACCTGGGTAGCTGGATGTCAGGGCGGAGCTAAAGGCTCCACACAGCTGAGTAGAGGCAAGGTCCACACCCAAACCCATGAGGCAGCTAAGGAATGCAGCAGTGCCTGTGTCCTTCCTAGGTGCAGCTGAGCAGGTGGATTTGATGTCTAAGAGCAAGCAGTTACAGAGCCTTACAATGAGAGGTGGAAAACTGTCAGAATGAGAATGCACACAGATGACTGTGACAGCACGTGGAAAAAGAGCATCCAAGTGCGACTAGAAAGCCATGTGAGAAAGAATATAAGCAGTGAGAATGAGAATGTGTATAAATGATTAGGAGAATAAAAAAATGCACATCCAGAAATGCAAATGACAAGAATAAGGGGGCAGTGAGGCAGAAGAGCCCATGTGCAGAACAGAAAGATGAACTGCTCCATAGAGCCCATAGCATGGTCCTGGCTTTGTTGTGCTGCCTCTCTCTTCCTGGGCTCCCTATCAGTGATGCAATTCTCCTCTGCACACCTTGGAGATGGCACTGCTACTGTGCAAGACAGCACTTGCTCATAGCATATCCCAGTAATAAGATATCTGCATATTGGTAGAACATAGCAAGGCCATAACTCCTCTGTTCAAGCATCCTCCACTGCCATAGACACCAACAGCTTCAGGTTGTGGTGGGGATAACCTGTGACACTGAGCCTCTGGTACTTGTTCTGCCAAACCCTCAGACCCTGAGATGTCAGGAGTCCCTGGACACCTTGGACAGAAACAGGAAAGGTACAAGTTCAGCCCTGCAGGTTACGGTGTACAGAGCCTTTTTTTTCTTTGTCCGCTTTCATTCTTATTACTATCACTTGAGATGCACACAGACTGCAAGAAATCTTAGTAGAACAAGAAGGTGACCAATGGCAGTAGTTCAAAGGGATAAAAAATTGACTGAAATTACTCAAGCTGCTGGCCCTTGCTGCACCTTCCTGAAAAGTTTCACAAAACCTAACTGTCCACCATCAGAAAAGAAGTAAACTGAAACATCTCATTCCAGGCCCAAGTTTGGTTTAGCAAATGTTATGCACAAAGCGAAGCTTCAATTCTGCCACCATCCCACCCCAGCCCTGGCAACGCCACCACTTGGTCCTCATTTCCATTTCACATAATCAGGTGACACTGCCTGAGCACGAGGTAAAAATGAGTTTCCTAAGCTTCAGTGGCCAGCTGAATAAGGTTCTCTAGTTCAGTTAACTCCTGCAGCTAGAGCTGGGGAAACCAGATCCTTGCAACAATGAGAAAGCAATTGAGAGACAGAGGCTTGGAGTTCTCTGTGGTAAAATGCTCCCTGTGGGAAGAACTCCCCAAATAAGTGATGCAATTCTTTTAAATGAATCATTCGCACACCATAAGGAACAAAGGACTTAAGACTTAAGTAAGATCATACATTTACATTTGGCCAGAAACATCCTCTTTTTTTTTTTTTTAAACCCGATATAAAATAATAACAATAAAACCCTGTGTTAGCAGAAATGATCATCAGGAGGTTTTCAGCAGGACTGGCAAATGGAGTGAACTACACTGGGAACAGGAAAACAACTGAGCTAGATTTGTATGCCTGCACATATCCGTATAAGAAAAACTGTATATAATACGGTCTTTGATGCCATCTTATTAGCAATAGAGCCAACTATTTTAATGCCATCTTCATTCAGAAAACATCCCTTTAACTGACCAACACAGCATAATCTCCAAGGAGGAATGCTTGTGACTTTCTCTGCTATAAAAGTCCTTCTTTCATCACAGACCTTACAATCTAGATCCTGTGATGCCCAGTATGGAGATCTGTGCTGAACACTCCCAGGAGGACAGGTGAGGCTTCTGTCCTTCGTAAGTGCCCACCACCACTCCTCAAAGTGCAGCCCTTCAGCTCACTGAAGGTAACACTTACCTGGAATGTGATTGACATCTGTCGAGGTATTTTCATGGCAAGCAGAAGGGAGAAAAGGAAAAGAGAGAGAGAAGAGAGAAAAGCCATTAGAAACTCACACAGCAACTCAGCATCCTTGCATGGAAATCAATTTCATGCAAAACCAGAAGTAATTAGGTTTGTTAGAAGGCCACCCATCTGCAGCCAAGCACCCAGCCATGCAAGGGAGAAGGCTTTGAATCCCTTTCCACTGTGCATGTAAAAGTGAATCCACCATCGTATCTGTCCGGAGAGAGTTCCTGGAATCAGATAGACCCAAACCACATCAGTTCCTGTAAGAACATTGGTTAAAACATTCCAGTTTTCACACACAAATGCAAAAGAAAGAAACAAAACCTACCTGTCTGCAGTAGGTTTCCAGTGCACATAAATTCAAGCAAGTTTTCAGATCAAAAGGAAAAGAACCTGCTCCCCTTTTATGAGGGGCCATGTGAATTTATGACCAGGTGCAAGACACTCAGTCCCAAAGTCCCAAAGAGAACCCATTCCTTTTCATTCCTCCTGCCCATCATTCTCAAAAAAATCCCATCCTTCATTGCAGACAGCAGTAGTGGTGGGGAAACGAGTGTCATGGGTTGGCACATCCCACGCGTTGTCTTTTCCCAAGATGTAGAATTCAGACCAAATATCATTCAATATTTTTTCATCCATTACACACTACCACTTTTTGGACTCAATCACATAAATCCCAGAATAAATTAGTCTTTCAAAATACACACGAGCAAGGCAACATAAGTGAGGATAATGATCACAGAAAAGGTTTATCTTTGAACGTAGAACATGTTTGTTTGTTTTTGCAGAGCCCATCAATCCCAGGAACATGCTTAAAAAAATACGCCTCTTACATCTTTTTTAGCATCCCATGCTTTGTCTTGCTCTGAATAGCCACAGTTAAAACCCCATGAGGGAAGAACCTCTGAAATTTCAGATCAATACCATAGTTCCGAGGCAGCCCTCCAAAGAAAGACATGAACTTGCTTGTGGAAACAGCGGGGCCAAGTCCCTACATAGCATTCTTCCTTGGAGGCTTGAACCTTGCCCAGGAACTGTGCTGTTGCAGGCAGCATCCTTCAGGAAACGCTTCAAAGCAAGACTTTAACCCCTCAGGTTCCTACATGTCCCAGAACATTTCCATCACAAGTCCAGGAGCATGACATGCTGGGTGCTCTGGCTACACACCAAGATCTAAGAATGTATTCTTCCCTGAATAACCCCTCTAACTTCTTCCAGTATTCACCTGTCTAAACCAGCAATGTTCCTGTGAAACCACTTTCCCTTTCTGCCCCAAGACACTTGCATTTTGGGAGTGAGTGATTCCTGGGCATGTTGCTTTCTGTTTATCACTTTATAATGACTCTAGATTCATTTGAGGAAGAGTCCCTGAGGCACACTACACATATATCAAACCATCCTCCACTAAGGAAGTAATAACCCAAACAAAACAATGCACAAACAGAGCAGGGACTGCTGCACCACCTCATTTAATTTCCATAGCTTGTACTAAATATATATATGCCAAATCTGATGAGTGGTTTTTGTTTCCTCTCCTTTTTTAATACATAGCAGTATCTAGGACCTGGTGTCATGGCACGAGAACCCAGACAGACACCTAGCACTGAAAGTTTGCCTGAAAATCATTGTTTTAGCCAGGAAAAGAAAACAAGCATCAGGCAGCAGTACACACACTAAAGATGGAAGGCAAAATAACGTGAGAGCAGAGCAGAAAGGAGTGGACCCTTCAGTACCATTGCAGAATGAAAACATGATGTCAAAGAAACAAGTCCACAGCAAGACTTCAATGGAGGTGCTTTTGGGAAAAGTTAGAGTTGCCATCAGAGATGATAATCACATATTTCTGAAGTAAAAGATGAAGGAGAGAGTAGTGTAAAACACCACCACAATTGTTACCAATAACCCAGAAGCTGCTCCAATGCCTGCTCCAAATGAGTACAAGGCTCCAGAATCACATGTGCTCTCAGACAGCACCACCATGGCCAGGCTGCCCCAGAGCCCAGGAACAGCAGGCAACACCAGCAGGGCCTGTGCTTCAGGAAGAAACCAGAATGTCTGGGGGATAAAGAGGATCACCAGACAGAAAAGGCAATAAAAGAAAGCAAACCAAGGGTGAGCAAGGGATAAGCACATTAAGCAAATAAGAGAAGAGGCAGTGGGCTGTAACTGATATACTGCTTTAACTAATACTTATTTAACTGTGAGTGAATTAAACAGGTCATGAAGTTGTTAAAAAGAGAACAAGTGTTAAGAGCTACATGAGCATCTTCAAAACATAGTTTTTCAATGCCAATTAACCGGGCAACCAGCAAGGGGATTTCCATTTACCCATATGCTTAATGCAGATGTCTCTAGGAGCAGGCATCCCTGAATCTGATTGGTTTTACACTTAGCTTTCTTTTTCCTTTATCTTTTTGGAAAATTTCCACACAACACAATTTATACGTACAATAATTGCATCAAAAAAAGGTCACTGTTTGCATTTCTGTGACACTTCTGCAGTATTTACCTACCTGGCAGCTGAAGTCATTAGAGCTACTTCTTTTCTACACTAAATACAAAGGGATTTTCTTGTATTGCAGACACCCCCCCATGTGGTATCTGCTAGCAAATGCTGCTTTTCTAATAGTCAAGTTATTTTTTATTTTAAAACACACATGAGAAAGCACTGCTTTCTTTGATAAGACAAAAATGGCACATGCCAGTCAGCCCCCACAAAAGACCCTACAACAAATATAGTAATGGCATGCAATTGGAATTGCCATGACAGTCCCCACAGGGAACCCCGTAATATCTCTGTGGTGCAGGGTTTTTGCTCAGCTTTGGAGCATGATTAAAAATGTGGTTGTATATATCTTCAAAAGGATCCCCTAATCAGTAACGTCTGATGACATGACTTATAGAGGGCTGGTGTCTCCCCAGTTGGAAGAAATCGTTAAGAATAGAGATAGCAAAGAGTCACAAACGAACCATAGCTGGGGAGATTATTTGACTCTCCTTGAGTCCCTGTCATCTGAGGCATTCTCTCAAACTCTCTTCATGTTTTTCTAATTTGTTATTTTAAAATGACCGTTTAAACATGTCAACTCTCTCCTCACCTTCCATCAACATTACCTTCCTCCCACTTCGAGGATCTCCTACCTACCACAAGGATGGAGGGAGTACAGAGTTCCCCAGTGAAACAAGGAGTATGTAGGATTCATGGCCAACAAACAACCTGCGACCATGGGACATACTGCTGTACAGATGGAAGATTTTTAACTTTCTACAGCTCAGAGCATTTCAACCACAGACAGGCCTGCCTCTTCACAAAAGATAAGACAGCGTTTGCTTTATCCTATAAAGAAGAGTCAATTTATTGCATCTTTGTATAGGGCTGAGTGCAAGCCGGTGCTGTTTGCTTTTGTTCTTTGATGCTAATAGCCGGGTTGTAAGAGGGATCAGCAGGGTTCCGCCTTTGTTTGGTGCAGCCCTAGCCATCTGGGTGGGGTGGAAGGGGAAGGAGGAGGATGGCAGTGACTGGGAGGCAAAAAGCAAACGTTACAGATCAGATGACTCCAGTGCCTCTAACAGATACATCTGAAGTATTCTTTTTTTTATTCTAATATCTTTTAGCAAGAAGTTTAGCAATAATGGAAAACATTGGGAGAGCACCCTCTTCTTTCTTCCTGGAAAACAGAAGCAGTACAGATTTCTGGTGCACACTGGCCCTATCAGTACACATCACTTGAACAAATGTGTCAAACTGCTGGGAACCACTGTTGGTGCAAAACTGCAGATTCCTTGTCTTAATCTCCAGAAAACAGCAGTTCAAAGCCAGCTGAGAACATTACTATGATATAAATCTACATTGTATGAAAAACTGCAAATAGATTACAGAGACTGTTTACCCAGGCAATGAGACCAATCCCAAGAACCAAGAATCATCCCTGTAGTGTCTGTGCTGGCACATGGAATAGGAATCTTGTACACTGTGACATTTATGGCTAAGTTGAAGTCTGGCCTCCATTAAATTTATAACAGAGTTGGCATTTAGTGTCATAGCGTCATGATTTCATTCCATATATTTACTTAATATCTTTTGTCTTACCATGGTATCTTTTCACTGATTCCAGTGAAATTGTGACAGATAAACGAGACCAATTATATTTATTCCATTGAACATTCATGATACTGAGACAAATCCAAGACCACTTGAGTCTATGATGTCAGTCACCGAGCTGATGCTGGGATCACAAAGAACGTCACAGTACTAGCAGGTGTAGGCCTTATTGTCTCACTCCAGAAGAACAGGACCCTGTAATTTGTGTTAATGGAGTGTTGAATGCTTCTGACTTCATTCAGTAGAGACAAGTGGTGACACATGCACAAACAAGTTCATTACTATCAATTACTTTTCTCTATGTCCTTTGTCATATAGGATCTCTTAGGCTACAGCCTCTTGAGAATAGTGCTCACTTGATATGTTTCATAGAATTGCATACTTTTGTGGTACTGTCCAAATAACAAATACTTGGGATCCCAAAACACTTATTAGCTGTGAATATGAGGATCATTCATCCAGTACTGAAATGCAGCCAGCACTGAAGTGAAAGACACAGATGTTTAACAGCTTATACAAACGCCAACAGTTTAGTATGTCAGAATTAGAACAATAAGAACTACTCAAAAAGGCAGAAACCTTACTCTAACTTGACTGATTCTATTAAAAATACAATGCTATTCTGAAGCACCTAAGATTTTAATGAGGTGAAGGGATTGAATTTAAAATCTTACCTGAATGAATAACATTTATTTGCTGACTCCCATTCTCTCCTTCATGCTCAGCCCCATTCCACCATTATGAATTTCACGGGCACTCCACAGGGCCAAACGTGAGGTTGACTGGCGTGTGCCTGAACATGTCACCCACCCTAAAGCACACTAAGTGTAAACAGATTCTGTACCTTATAAAGAAAATGGACTTTTTACTACAAAGGGCCGAACCTTCTCCCCTCAGGCAATCAAGATACTCAGGGAAGAGCGTAGCTAGCTGAGAAGACATTTGCATCCAACAACGGACTTGCTACAATTGCCTGGCCACTTAGGAGCACTTTCAAAACAGAACAGTGTAGAGGAATTAAGTACCCCTGCTGCCCAAAAAACAATGCATAGTTACTTTGCTCCAGGAAGAGTGAAAAACAGAACTAAGTCATTAAAAAGTTAGAGAAATGCATTCATAATAACCCCTCTAATTAATTCAGCATCATTACTATTCTTAGATAAAGCTGCTGATTTCATGGCTTTCAGTGAAAGTACCATCCCTTCCCACACATCCCAAAAAATATGTTCATATACAATCCTCTGGGTCCTGACTACATTGCCATGGAAAAACTCTATTGTTCAGTAGCTTTCTATTAAAAAAAAATGTATATATCAACTGGAAATTAATTACTTTGTGCCCTTCAAGCAATCTGTTGATCTTCACTTGAACTGCCCAGAGAAGTTGTCTGATCACTCCAGGATAAGTTTCTAGTGTTTCATCCTAGAGGCCTGAACACTAGAGGAAAAAGATCATTTGCTCCCTATTTTACACAGCACCTCTTTATATCTCTGTTCAGCCAGCTGTGTCTGCAGTCCTTTATAGCACTCAGGGATACATAACTAAAACTTCTGAAGGGCAGGAGCAAGTAGACTAAAACACCACGTACTCCAGATTCACCATAGATCAAATGAGAAGAAACTTCTAACTTTCATGTTAGAAAACATGGTAGCAGTAAGATAGTGGCCCTGGAATGATGTGGCTACTAGGAGTAAGCTACCAGCATGGAGGCTATTAAGAGAAGCCTTCACTAATGTTTTTCATTAATTTTCTAGGTACACCTGATCTTGTCTTGAAAAGACTTGGCCACTGGGGCCTTCCCTAGTCCCATTTCCTATTGCTTCATTATTCTAATTCAAAATACCTTCTCTCTGGGCAACTTCATCAGTACTAGCTGACAGGCACCATTACTAAGAGCTTGGTAATGGAAGAGGGTAAATGCCACAGCAAGGCCAAACTTCTGAAAGCAGCCAGGCCCAGGGACTTATTTGCTGCTTTCAGCAATGAGAGACTTGTAGAGAATGCATCAAGATCAAAATATTTAATAGTTCTTGACAGACTCCACTCTTTCTTTGTATTCGTCTAGTCTCTTCCAGAACTAGAATTGATGTGGTGTGAAACTATGTTCATCTGTTCATTTAAAAACAGCAGCTGAATTTATCACCTTGGGCATCCCCTACCTGTTGCTTTATAAAAAATTATGGGTAATCATGAATAAGAAATAAAGACCGTGTTCACACAGATCAGCTTAAGAGCATTCCACTTCACTTAAGACCCTAATTCCTCACTAGGGCCTGGTGCAGATCCACACCCCCTTCCTTTCTGTTTACCAGTATTGCTCACACAGCCCTATACAGCAGTACTCTGACCTAAAATACACTTTCTGAGACCAAGAAAAGCTATACCTCTTGTAAAGAAGGACTAGAAACAAATTGTGTCATAGAAAAATATGAATACAGTTAGCATGTGTCCAAGAAGGGCGCAGGCAGTACACAATCTTCTATAGACTACAATGTATCATCATTCAATGTTCCATGCAAACAGCAAAGGCCACCATATGGTTCATCATGCTACAAACTGTAAGTGCCAAAGCTTTTTTCCACTTAAGTGGCATTCTGAAAAAAGTAGGGAACTAAATGACTTCTCTGCCTTTAGCTATAATGTCTGGAACCACTATTCACAAACCATTCATATATTATGGGCAGTCACAGGATTATTCAAAAGGGTGTTTTATTTTGGTTTTTTTTTTCATTTTCATAGGTCACCTCCAGTGGCAAGAAGATGATTCCTCTTCCCTCCCAATGAATTCTATCTTAGATGAAATGAAAATATATGACCTTCTAAAATTAGACATAACATACTTCTACCTGTTCTATCACACTTCTGAAATGCTCTCTAGACATCTCTATACCTCCTACCCTCATTCAGACTTCCCTTCAAGGCAGAAGAGCCTTAGGCTTCACAAAGCCTTTCAAAAACTACTTGCAAAACATTTTTATAGGCAGTTGCTTCCTTACATCCTAATTACAGTTGAAACTAGATTCTCCTTATAAGTCTTATTTTCTGCCCAGTCTTGACTTCAACACATATTAAATCAACAAACGTGACACATCCGTGGCTGCAGCACATCAAAAAGTGTGATGCTCACATAATCTGGAGGTGACTCACAGAGCAGACCTTAGGAATCAGGAGCCAGTTTCTCTCCTATGACCTTCCTATTTAAATTGATTGCGGAGGCACAACGCAATAGAAAAGCACAGCAATAGCAGCAGAGTAGCAAGATCCCAGGCTGCAGCAAGTAAGGGTTTTGCAGAAATACTACAGGCACAGAAATAAAAGAAAAAAGTTGCTTAACTTCAGAAAGCCTCAGATAGGCAGAAATTTCCAGCAAAATACCCTTGCCTCCTTTGCCAACCCTTAAATGAGGTCTGGAAAACAGTGGAGCCAGGATCCACCCCTTCTGGTCACTCAGGTGTATTGTGTGCATTGTATGCACCTGAGCTCACCTGTGTTGGCTCTGCTTTCCTGCCAGGTGCTCAATCACTCTTTCAAGCTGTGACTTGGCATTTCCAGGTGGAAAGAAGGGATGCGGATGTATGGATATTCCTACATTAAACATCCTTGCACAAGTACCACCTTGCCCATCTACCTCTTCTAGGATCCAGAAACAAAATAATATTACAAAGTTACCAGGATATAAAGATGACAGGGAGCCTGCTGCTGATGGTCAGCAATGGTGCACTTCCAATGCTGAACAGCACAAAAATAACCTGTTTTGTTCTTAGCAGTTAGACTGAAATGTACCAACCCAAGAAGCTAAAACTGGTTCACTGCAAGCAATCTGCTAGCTGCTCAAAGCACTGTAATAGGGACCACAGTGTTTCACCACTGTATCACTTGCAAGACTGACACAGAGACTGGAAACTGGGACATCATCCACTGTATGCAACAGAAAGAGGGCACCTTCCCTCCTGCTGAATAAGAATCTGCTCGCATGTGGAGTATTTTCAGCTTTCTTTTGTTCTCAGACCATCACCACGACAGCGATCAAAGGCATTTACTACCACCAAATCCAGCACAATTTGTGCTTCTCCATTTCTATCTTATCATCTGAAAAATGATGGATGGGAATGAACTTTGGGTATATTCCCTGTGACACACACAACTCTGAGGATATTCAGTAAATAGTAACGCAAAAACAAAAATCAGTCGTTAACACAGGGAGATTTGGAGAGAAAAAATAATAAAGAAGTTATAAGTAAGCACAGAAAAGGTCTGTTAAGCCTATGAAGTGGTCAAGGCTATAAACAGAAAGGAAAAAAAAAAAACCAAGAAGGAAAACCCACCTGACTCTTACTGTCAGCACTGCTTGCCCCCTATCCAGCCTCCCTTGGAAAATGTCAGTGGCTCTGAAACAAAGGGGAAAACTGCAAGGAAAACTCCATATCCTCACTTCTGCTGCCAACCTAACCTTGCCCGAGGCAGGAAGATAGATGCTGCTCCTCTGGTGAGCCTGTGTGAGCTTTTCCCTTCTCACAGTGAGCTGAGGTGCCAAGCCACAGTGGGAAGGACATCCTATACCACTGCCCTCAGCTGCTACTGCCTGAGCCCTGATCTTGTGCAGAACGTGGAGGGAACCACTCCTTTGCCCAGTTGCACCTTGCATTTACTTATGCTATATGCTAATACTCCTCCTTTGAAATATCACAACATCCCAGGACAGAAGTGATAAAGTACATCCATCTGTGAGGCAAAAGGGTGCCCTATAATAAAAGACTTGGCATTTTCCGCATTAAAAGGACTCACATTAAGAGTCCAGCAGACTCCACTGAGTAGCCCAGATATCACATCATCAAAGTCATTTATAATACGTCCTTATTGGAAAACTTAAATGTATGTTATTACACCTCTGAATCCAGTTCAGACTGAAATAAAACTCACCCTTGCTTTCTCAGTATTGATTGTATCTAGTACTGAATCAAATCTAGACTTGTTACAAGATTCAGCCTGGATTAATTTGTAACTGTTTTGTGTTGGGAGCTTTGCAGAAGACACTGTATTCAAGGAATTGGTGATCTTGACAAGGCCACACTGATCTGTTGGGCCTTGTGCTTAAGGCTCAAAAAGTCCATGTGTTACGAATATCTGCTGTAAGGGAAGCTGCTGGAGTGTCCCACGTAGGCCTGTGAATGGTTAGAAGGAGCGTAGCAAGCAAAACAGAAGGTACCACAGCATGGAAGCAAGAATGAAAATCCAACTATGGTCCATCTGATACCAAATGAGAGCAGGGTTTACTACATTTTCTGAGATGTAAAATTTATGAGTTATCTATATTCCTCTTTCAATTCCATCTTATTAAAATCACTACTTTATTACTCTATTTGTTGTCAGGTCTTTCTTCCTAAGTCCAGAAAAATCCCTGCACCACCAGTCTCTCCCATACACCCACCCACTCCCCAGTGCAGAACAGCTCTAAGCAAAAAACTCCTCAGAAAGCTTGCCATGGTGCTACTCAGCCACCTTAGCTACTTAGCCTCTGGGTTTGGTATAAGTATCAACTAATTATTGATGCATTCATTCCAATTCTAATTAGGATGGAATTTCACTGTGCCTGTAAAGTGAGAACTCTATTTATTACACATAAAAATATATAGTGCATGCTCCTCCAATAATCATCCTAAATACTGCATGAGTAATCAGAAGAAATGCATCTTCTTTTCCTCTCCCTCCTACACCTACATATCATTCTTAGAGTAAACGTTAGTGGGTTTTATTTTTCATGTTATTGCTGTATTTGCTGCCACAATATATATATTTAAATTAAATAGGAGTCATCAAGAGGTTCCATTGGAAGCATTTGCTTTGTTTATTGTTGAAATTTGCTGCTTAGAAAAGAGTAACTGCTGACTTAAGTAAATGTGAAACATAATGATGGGAAACAGCTGCATTCTGCATCTTTCAAAATGCTAAATTTTAGTGCATAAATGTCTAAATGTAGACCTCCAGCCTTCAGCAGGATCCATGCAGATGCAGACCCAAGTACATAATCACAGGTCAGGGCAGGACCTCATACCCACTGAATTCAGCAGATGTCTCTCTTCACTGAATGGATGAGGATCAGACCCCTACAATTACTATTACAATCACTTGCATGAAGAAACAATCCCTCTCTCTCTCTCTTAAGTACACAGTACAAAATACTTGTGATTATTCTTAACATAATGCACATAAGCTCGTACTCAGAACTGAGAACGGCTAGAAATTATGTGGGGGAAAGAGCCTGGCATCTTTTTGGCACTGAAAAAATATTTTAGAATTTCTACTCTTTCTTATATTTGCAAGAAGGAGGAGCATATGCAATAGATGGCTCCTATGCTCATTTTTCTCAGATCTGTTATATATAAGACACTGCTGAGCAACACTCCCATGCCACTAATTCAAATCTACTGTATGTCAATAGAGATGGAAAGTTATTCTTATCTGTCAGTCCTTCCTTGGCCTAAGTGAAAGGAGATGAGAGGAGTCCTCAATTCATATCCTGACTGATATGACTGATCCTGAAAAGCCACCATCATAATTATTGGCTTCCAGCAGTGTACAAACATGTTAGCACTGCACAAACTGAGAAAGCAGAGGCCCAAACTAAGGAGACTGCCAAACACACTGCCAGACACTGACACTAATTGATATCTCACCAGTGCCTTAAGTACAGAAAGAAAGAAGGAAAAGAAAATGTGTTCTAAGTGCAGTATTCTTGCAGCTGAGCTGTGCCATAGCATCAGAGCAGAAACAGAAAACTTCCACCACGTGCTTGTTGCATGCCTAAAGGCTAGATCCTTTCCCACAGAAACTGTGATTCCTCATCAGCTGTGGTCCAGCTCTAAGTCTTCATGCACCAAAAGCATGGAAAAGGGCTTTATGACCAACAGTATATACCAAGCTGTCCCAGTGTTTTTATGTCTCCACATGTGAGATGAGGTCATGGAGATCCACAGCCCTTTTCTTATTCCCCAAAAAATTCAAAGCTCGTACCAGGGCAAGAACCAAGGAAAACTGTTAAACCTACTGTGATTATGTCTTACAGAGGCTCATTCACTGCAAGATGAGTAATCAGTCCCATAATAAAGAGCTAATAAAAACTTTCTTCACTAGGGAGACATAGATCTGAAACCAAATAATAGTCTTTTAAAGAGCAAAGACCCAATTCATCTTTGGGTTTCAATGACAGTTGTTAGAACTATTGCTGAGGGACTTGGAAGAGGAACTGGAAAGAAGGTACTTTTTTTTGGTAAGAACTCTCATTACTAAAAGGTAACAATCTGTTCTCTCTTCAAGAACAAGTGTAAATCCCAACAGAAATGACTGGATATCAGCACCCTCGAGAAAAGTATTTCAAATACATCAAAGAACCACTGAAGTGCAGTTTACCTGAACTGGCACGAGACCTGGCTGCCTTGTCAAGGACATAATGATTACCAAGACAAGAAAATTTCATATTACCACCTCACAACAGGTTGCAGAAACAGGCATTAGCATTTGCTTCTGAGACCACAGAACCACAGAATAACAAAGTTGTTGAGGTTGGAAGAGACCTCGCAAGATCATTTAGTCTGATCCATCCAGGTCAGTTTCAGGACGACCGGTCACATCTGGAATATCTCAAGGATGGAGTCTCCACAGCCACTAGTGAAGTGTGCCTGGATGAACAACAAGCCAGCTAATTAATGAAAGCTGGTTATAATCTCTAAGTGGTCCAGAAAGATGTATCTTTGATGAGCTAGATATAGTCATAAAGGGACAGGGAGACGGTTCCAGAGACATACTCCTTTTCCTTCCATGAGCAATGCAAGTTTGAAAAAAAGAAGAGCACAGAAAATGGTTTGCAGAGAATCCTAAGGACATGGTAGGAATGAAATTCCTGTTACGGAGTTTCAGTACCATCTGTTTGCAGTGGAAGGCTGCATGGCACAGCTAGCCTTGAGGGGCTCAAGATGAGTCTTTGTATCAGAAGGCATACATAGGAAAAAACATTCAAATACCATAGTTAACCACTGCTTCAAAACAAACATTGAAAGTACACCATGAGACTTCAGGTGAAAGTCAAATGTGTAGTGAAAAAAAAGTAAGTATAATGGAAATCCTGAAGAACTCTGTGAATTTTGGGCTTAGAATACAAAATTGGATGTAACTGCAAATACATATAGTGATATTATTGCAAGGTGTACCCCAAGAATTTATTATTAATCCAACATTCACATGACAAGCACGAAGAAGCCATCTTCCACATTTGTAAAACCTTAAGCACTCCTATTTAAAACTTGCACTGTGTAGAGTAACTCCTCCTAGGTGAGAACTTGCTCTTTATTATAACAATCTCTTGAATGGATAAGAAGCAAACTGAGGGTTATATTCAATTGCTCATCCCCCATCTGTCACACTCAGCATCTACTCAACTAGGAACATTATCTGCAGATAAGGCTAGGGGACAGCTGAGTACTACACTGGTGATTTGGTAAAAGTCCACAAGGAAAATCATAGCCTTGTACCAACTAATCTGGAAACTAGCTAGCATATACAGGGAAGTAGTAGAAAGAAATGGGGTAGTAATACAAAACTACACACAAACACAAAATGAAGCCAATAAATATTTGGCAAGTAACTTCAGCACAGGCAGTATATGGAACAACAGCTGGGGCATGTGGTATTTTCCCTTATGGTAAATAAGTCTGTCTTGGAAGACCTGTATTAACAGAACATATAAAAGAACATTTATAACGACTTTTTCAGCAGCCACCAGTTGCTAGATATCAAAAGTCTGCTGAGGAAGCTTGCCAGCTTGGAATCATACAGTAACAGGGTCATTCTGTCTTGATAATGCTATATCCAGAGCCCAATGATTCCCCAGTGGGAGAACATCAAGTACATCTCCTAGATATTGCTTGTCAGTTGTGCCACAATATAATTTTGTGAAACAAGCAGAAAAACTATTCAAACAAGCCTGACAACTTAATACTCAAGGGCATTGAGGTAACTTCACCTCCTTATGAGAGCACATTACTCATCACTGCAGATAGTGCAAGAGGATATCTACGCCATGCAGTAATATTACCCTGGAAAGGTCTTGACCACTGTCACTGCATGGAGGACAATAAGTAGCATGCTTTTTCTCCAGGATTAGCTGTATAAATGTGAGGTGAGATCCTCTTGCTTTTGTGGTGCCTACACAATATATTGACCTCAAATGACAGAGGACTAGAGGTGAAGCCTAACAAATACCAGCAGTTCTGCACACCAGTGTTTTAAGTACCAATTGCTTCTTACCAGTACAATACAGCTCAATCTCCACTTCTCAATCTTTAGAGAAAACTATAAAAGAGGAGAAGGATATTGTCTTTCAGTCATAATATCCATAAACTTAAATTGTTACGTGTGAAAGCCGAGATGTTGAAGCTTCTGTCTACTAGGGGATGTAGAATACTCATCTGCTTCTCCACATGCTAAGTGCTTGACAAACTGCCTGCAATGACATGAAGATCCAGAAAAAAAAAAACAAAAAACAAAAAAAAAAAAACAGGCCTTGTCTTAGGAACACTGAGGCCAGCGGTATCACATGAACATCTTAGAAACCAGGTGATGGTAGGCAAGAATGCAAGCTAGTCTTGAGCTTGGAGATGTCAGTGGTAAAGGTCTACTTTCATAGAATCATAGAATAGGTTGAGGTAGAAAGGAACTTAAAGATCATATAGTTCCAAACCCCCAGCCATGGGCAGGGTTGCCAACCATTTTACTATGCTGAACTTCAGACAGAAGACGGCTTGTATGTATCCGCTACATTTCTTCAACCTAGAAGAGGGCAACAACCTCCTTTATTATTTGGTGTAACATAGCATGAGCAAAAGCTGCTTATTCACTCCTACATAATCTCTTGTATGACTCTCAGAGGAATCAACACCCACTTCTATTTGGGGCAAGCTTTCTTATGAGTGATGCCTTGAAAAAGAACAGGAAAAGGATATAAAAGATTAAACTGGACAGAGAGCTACAACTGTACCATGATTTACAAAATAGGATGAGACAGTCTCCAAAGATTTATGCATTGAATTCTGAAAGTGCTCCTAATCACTACTACAGATTTACAGGTGTAAAATATGAGTGGGCTGTATTATTAGGGAAGTGGAAGAGTGTTATTCTCCAGTATCTCACTAAAATTCTTGCCCTGATACTTAGGTTGCTACGAGAGTAAAATCTATTGATCAGAGTATTCACTGCAATTTGATGGCAGAATGCAAAACCCTAGAAAGCACCAGTTGGGCCTTCTGGTATTTCAGAACATAAAGTCTTACTCTCTATAAAGTCCTGTCATGTACTTCAGCTGTAGACTCAGAAGTGAAAATATTCAGGCTTAGTCAGAACCACTTTGAATATCTAATATCTTTGGTTGGGCCGTTTCTCATCCTCTAAGCTATAATATATGTCTTTATCTCCAGACCTTCCAAAACTCTTATGAACAAGCAACACCTTGATATACTCTAGTCTTCATGAAGATGACAAGGATATAGTTGTTCGTTTGGTAGTGAGCATTAGCACTGCTTTGTCACTAGAACTTTCGCGTCCCCATTTTTCCCCATGTCAATTTTCCTTCATCTCAAATGCAGTGCTGACTTGTTTCTTACAGACTGCAGATCACTCAGCAATGCACTGCCTCATGAAATACAGTTTATGATCAGTTTGCTGGATACTGGTCAACTTTAGGCTACTCCTGAGAAGGTTTGAGGCATGACCTTGGTGATGACCTTCAAAATACAGGACCTGGCACCAGTATTAATGATGATTAAGATAGCCATGGTGTTGCTGCCTCAGCAAACAAGTAACATCAGCTCCAGCAGCCTTCTGCTTGCTGTCTTTCCCACACCAGTCTACACTTCCCTCTCTGCCACAGCAGGCTCTACATGAAGGTGTAGAGCCCTACAGACACATATTTGCCAGAAGGTGTCTGGAGCTTGTCTCCAACAGGGCCTTCAAGGACTATTCCAGCAGATGGAGCTTTTACCTCATGTCTTGAAATCTAAATGTTCTTGTAGAGAATGAAAGTAAGGCATCTGTTTCTTGATGAAGTTTCCCAATATAGCTGAGATTCTTGTTGTGTCCATTTCTTACAATGATTGAGCTCAGAAAAGAAACAGCAAAAATAAGTGAGAGCCTACATGGCTTCAATTTTCTTATACCTGACAAGGTTCTCCAGACACTTTTGATGATAGCAAGGAAGGTGTGAGGAATGTCTCTTGTTAGTATTAAGTTGCCAATTCCAGCATGGAAATCCAGCATCAAAAGGAGGGAGATTTTGAGCTCTGCCAGTAGATAATCAGGGAAGAGATCCTTAAGTGATAGAGAAGCTTACACTTAGATAATGACAAATAATAGAATGTAAATGTGAAAGTTGAGCTTTCAAAAGGTGCCTTGGAGGCCGACCAGTTTTCCACGCATGGGCACTTACCACCTAAAGCACACAGAAACTGGGCTTTCCCTTGGAGAATCACTTTCCTCCAGTTGCAGAGTCTGCTCCCTCCCCAGCCTCCTTTAACTTTGCCTCACAGACAGCTTTGTCTCCCAGTGCCAGTATGTGAAAGCTGGTCTGGCCAGTCACAACCAGGAGACTCTTCCCCTGCCAGCCATGATCATCCTGACAGTTCTGCTTTCCCCTCACATCATCTGTCATTTCTCTCTCTCCACATTCCCTTCCTGAAATCACCCTTCCTCAACAACCACATTAGGACTGGGGTCAGAGGAACTAGGAACAGTGCCAAAGCCACATCACTCTCTCTGCTTCCATCCTACTCCCAACACAGTGATGAACCTGTGAAAGCCAGGGTTAAGTCATGATGGGATGATTAAGCTTGGTGAAAGCAGTGACAGAGCCAAAAGCAGCTACAAAAATCAATTTATGAATACTTCTGCTCTGGGGAAAGAACAGCTAGAGTATCAGCATCTGGTTGTGGTTTGGCTCATGAAAGACTGACAAAAAGATTTAAGAAAAAGATCCATACAGTCACAAATTTGGAGACAACTCTTCAAATACCTGTAATGGTGTTAATTGCTATAGAAATACATCTCTTTCTGGACTGGACACTCTTTTTTTTGTAGCAACTTGAGTTCCACTTTGACAGCACTATCAACAAATGTCACTCCTGATCTTGGCATTTCCTGTTATTTTAGATCTGCTTCCTTCTGGCCTACTTTGGCTGATGAGTTTTATTACAGGCCTGAAGAAATTATAGCAATGTGCTTCTTCAGAGAACAAGCCAGTAACTTTCTGTTGTGCATTATACTAAAATAATCCATAAGTAATGTTTACAGCTTCTGTAATAAATTAGTTATCCTTGAGCTAAGGAGTCATACTCATGGTGTTGTTTACTGTCTTTACCAGTGCAGAGACAGTGGCACCAAGTGCACGCTCAGCAAGTTTGTAGACGTTGCTAGCCTGAGCAGTACAGCTGATACAACAGAAGGAAGGGAAGCCATCCAGAGGGATCTGGACAAGCTTGAAAAGTGGGCTCGTGAACCTCCTGAGGTACATCAAGGCCAAGAGCTGCTGCACTTGGGTCACAGCAATCCCAGACATGAGTACAGACGGGAGAAGAACTCATTGAGAGCAGCCCTGCAGAGAAGGACTTGGGGTTGTGGTGGACAAGTCTGACATGAGCCAGCAATGCACACTTGCAGATCAGAAGGCCAGCTGCATCCCGAGCTGTATCAGAAGAGGGGCAGCCAGAAGAGTAATGAGGGCAATGTCCAAACAGTGCAACACACTAACAAGGGATATGATACAAGATGCTTTCAGGTAACAATTATGTGACAATAGACACAATCCCTAAAATACAAAACTTAATTTTTAGCTTCACATTCAACATAAACCACAGTATTCTGTGGCTTTTCTAATGCACTTGGATGAAACTAGATAAACTACTATATTGTTTAATACTTAGGATTTAGTATTCTGGATTCCAATCTCACCTCAGGCAGCTTCTGACACGATACCCTTCAATAATTCACAGTCTGTTTGCCTCTCAGTTTTGCCATCAGTAAAATGGAGATAACATGCATTTTGCTGTGTGGTAGAGTGATGTGAAGGCTGACTGATTTATCAGTAGTTGTGAGATGCTTAGGAATACTCTGATGAAATGTGCCACATGTATGCACAATTTATTATTAACCTGACAGCATTTTAGCTCTTTTATTTTCCTGCCTTGCACACAATTCAAGTGCAGGATGCCCGAAGCAGATTTGAATGGATGCCATGTGGCATTTTGATTGTAGCGGGTACTATCATTTAATTCTGAAATTCACAATCTTAGTATTGCACAAAAGCAGGATTTTTGCAACTAATTTTCCTTCTTCTCTCTGTCTTTAAAAACATTTATATACCTATATATATTTTAGTTCGGTATCAGTTCATTAAAATTATTAAAGGCAAGGAAAGAATCTCAAATGAAAAATGTTCTTTAGGCCAAACCCCTAGAGGTAAAAAAGGGAGGAAATAAATGTTATATGAAGGTTAAATGATTGAAATTACTCTTTCGAAGCCCAAGTTGGTCTCAAAGCTCCAAGGTGCCTGGGTCACTTTCCAAACTAAGACTTAAAAGTAGTATTTTCAAAAATAAGACCAATAAAATCTAAAGAGATTTTGGTTTAGCTCTTATTTAAGCACATCTTCTATCAGTATGAATGAAGGCTTTACCTGAATTAATGTATGAGATTAATTTTAAGAAGCATATCATTCAAATGTTCAAATGTGCAAAAAAGAATTTCATACAATGATCTTTACATTCCATATGTCCTTACAGAACAGCTCATTAATGACACTGCATCTGCAAGTTCGAGTAGTTCAGGCACCCACACTCTACATCACAGTCAGACCTTCATAAGGAGAAAATAACTAGATAAGTGTACACCTAGAAAATAAAACAAATGTAATGTACATTTTGTTTCATTCCCAGACCTGAAAATCATCAGCTTTCCACAACATTTTGTCACGTTACCAAGAAGAAACTTAAGCAATTTCATCTCCAGAGGAAAATCAGTGAAGACTGTTACAAATGCCCCAAAATAGTGGAACATAGATTCATAGATTTTTAAGGCCAGAGGGAGCACTAAATAGACCTACAATAAAGCAGTGACCTCCACTGTAAGTGGTAGCAGGGCTATAATTAAACACCATTGACAAATGAGGTCTGAAATCACAGCCAATTGTTCTCCCCAGACAGAGGATCTGAACGCTTTGGTTTAGCTATCTTTTGCCTCAGGCAAACTGGGAGTCTCCACACTGGCAGTGGCAATGACAGAGAAAACGTCCCAGAGCTCAGGAGTGGCTGTCATGCCATACTAGTGCAGTTCCCAAGTGATCTTCAAAGGCAGTGCCTTGCTCATCCAGCCCAAAATCTCAGCTCCAGTTGGCTGCATTTCAAATAACGTTTCTTGCACAGAGATATATTTTGTTATGTTCTTCACTGGAAATGCCCATCGCCCAGTCCTCAGGCCCAGCTACACTGCAAACTGCTTAGGTTCAATTTAACACACTAAAAAGCTAAATACCAAACTGCTGACAATCTCTACTTCCCAAATCAGCAATTCTAGCTCTTGTTTAATATATTCAGCCTTGTTGTCTTCACCTGTCACTGCTGAGAGACTGCACTATTCAGTTATAATAGGACATCTGAGACATTAAATGGGGAATAACCCAGCCAAGTCCTGTCCACCCTAGATCATTCCTCAGGCCCTTCCCTTAGTGGAACTCTTGACAAACAGCAATACCTACAGATCTGTCACTTCAAATGAACTTAAATGATAACAGTGCTTTGCATCACTCCTCCTTCCTCGGAGGTTTCAAAGGGCACTTATGTGACTCACCACCCTACCTATGCTGCAGGCTCCCCTGGCTAAGAGCTAGAAATATGTTCTCCTCTCCAGTCAAGTCAAACCTAAGCTAGGTTCCATTCTTCTGCCTCCACTTTTGGGCCTGACATTTCCCACAGCTGTATCAGAATGGGTTTCAGTGCACGGGTTTTCATTAGATCTTTCTAGTTGGTGTGGAAACACATGTACCAATGTTGAAATTCTTTAGATATTTACTGATATAGAATTGCTCGAGAGCAGTACGTACTTATTAGGGATAACAATGCCAGCAAGTTACAATATATATAGAACTGATACAGATTACATTTTAAACTGTCAGGATCAAGGAATTCTACAAAATATGCCTCTTTCTCTGCCATAATCAAAATCAGTACTTTTACTAAATATTTTTATTTTAATGAAACCACTATTGCTCTTGAGAAAAACAGTTCCAAGCTTTCTTATTCTGATATCTTATCTGGTCAAAATGTTGCTTCATATGCCTTTCAGTAAAACATGCCACAGGACAAGAACAGTCAAAAAAATGCCTTATGGATGCATGTTAATGCATGATGTGAAGCAGAGATAAAGTGTATAGGTATGTATGTTGAATATTTGTTCAAGCACAGCAGGTCTTGTAGTTTGTTGATGTGTTCATTGTTGAAGCTGAGGCACAGCTGAGCATTTCAGCTGAAGTAACGAAAGAAAACAGAATTTAGGAAAAGAAAACTAAGCCAGTAATCTAAACTAAAACTGAATTTCAATGTCTTAATGTCTGGGTCTTTTTTCCCAGCATTTTCTTTCAACTAGTCCTAAACAAGCCATTTAATTACTCAGTTTTCTCTCTCCTCCACACGTCTCATCTCTTCTTTTATTCTGTTTTAAGAGCAATTTATTTAATAACGATACTATAGACTTCTTCCCTTTGTTTTATATATATAGATATATACGTATCTTTAGGGAATAAAAATAATGCATTTTCAGCTATGTAGAGAAAAGAGCTTAAGGAATTTAGCTGCAAACACCACTGAGCTATGACATTCACAGATCACAACACAAGCTGCTCTCATCTGTGCTAGCCATCTCTGCCACAGCTGGGACATCTAAGCAGCCTCAGTGGACAAGCCTGCATTTAGCTCCATGCATTTCTTCTACACCATCTTAAGGAGAAAGGTGAAGAGACAGACTCTGCCCCTGAAAGTCAAGCTGGCAGGATGGAAGCATCAGGAAAGACTGGACACGTGCTGAGGGTGACACAGCAGAGGTTTGGAAAACTCAGAGAATATTTTCCTCAAGTACTGAGGCAACAAACTGAGAAGAGATGAAAATCCACCCAAGAGACTATGCAGTCTAAGAAAAAGTTTCTGAGTAAGCAGCATCCAAGCAAGAAGCAAGCTCTGCGGCACACCAGTAGCATTACAAATTGAAGCATATAACATATAACAGCCATTTCTACATCTGCAAATGAACCATCTTAGGTCCTGATACAGGTCTGTCAAATACTCAGAGCCAAACCCAGTCCATTATATTCACTCAGGTTACTTTACTAGTTGAATTCCATTCTTCACACTTGAAGAATAAAATCCAGATCACAAAACATCCTTTCCCTCCTTCACTCACATAGCAGACTGCAGACCAGCTACAAATAAGCATTGTGGCTATTACTGAACAAGAAGATTCAGTCATGTTAGCCAGAGTTTACAGGAAGAGAAACAGAGCAAGATGCCTTCCTTTTCAATGCTTTAGAAATACAAAGCATTTGCCAGCTTTGGGCTGTGACCCAACTCTGCCTACTTAGCCCAGAGCATCTCATCAGCACCTGGGGTTCACAACAGAGGGCATTTGGAGGAAGTCAGTGGAGCAGTGGGACAGATACAAAAAAAAAAAAAAACCTACAAAAGCTCCTCTCCCACTGTTCCTATCAGCACCCTGCAGTGCAGCACCTGGTCTGTGCCATCCAGCGGGCTGCACTGCTGCTGGCACTCTGGCTCCATCAGCACAGCTGCAGCCCACACTGGGACAGCTCCATGTGCACCCAGCATGACACTGCATAAAGCTGCAGGAAAATGGAAATTTCAGTGAAAAAGGGAGATGAGGAGCACTCCTTAAATGTGGCCACTTAACAAGGAAATCTACTTTATTTTCCAACTGCAAGCCAAGTGAGAAAACTGATGATCAAACCAGGTCACCGTTCTCAGTGCTCATGAATTAACATCATTGAACTGTCTTGCTAAGGTATTGATATGGTTTTATCTTTCTCAAACAGAATCATATGAGGTTCTTAATTCTTGAATTAGGAAGCCCTTTTGGCTATGTATTTTGGGTAGGGAAAATGAATCATAGAGGGTAACCTGGTACATATTCTCTGTGAAATACACTGAGGTGATTCAAGCCTGATTCCTGTACTCTGACAACAAATCATCCCATGGATGCAGGAATCCTGTGCCAGAAGCTGGAAAGTAGTCTTAGGTGCTCAGCTAACTCTTTAATGACTGGACCATTCCTTCTTGTCAAATATAAGAGTTCTGTTGCCCCAATCCAATTTCTTTACACATCAAACCTTGGCCTCCTCAGGATAACGAGGTGTGCAAGTGAATATGCTGGCCAGCTGAAACAACACTACTAGCAATGCCATCAGCAACACAGAATGGGAAATCATTGTTCTCAGGTCCCAGACCCATTGCAGAACAAATGTATTCCAACACCAATACAATACGGTTCTGCTTTGAGTAGTCTGTGACACCCTCACACCTCCCTCTCTCAGCCCATGGGCTGTTTTGCACCCAGCTGCCACCTCCTGGACCCATTTGCGCAGGTGGAGGAAGGGGGATTGCTTTGCTCTGCAGGACAGGTTAGCAATGACATTGAGCTTGTCTGCAATGAAGGATTGTGGGAGAGACACACACATACACCCCAAAATCACATTGCTGTCCCTGAACAGCAATAACATGGCAGTTGCCTTGTTTTCTAGAGGTGGAAGAAAGAAGCTTTGCTATTCATTGAGCTCAAAGTTGGTCAGCAAAGGAGCAAGAGATGAATGAAGTGAGATCAGAGGCTGGCCTGGGACAGGTGGCCGCTTTACTGTTCTGTCACATGGATTACCAACCACCTCCTCCCAGGTCGAGGAGCTCAGCGCTGAGGCTGACGTGTCGACATCCATCTTCTCAGATCTGTGCCAGACTGTTGGATCGATGTTCTCCTCTGCTTCCTTCCCTGTAGCTTTCTCATTCAGTTTCCAGCATCTCACGGTATCCAGGAAAATTATCTCCTCCAGTTTTCCACCAGAACTTAACAAAAATTACCCTATGGCAAATGACCTGCACACGTCCATCCTGGAGTAGAAATGAAAGACAGGCTACAGCATGTGTTGTCGTGCTCGGGGCTGTATTCACTGCCGACTGACCTTCATGACAGGCTGCTTAGCTCAGCAGAAGCCTGGACAGTAATAATAGGCCAAGTCTTTTTTTCCCCCCCTTTTTTTTTGTTTGTTTTGTTTTGTTTTGTTTTGTTTCTGTATCAGGGTTAAAACAAAGGAAAAAACCTTCCTCCTAAAAATCAACTTCCTGACTCTTCCTTTTCCTGCGTTGGAAAGGGAAATTCCTGCCTCCACACACTTTCATTAGTATTATTAGTTCTTTTTACCTTTTTAAAAAATTGTTACTCAGCAACACACCAAAGTTGCAGTTTAAGTCATAGCTGCAGCATTTGGGAAGGAGCAGAAGCCACCAGGCTGGTCTGAGGGCTGACAGAGGGAGCTGGTACCCACGCTGCAACTACACTATGTCTTGCAGAACCTCGCCCAGCCCATTCACACGGACTCCTGAAGATAGCAAAGAACTGTTCTGTTACAGAGCCAGGAAGGTAATTCTAAGACTGGACAGCTGTTGTAAAGAGCTTGTGTAAATTGTGGTTTATTCATTTACAAAGTAACTTTTTCACCCTGCTTTCTCCCCAGTCCCAGCTCCACCTTGCCTATAACTGTTCTCACTCTACGCCTGTTCTGCCTCACACCAAATTGCAGTCTGATGCTGTACCCAACTACAGCTTGCTTCGTTTCAGCGAAGGCACTGTCCACGCTTTGCCTGACTGCCAGCTAGAACTTGTCTGTTGCCTGAGGGCTGCAGCTGATCTGCAATCAAGCTGAAAAGGATTGTAGCCTCATGGTCATCTATAATACAGAAGAACGAAACAAGGATATAGCTGTCAGCATCTATTGCCACTGGACAGAATCAGTGGCACACTTCATACAGGGGCCTGTAATCTCCCTGTGGCTTCCCTACATCAGAAGCAGGGGAGGCCATGAGATAAAGCCAGCTCGGCAGAAGCTGCAGGCTCAACAAGGAGGGGAGGTGTGTCTTCGGCCATTTTTGTGAAGAAGCATGCTGGGTCTAAGCTGAAAATTCTGTGGCTCCTGCTTGTGGTATCATTAAAGTAACCAGCAATACTTAAACTGCACCTCGGAGTTTCAAAGCACCTTAGAAATTTTAATTAATATATTTCTTTGGTGCCCATCTGGCAATGTATCAAAAAATTACACCCAGTCTGGAAAAAAAAATCACTATTTTAAATAGAACCAAATGAACTTAACCTAAGAATTATGTACAAGAGAAAGAGGTGGGGAAAAAAACATAATCGTTACAAAGCTATGTCAGGAACAGAGTTTTTACCAGCTATCTGCGCAATAGCCTGAGCTGGAGCACAAACAGATTTGCCTCTTGAACCATTTACTTCACAGCCCTTCAAGACCAGCAGTTCCAGAGTTTAGCACTGAAGATCTGGGTCCCCACAGTGTGCCCCAGTGTGCCCTTTGCTGTCCTCAAGCGCAGAGCACAAGACCAAATGAAGGGTCTGCAGCTGTTTATTGCTGGTGAATTCAACAACAACCAATGTATATTCATCCATCAAGGAATATGCAAGTGGAAGCAAATATTATGGTCATGTTCATTTGTTTCTGATTACAAAATGTATGATTTACATGATGTATGTAATGCATATGCAAATTAACCTCACCCATCAGGTTCATGGCAAAGTGCCAAATGATCCCTTAGCATTACAAAGTTTGGAGTGGTGGGCAGGGAGGTGTGCTGACTACAAGGAAGGCTAAGGCAGTCTTTTTAGATTCAGCCAAAAACTGGGCTGCTCCAAAGAGCAGGTGGAGGATAAATTCTACAGTAACTTGTCTCTTTAAACGAAGCTGAGGGGCTATTGAAAAATCTGTTCCTGCTGCAGTTAAAAGTGTGATAATTACAGAGCAACGGGCTCCTCTGTCATTCAGCAGGCAGCATCCCCAGGAAATCTTGCTCTGTAATCAAGGGAAGAGGTGCAATCAGGACCCTATTCAGGCTTCGTTTAGAAACAGCCCCTGCAGGCAACACAAAGGCTTCAGCGTGGTGCTTTGTGAAGCTGGTGATCGCATCACATCTTGGTTCTGTAACTACAAGCAAAGTTAATGTCATTTCTGGGCACATCTAATGCTCACCTTCACCCTCCAAATCCAGAAGAGGCTAGAAAGAGGGGTGAGGTCGTGGACCAAAAGAATTGTACTCCTGATGCCACAAGGAGCTCACCCTTCACACCTTGATGTAGGAGGGAATTTCAAGCAGACTAAGCATGACAGTGTGGTCTAGAACGGGAAGATATGAGAGATAGGAGCATGCATATCTGGCTGTTAGCAGCACTGTTTGCAAAATCTGTGTGGGAAATGTTCCAATGTGACTTTTGGTTGGTTGGTTTTGGTTTGTTTTCTTTTTACTGACATGAGCATACTTGTCTGTGCTGCTCACATTCTACTGGAGCCTCATTCTCTTGGCAGGAGCCTGATCCCACAGAGACTGATGAGGTTCATTAGAGGGGAAGGTGTCTCTATGACTTCAACTTTCATGTTTAATGGCACCACTGCCCGGAAACATACAAATTAATTGCTACTCAAATCAGCCATCCTTCGTACCCTACAGAGCTGTCAGATTCAATGAACCTGTTTACTCCAACTGCAATAAAAATAGTATCACATTTTATTCAAAACAGATAGATCTTCTGAAGTGTGCACACATTTGCACTCTTGCTCAAGCACAGAAGTTGTACTTCTCATTGACCAGCAATGACCAGTTCAGATACCCATCTGGGCATGTAGCTATCTTGACACAGAAAATGCTGGCAACAGTGAATGCACACTGAGTGCCAAAAAGCTTTCTGCACATTGGGGCATATTTTGGACAGAATTTTGTTTTTTCTCATTATGAAATGGTTGTTCAATACTGAGGTTCACTATAACTATACTTTGCATTACAATAACCTCTAATAGTGTAAATGGAGCTTCATTCTATAAAGGTATGTGACCAGCACATTCCACTCTCTATTTTTTATTTTTCTGGCTGTAGAATAAATGAGAGTGCTGTGGTTTTACCATCTGCAGACATAGATATCAGTCGATAGCCAAGTAATGGCCTGGACCCTGTCGAAAGAAGTCATTATTAAAAAGGTACATTACATTTAGCTGTTCAAACAGAAGTTGTTATTGATTGGATCCCATCAGCTCCCACTAAAAGAGCCAACTCCCAGGACAAAATGAAAATACACACAAAGACTACAGACTAGTAAATACTATAATGGAGTTAAGGAACCTTTCCAAAAAGGGAGTTGTTGATATCCAGTTAAAATAGCATGTCTCTTTCAAAAACAAGACTGAGAATAAAATCAACATGTTGAAAATAATTTCTGCGAATAACCAGAGGCAGGATAAAGAAATAAAATAAAAGAGAACAGTTTTAATGACAAACACTTCAACCTCTTGGAACAAAGCAAACACAGAAAATACAGGATAGTTAATAGCCAATCATGCCACAGGCAGGAAGAGCCTGTCTTGCCATTCCTACAATGTTCTACTGTTCTTTGGTGGAAGTCCTGACATAGTTGGACAATGGAAAGCCAATACCTTTAAAGTTTCCCAGGTTTTTCAAAGTCAGACAAAAAGGTAACATGACTTCACTTAGTTCATTTTTTGTTTCCTCAACACTTTTCTTTGTCTGCTTGTTTCCACTTATTGAACTTCTGGTTCTCCTCTTCCCACAGATTACACAGACACTGTAACATTTCAGGGTGACAGCATTTAACACACATAAATCACCAACATTGCAGAATATAGGAGACAGAAAACAAGGCTAATTATAAAATCCTAACATAAACCAAATACACACCATGAATTTATACATTAAAAAAAAAAATAAAGACTAGACAAGGTGGGAATTGTTTGTGGAAATCTCTGTATTTCTTCCATCGGAAAAGTTATCTGTACAGCATCTTATGTGTGAACAAACAACACAATTAAGAGTTAAAAGTGTTTATTTTAAAAGGTACATTGAGACAAACTTCTTTGCTCTGCCTTAATAAAAGGTTGGGCTGAAAACTGATGAATCACTATAGGAAACAAACAGCAGCATTGACGCATAGCTTCAAAAGGTAACAATAGCACTGCTTGATCTGTGATGCCTACAACAGAAATATCCCTGGTTTCATCAGAAGATGGATTTCATCTTGCTCCACCCTTCCAGGAAATACAGAAATTCCACAGCTGAGCCTTGGCTAGAGCTTGAAGCCGCCCCACAGGTGTATATGGAAGCCTCACAGTATTTTCCCTAGACATTCAGTGAAAACCATATTCTGTTGATGTCTTGAATTGTGAAGTCTTGATTTATTAGCTCAGCAGCAGAAAAAGGCTTACATCTGTATAATTCAGTCTCCACATGCCTCTGTGGCTCTCATGATCTTCCATCACTCAAAATTTGCATTTGAGCACCAGGCCCCCAGCTATTCAAGTGCTCAAGTCACAACCAGAATTCTCACCAGCCCCACATACTTCATGGTTTGAGCAAAGGAAACTGTTCTGACTCATTACTGGTTTGGACCAAATTGATGATGAACAAAAAGCCAGGAAAAAAAATTTGGAGTCTAAAGATTCAAGTCTCGTTTGGAAGACTTGGAAACGTCACAAAAATGAGGGGGAAGGGGGGGAAATCAATGTAGACAGTCCCTTACTAGTCATTCTGAAAATGATTTTACTGTCGCACTTCAGTTCTTTAAGCTGCTATTTATTATTAATAAATACTTCAAATTTTATTACTGTACCTGAAAACTTGCTGCACGAGGGAGGTATTTCTTAAGTACACTACAGATCTCTATAGCACATACAGCTAATATTATCCCAGAAAATACATTAGTCTTGTCTCTAAGATGGCTATTTTGGTTAAGAATGATGAGTTATGTAAAATGGTAATGTATATTATTCCACTATTTGGATATAAATTTTCTTCTATCATTAATAGCACTTAAAATTAATGCCCATATAGATGTCATGCTTGTTTTCCAAACCTTCCCTTCCTGTAAAAACATGCTTGCTCCTCCTTATTTTGATGTAAAAGAAGAGCCATACTTACACAATATTTCTGTAAGAGTATGCAGTATATAGATGTTACTTTCAAGACTTCTCAAATTCCACATACTAAATTTCAATTAATCTACTTCCATTCCCAAAATACATCAAGGAATTGTAGTTGTGATAAATAGGATATTAATGCAATCTGACAAAAATTCAAAGTGGTTTTATTTCTTCTTCAGACTGGACACTTCTTGCCCAGTTTCATCTTTGGCATAAGCTCAAACCGTTGCGCTCAAACCCAAATGTCATTAAAAAAAAGCTGTAATAAGATTCTCAAATTCACACTGATTTCCAGTCAATTTACTTCATTCTTCTGCACATAGAGAGTTAATTACCATGACACAGCTAAAGATCAAGGAAAGATCCCTGAAATATTCATCATTATGCAGTTTGCTTAAAACTTCTAGATTGAAATTTTCAAACATAGCAAGAAACAATGAAGAAAAACTCAAATACCTCTTCCTTTTGCAATACTAAAAAATGTCATTCAGCATTTCCCAAAGCAATTAAATCAAGGGTGCTAAAACAATCAAGATGCCATTCAGCAGCTAGTACATGAGAAATTGAAGGGAAGCATAGGGCTTCCACAGAGTGCTTGCACCAACTTTGGTGGCCTAACTTCTGAATGCCCAGTCAATCAGTTATGTTAGCCATATACACACTGCTCATTTTCATCAACAATTCACTCAGCATTGGTAAAACATTGTTGAATTCATCCAGATAGCTAATTTCTTACCCATACTTTTATCAACATCAGCATCGGGTATTTCTGTATTCACCAATTCATGTTGCCTACCCTCATTAATAAGCTGCTGAAGAAAATCTGCCCATGCTACAAATGCATTTTTTCAAAAAGGCACTTTTTGCAATTGTTCATGCTTTCTGTCTATTCTCATTTCATTATTCCCAGCTGGAAAAAGAACAGTGGAACTTTAATTCCTCTGATAGCCACCAGCAGGGATAAGAGCTCAGTCATAGCCTTGCTAAGGGACAAATAAACTCTTAGGATTTTATACAGATCAATGGGAAGTATAGAAATATTTTCTTACCTTCAGAACACAGCTTGCCAACATACCCAGTAGCTGAGCAGTCGCACTGTGGCTCACCATCCAGAAGAAAGCAAGTGCCACCATTTTCACAGGGGTTTTCTGCACAGGGCCCATCCATTTCCAGTCGGACTCCTTGACTGCCCAGGAGCTGTGGCTCAGAGTTGCCATATTTCAGATCCAGAATAAATCCTTGAAATGGAGGCTCACTCAGAACACCATCAAGGGTCAAGGCAGCAGGACGGATGTCCAAAGGGACTCCACCCACAAAAAGGTCACTGACGATATTCATATACTGACGTTGTGGACGTACTTCACCTGGTTTGGCTTCACCATCCAGCACTAGCACTGTCCGAAGGTGATTGCGGCTGACCATCAGGAAGTGCCAGTTGCTGTCGTTGACCTGCTTATCTGTGATGACTGTAGTCTCTGCACAGTCCACACTGAACTGGAGCTGGATGCGCCCATCAACAAGAGACAGACAGAGGAAGTCACAGACACCACCGTCATCAAAGTACAGAAGCAGCCCGGCAGAGACATTGGTCTTGAACTGGAAGCTGAGTTCACTCCTAGTGCTGGCATCCCAACGGAGGTAGCGGGCCCACTGGTTGGGGATGCCCATGAACTCCAGACCCAAAGAGAGACCCAGCAAGGAGCCCAGCAGCAAACTCACCTTCAAAGTGAAGTACACAGAGTGGAGAGTGAAGCCCATTGTTTCAAAAATCTGCTCTTTGCCAGGAGAAAAAACAAAAGCCACACTACTGGGAGGACAACTCCAACAGTCAACACTGAATCTGTTAAATCCAAAGGAAGAGGAGAGCACAGACTGACAGAGCGAGGGAGAGCAGCTGGAAAGAGAAATAGCGAGGGCAGGTGACCAAGAAGAAATGCTTCCTCTCCAAGTAAAGATCTCAATTATCCAGAGGCCTTTACATCAGATGAACAGGGTATATGAAGTGACTTCTCCAGCTGGTGTACTTTTGTGAAGGGTAAAATAACCCACAGTGGTTTGTTTTGGTAATACACAAAGGTGATACTGGTTGTTCCTGGGAGGGAGGAAAGGTAGAGATGAAGCCAAAGCCTCTGATTCTGGTTTCCTAAAAGTGATGACAGTATTGAAGAAGGTGGCAGTAAGATGGAAGAGAAAGTGAATTCATAAAGTATGCAATCCTTGGGAGGGCAAAAGTGAAGTCAATCTTCATGGTGCACTGTTGGCACTCCAGCTCATAATTCAACGCTTGGCACTCAGAGAACTTGCAGGACCTGCAGAGTCAAGAGAAGAAAAAGGTTGGAGCTTTACTAACCATATCTTTACCACGAAGCTTATTCTTTACATTTCTTGATATTCTGATCTCTTCTTCATGCCTGCAGATAGCTATACAGTCCTTCAAAGCAGTAGGAACATATATGTCATCAAAACTAAGGGGTCCAGATAGAGAACATACCAAGAGATCTGCACACACCACAGCTCTAAACAACAACAACAAAAAAATACAACAGATTATTTTACCCCTTTGATGAAGGTAATGTCAGTGACTAATGAGAGAGATGGCACTGAAGATTCCATGCTAAAAATTTTCTGTGGAAATGCTTAGTGCAAAGATCAGTATACTTTAGAGTATAAGATCTGATGAAGGAAGGATAACATCCAAACTTCCCATTCTTTTCCTTTTCTTAGGCTTTCTAGAACACCAAGAAAACATTAGAGAAGACAGCTCCACTGGCAGCCTGTCATGCAACAGCTGCATTTACTTTCCATGTCCCTTCACACTTCAGAGACTTTAACAGGGACCTTTGTAACCTGGAAACATGTGCTACCCAAGGTATATATGACAATCTGCAGCTGAGATTATAGGAAACTTGTAGATTAGATGATAAAAAACTGTCAAACTTAACCAATTACTCCAGTCTAATGGTTTGGCAAAAAGGCCAAATTCAGCCCTAGCTAAGAGCAAGTAGTTTCAACTGCCTTCAGTAAACAGGATTTAGACCTGTTAGCACTGGGATTTAATTCACTTCTGACTATTCACATGTGGGTGACTATATGCCTAAGATGGGAGAATGTTTTAAGATGACAAGTAAAAATAGCATAAAACTAGGCTCCATTAACGCAGGAACTTGTTTGTAGAGATGGGCTAGGAATGAGAAAAGTTCTGGGAACTGCTAACATTAGCAAAGGTACAAAGCAGGAAAGAAAGTGCTATGAATCAAGGTCTGCAACCTCTCAGAAGATAGCATGAACACAGATTTCAAAAACTGGGTCAAAAATATTGTGATGCAGCATTTTGCCCAGGACAGATGTTTAGTGATAGGAACAATTGGGAGTTGCTGGAGATACTGCTCCTGGCAGTTGCCTCCCAGCCCTGACGCTCACCTTGGTCCTGAGGTACTGGTCCACTGACACTGTAGAAATAGGCAGTGCAGAACAGCATTGTCTAGTAAGTACAGTGGTTGAGCTGGAGGAGAACCACCAGGCAAAGGAGGGGATAGCTCACACAGACACAGCCTCTGCCTTACCTGCCCTAAGGACCTGCAGGAGCTGTAAGTCTCCAGGGCTGTCAAACTGGCAAATTTAGCCAGCACTGAAAAACAAGTCACTTAGAAAACAAAATGAATCAATTAAAAGAAAACCCTCAAGCTAGAAAGAAACGTGAGCTTTTGGTGCCCAGTGGAAAGCAGGCCTGCTCCCTGCAGCTGCCTGAGTGGAGCTTGTTAGCTAAACTGCTATAAACACAAATAAAATCAAGTCAAAACCAGAGGGAAGATAATTCCTTTTAATTGTTAACAGCTTGGCTTGGGAGAACTGAAGGAAGAAAAAGGAGGTGTTAGGAGAGGTGTAAAAAGAAAGAAAGAAAAAAAAAACAAAACAGAAAACAGATCCAAATGCTCAAATCATCTGTTTTCCCAAAGATCATAACATTGGCTCAATTCATGAAGGTTTAGGGGTGCTTCGAAAATCAAATGGAGGAAAAAGTACATGGTTCTTGTCCATTTACCTTTCTCCTCTGTGTTCCCAAGTGGCTCCACTAAAATAGCCTATGATTTATGGAGAAGGAGAATAGAGTGAGCAGGAGGAAAGAGAGAAAGTGATGACCCAAGCCTGGAATTATTGATGAGATGGGAATAGGAATATAATAATGTGTGTAAATTAGCCAGCGATGTGCTCCCAGCAGCTCACAGTTCCCTTTACCTCACATTTACCATAGCAGAACTCCATGCAGCTCTGCGCTCAACTTGTGCTTAGGAGGCAGCAAGCCCTGCACAGCCCCTATCACCCACGGGGCCCTGCACAGTGGATCCCACACAGCAGTTCCAGTCCTCCTGGTCAGGATGCATTGCAGCACCTGCACCAGAAGCAGCCCTCAGTCTTCCTACTCTGCTCTTGCTGTTCTAAAAGACTAACTCTTTGGGAACCAGTGGACCACAGTGTACATCATAGCATCAGGTGTGAGCAATCTAGAGGCAGTCACAGAAGAGATCTACATGCCCACCTACAGCTGTACAAAAAACCTGCCTATCTTTTCAAACTTCGTGTTGCTAAAATTCTGGTTTAGAGACACAAAGAAATCTAGATCCCCATGGAATGCTTCAGTCCTTGGCATATTTCAAGGCAGAAGTAAAGGAGCAGTGCTGCCTTGTGGTACAGATATCTGTAACATGGATACATGTTCATGGATTGATGGCAAAGGCTAATGAAGGAAACTTACACCAGGCAGAAACAGTTAAACAGAGACTGCACTGTTGGCTGAGTGAAGCCAAGCAAATCCTCTGTCTGCTTTAAAGAAGATGGGTCCAGGCCTGTTTCAGTAGAGGAAGGCAGCATGAAAAATAGTGAAATGCAGGTGTAATTCTGGGCACTTCATTGGCTGTTGGACATCCCAGAGCAGGCTTTGGGAAGGCAGCCCACATTCAATAGGCCAGGGCCTCCCCCAGAGCTCTGCCAGAACCCATCAGGCTGACCCACAGCAATCCTTGCTACCTGCCCTCTCACTCAGCTCAGCCTGTGACAGCAAACACCACCACACAACAGCAAAGCCTGCAAAGAAGAGCCAGTGGCCTTTCTAGCACCAGCCAGGAATTGTGTCTGAATCTTGACAGAGCAAATTCTGACACAACACACCTTGGCTTTACTCATTTCCCACAACGATCCTCTTTAAACACACTGAGAACAAATGCATTCCTGCTTTTACCATTTTATTTTTAGCATAAATACTACCCTAGCAGTCTCATACAGCACACTGCTACCATAGCAATGCACTACAGTTTGGGACAATAACTGTAGAATCCCATCGTATTTTCTTATAAATATGATCTCTGGAAATCTCATACTTTGCCACAGAATGAACACATCTAACATAAAAAAGACCTCATGATGGTCACTGCCTCCTCCAAGCATGAAGCAGCAACATCCCTGTTCCAACTCCACCTATTCCTTACAGAACAAAGTAACACAACTGTGGTATATTTTAGGCTTAATGTGAGTTAGCACGAAATCAGAGACCAGCATGTGAGACAGCACTCTGAATACTTGTTAGCCTGATGGAGCAAGGTTACCTCCACATGCAGTACGCTGGCAGCCCGCACACCTCCCCAGACCTCTCGAGAGCGGAAAGAGCCCACACATTGACCAGGCAGCTCAACATCCCACATACATGGGGCCCACTGGAGGAAGCACCCCGCTTACACTATTCCAACTTCCTACCCATGGAGCTGACAGACTACACAACTTCCCGAGCAGAAGGGAGGCAGCTCTGCCACAGCGAAGCCTACCCACCTCCACACAGCTGAGGTCACAGCCATCCACTCAATGGCCCACAAAGAGGGCCTGGGCCACATGTTGGAGTGGCTCTCAGCTGCTTATCAGCTGTATGCGGAGAGTGAATGACATTATCTAATTGCCAACTAATTTCCATAATTACTGACTGGCACACTCTGTATGCAGGGTTAGTATCTCTGTAAAAGCCTCACAACGCACCTGCTTAGGAGACAGAGTGAGAAGCCAGGCACTCTGCTGCTCGGCAGCCTATTTACCCCACGGCACTGAAAGGCTGCAGAAGGGTTTGAAGCCTGCCCTCCCTCCCTCCTTCACTGTCTCCCTCCCTGGTTACTAATTGCTTGGGGATGAATATTTTGGTATTTTCAGCAATTCCTAGTGCAGAAAGAATAATGGAGTTGGATGAAGCCAGGGATAGTCTGGCTTCTGCCACAAAGCACTACCACTGTAAACCTGCATAGGTCCTGTCATTCCAGTTAAGGTCACTTAGACAAAATCCCACTTACACGCTGATAGGTGAGGTTACTGTCCCCATAGTCTGCCACTCATTCCACAACCAAAACTACCCATTATGTCATACTTTGTATGAAGTGAAAAAACACATTATTGTCCTTAGATCCATGGGTTTTTTTACCCAAAGTGAATTTACCCTTGTCATTGCCTTCACTGGAAAAGAAAACTGAATGGCTTACTCTTTTCTCCGGCCTACATTTGAGCAGAGGAGTTTGAAGAAGGTCCCTAATTTGGCTCTGCTTCCATGTGCGTTCCCACAGTCAGCTCAAGGCACAGCAATCAGATAATTACAGCTCAGTGACATGTGCTGCTTGAAATGATCCAGTGAGAATCACAATCAATAATTGATATTAAAAGCCAGGCTTGCCAGCAGCAGAGAAATGGGGAATTAATCGTATTTATTCAGCCTATCTTCACTCATCCTGTTCTCTAGTGAAGAACAGGCTCCTTTTGGCTCATGGCTTGAGTGTGGGTCTCCAAAGGCACCACTCTCACATAAGAAGAAATCTTTCTGTTTAATCCATCCCCAGATGAATTATGGCTGAAAAAAGATGGGAGGAAAAAAAAAACAACCCGTCAGATGAAAAATACAGATGGGAAAACTGTGAGTTGCTACCATCTCTGGGGAAAAGAAAGGAACATGAAAATCCCCCCCACCTCACAGCTTCCTCAGCAAGTACGCCCGGTGAAATGTTTACAGAGAACTGAGAGGGACCATGGAGGCTTTGAAATTCAAGAGAACAGAGAAAACCACATAGGTCAATTTAATTTTTATTTCCTCTAGCATGATTTGTATCTCAGCTATAAATCTGGATTCTGGCATCACCCCCTTGCTGGGCTGGAGACGACTCCAGGGCGGTGCAAGAACTGCATTGAAGATAGACATAGACTGCTTCAACCACGGGAGATCTTGGCAGCAGTAGGCTGCTGGCAGAGGTCAGGGATAAAGGAGAATGGGCTCTCCTTAGTCAAGTGGCTGCAAGTGTAGTGGAAAATAGGGAAAAGTTTGGAAAATTTTATCTTGTAAGGAGCTGAATGCACCCAGCTCCTTTTTGAAGTTGACAACTTCACAGGAGGTAGCATCTTACATGATAATGCTGGAGAGAAGCAGAAGAGGAAAGGAGGGACCTTTAGGCCCTTTTTTATAGTTAGAGATAGCAGGATGAAGACCAGCATTTTCAAACTGGGGACTAGAGGTGACACTGAGCACCTGGTGGCCTCTTCTAGATGTTTTTTTCAAGGGATATTACCACTCATGCTACTCTCTGACATGGGGAACTGTACATACCTCTGCCCACAACACAACACAAGTCCAAGGAGAGGATGTATTCTTCTCTTATGTTTGCTGGATTTTCTCTCCATTGCTATAATGTGTGGGCTTAGCTTTTTCGTTATGGAAAGTGGATATTGGATTTGCTCAATTCTCCTTATCTGAACTCAGCACAGAGCTCCTCAGGAGACACTAGCCAAAAAAAAAAAACAAAAAAACAACCCACCAACAAAACAACATATCAAAGTGAAAAGTAAGAGCGGGAGATGCTACTATTTAGGAAGTCTACACACACAATCCAAGAGTGTCAAAGAGTGTCCTTTTAAAACAAAACAAAACAAAAAAAAAAAAAACAGAAACAAACAAACAAACATCTAGACGAAAAAGCTAGAATCTCTTTGTTTCTGCTCCCCTACAGCAGATAGGACACACACACCCACATGCATATACTGTCAGTCATGATCTGTCAGTGGTCAGACATTGAGTGTTTCTTCGTCTCCCAGTACCTGGGCACCTGGTTTGCAATCAAGCAGGTCATGCCCCTTGGTCTGCTTCTCCCTGTCCTTAATTCTCAGCTGGAGAGGGCAAGAATGATTGTCCACTGCAAATCCCCTCTTGGAACTCACCTCCAGAAATGCTACCATTTACGTGGGCATACGTGATACCCAAACTAGGTACCCACACCTGGGGGAGATGAGCTCATGTGCATTTCCCTCATGCAAGAGGCACAGCTGGAATGCTCTCAGTGAACTCAGAAGCGCTATAAGCAAGCTAGTAAAGTGCTCAGTTTTAGAACAAACATGGGGACCGTGCCATCACAGAGTCACACTTCAGAGCAATCCAGCTGATAAAAGTTAATACTGTATAATAATTGCCCTTCAAGAGTCTAACCTCCTGTACCTACTCAGCTCAGAACTGGAGCTCTTAGAGCTACACTAGAGGAAGAAGGGTTAAAGAAGTCTCAAGGGACAGCGTGATTCCCTTCTTAAACACTTTCCTCACCCCACAAGGAGTCCATGTAGTCCATGAGAGTGACCTTTAACTAGCCTACCTAGGCCAAGCTCAGCAGGAATGCAATTTACAGACCATTTCAGCTCTCCAGCTTTCTTAACACAAAGAAGAAAAATCAAAACCCAAGCACAATGGAAAAGAAAGAAAGAGAGAGAGAAAATAACCCTGCAGAGCAATCATGTCTGGGGCTGCTCTGATGGCTTTCTGTTCCCCTCCAGGACACAGAAATGACCCCCAGTGCGTTAATTACTCCCATTACCACAAACTTTCCACTAACAAGGACTAGCTAAAAGGAAGCACTGGCAGCAGCAGAGCAGTTATTGCTCTGTACTGCCACGCAGGAGAAGTCAGACTCCCCCACCCCAAGCCGGTACTAATCAGGTGAGCAATTTCTGCAAAACACCACAGCCTTTATTGTAATTCCCAAGGCAGCTGCACTAGGAACGCTGGCCTTCCTTCGATCCCTCCATCTTTAAAACAGAACCAAGAGTGCCTGCTTTCTAAAGACTTTCAAACTCAACAATTGCACAGCTCTGAATTGTTATCATGTATTTTACTGCTTCAGCAGTTGGTCTATCTCCATGCCTTGCGAAGTCTCCTTCCTGCCACCAGGAAACCTGGATGGTCTTCAGCACTCTGTTCTACCAGACCCTAAAATGTCAAGTGTGAAGAAGGAAGCTGCACATACGGAAACAGGGGATTCTGTGAACTTCCAGTGCTGGCATTACTGATAACAGTATAGCTTCTTTCAGGTTCCATATCCAATGCACACACTGTACTTCAGTTTTAATGAACAGCTCTTGAAAATGTGCTCCAGACTACTGAAAACTAATTCTGAATGTCATCAATGCCTGAAAATGAAGTCACTCCCAGGAAGACCTTCCTGAGACATACAGTCTGGAATTGGTCTGTTTTTCCCTGCATTTAGATTTGATATCACAGAGATGTACATCAGACACTCGTCAGATAACAAAGCTGGAGTGTGGGGGTTTCCCAGCTCTGAGGCAAGAAGAGAAAAGAAGTCACTCCTGCACTGCTTCACCAGTTACTTGACATTAGGAAAAAGTACAGAAAATTAAAAAAGAGCAAAATAAAACTAGTGTCTGGCAAACCAAACAAGAACCCCTTGTTCTTCCTATTCATCTGCTTCTTCTTTAGATATGCTTTATAAGCTCTTCATGAACAAGAGCAGTACTAGTTCCTGAAAGAAGGGAGGGGAGGGGAAGGGGAAGGGAAAACAAACAGAAAAGTGCTATCCAAAAAGGCCAGAATAAAAACAAAGGTCAAAATCATTCTTTCCTTCACTTTCAGATCACACTGAATTAACACTTTGTTCAACACACTTTTGTACAACTGAGCCTGATTTCCAGTAAGTCAGGAAAGTCTGCAGGTTTTTAAACAACACAATAGGTTTTCACTGAAAGAGCAGATTGATGCAATCGGGCTTTTTTTGGGTTTTTTTGTTTGTTTTTGTTTTTTGTTTTTTCCTGAAGAAGGGAACACTGCACCTTGTCAGGGCTCCCTGTCAATAGCAAAGCCAGTAAAAAGCAGCATCCACTTGAAAAGGAGGTATAGAGATTTATGAAGTCTCTCATTATGTAACATGTCATGCTCTATTTTATTACAACTTTCACATAAAACTTTCTCCTCAGCTTCCCACAAAGCAAACTCTAATACACAAACCTAGAAAGCAAGGGCGATAAGACATCCACAGCACAAAAGAAGTTCTGTTCTATTGTTAAGGACCCCAAATAGCTGATGTTCTGTTTAAGACCAATATGGAAATGACTTTCAGGGTGCTGATTTTAATGTTCACACTGGAGTGTGAGAGAGCCACATTCACTGACGTTCTGAGGGAGAAGGATGTCAGAGAGCTCATAAGCACTAAAAGTCAATGGCCTCTGTGAGATCAGATGCCTGCTTTCCAAATCACATTCCTCCTTTACCACCAGTTCCACACACATTTCCTTTTGTGGCTATATACACAACAACAGGCTAGGAATCCTCTGCCATGTGAAATTTGTGCATTCTTCTTGCTCTCTGCTCTTTCCACCTTCTGATATACAAAATTCATCCCACTGTAACCCCCTCACTACTTCTACCTAAGGATTATTGGGGGAAAATGACAAGAAGTTATGCATAGAGAGGTGTCTCAGTTCCAGCAGCAGAAAAGTCTTTGCCAAGATAGACTGCTAACGAAAATCTTTAAGTGTCAGTGTCTTGGCTAGAAACGGACAATCTTTGAAATGCTCAGGTTATTGAAAGCTTTCCAAATCAAGGAACTGTCTTATAGCCTTGCTTGACAGAGACCACTTCCTAAAGTAACTGGCAATTCTGTCCCTGTAATACAATGTGGTGACCTTCCGGGGGGTAACCAAGCAGTCCTGCACTGAGCTGGGACTGTAAGGCTGGAGAAGGACTGTCAATGAGTTAAATTCAGTTTTAAGAGCTCTGTCACCCCAAGAGAACAGCAGGAGTTACACACTGGATGAGTTTTATTATTGTTTCTTATTTCAAGTAAAATCTGCCCAACCTGTATTTCTGTGCTTCACACTAATTTGCCCCATAACTTTTCTCTCTAGTCAGCTCTTTTCCTCAAAGACTTTTCAAGATGAAGTGTAGAAATGGATGTGAAGTCATGTAAAACAAAACTATTTTTACAAAATTCAGGTATAAAGGATTCATCTGTTTAAGTGGAACTATTTAAATCATGGAATAACTTGAGTTGGAAGGGGCCATAAAGATCATCCAATTCAAACCCTCCAGCCTGGAGCAGGGCTGCCACACAACAGATCGGGCTGCTCAGGGCTCCATCCTACTGGGCCTTGAACACCTCCAGGGATGGGGCATCCACAACTTGTTTGGCAAACCTGTTCCAGTGACCTTGGTCTCCCACATGACAGACAGCGATACTCATTACTATAGTAAGGAAGTAATGACATTTCTAAGAGCAAGTGGGACATGACTAGTCAAAAAGACAGGGACCGACCACATGTAGCAAAGCATAAGTGGAATCACTGAGTGTACAGCATGGCAGAAAGGCAGATACTGGCTAAAACAAGCAGCCTAGGAGAACTGCCTGAGCTGCCAGAAGCACTTGAGCACATCTGCAGAAAGGTGCAGAGAGAGCACCACTGCCTGATACCTCTTTAAATGAACCTGGATAAAGCCGTTGTGAAATAGTATAAGAGGAACTGGTCCTCCAATAGCTGAGGCACAGATCTGTGCTCTGCCTGCACTGTGAAAACTCCACACTAGGCAGCAGTGTGTCTGGGCCGCAGACCCAGAAAACAAAACCCGTCCCAGTCAGCTTATTTCAGCTGAAGCCCTGAGGTGAGGGGTAACCAGTAGTATTAAGGAAATTACTGCTTTTAGAAATTCTTTCAAGTTTTCTGATTAAGTGTTCTAATCCCACTGGAGAAAACACATGCTTTAAATAAGCTTCATTTGTTACACACTGATAAATCAATCACACTTGGTAGATTTAGAAAGAACTAGAAGATAAATATTCTTCTTCAAATGTTCCTTTAAAAGTCAGACGGTCTTTTAGAGAGCTTCCAGCCTTGAGACTCACAGTGCAGTGCCCTGGAAGACAATTGACATTCTGAGTGACTGGGCTGTGAATTCAAAATCCCAGCTCAACCTGCCCAAGTCAGGATGCAAACTCACATATTTTAAAAATAGGAAAGAAAAAGAAAGAACGAAAGGGAATGAGGAAGGCAGACTTGTATTCCTGCAGCTGCCCAGGACAGACTGTCAGAACACAGACGTGATCGTGGCCCAGGGAACATCCCTGTAATGGATATGCACAGGCCATACTTTGTGCTTTGATGTACTGAATATGAATTTCTGTATTTTTAGCAATACAGTTGAAAAGGGATAATTGTTTGCGATGAAAGCCACTAGCGAAAGGAGCAACAAAAAAAGATGTATTACACTAAGGCATTTAATTTTCTGTTTTTACTTTAAAAAGGAAATTTTCTAATGTAACTGTTTCAGTTGTAGTAACTTCCACTCGTTATTGGTTCTCTTAGAAAAGAGAACAGAAGTGGGAAAACTGAGGCTGCTATATAAATAGCTTAATTCCTAGCAATTGCGTAACTTTTCATTTCAAATCAATTCTAAATGTATTTCTTCCCCTTTCAACAAGAAATCTGCACATTCTGAATAATACATCCTTTCTGCTAACATTGTTTTCACAGCCTGAAGAGTCATTATTTTGACAAAAACACCCTGAGCAGCTCCTGCTAACAGCGCCCACTTTTTCCCCATCACTCCAAGCCCTACACCTGGCTGGAAAGCTCTGCAAAGTTCTGCACGTTGTTGATGAGGTGGTAGCATCAATTTTTATCTTTTCCTTCCACATAAATTGTTCTGAAAGCCTCTGCTAGGCCAGTAGCACACTGGTAGCCAATGAGGCCCTGGTTTCTAAATTAATACCACAAATCCCCTTACCAGGAGGGACCATGGTTCTTTCTGTTGTCCACTGGGCATGGCAAGCTACAAAAGTACAAAGAATGAAACTCTTCTTGCATTGAAGGAGACACCCTAAGACATAGCTACAACATGTCAGGGAAAAAAAAATCACTACAGTGAGAGTACTCATTCCTGGGAAGCTGAGGACTCCAGTCTCCCACCATGTACCTGTCAAGGGGACAAAAATAAGCACAGGGGTGATAGAGGGAAAAGCTTCGCTAAGCAGAGCTTAAAGGAAGATACCTGAAGTGCTCATAATAGCCTGGCAGAACTTCTGTTTCCAAATTGCACTGAGTAACTGAGATTTAGAAGTAACGATGGAAAATGATTACTCGGTACCTCAGGCAACAGATGGTTCCTGCAACCTGCCAGTTGCCAGATTCCAGGCCAAAATTCTCCCCCGTGTAACTTCATCACACATTAATTTAACTCATTTTATCTGTGGTACCTAGTTACTGGCTGCCAGCATTTCGCTGCTCCGCAGCTCCTCACGCAATGGGATTTGTGTTCTAGCAGTCTGGGCGCGTGCATGAGTCAGAAGGAAAAGTCTCATGGCCTGCCTGTGTGGCCTTAGGCAAAGTGTTCTTTCAGGGGATACAGCGAAGGCTACAGCAGCCACATCGTGAAGTTTAATTACTGACTGTAAAGTGCTTGACCCACTCAAAAGACAAGCTAACATAAGAGCAACCTATTTTCCTTTATGACATGACTAGTCCCCTTTCAAATTAAGCAGAGAAGGCTCACTACGAAGTGCAGGTTTTGCTCAGGGCTGTGATGGGGTGACAGGAAGCTATCCACTGCTCCTCTAGTGACCACTCCACTGCTTTCCTAGCCTCACACCTTCCCAGGCTGTCCAGCCTCACAGGAGGGGATATAACATGCCTCACTTCTCCACTGGGACAGCCAGGAGCAGCCACAAGATACCTCCTGCCCATGTTACATCTGGGACACAGGTACTAACCTTCCCACTTAAATACAAATCAAGTGAATCTTTACTTTGGCCCTCTGTTTTAAGCAGGAATCATGCTAATCAGGAATCACAGCCCATGCTGGATATGCTGCTTGGGCAGGAGATCCTCAACCCCTAATTTTCCCCCACTCCTGCTTAAGGAAGACCTCATCTCTGGGGCTCCTCATCTCTGGGGCTCCTAAGTACTTCACCATTTGGGGGGGGGGGGGGTGGTAGATTTCACTCAATTTTTCACCATTACTAATCTAAACCATCTGAACGGTTCAGAGGAAGGGAAAGGTGTCAGGTACAGCAGGTTTCTTATAAGCAGCACTGCCAAGCATTGAGCAGTACTTAAGCTTGTTTTATTGACTCCTTTTTGTTCCTCCACTCTTCTGGGGTTTTTAAAAGTCAGAAATAAAGGCAATTTAAAAAGACATGCATTTGACACAAGAAAACTCCTGTGTACTCTATGTGTGTAGTTAAGATCTAAATAAAGAGAAAAAAAAGCTACAAATCACGTCTGTATATTTATGTTAGTCTTATGAGGAAATATAAGGTTTTAGCTATGTTTAATCACAAACATTGCTTTAAAGGAAGAAAAAAAAAGCCTATTTTCAAAGCAGCTAGTTTACAAATATGTGAAATGTGTAGGACTGCATGAGGCAGAACTGCTTCCACAGTTTACAGGAACAAGAAGACAGACACTAGTGTAAAACACTTTTACAGAATCCCGAACAGAGGATTTCCTACAAAATTAAATGAAAAAAAGGAAAGGGTAGGGAAAACCCATCAGTCTACTGCTGTCTTCCAATTATCTTGCAAATACAGGCCAGAAGTAATCACTTGCTAAAAAATACATGTCGATGAAAGGTATATAGTTACAGCACAGCTCTGAGGCAGCCTGTTGTCTTGGACTGCAATGCACTGCTAGCAGTCAGATGTCTCCCCAGAGAATCCTATATGGCTTCACCACGACAAACAGTGCTCGTATACAGCAGCAGAATCAGAGGCATTCAAAGTGTATCTCCTAAAATATCTTTTCCCAATAGCTTTTTCCAACTAGTGGGAGAGATTAAGATTGCAGCTATACTACATTGTACCTGCCATTCAATACCCAACTAGTTGATTTTATACCGCAGGACTGCAGGCTGTTTCAAGACGATGAAAATAAAACCTGAGGTAATAGTACCATAGAGTCAAGAGTGCATGACTGGGCAGAGGAAGGAGGCAATAGCAGTATTCAGCAGAATATTTGCTGTTAAGGTGGGAAACAGAAAAAAAAAGAAAAAAATCAGAAAAAATATTATTTGAGCAGCACTCCTATAGGGGAAAAAACAAAAAACAAAAATAAAACAAAAAACACAAAACCACACAGGTTCAATTGACTTCACAGACTTGAAGAAGAAACTTCCCTTAGTCTTCACAACCATAGAAGCTAAAAATCCAACAGCCCAGATGGCCAGCTTTCTCTCCAAAGACATTCATCCCCAACAGACTCAGTATTTCCACTTCAATACTGGCCTGAGAAAACTCTGCTGTTAAACAGCTTTCCTAAGTCACCAGGAGGGAACAGATGCCTCTAACCACCCCATCCCATTCTCCTTCAGTACTTTACACTCAAAACATAAGAACCTGCCTACGGAAATCAGTTGGTCTTTATAGCAGAAGCTCTGCATTATAGGAGGCCATCACACATTCCCTCCTTCCCTTCTCACCAGGGGACTTCCATATAATACAGCCCACTGCCAGAGCCAGGAGGCCACCTTCCACTCAGACACTTTACAACTCACTTCTCAACACTAAGTACTCACACTTTTAGAGAAGCCCCTCCCCCCTCTTTCTCAGTTCCCAGAAAATCAGAGGCCATGCCCAAATTCTCCAGACCTCTGTGAATTTTACAGTGCTCCCTGCCCCAGACCTCCTCTTGAAAACCAGAGTGCCAGCCATTCCACGCCTCCATTCATGGAGGAATCACTAAAGAAAAAGGGGAATTTTCTCTCAACTCTACTTCTAGGCAGGATGAACATAACTGCATGCACTTCATAATTGTATCATGTTGGGCTGGGATCTTGATGAGCTTTATAACACACAAAACAAAATAAAACAGAAGAAGTCCAAAAAACCCAAGGTGCCTCAGCATACTATTCCATGTAACCTGGGTTCTCCTTTGGCTCTTCTACAGCTTCCATCTCGGAAACATACAAGTGCATAACACATTAAGTAAAGTGCTTAGAATTCATCCAGAATGAACCTCCCATTCTGCCCCAAGGGAACAATTGCACTATTTTTAAAGGGCAAAATTAAAGCATCTGATTTTTAACTAGAGATCAACAAGTGAAAAGTCCCATTCCCATTCTAGTACTAAACCTCCCAGCCAGAAAATATTTTCCCATTTATATTGTATATTAATTATTTATACATTTATACACTTGTCTGCTACAAAATGACTGGGAATACTGATGCAGTCCCAAGAGCAGTAAAAGCAAAGTAGCTGCAGTAGGTGGGAGCTAAGCTGAAGTGATGAACTACCAACATAAACCTGTGTGGACCTCCAGGCACACTCCACAGCCATCAAACAAACAAAATGTTCAACAGGCTATTCAAGGTGATGGGGTGAGAGTGAATTATTTTCTTTTATCTATTTTTAGGTTTAGAGATGAAATTTAAGTTTTTCTTTGACCAAAGTAAGCTTACCACAGGGGAATGGAGATACTCTGCATCACTGAAACAGAATTTTTAAAAATTCTTCAGTGGCAAATAAACATTTCCAAAAAAGACTGAGAATCCCTGGGAAAGTAAGCTCAGGTATGTCAAATATCAAGCCTTTGTCAGAAGCCAGGGAGAGAAAGAATAACATGAGGAATATGACTTGAACAATCAGTCTCCTGTAAAAAAGCATTTTTACTCAACATTCTATTAAATACGTTCTTTCAGTGACTCCAATATTCCCATTTTGTGCCCCTTTGTTGGTGCTTTTCACTTATCAAGATCTGCCCACAATACCAATGACCCAGAAAAGAAATTAGTTACTTCCCTTTTTTAAGAACTGTGTTTGACTTTAATTACTTCTATACTTGCTTGGGAAATCAAACTGCATCCCCAAGAGGGTTAAAAAGGGGAAAGGGAAGGGAAAGAAGACATGGAGAGAAAGAAACAGGAAAAGTAGAGACAAAGGTATACAGAAAAATCCAATTAAAAGATTCTAAGCTCCTATTACTGAAGTTGCCACAAAAGCTACTACTAAGCAACATGGTGGTGTGTTTTTAAACTATTTTTTAACTTCTATTGTATCAGTTATCTATTCAGAAAATTGCTGACATTATTATTCAAGCACACATGATTATCAATCATTAGAAAATGCTTTTATCTGGAGCTGCTCGTAAGAAATTGAAGTCTTTCCAAGATTAACTTAATGCAGATAGATGGTAGTTCAAGGCACTGGAAAAAGAAGTGAACACAGGGATAGTCTGGGTATGTCTGTTTCCATTTGCATCAATATTCAAGACTAAAAAAGCACAAAGGGCTGCAGTCAGGGTTTTCAATTAGAAGATTCTACAGAAGTGAATAAGAAGCAGTTACAACAAAATGATTGTTTCATGAAAAATACTTTTTTTATTAAAAAGAATCACCTTCTTTCATCTTTTAGCATTGAGAGTTTCTCAGTGACACAACACTCTCTGTGTTGCTTGTCCAAGCTGTATCCATGACTGCCAAAATACTTATTCCATTGGTTACTCTGGACTTGCTGATCAGGACTCAGCAGCAGGGTCAGACCTCCACCTTTCACTTTCTCCCTCTCCCACACTCCCTTCATTCTCTGATACAGCCTTTCATTCTACCATAACCCTTCCTCACTCCATTTTAATCAAGACTCTTTCCTAATTAAAACAAACAAATATGAGGAAGCAATTAACATCTTGAAGGAAGCAGATGGTGGAATAGTGCCATTTCGTTATTACATTAAGTCTTAACTTGCAATCTCTTCAAACTTTTTGCACTTTAATTAAGCACTGTTACAGGCAAGTTCAATGGGCCCTAGAGTAGGCTTTATCCAATTAGCTCCTGAGAAGCCACTGGTGCACAGTGACAGGCTGAGCCAGCTGTGGGGGCAGCCATATGGGACTGCGAACTTCCCTTTTACATGCCCAAGGTGAGGAAAGGAGTGAGGGGGAATCAGACAAGAGCGATGCGGCAGTTCTGACGTAAGTTTTTCACTGTTCATGTCACAAGACTCACTGATCCTGAATTCCACGTGCACAAATTTTAAGGGGCTGCAGTGACTTAATGCAACCTTCCCAGAGTGAGGGCAGAAGTGTAGAAAACGGCTAACACAGGTAAAAAGAATTGTGGATAATTTTCAGGCACATTTATCACCCGAAAATCTCTGGCATTCCCTCCACTTCAGTCCTCTGCTTCCATTATACCTCAGATACGATGGACTGCCAAAGAGTTGGCAGTAAAGAACTTGAACTATTTAGAAAGAAACACCTAGAAACAGAAAGATTTATTTTTCCCTCACATGCTTTTGTTTGAAGCTAGCCTGGCATTGCCAAACACAGGTCTCTGCAGATGAAGGAAACATCAAAGGGCAGCTGTGTCAGCCAGGGTCATCCTCACACTTGGCCTCGACATACACATGCCAGAGAAGCAGGCAATTAGAAGATGCTGTGACCTAATTTACCTCTGCCCTACCACATTCTGGCAGGTGATCCTTCAGCAACAAAGCCAAGTGTCACTGAATCCTACCTGTGTGCCTCTAAAAGCAAAAAGAAAACCATTCAGTGTGACCCAGATGGACACAGCACTACACATCCTGAGCCTCAGGATGCATCTCCATTCTCTACACCCATACGAATTAAAATACATTACAACATTATGTCCACTTATAGACTGAGGAATGAGAGCCACTGACAATTTTTGTGATTCCCAATGTCAGCCAGGGCTGTGTAGAGTAAACACACATCAAACCTGTCCTTTCTGTTTCTCTCAAACATCATCCTTTTTGTATAATCAAGGTTGGAATATGACTCACGGAGGATTCCGAAATTACAAAGCCAGAGAACATCTCTGGGGTCACCTGGCCTGGGAACTTTTCTGAATTAATTTCTGTTTGAAGCAGCAAAAAAAATTCAAACCTGACTTAAAGATTTCTATTAATGGAGACTTCATAAAAACTCCTTGAACATTTTCTCAGGACCTAATTGTCATAGTTAAAGATGCACACTTTACTTCCAGTCCAAAGCTGTCTATTTCAGCTTCCAATCACTTCATCTTATTACACACCCTCGTCTGTACAACTGAAGAATCATCTATTTGCATAACTCCTTTGTCTCTGAAGGATAAAAGACAACATGTAACATACATATTTGCTGAGGGATGGGATACATAGTGTCATGGCACCATTTCATTCAAAGTTTCATACTCAAACAAGGAAACCATTGAACATAACACTAAGAAATGCAATCATGGCATCCTGTAAGTAGTGATGTTTTCCTTGCTAGCCTCTTATAGTTATGCCATGGGCAATGCAAACCTAATTATTATGTTGAGTATTTAACTGTGTAAAATTCAGAGGCTGTGAACATCCAGATCTCACACCAAGCATTATTTAGTATACATGTGAGGTTGTGTGTTTTCCTGAAGATGATGTAATTATGGCTTGAACATTGCTTTAGTAGCTTTCTGAGAACAGAACCTCTGAATTCCTTAGCTTCAGTTACTTAAATCCACAGTGACATTATCACACTACAGGTATACACATATAATAAGACTGTCAACATCAGATTCAATAGTTTTATATGGATGCTTAATCTTACATTAGAAGTGTGTGTGCATGTAATCATTTCACATTTATCCTTACTCAAGGCATGTTCATGTTCCTGTGTGAATTATCACACACAACTATGCCATGTTCTCAAAAAGCAGGTGTTCAGATCCACATACTACCAAGAAAAGAATTACCTTTGGTTACACTAAAGGAGGACCTATTTTGTACCAAGTTTATCATCTGATTATTTGCCCTCATGAATCAGTTTGAATATGCAATTAGTGTAAGTTGATGTTTCACAATTGCACTAATAGGAAGTGATAGTGTGCTGGCTACTGGATTAAAAGTGACTCACTCAGTTACATCCTATCCCCAACCTACAGGCATAAGGAAATCCCAGTAATACCTCGGGAGCAGTATTGAGTCCATATTGACACCAGGACCCAAAGCCATTGTCCATGACACCAAAATCAGACCCTTATGCTCCCTAAATTCCACATGATATAAACAAACTTAGAGATTTAGAACATGAAGGCTCTGTGCTGTGTCCTGAAAGATAGATCTACACACAAATCTGGCAACAAACAATCCTACAGCAGCAGCTAGAGTCGCACACCACATCTGAGGCTGACCTCCAGCCACTGTGCCAGCCACTGGTCAGACTGCCCTGGAGCAGTATGTGTTCTTCCAATTACCTGTGCTCACAAAGAAGAAGGCCAGATGAAATGAGCTTCAAGAACACTTCCGAGGGTGAACAGGAGAACCCCAAATCCTACCTCATAAAAAGAGACTAAGAAAACACAGAACAGAGATGACTACTGAGGACTACTAGAGATGACACTCTAAATACTCTGGGGACAGGAAAGAAGAGATTTAAGCTGGTGCTGGGACCAGAAAAGAGATACACAAACTGGTTATAAGTAACTGTACACTGGCAATTGAAATATCATTTCTAATAATTAGAAGACTCAAATTCTGGAATAGCCACCCATTCAGAAAATAATTGGATATTACAAAACTAAATGGTTTTACTTTCTTTAGATAATATACAACTGCTTGTCATGGGAGTCAGAAGGTCTTCTGCAGTCCCATGTTCCTGCACTGATCAACGTATTGTCACGGTTATGATTTTTTGTTTCTTCTTGAAGAAGAACCCCAGAGGACTTTGCATTACTTTGCATTTCCATTTTCCATTCAGAGGGAAAGATAAAACTGTTGGCAAGTCAAGAGATCACTCTGTTTTTCCATTTCGGCTCATCCCTGCAGCATGTGTTCTCCTTATTCATCTCGCCTTCAGCATTAGAGTAAGGCCTTTGGTTTTAGGACACTCTCACTTTATTTATTAGCTTCAATTGTAATTATACAAGGCCAATAAATATTAGAAATTATTTAAGATAAAATTGAGCAATGGTGGGGAAGAAAAACTGTCCCCAGAGTACCATTCCCAAGAGTGGTTTAAGCCTCAAAAGTATCTGTACTGTATATGAGCATATGCTGCAGCTCACGCAGCAGCTCCCATTACACAAGCAATTGGAGTAGATCATTATAACAGCTACCTCTGGTCTTAAAATCCATGGATCACAAGGCATGGCAAAAATGATACAAGCATCAACAGAAAACCTGAATTTCTATTCCCATTCACACAGCACTTGGAACCAGGCAGCTGGTTCAGATCTCAAAGCTTTTCTGAGCCAGGAAACACAGCCTGACCTAAGGCTCACACAAAGGTGAAACAAATTCCAAAACCTCTATTTCACAAGAGCCTGGGGATGCCTTCACAGCACTAGGTTTTTGCATTTCCTTGCTAATATGATCTGGAGATGCAGAGACCAACACATTTTGCCTTCTGCAATTGCTCTACTTCAGCAAGTGCCCACTATGTGCTCAACTGGCACGTTCTTTAACCGGGTGTCCAACTTCTAGTAAAAAATACATCAAATCCCACGAAAACATAAATACAGTGAACATGCTGTTTCCTCTAGAAAATCTTCTCAGAGATGCAGTCACCAGTGGACAAAGACAAAGCACACCTGTGACTTTTAACTCGGTGCACCTTCCTTTTTGACCCTTAGATGAAACACAAACCTCCATTGTCTGAGAATACCCAAAGTGTGTGACTTTAGCCCAAGGGAAGTCTGACTCCTACAGCGGACTTCACATGCACACAAGTTCTCTGTGTGGCTGAACTGATGCCAAGTCTGAGAAGAATTCTGTGGATCTTCAGATGAGAGACAGTATATGAAAACTGCATAAAACAAATATTTATCATCTATAAATACAGGCACATTCCTCCTCTCCTCTCCACAGAGCAGAGACTCCCACTACAAAGTGTCTTGCAACATGTCAGACATATTGACAAAACAAACAGAAGTTTGTTTTTTTTCTCTGCTCTGTATAGCAAGGCCATGTTCTTTATTCCTACTCCTCTGATATTTGTCCCTTCCTTTCTTCTCCTTATTCTGCCTCGAGCCATAGGCTTGTCTGCTGTCTCTTCATATTGGAAGCATGCAAGCTTGTTTGGTTTAAAAGGTCAATCACAGCTTGTTTATACTCAGTCTTTCTCTAAAATCTCTTACTACAAGCTAGGAAAAACACTGGAGAAGAGCCAGTGCCGGATGGAGGAGTATAACTGTAACACAGGTATCACATCAGGGGCGTGGATACACAGCTAAGGCACTGTGACTTATCAGGACATCATCCATCAGTTGAGGGCTTTGTGGCTGGCTCTGTTCTTGGTCAACAGCAAATAATCTCATTTCATTCAGGTTATAACAAAAAATGCTTAAACCATGTACAATTACCTCATATTCATAATAAATAATAGCATCAAACCAGCAGACAAACTGATGCTCCATATGTTAACCCAAAGTGACTGACTGTGTCACTAAGTTTAACTCTTTAACATCAGGAAATGAGTTAAAACAATGCCAGTTCTGTTTTACAGAAGGGGAATGGGTAGAGCTATTAAGGCTTATGCTTCCATGATTATGAGTCATAATAGAGGCCTTGGCATTTCAAATCAGTTCTGTAGTTGGTTTGGAGGCTTTTTTTTTTAATGCATTAAAAAAAATACAATACAATGTTTGAAAATGTATATCATCAATGGGGTGTTCTACTTCTTAGTTCAATGGCAATAACTCCCTTTCAAATTAAACTAGTTCCAGTGTGTGGTGCTGTTACTTTATTCTAATGCAATTTAGCAATGCTGAATTGTGTGTCATAAGCTCTTATTGGTTACAGAAAATATGAATTCTGCAATCAAATGTTCCTCAAAGTTGGAGCAGAAGATCCTACTCCTCCCTGCTTTTCCAACAGATACCTTGTGTAGCCACAAACCATCCAACACACCTTTCAACTTACAGAAGAATACCTTTGCAGTTGCTTCCTCTGTCCCAGGCCTGCCATTGCACAACCACGTGCTTTTGTGCAGACAGTTCATGGCACTGCTAAGGCCGTGCCCCAGGTGCTGTGAATGAGAACATAAACCACTTCTCACAGCTGGGTACCAGCAGTAAAAAATCCATCAGGAATCAGAGTTCACTTGTGTAACACGCACACCACAAACTACTTCATACCCACACTCCTGTGTTCTCTGTGGTATAGATCATGGGATATCTGTTCTTTCTTTCCTCCTCCTCTCAATTGTCAAAAGAATAATCAAGTTCATTTTCCACTCCCAGGATGGTGTCTCTGCCATCTTCCAGAGTAGTTTTTTTTCCTATTGCACAGCTATTCATCCTGGTACCCCCGTGACCTTAACTGAAAACCTAACCAAACCAAGACAAGTAACTGTCAATTCAAAGACTAAAAATGAGGTTTGCTTTTAACTAGGTTTGACAGGGACTGGCTCTTGGTATGTTATTTCCAACATTTATTGATGGCCTTTCATAACTCAATTAGAGGCTCCATACTGCTCTGTCACTTCAGAGTTACAAGGCCATCTGTAACCACTGAAAATAAGGTAACCTGAGAGGGACCAGAGCAGAACCTCCCTCTCCAAAATCTTTCTTCACCTGTGTAGTCTGGGCTGAACTACAGCACTGAGTAGCTGCTCAGTAGTGCAGGCTTCAGCTGACACCCACGCACCAGTGAGATGCAGCATGTTCATTCCAAAAAGAAAAAAAATCCCCAAGAAAACTACTACAGTTTCATTTTTCTTCTGTGTGAAAAAGTGCAAGTCCCTGTCCTGTATAATCAGAGACAGCCTTGGAGCAAACACCCACATAGCACCCTGCTGCTATTCATTACTCGCTCCAGCAGCTCACAATGAAATCCCCAGAGAGATTTTATAGCTTTCTTGTAACTCTACGCGTCTGTTTGAAGAGACCCCAGCCACACACATAGGCACCTGTCACACACTACCAGATATTTGAGAGCTTGGTGCCTGTGAAATATCAGAGGTACTACACATACCTGATCTCCTAAGAGACAAAAAGGACAAAAAAAAAAATCAGTGACCTCCTCTTAATTCATGTCATGTGGTGAAATACAACTGTGTACAAACTAAACATGCCTGCAGAGAGTATTAATGTGTTTATTGCACAACATATATTGGAAATTCCAGTAAGGCATATGATATTTGGAAATTTGGTTTCAGGAGCTAAATAGCAGTCTCTAGCAGCAAAACAAACAAAAAAACAAAAACAAGTATCCAAAGAAACAGCGGAGATGTTCATTGCTCCATTAACACAACAGGAAAGAACAGAAGTTACAGCTCCAGCAGATGATCCTCCCTAAATTTCTTCTATTCTCATACACAGATAAAGTATAGAGTCTACCTTTTGTTGGGATACGAAAGTGATTAATGTTAACAAAAGAATTAGGGGAAATAAACTAATATTTATCCTTACTCAGGACCAAAGCAATCTTAATTGGCCTAAGTAAGGCTAGAAATTCCTTTTTATCCTTTTTGTTGTTGTTGTTGTTGTTTTTAAATCAGCCACTTAAGGCAGGGGATACTTCATAAAAACAGTAATGAGTTCTGAAAATGGAATTTTGAGCTTCTCTTTTATCCTGAAGTTTAACCATGACATTTCCCAAAGACAAGTGCATCTCCTCTGTATTCAGTTGAGATCTACAGCACCCCAAGGATGCCTATTCCACAGCAGATGTAAACTGACACAGGAACACACTCTTCATCACCAGTCCAGCAACTTCCTCTCTTCTGGTTCAGATCAACTCTCTGTGTCCTTTTTCAAAGACGTTGATTGTAGATAAAGTCATAAAACGTGGTTAACTCTTTTAGCTTTACAACATCACGTCATGAAATGTCATCTCAGTTTCCACTGCTGTCAATTTATGCCACAGCCCATCTGGCCTGCATTCTTGCTCTTTCCATTCAGTTTGTCCCATATGTGTACTGCAGGCTACAGCATTTTTGAGCTCTCCACCTTACCTGTGTACATGCACTCTGGAATGATATGAATATTACATGTAGCAGCACTTGCAGCAAATGATACTCTAAGTCCTATATTTTTAATGCCACTTTTAGTATGCCTATAAAAAGACTCTATGTAAAAGATTGGATTTTGTATTTTTGCACTGTGTGGGAATAGGATACAAATGAGGGATGTGGCAAGTGGGAATGATCCCATCCAGGTGCAGCAGCCCTTGGCAACCTGCACTTACAGAGAATGCTGTAAAATGTATCTTCCTGCAGGCACCACTGCTAGTTAAACCCATAGGATTTTTACATCTCAGAAGGTTTCCAACAGGCTATCACATGGAAAGTGCTGGTGAATGCTATCCCTTGCAGTGAGTGGATTACATGCTGCTCTTCAATTTCTCTGAATCCACTCAAAAATGTGATAACTTCACATCTCATAGTATGCTCTCCCACAGCTCGTAACAGAGGGCCAGAAGGAAGAGAAATGCCTGCCAGACACTTTTATCAACACTGAATGGTATTTGGAGCCTTCTCTCATATTTTTCCTTACCTCTTTCAAACTAAATAAAGGCACTAAGACCCATAAGAGCTTCGTAAGTGTCTCACCTGATTCAACATCACTCCTGTTACCTCAGCTTTGGCCTGCAGAGACTTCCCCAGCAGCAAGAGAACATTTAACCTCTATGATCTTTACAATGTTTGATTTCCTTGAGATAGCAAATGTACAAAACAAGCAGGACTGGGAGCACTTTAAAGCAAGGATAACTCAGATCACCGCATGGCTTTTCTTCCCTGGTATCATTTGCCAAGAGAGACTTTCCTAAAAAAGACAGCATTTCCTAACACTGCTTCCCTCAAATAACAGAGAAACTTACCAGATAATTAGGTGATTAAAACAGAGCCTGACTCACAAAAAGAGATGAATCAATAAGTGACCTTTGACAAAGTGGGGCCACTGATCAATGGTTACTTTTTTAATAAATGATTCTTTTCTCATGTCAACTGGGACTTCTTCCCTCACCTATAACATTAACGTTAACCTTTGCCACACAGGGATTAAAGGAGATGACACTATGGAGAACTGTCAAGCAAGATGCCAACAAGAAACAAGAAGTGGCAAAACAGAGGCTCAACTGAAGGAAACTTACTATTTCCCTTTGAGGGGTTAGATGATGCTGCTCAATTTCATCACTACCATTCCACCCTCTGTTGTACACGAACTCTGTGATGGCAGGTTGGTCAGAGGAAAAAGGCAGCTCTCAATGGGGCTAAGAAGGCTAGGAACTGAGAGATAGCCAGTGAAGGCAGATGGGGCAAGGTGAGACAGCATTGCCATAACAATATGAATATATTGGCCATAACACCACAAGAAAAATCAAGTTCTACAATTCCAAAGCAAGCTGTGATGTTCCTGGGCCCTTAACTGATGGCAGGCACAACCCTCAGTTCCTTCTATTTCACTGGCTGGCTTCATCCCAAAACACTTCTGCCTCTATACAAGCCAACCTGTTTGACTTCAAGGCATTTGCTTCTCCTGAGTGGACTCCACCAGTCACATCAATCTGAAAAAGTTATTTTGTGAGAAAAGGAAAAAAGCTCCGTAGGGAAAAGCACAGTTTATCAAGTATACTGTGCCTGGGACCTGGGTTCAGTCTTAACCCAGATTTCCTGGTGTGAAGTGTGCACTAATCAGATGAGCCCTTTGGCACCATACCCACAGGAAAAAAAGACCATCTGGAAAGAGCTTTTGAAACCTTGAACAGGTAAAACTGCAAGCATGATAGAGGAACAGGAAAACCTCAGCATATAGCAGGGAAGCAACTGCTTCCTGTTTTTAAGGGTGGTACCTAAGTATGGCTTCTGCTACAACGCCTCTGCTGGGTTCTCCATATACTTCTTTAGTTGATATGTCTCACAGAAGCCGTAGGGAGGATCATATGTTTGCTTCTCACGCTGTCTGACTTCATTGTTCCCTGTATGTGTTGTACTATGATTCCCAGTGGGGAAAAACAATCCCATCTTGGCCATGTACCATGAAGCCAACTCCAACTTGAGCCTCAGAGAAAGAATGAAATACACTGAGGGCAGCTCAGCCCTTGGCAAAAGGAAACATTCAGCTAAAGGGAGTAATCTGTGGGAACCAGGGAACCCCTCAACAAGAAGCCTCTAGTACAGCTTCATGTATCTTGTGCATGTATGATTCATTGTCATACATGACGACAGCAGACAGTCAAGGACTACTCAGACAAATCTGAAGCATCTCCCCACGCTCATAGAGAAAGAGGGGACGCAGTCAGCTGAAGCTCACCTCACTAGACATTTCCAACGCAAAAGCAGCTTCACTGTGGGCAAAGAGGTCTGCCTTGTTTCTCCTTCTCTGGGATGGTCAGTTGGTAATTTTTTAAGCCACCAGCTTGATATGTCCAATAAAGACTTTGTGCAAGCCCTCTCTGTCAGATTACAGTGAACGCCTGCCATCACCACAGAAGAGAACCTTATTTATTGCCCATATTGCTTCATACTTTCTGTCCACGTCCAGGAAAGAGAGTTTGGAAGAAAGAGGAAGGGTATGACAGAAACCATTCCTACACAGAGACAAATTATAAGAGCACTGGTTACTAACAGTACAGATCTGAATTGTTAGGGTGAAGATGTGGAGCCTCACCAACTGCTTAGCACAGAAAGAATCCATGGGATATGACAAAGCTCTCTCAACTGAAGAAGAGAGTAAACTCTCAAGTTCTTGCAAACCCATAGCTTTGCATCGTGAAAACTTTTCTTGTCCTTGTAGGTCTCACTTCCAACATACCTATCTGCTCACTGGTGTCTCCAAGGGCTCAATCTGCACATGAAACATTGCTCTGCGTACTCAACTTCCTCTCCTCTCTCATCAGAAGAGAGAGGCAAGGGATCTTGTATTTTAAACATAATGAAGTGTTGCAGCCTAAGAAGTTTGATCATACATGCCACTTCCATGTCACTCCATTTTTGTGCCAAAGTTGTTAGGCACTACTTCTTCCCGACTCTGTGCCAATTCCCAACAAACAGGTCTTGGCATTCTTGTCAGAGCCAGGAAACATTGCCAGCTGGGTGCATCCAGCTCCCCAAGAGACCTTTCACTGTCACACCAAGACAAAAGCAGAGTGGCTCCACAGGACAGCACCAGCCTCTACCTCCACATGCAGAGAAGCCAGGAAGGGATTAAGACAGACAATTACAGATTCTGACTTCACCCCAGCCATTTGATGGATGGTATGCTTTTCCACTCATTCATATATCTATGTTTTGTCCTTCCAGACACAAGATGCATGTCAAGTCCTTTCCAGGAACTTGGTCAGACCAATATTTGTAGAGACTAGAGACCAGAGATAAGGAACATCATTCTCTTACCCCACACAAACTTGCTCCCTCCTTCCATTTCTCCATGATTCCACTCCACATTCTTCATTCCCTGTGACCCTCTATGTAGCTGATTCACATCTTACTCTTTATTATGAACTATTAGCTTGTTCTATAAATTAATGGTTCAAAATTGCATCGTTCGTCAAACCATGGCCCCAGATTTGAGACACAACAATGCAACTGAGTGGGATCAAGGCAATTCACAATAATTTCATTAAAAAACAGCATAATGGGGTTCATCATTAGCAGGCCTTGAAAAAAAATGCAAATTTCTAAATTTTAGCATCTTACACTGCAAGAGAAGTTGTGGATGCCCTACCCCTGAAGGTGTTCAAGGCCAGGTTGGATGTGGTCTTGGGCAGCCATATCTAGTGGATGGCATGGGGGTTGGAACTAGGTGGTGATATTTAAGGTCCCATCCAACCCAAACCATTCTATAATTCTTACACTGTTACTTCCGGCATATTTAAAACTAAAAACACACAAAGCTTTTCTTGCTTTTTGTCTTAGATCCCAGTCTAAATTGTGAGTGGCAAATTATATTCCATTAAGGGACCAATTAAAGATAATCATGCTTCTATGTGAATACTTTTCATCTGGCATTGTTACAAGCAACATCTAAGATTAACAGAACTGAAGGATTAGAAGGAAAAATGCCTTTCACCTAAATGCTTACTCCATGAGTTTGACAGCATTCCATGTCAAGTCAGTTTTACTTGTTCTGCTATAAGCAGCCAGTTCCTCTGTTAGTTGAGCTGGATTAGACCCATATAAATAGGAAAAGAAAAATACATATGGAAATGTAACTACAGAAAGTCAAATATTAGTGAAAGAGTCCAAGGAGAGCACTTCTTTTTTCATCTGAGTAAAATGAAGCTGCTGGGTACTCCTTAAACAACACACACACGCAGAAAATCATCTGCCTCAAATAAACACACATTTCCCATCAGGCACAAAAACATATTCAACATTCAACAGACAGTGTCAACATTGGCAATGGTTTGTTTTTTTTCTAATTTCAGTAAAACGAGTGATCAGTTTTTTCACACAGACTACCCTAGAAACACAAGATATCTATGATTCACTCTGCAACCTACCTCTCCAGTCACACAACTGGGGTGAAATCACACTGAATGTTTCAGGTGCTTTTTTTTTAATTTTTTTTTAACATCCAAGAATAAAAACATTAAAAGCATTGTGGGTTTTTCAGTATTTCGTTCCTCCTCAAAAGTAGCCTCATCACTTAATGTTTCCCTTCCGCATTTCCCCATGCTTCCCCCACTTCCAACCCACTGCCTGGCACTCTTTCCCTTCTCAGGGTTTGTCTCCTTCCCCACTGTGCTCCTTCGGGATACCCACTTCAGTGCTGCCTCCTGGCTCCCCCATCCCTCTCTGTGCTGAGCTGACTGGACTCTTGTGCAGCTGCTAGTGAGGTCAGCACATAGAGGAAGCTGTTAGACATATACTTCATGTGTCAAAAAGCCACTTTTTGTGCTCTTCATTCATTACGTTCACTTTGAAACTTTTTCTACAGTCCTTCACCCTCCTTCCTTCTTCGTTACTTTCTTCTACTTCCCTGTACCTTTTTCCCTCAGCCAAAGCTTATTAATTTTCTTTGTTTCTCTCCTGGTCCTAAAACCTCCCATTTCCTTTCCATTTTCCACCTACTTCCTCAAGCTTATTTTGTTACTGGACTGTGCTTTTAGCCCCAGCCGTGATTCCAGTACCTCTACAACTGTATCATTTGTTAGACTCCTTAAATTTTCCCCAGTTGCTCATTTGGAGTCCCAGCAATGCCAGTTTTCAATCACACAAACACAAAATCCACTCCCTTCAAAAAGCACATTCATTCACTAGGAATTGTCTGCTGCTATAGGAAGCAATCACCATTTTCACAGGGGTGTATGATGATGTATCAGTGGTTAAGAGGGTGGCTTACTAAGAACTGATTAGAAGAGATGAGCAAAGCTTTGATAATCAAGGCTGAATCCACTTGAGGTTAAGTTAAAGGTTTGGGCTGCCTGTTCTGGAGGAACTTTTCCCCAGAAACTTAGGAAAAAAAACTCAGCTGAGATATTTAGGCCATGGACAGTGCTAACCAGGGCCATCAAGAAATCCCAAAGCAAGAGGAATCAAACCAGCTACCTGCAGCAACCGTTCACCTCTTCAGGGTTCAAACTCTACGTAGTCAACAAGCAACTGCATATAAGGCAGCTTTCCAGCAACTCAAGGAAGCAAAGAGCAATGGGTCAGAGCTACAGCATTCAGAGTACTACAATTTTTACCTGGAAAATGAAAAGAAGAGAGAGTAGTACCTGTTCAGTAGGCTGAATGAAGTGGTCCACCTGGGACAAAGACACAGACAACACCCAAGTAGTGAGGTGGGATATAGCCTGTCAAAGTTTAAGGCAGGATCCTCAGTTACAAAGCTGTTTGTGGTGACCTGTCGCTCCCTCAGAGCATAGGAAGGTCACTTGTAGCATCACTGCATTACTGTGGTTTGCCCTGTGACGTGACATGCTGCCCAGCCAGACACAAATGTGGATGTGTGGGTGGCACAGGAGAAAGCAGGCAGAGAGGTGAGTGAACATGCAGGCAGCTGTGATTGAAAACTCTGAAAGTCTAAGGTCTCTGCAAACGCCTGAGTTAAAAGCAGAGGCAGTCTCCTGGATCAATTATGCATGCACGCCACCGAAAATACAGGCAGCTAAAGTGCCAGAGCCCTGCTGGATAATTTATAGGCTGTTGTTAGTATTCACAGAGCGGTGGGCAGAGTTCAAAGGAACGAGGTGGAGAATAGAAGTTTGAGCCTTACAAACACAGCCAGCATGAGCCTCTGCTCCATAAAGGGCTCCACTTGTGCTAGGTACAGGCAGAAGCCAGCAGACATCAGCACAGCAGGAGCTGACAAGTGCCATCCTGGCACAGGGGCAGAGCATCCAGGCAGTGTGCACAACTAGAGAGCACTAATGTGCAAACTGTGAATGCCTGAGCACGTGGCTGCTCAGCTTTTTGAAGAGTTCAGGACAGTTGTGTGGCAAACAGCCCTGTGGCTCTTCTTTCCCCACAGTCCTTCCTCACAATACCTTTGATTCTCCTACCTGCCACACCTCACATTTCATGGGCTACTTCTGCCATAAACACCAAGCAAAGAATAACTGAGGACCTTCAGACGTCTTTTTTGCTTAATGGTTTCACCAGGATTTAAAGCTGGGAGGCTTCAGAAAGAAAAATAATCACACTAAGCCACTTAAAACATGAGCTCTGTTCAGGTGAGCTTGAGTTTTTCAGTTTCACAACTTCCTGAGCCTCTTAGACATCAAGTTATCAGAGAGAAGGACAGTGGAGGATAGACAGTGAGGTCACCAGTTTACCAAGCTCCATGTCTGCACACATTTGAGATTACACACAACACCAACAGTATTAGCATAAGTTGTTGCCTTCAGCAGAAACATAAAGCAAAGCCTCCCTTGCCTGACTTCTCTCCCTGCAAGGCTCCTGTAAATCCAGAGCTTGCAGACAGACATACAGGAGCACTCTGCATGCTGTTACTATCCACCAACAACTGCCTAGCACAGTAAAAGGAGAACAAGATAAAGCATCACACAGACAGATAAAAGAAGGGGTTTAGCCAATTTTGTACCATCACCTGCATGCCCAGGTGCTACCTTTAAATTCCACTCTTGCATCACCTCTCCAGCACCCAGCATATTCCTCTTCAGCCTTATACATCTCCAAAGAGATATATCTGAAGGTACAAGTAATTACCTGATCCATAATGTTTTCTAAATGAAGCTCCCTAGCCATTACAACACACATCTGTACTGAGAAGGCACACAGGAATTTAGTAACACACACTGCCACTTCAGAGACACCAGCCACTTGTAATGAAAACTTTCAGTTCTACATTTGGACACCTAGCACAATACAGTTCTAGTCTATGACCCAGGATTATGGCAGTATGATTAATCAGATAACAGTCACTTAAAGTCCGCTCCATACACATTCAAATAAAATGCTTTTTTAATTTTTTATTTTATCTCCATAGAATATGTAGTACTAGAATATTGACAGAGGCATGTTCTTCCAATCATCAGAGTCTAATTATAATTAAGTAATTATTTTTAAAAACAAAGAAGCAACATATTTACTCTCTTGAGCAATGGCATGGACTCAGTGTAGTGCCAGCCAAACTATTAAACACAATATGTAGCTTTATTGATTCAGTTCTACATATGGGGTCTCAGCAATTAATCCATAAAAGGTCCACAGCAATATTTCGGGTGGATATTCAACAAAAATATTATTAGAAGCCTGAGAATAAACGTACATGATGCACACCACAGAATTTGGAAGACTGGCAGCATCTGCTGATAAGTTTGACAGCCATTAACTTGCAGAACATTTTGGGATAGAATCTCAAATCAATCCTAAGGTGAAGAGCACACAAAATGTGATTAAATAAATCAGTCCATTGTCTATGATTTTCAACACAGAGGATTTAAACTCCTTCTATTGAATTTGAGACCTATTTAAGCGATAAAAAATAAGAGATAGCAATTTGCTCTTGTCACAAAACAACACAATTGCAGAACAAAAATAAAAGTTTCTGCTTCCTGTCCCTTCCATTTGATTGTTTACCTCTGACAGTATAAAGAGTGGAGGTTGCAGGAAAAAAAAATCTGCATTTAATGCATGAAAAAAATCTGGACAGAGTCCGACAGAAAAAAAAAAAGGCTACAGGCAGACAGAAAAGAGTTGAGTGGAAACAGAGGGAAGAGATTTAATGTGTTTAACACGCAGAGAGACAAAAATTACAAAGAACAACCAAATCTGAAATGACATATAAATCAGTTTACAAACAGAACCATTTTCCCAGTACAATTATGGTGACAGAATAATCACTGGAGAGCTTTAAGAAATCATTCGCTGAGCACTTACATGGGATAATCTAGCAAGGGGACCCAGGAGACCTGGTTGATCTTCAAGAACAACCTCCTCAAAGCACATGAACATCAGAATTGATGTGCAGGAAGCCAAGTGGGTGTGGAAAGAAGCAGGTGGCTGAATGGAAAACTCCTGATGGAGCTCAAGCATAAAAGGAAGAAAAGGGAAGTCGAAAGTGAGGGTGGTCTCGCCAGAAGAAGAATGAAACTCCGCCTCAGCACAACAGGATGAAAACTAGAAAAGCTTGAAGCTGCATAAAAATTCATAAAATGTAAAAGGTGACAAGAAGGGCTTTGAAATACACTCTCATAGCAAGAGGAAGACTACACAAACTACAGCCCAGAGTTGAACGGGACAAGGTACTATAGTCATAAAAAGCACAGAAAATACATAGGTCCTCAGTGCTTGGGTCTTTGTTTGTGATGTCTGTTCTCAGCCTCCCTGTTCCACATGCTCAATGGAATTACCCAGGGAACAGAAATGCAGCCTGCAACAGAGGAAGACTGACTCACGAACTGCTTAGGCGAACAGAGCTTACTCAGTTCCCTGGGACCAGACAAAATGACCCAGAAGCAGCAAGGGATGCAACAACACCTGGTGTCATTTTCAGTCTGGTTTGAGAGGTCACAGTGATTGAAGGAGACTCCTGATGACTGAAAAAGGTTAACGTTGCACCTCTCTTAATGAAGGGAGAGAAGGATTCAGGAAATTTCAGACAGGTCAGATTAACATCAGTCCATGGAAAGATTACGCAGCAAATCCTCCTGGAACAAGGCAAAGGAATAACCAAAAGACAACTGGGAACCACCAGCAGGACTTTATCTAGGGAAAACTCAGGCTGATTATCTTATATGATGAGATGACTGGTTTGGTGAAGAAACAGCTTCCAACAGCATACCAGTAAACTATTTAGAGATGGCTCGAATCAGGTGGGCATACTGCAAAGCACGTGGAAAAATGACCAGACCGCTGAACTCAAAGGTTAGTGGTCAGCAGTACAGCAAAACAACAGTAACCCATTAGTAGTGATGTTCCTCAGGGGTTCTTTGCTGAAGAACTTCCCCATTTTCTCAGTGTCTTCTTTGTACTATACTGTGCTACATATGGTGAAATAGTCTCACACCCTGACTTGTCAACACAGTTTGGTATATAACTTTTTTTTTTTTAACCACTGCAAGAATTATCATGATGGGTAAGGGCTGGAGCATGATAGGCAAAAAGGCTGAGAGAGATGTGCTCATTCAGCTCAAAAGAAGAATAATATTTGGTCCCCATTCTCCATAGTTTTCAGCCCTGAATCTGAAAACTCAAAACATAGCCATGAAACTTCACCGTTCCCTAAAGGAGCATAAAAGACAAACTGAAACATGGAGACATGTTTCAAGAATCAAAAAGCAAAGAATTTTTAATTTCTTGTTTCCAAAGGTACATAGAAGTCTACAGGAGAGCCAGGAACAAACCCCAAAATAGTCCAACTCTCTTTTACATAAAAGCTTGCCCCATAAATGTGTTCTAGGACTAATAGTCCCATCATTTTGCAATTTGTCTGTTTTAGAGGGTTCCTGGCAATCAATTCACCCACAGAAAGTTAAATAAGACTGAAGTGGACAGTTAAAATTTTAAGTGTTAGACCATTGTAACTATACATCATGATATAAAACTTGCAGCTACATAGCAAGTGAAAGTGGAAGGGAATGGGGAATTGCAACACAGTTAATACAGTAGACATTTGTAATGTGCCTCACGTTGGTGTAATGCAATGATAACACATTACACAGTGAAGAACAAAAAACATCACAGCACTACATATAGTTGCTCAACTTAATATAAATTCAAAAAGAATATAAACTCACCTCAAAGTTACCCACTGTCTATCCCACATCATGGCCCTCTTGAGGAACTACTCAAAACAAGAAATGCAAATGCAGACACTGGAAAGGGTGCAGCTCCTACAACCAAGCAAGCCCAGGTTCCCCAGGCAGTGCAGCATAGCCTCACAGCTGGAACTGCCGCTCTCTGTACTAACAGTTCAGAGCCCTCCATGTTTTTGGGCAGCCTTGCACTCACTGATTTACAGCAGCAAAGATGCTGCTACATGTTTACATGTAGTTGATAGTGATAGGTCAAAGGGGGATGGTTTTAGACTAAGACAGGGGAGATTTAGGTTAGAAGGAGGAATTTTTTCACTAAGAGAGTGGTGATGCATTGGAACAGGTTGCCCAAAGAGGCTGTGGATGTCCCATCCCTGGAGGCATTCAAGGCAAGGCTGGATGTGGCTCTGGGCAGCATGGTCTAGTGGTTGGTGACCCTGCCCATGGCAGGGGGGTCGAAACTGGATGATCTTTGAGGTCCTTTTCAACCCAGGCCATTCTATGATTTTATAATTCTACGTAAATGTTGTTTCCTATGAATGGCATTAGATGTTTTTTGCATTAACTTGGCAGCACTTTAGCCAACAACCCTCCTGCTCTGTGCCACTTAGTTTGCATGCTCATCCTCCTGAAAACCTTAGTTTTTTCTCGGCATCTACATCACACTTAATGTCTCATTCTCTTTTATAACAACAACACAACCACCTCCTTTTCAACCAAACCTTCACTGGTCACTTCACTGATGGACCACTATGTCTCCCTACCTACATCAGAAAGATGATGAGAAGTTTTGGGACAGAAAATCTTCATCAAGTAAGAAGTAAGCTGTTTAAATGAAACAGATGGAAGATGCACAGACACAGACTCAGAAGCAAGGGCCACAGCTTGAATTATTATTGTAATCCTTTGCCACATGCCTACAGAAAACTTGACAACAGCAAAGCTGTCAACATGCTATCATACCACCCATCCTGCTGACCAATCTTTGTTTTTCAGTACTCCCCCAGCTATCTGTGTCCATCTGTTGTCTCTTGTCTCATTATTAGCCTGCTGGCTCTTCGGGGCAGGGAACATTTTTTGCCCTGTGTTTGATCCTGGACTGTGTAGGTGCTACCACAATAGGCAGGATAATAATAACAACAGTAATTAGGCTATGTCTCACTAACTCCTTGGACTGGAATATTTCCCTCCTAACTTCACAGCAAGTTCACAAACAATTATTACTTTGTGCAATATGGGGCGTCATAAACCATTGCATCCCAGCCTATCTCCGACCATTTTTTCAGTCACCCTTTCAGGCCTGCATGTACTGAGCTCTCCATGTGCTTCAAATGGTGAGTGCGTGTGAACTCAGCTCCAGAGGAAAATACCAGTCTTGTAGTGCAGCAGGACTAATGCCCTGTATATAACCCTTAGATAGATTTTCCCTGGACAGAACAACATTCCTACACACAAACTGTTGCCTCCTACTGTTATGTGTCAACCCTGACTCACTTCTACTGCCAAGTAGAGGAAATTTCTTCATCCTCCACTTCGAAAAATGGCAAGAACCTGCAGTTACAACTTTAAATAAAAGCAGAAAATGGATATATCATGAACTTCACACACACACAGTCGTCAATCCCAATGTTGCCCTTGTTCAACAAGTATATATTCCTGCATGTTCTGTTCTTTGAGGTTTGGAGAGGAAGTGGATCTTTGCACTGGATTTGCTCAGAAATTCACCCTTGGGCCTGATTAGTGTCTGTTCATGTAAATCTAAGATGTAGAAAAAAATTGTAAGAAAGACACCACATAATGTCTTGAATTGCTTTCCAGTAGCCACTTAGGAGGCTTTGCTAAGCCCTGAGAGAGTCAGTACAGTAGCCTCTCCAGAATTACCATCAGCCCCTTTTCACAAGTACTGAAAGTCCATGCCTTTACTGGGTCAGGCCTCAGGCTCTCTTTTCTCTAGCCAGTGAAGTCTAACACACCTCCCAGCAATGCCTAACCCACACTACTCTGCTTGGGGTAATTGGAAGAACATTTAATTCCACAGGTGAAAATCCTTTGCCTTTGTTCAATGCATTTCATGAAAGAGCACAACAAAATCATTTTTCAGAAATAACAACATGGTATAAAAACCTGCAATGGATTTTAACAGGGAAAAGGAGAGGTAGAAGTCATCTTTTTCATCTCCAGATCACTTCTCAAAGTCTTCCCAGTGCAAAGTAATTAATAACTGGGAGAAGAACCTCTAATCTCTCCAATTTCTAGTTAAGAGAAACATAGAAAGTTGGGTGAGCCCTCTATTCTTTATCCACAGAAACAGGACTTAAGTGCTGGATTAAGTGACAATTCCAAAAGCTACAAGTTTGCTTTTTGGGACACTATAAAACTGATTATGGCAGGGACAGACCAGGTGCTGCAGGGGCATTGCAGAGGGAAGGTTTCACAAAGATCCCTCCTCCTGACACTCCCACCGTAATAACCAGCAAAGGCAGATCTCTGCCTTTCATGGAGCCCAGAAGGTGCTAAAACCTGACTCTGGGGTTCAGGCAGTCCATTCCCCTCCTGAATAGGTCAAACTTATAACAAAACAAACTAGATAAGATCTGGCAGCTCTGTGCCTCACCTACTCTTAAAGCTTCCTGCGATGGAGGCACCACAACCTCTCTCAGGAAGTTATTATCATTCTTTATTAACCAGTCATAAAGCTTTTCTTAGTATCCATCTCCACATCTTCCTTGTGGCAAATTAAGCTGATTACTCTTGTCCCATCCCCATTTGACACAGAGAACAACTAATAACTGTCTTATTAAATTAAGGTTCCAAATATTGGAAGACTTTTCATGTCCTTCGTCAGTTTTCTCATCTGTAGACTAAACCAGCTGAGTTCTGGGATCCTCCTCTCACAGATGACAATTGCTGCTCTGGTCACCTTCTCCTTCCTCTATTTCTGGGTTTGCTGCTCATACTGGACACAGTGTTTGGACGTTGCCTCAGCTGTGGCTGCTAGAGTAGAAAAACTACCGCCTGTGTGCTACACGTGACATTTCTGTTAAATATACCCTGAAATGAGATTTGCTTTTTTGCAGTGTCACCACACTGTTGACTCACATTCTGTCTCTGACTCACTGTAGTGCCTCCCAGATTCTTTTCTGCAGCACTGTTGCCTGGCTTGTTATTCCCCACTTTGCATGTAGGCATTTGATTTCACCTTCCCAAGCACAGTACTTCTCATTTGTCTTTAATGAATTTCTTCTCACTGAATTGAGACTGTCTTCCAGTTTATCAGGTATATGACTGATGCTGGACCAAGGTAACTTCCCTCTTCATGTTACACATGAGCAAATAGAAAGAAGGAAGAACTGTGTTCACACAAACTTCTTAAAAAGAACTACTGTCTTATAAAAAGCCTATCAATTTGTCACTCCCTTTTCACTCTGCATTTCTGTGAGATACACCATAGTCTTAGTAAGCAAACAGCAGATCCAGCAGCTCACTGAAGCTTTATAAAATGCATTTATTCAATACAATTATAATCCACTGTCAGAAAAGGACTGCAATATCCCAAGCACCACATCACTCTGACCCAAGTGGGAACCAAACAGAGCTGCTAGCAATGTGTTAACTAGGTCATATCAACCAACAGGAAAGACAAAGGAGTTATCTAAAAACAAATAAACCAACCAAACAAACAAACAAAAAAACCACCCTATTCATTTTGGTCCACTGCTGTTAGATACACTGTCAAGTATGTATTTGATTAATGACTTGTATGAAAATAGATGGGGGATCAATTTATTTCTGGGAGCCCTTTGGCTCCCAGAGATGTAGCTGGTATTCTAAATGCATTTACCTGAAATTCTGTTGTACCAAGCCCTCTTTCAAAGCACTGTATGAGCTAGCCAGACAAACCAGTAGATTTTGATTCTGGATCTTCAACACAGGCATATAGAGTTCTGTAAGAAGGCAGATCCCATCACAGAATTCCTACATTCACCTTTTCAGTGCCCTGTGTAAGGCTTTTTTCAGTAGTACCCAGTAACAGGACAAGAGCAAACAGGCACAAACTGGAACACAGGAGGTTCTGTCTGAACGCAATGGAACTCCACTACTGAACACTGGAAAATGTTGCCATGAGTGTTTGTGCTCTCTCCCACCTTGAAGATATTCAAAAGCCACCTAGCCATGTTCACCTGCTCTAGGTGACCCTGTCTGACCAGTGGCATTAGGCAAGATAACCTCCATAGATCTCTTCCAACCTCCACAGATCTCTTCCAACCTCCATCATTCTTTGGGTTTCATCAGTCATCGACAAGTAGAACATCTTCCTGAAAAATAGTTTATCTGTTGCTTAAATCTGTTCCTCATGCTACAGTGGAACCTCCTGTAGTCTCATATTGACGGATGGTGCAGAAAGAGACGCAGCAGACAAGAATTCCTTCTTCAGACAATTCTGCCATCTTGATTATTACATAAACTGATAAAGATCTTTGCAAGAACACTTTAATTCAGACTTCTGCTATGTTCAGAAAGGTCAGACAGGTTATTCTTTCCTTTCTGTTATTTCCCAGAACCGGCGAAGACAGAAAGCCCAGTGGTCAAAATAATTCAAATCAAACTGTTTAATGCCATACTAATGTACTGTTCGCACCAGCTGAAAAGTTTATTCCACATCAGATCTCAGACTAAACCAAGGACTCATCTTCCTTACGACTCCCTAGCACAAGGAAAAAGGAAAGGAGTGCAGCACATCCTTCCACTAGCTCTTCCAGCCTAAACAGAAGAGGGTTCAAAAGGAAGGATATATCATAATCTTGTCTCACCTTCCATTGCTCTGAAGACCAGAAGAGAAAACTGTTAAACATGCACATTGGAATTTTATACCTGTGTTCAGCAACTGATTTATCTATGGGCATCAAATGAAGGCCAGTCAAGCTACTACATATCTGGAAGTAATGAGAGCAAGCACACCAGTATAGCTGGTTCTTTAACTTGCACCACAGCTTAATTCACCCAGAAATACAACAGTAACTACAAGAGTAGAAAAACAAGATTGTCAAACTGGTCGTGAAGCTTCTTGAGTACTAGCATTCCTTGAAAAAATCTCTCTTCCATTTTGTGTTTTAGTAAAAATGAAGTATTTTGTTAAGAAAATACAACAGGATACCTGGCAATTCATTAACACACATCCATTGAAATATGTACTAGAAATAAAGAACAGAATTCCCCCTTAGGACAAGTGAAGGACTCAAAACTTCACATGAGCGGGTGTGTTTTTCTGCAGCCCCTCTGTTGTTTCCCTCCATGACTGGTCACGAAGACAGCTGACAGAAGGTCCTTCCACACATCTCTTACCAGATCCCATTCCTTCTTGCTCCATTTAGTTTCTGCAGTTCAAGCAGATTCCTTTCTTCTCCTGAAATCAATGTTTAATTAACACATTATTGGAAAAAAAAAGGGCTGTAACAGCAGACTGAAATGAAGCCAGCACCTCCCTGCTCTGCAGATGCAGCCAGTCCCATCAAACAGTTACACTGCTGGAGAGCTCCTCCTCCCTCAGCTGCCAGCAAACATCATCCTTTTCCTTGGTTACCTTCCTTTGCATCCCCATGGGACTCTTCCCCTCCTTAAAGGTGGCACACAACAGCAGAAAAGACAGGCTCACAAAGCAGAAAGTAGAGGGAGAGAGCAGCAAGTGCTCTCTTGGTAGCCCTACACTATGGCCAATGCCTCATCTCTAACCCTGCCATCCCTGGAGGAGCAGCACACGATTCCCCTGATGCCTTCCCCTCACTCAACACAGAAATAGGAGGAGCTGTGCAGCTGCAACAGGGAAGAAAACTTTGCCATGAGCTCACAGGGTCAAACTCACCAACAGCTTCTAGGACTACACAGTTACATGTACCCAAAAGCAGCAGAGAGGCTACTGGCAACTTCAAAAGATTTACATCATGCCTCCCCTCATTGCCTCCTCCCAACTTCATCAATTATTATTCTAGCCCATTCTTTGGCTCTCATCCGGCTGCTGGCAGGTACTGTAGGGGATGCTGCAGCATTGTCAAGGGCATTGCCTGGCAGGCTCTGGGTACCCTCCCTGCTGAGCACCCAGCACCCAGCTTGACAGCAGGCAAGATACAAGAGTATCAATGAACTCCGGGGCTGCACTGCCCTAGTTATAAAAGAGACATGGGGATCTTTGAAAGAGTCTACTATCCCAGCACTGCCATTCCCAGGATCCAAAGCTTCTAGTGTTAATTAGTTCCTGTGATGTGATGGATGACAAGCGGCAGGGCCAGGAAGGACACAGGCAGATTGTGTTCAAAATAAGCCGTCCCTCACCATCAAGGGCAAAGGAAAGGAATCTGGAGAGGACAGGAGCTAAGCACACCGCTGAGAGATGACAGGTATGCTGACAGATGCCCCCTCAACCCTGACATCCCCTTCCCATCACCCCAGCTCAATCCTGCTGCCAGCAGACAAGAAACAGTCAGGGAAACATGCCTGGAGAATTTGGGCACAGGGATGTGAGAGATAAGGGGAAAACTCAGAGAATTGGGGAAGTAAGGCAGATGAAGGGCTAACTCCCTCTGCGGCAAGGGGCAACATTTCAGATGGACCTGAGTTCCTGACAGCTGCAGGCACATCTCCAGCACCCTCTGCAATGCCTCGGTGCAATGCCTGCAGCAGCCTGGGTCCCAAGAGGCCGCATGCTTTAACCCAGACAGAGGGCTCTGCCAAACTGGCTGCATGGTGTATGTTTTCCAGATGCTGTCCACAGTGCTTTATACAGAACCTTTTTCTGCAAATGGCAACAAGAAGCATTGCATCCCCACCTTTCCTTAAGAAAGAACACAGGATCTTCTGATACCACAAGCATTTCCCCACTGGGACCTCAACCACCCAATTTCTCAAGCATAATGCTAAGAGGACGTTACATTTCTAACAAGCTTCAGTAAAATGCTCAGGTTAGCCAAGCCCAAAGCTAGGACTTTTCCTTATCAAAATAATTTTAAAAAATGGAACAAAACATAGAGCACTAAAGGTGCCATTCCTCTGCCCACAACAAGGAGAACAAGAAAACTTTTCCCATGCCACCTTTCTACAGTCCTGTCTTGTTCTGGCTGCTTGGATTGATGGTGAGAGCTCAAAACACCACCTTTGGTGCTCTGAGTCCTTTATACATTTGAATTGTCTCAGTCTATGTGAGGAGAAATCAGAGGAAAGAAAAAGCAAAATAACTGTCTCAAGATTATGTTGGTTTCAAGAAGCCAACAATCCCACCAGCATCTTGGTTTCCAAAATGCTAAATAGTCTCCTCTGCATAAGAGCTTACTTTGCTAGATTGACAGATTCTGCTATTAACTAGAAGAGAAGGACAGAGGAGAAAGACAGCTAATAAAAATTTCCAAAGTCTAACCAAAATTTGGGTAACTTCTGGCTCCTGCTACATCGGCAACTGTCACAAAATAAAACCTATCTCCCTGTTATGCTGCTGGGGGAAGGGGCATGTCTCCTGAATTGCTCTCAGAGATCATAACCTATCCTGACTCCTCATCATCACCAAGTTTGTGGCTCAGTCATTTTGTTCTTGGTCATACTGCTATGTGTCCTAATCCTTGATACAGTACATCCCCTGCACACCCAGAGTTTAAGAAAAGAGAAAGCAAAGGAAAACTTATCAAAGGAATAAAACACATGGTGCTTCTCTCAAGACAAACTCTGGAGTGCTGGATAAAGATGCAGAAGACAAAAAGAAGAAACACAGTAGATTCACTGAAATACCACTGCTGCTACACCAAGAAAGGATCTGAGTTTTCCTTCCCAGGAGTGTGCTAGACAAAACCAGACCCTGTGTATTTTGAATGTATCCTTTAGGGTGACACTTTGAATCCAATCCTAACAGAAAGAGAGAAAGAGTTGTCTGATGGCTTGATAACTGGCTCAAAAGGGGAGAAAGTTGCGGAAGTAGCCTGCCCATTTCCTTTTTGCCGAGGCACTTAGGTATTAAAACTCACCATTATCACCACCATAAATTATGCCTGGCACCACTGCTCACCATCTCAGTGCTCTGCTACAACTGAGTTCTTCTCTCACATCTAGGGTACAAATCACTCAGGATCAGGAGTTACTTCTGCCACTAAGTGAAGTTCACACTGCACCACCAGCTGTGCAAGCTCACGCACCGACAGAGAACCACAGTCTACAAAACTCAATTTGTAGTCATTGAAGTTTTCCTGCTGTAATGTTTATTTTTCTATCTTCTCAATCTCTGCTAACAAATAATCAGTAAATACCTTAGTCAGTGGGAAATGGAGGAACCATAAGACCAGGCCCACCTTCACCCAACACAGTCGCAAGGTGGCAGTCCCAGGTGGCTGCTGCTCAGCCAGCCACTGCATCATCTTCCTACAGGAGCCATGCTCAGTCCACAGCACACAGGCACCACAACATGGTTTCTGAAGCAGCTGAGGAACGAGCAGGGCAGGGAGAGACCAAAAGCAGCTCCTGATGAGGCTGGGCAGCTGAGGGGGGCAGCAGAATCAGGCATCTCTTTGGCATTACCCACCACAATAGCAGTAACAGGCACACCCTACCCCACTGTCCTGATCCTGGCTTGCCATTACACCTCAAGGTCAGACATAAAGGATTAAAGCAGAAGGCTTTTATCCAAGGCAATAGCCCTGGGTAGGCCTAGTTGTTGGGCTTTTGCTATTGCTCCACAAAGTGGAAAGATCCAGAAAGGTGGAGCCCCTGTGAGCAGGCACAGCCACATGCAGGAGATAAGAAGCAGTGGCTGGTAGAACCCCGAGAGCCTTCCTCTTGTAATTGCCCTCTGCCTGGGTTGCAAGCAGCCCACATCCCATGGAGAAGGTCTCCAGACCCAAGGAGGAAGGCGTCAAGCAGGTTTGCAATGCTCACTCCCCACCCTACACATCCAAGGCTTGCTGGGCCATTCCTCTTGCTCCTGCTAGGGGGAGGAAAGAAGGGAGTGAGGAAAAACAGGATTCCAGGAAGCATGTCTTCCTTTCTTCTTCCCCCCCTTTTCCCTGTTCCACACAAGCCCAAAAAGCCATGTCCCTCCTGTGCATCCTATAACAGGAACATAAGAAGCTTCTCCTCCTTTTAATTCACCTCTCTCCATCAGGGACTGCACAGAAATGGCGATGTTCCCATATCGTCTGGATCAACAGCACGGACGAGCTCAAGGAGGACAAGGGAGGCTGGCATGGGAGGATGAGGCAGGAGGCTTTGTTTGGTGCTGGTTCCACCCCCTCTCTCCATCGCAATGCCCTCCAGCTTGGACACGTGAGGAGGCAGTGGGAAGGGAGGGGGCTGGGGGTGCCTATGAATTTTGTTCCCCCCGTCAAGGGGACGGCTCGCTCCCCCGAGCATGCCTGGCTCCGCTAGAGCTCCCTGGAGTAACCTTTATTCCAGTGTGTCGCAAGCATGTATTTCACGGATGGTTACACTGAATCATTATCACCAGACGTTCATTTGACCAAAATAATGTTATTAGCATCGTCAGGTCCATTCTCCCAATCTCTCCCTCCCTCCCCAGTACATACGTGCTGCCTCCAAGCCCCAGGTCCCTTCCATCCACACAGGGCACACCCCTCCCCAGCACAAAATCTCATGATGTGTGACACAATGTCCTGGAAAAGAGAGTGGCGAGATGGGCAGGCAGAATGGATGGACGTGCCTTTGGCATTTAATGCGCTCCCAACCCTCTGCCAATGTTTATCAGCCATACACACGCACGCACAAAGACATGCACGCAAAAAATCAGAATTAAATCACGGCCCGTCCTAGGTACGTGACCACAGGCGCCTGAGCGTGTGCACGTGTGCTCGAGCTGTGGTCACAGTCCTGTCGGTAGCCCAAATCTGCGTGGCATGAAGCAAAGGTCATCATGCCACTGTTGTGATGCACTAAAAACCACCGCAGAGCCATCAGGATGTAACACAGAATTTTCTCGTCAAGGGACAAGAAACCTTCAGAAGGGTGGGGGCTGGGAGGAGGAAAGCGGGCGTGCGGATGGGGGGATGGAGGGAAATGGCAGAAAATGGGGAGGAAAATGAAGAATACAAAGCTCCACTTCGCTAATCCAAGATAGACAATCCATCCCTTCCCCCTCTCTATGCCCTCCCTCCCCCCGAAATGTTGGTGCAGATGGATTTCTGTATCTTGGTTTTGCAGCAGTGGGTCTAATGACTCCAATACCAAACCCCCTCGCTATCATAACCCCTCCCACTATTTTTTTTTTTTAGACTGGGCTGAAGAATAATGTGTTTTTAGAGATAATGGGTTTTATAAAAAGAAAGAAAAAGGGACGCAACGCAGACATTATGTGAGTAGGCTGCTCCCCGCATCACCCCCATCTTCTCCCAACCGCATATCCCGATTTCTCCCCCTCTCGTCTTCCTCCAGCCTTCCCCATCGGCTCCCCCAACGAAAGGGAAAAAAACCCACAACGCGATCTGGGTAGCCGATCTCAAAATCCTAAGCACTAATCCGCTTGAATTTGTTCTTCCCCTTATATAAGCAGCAGCACGTCAACATGTTCAGTGGAAAGGCAGCGTAAAATGAGGCCAGGCTACAGCCATGGAATGGGGCTGATATCGGCAGATATCGCATCTATTGAGAAGCCGTTCCCACCAGGACGATGAAAGCAAGCATCGGGCTTTCAGTCCCTTCTTTTATTTATTTATTCCTCAATGCTTATTTTCTCATTTTATTTCATTTCATTTTGGTTTCATTCTAGTTCATTTTTTTAAAGGACGAAAGTGAAATAAATAATTAAAAGCCAGAGACATACCCCACCGGAAGGTGCCCGAATGCTCCAGAAAGAGAATCCTTACGTTCTAACTTCTTTTTCTCTTTCCTTTTTATTTATATATATATATTTCTAATAAATTTACACAGTCCTGTTGCTCCCGTTATCCCCAAACATCCAACATCCCCATCTGCTTCTCCCTGCTCACAAAAACCACGTACTTTTCTTAGAGAGAGACAAATGTTTAAGAAACTGACAAAGACCGAAAAAGAAACCGATAGAAAAATGGGAAACGAGCTGTACAATAGTCGAGTTTGTTCAACGGATAAAAGCGCGCCCAGTCCCAAAACCAACAGCAATAATCTCTGGAACTTCCTTCCCCCAAAACAAGATTCACCCTCAGATAAACTCGCCCAACTTAACACTGATGACCATTTTAACTTAAACCAACGGCAAACGTAACACCCTCCCGGTTCACGCTACAATTAATAACTGACTGTGTCACCCCGGCAAACAAAACCCTTCGGGATGAATTTTTCCCCCACCTACCCAACATCTCTCTCAGACTTTTCGCAGGTCTAGGTAAGAGTTCGCCCCCTCAAAAGCAGCCCCTCAAAAAATGCCATCAGCAGACAGTGGTGAGCGGCCGCATCAATGCCCGTCGCTTTGGGAGGGCTGCGTGCTCACCACAGAACAATTGAGTGCAGGAAAAAATACAGCAGGAACAATTAATATTTAGAAAAAATAAATAATTTTTCAAGACTAGCTCCAATGAAGTGTTGAACAGTTTGACCACGGAAAGGTGGAAAGAGACTTAAAAAGCAAAAGGTTGAAAGAACCCTTTTTAAAAACAATTTTTGTGGTTTTAGCCAGGGTTTCTCCTCCCCGGTGCTTTAGTTTTTCTGCCACTGATCTCACACCAAATCTTTTTTATTGTTTTCTTTAAGAGGGGGAAAAAAATGAGATTTTTTGTTTTTTGAAAGAGAAAGATTTGTTTTAACAAAAGGCATCCTCGGAGAGACCTGCTTAAATATGTTATTTCCAAGCTACAAAGGACTGCAATTAAAATAAATTTAAAGAGTAAGCAAAAGGCAAGTCACCTGCAAAGCACCAGAGTCAGTGCCCTTAGGTAGGAGAATTACATCACTCCCTGACTGCACGATGTTCTCTTTTAAATTATAAAGCAGGTGATTTTTATTTTCTTTTTGTTCCGACAGGGGAAAAAATTGAAAGCAAAAGAAGAAAAAGAAAAAGAAAAAAGTGGGTATTTCACATACATCTTGCACGAAGAAAGCATTGAACCAACCTTTAAGGTCACTCACTGCCTGAAAACCCACAGCAGCAGCTCACGGTGGAAGTTTTCAGGCAAGACGGCTACTAAATCATTAATACAAACAAATGGAAGGCGGGGAGGAAAGGCACTACTGTAATAGATCCGAACGCTTGGAGAAGGGAGAAAAAAAAAAAAAAAGCAAAAAAATAAAACTTTCATCTTCAGCCTCTCTTCGTTTCTCATTAATTTTTTGGAAAAGAAATCCTTAAGCTTTAGTCAAACAAGAGGCTCTCTCTAAGCGTCTCGCTGCCGTAATTCAGCGTAGTGCCTTCCTTCTTTTTCACGAGGCCCCCCCGTTTTTCACTCCGAAGAGCCCCCCGCGAGAAGAGCGGTTGCCCAAAAAGTCGGGCAGAGCAGCCGGAGCGTCCCGGGGCCGGGATAGCCAGGCAGCGCCCAGCCCCGCCGGGGCGGCCGGGAAGGAAAGCCGTTCCCCGGCACTTCTTTTACAGGGGACAGCGGGAAGCCGCCCGCGGAGCGGCCGAGCGGGCAGCGCCCGCCGTGCCGAGCAGAGCAGAGCCGAGCCGAGCCGAGCCGAGCCGCCCCCCGCCCCCTCTCACCTCCGCAGCCGGGCGGCCGCCGGCCGCCGAGCCAAGTCGCGGCTCGCCTCCGCTGCGGGGCAGGGGGCTCCAGCGTGGCCCCAGGCGCGGAGGCTCGGGGGGGTACCGGGGAAGCGGAGCTGGGCTGGGCTGGCCGTAGAGTGCCGAGCCGAGCAGAGACGTGCGAACCGCGGGCGGCCGCGGGCGGAGCTGCGCAGGGCTGAGCGCGCCGCGGTGCCGGAGCAGCCCGAGCCCCGCGCACGCCGCCGCCGCCCCCTGCCGCCGCGCCCGGCCCGGCCCCGCCCGGCCCCGGCTTTTAAAGAGACCGCGGGTCCGCGCCCCGGCACGGCACGGCTCCGGCAGAAGCCGCCGCCGCTCCACGCGCGTCCCGCGGCGGCGCGGGCGCTTTCTCCGGGACGGGGCTGCCCGACCGCCCTCCGCCGCTGCCGCTCCCGGGCCGACGAAGGCGGGGGATTTCCGTCCCCCCGGCCCCAGCGGGAGAACGCGACCTGTTCTCCGGCACGCGCGGAGCTGTCCCGGGGCAGGAGGTAAGGCGCTCCTCGGCCTCTTACTTTTGCGATACCCCGTAGCATCCCTAAAGTTCAACCCTCGAGGATTTTTCTTCTAGCTCGGAGTTTTTCCATAGCTCCACAGCATCTCATTTATGCGTTGCCCCGTGCCCCATTCATTTAAACCAGCCCCGAAGTTACTCTATTAACGCTCTCAAACTCTTAACCCATTCATCCGCTGCTAAAGCAGGGCAGCGCCTGACACCATGGACAGCGCAACGGGCAACATTACCTCCGGAGCGGACGTCCTCAGTATTGTAGTCGACTGCTGTTTCATCACTAACACTCAGCATAGTAAACAAGCTCATTCGGAGTACCTTCTGTAGGGAGCATCTTTGGGAAGTTTGAGGCATTACTGCGCTGGAAGTCCAACTCAAAGAAGCACACAGAAGACCAGGCATGCCAAAGCCAAAGTCAAAGATCCAGCCTTTGTGCCCTTCTCTCAAGCCCCCAGAATTTTGTAACTTTTCTGAGGGATGCTCATTTTGCAAAGCCAGACACTTGGAATTTCATTTGCCTGTAGCACAGGCTGGGAAACTGTTTGCCTTCCATTCTCTTTCAGATCACCATGTAAAGGTTTTTGTTCTTTTCAATCCTTTGAATAGAAGTGAGCCTACTCACAGCACTTAGTAAATAAATAATTATTTTATACAAACGTATGCATCACTTTGACCACTATCGAAACGGAGTGGGGCCTGAGGTGTGCAATAGCAGCACAGAAGCACTAAAAAGAAAATAAAATTAAATCACACTTTCAAGCATTAGAAGTCCCCTGGGAAGCTCCTCTAGAAAACACAGTCCTCCACAGCTCCTAACAAATTCAGATACATGCACACAGAGGGTAATGGGGACCTATTTCAGGGAAGTGACAACAACCCATCAGAGAGGCATCTTCCAGACTCAAAATCAGAGTCCCTAGAGCAAGAATTTATCCCATTATGTCTGCAGGTTATTGTTGGCTTCCTGTTTTAAATGGTCAGCATCACAGTGTGAATTATCAGCCCCTCCTCGGGGCATGAGATTAGATCCTAGTCTCAATTACTGTGAAGAAAATCAGGTGTTGCCTTATTTTACTTCAAGAGTTAACTCCAGATATAAAACGCACAACTGTCAATAAAATCTGGTTTCTAGTACCTCTCAGCCCCTGATGATAGCTCAAGCAATCCCACATTTTGTAGCTTGCAGTTTATCAAAGTAATGATTTGATGAGGCAGCCATCTGAGATTGCACCAGCTCTGGACCTCTCCAAGGTCTTCTAAGACCACGCATGTCCCCACATCAGATCCTGATCTGGCCACCTATCACAGTCTGCCATGCAAAAAAATCAATGTCAACAGCACAGGCTCCACTTTCAACTCTAAGCTAAACCTCCTCGGTTTGGCAAGGGGCAAACAGCACATACTCAAGAAAAAGAAACAAACAATAATGGCTCACAGACAGTTTGGTCAAGAAAGTTTAAGCCTGAGTGGATTTGAGGGAAGTAAACTAGTTTTCATCTACTTTCTACTTTTTCAAGTAGAAAATCCAGGACCCCCATGAAGAAAGCACTTATAACTCAAAAAGGGAGAGGAGAGGCTTCATCTGAGGAGCTATTCAGAGCGCTATATATGGACCAAGGAAGGTAACATCTGCTTTGAAAAAAATCTTACTGTGCATAACTCGGACACACAGACCTCTACTTCTGAATAATTGTTACAGTCAGATACCAAAATAGCAGCCATCATTTTAAAAATAGGCAGACAGTAGCGGGAAAACATTAGGAGGGCAGGAAAGCTTCCTCAAGGCTGCTTCCTTTTGCTGGAGTGTGGAGCAAAACAGAGGTGAGAGCAAAGCAGTGCAGCACAAGAAGTTCCACACCCAGCCCTCAACATTCCCACTGCTCTACAGGGGAGTGGATTTTTCTAATTCTTTCTCTCACATCCCCAGTCTATCCCTGCAGTTTGCAAACAAGTTGTTATTGAGAGGAAGGGAAAAAATAAAATAAAATCATTAGGACTAGTGAACTTTACAGCAACCCTCTCTAACACTGCTCCTCCCCCTAGTATACACCACTGGCGTCTGACAATCTCATACACCTGCATGACCCTGTAGATGACCAGTAGGCATACTAACCTTTCTCTGGTCTCTTCATTAAGAATACAGCAGGATCCCTTTCCAAAGAGATTGGCACAGATTTATACATCTGGCCACAGGCACCCCTCTGACACTGCTACCACCATCAGAGAGAAGAGGCAAAGGCAAGTGCACCCAAGCATAGGCAGTCATTCATCATCTCTTGCTTCCTTTCTTTAGAAGGAAGACACAAACTTTTCACCAGTCTCAAGTGCTTGAGTGAGAGAGAGCACCACAATGCTGCCATTAATTTGGGGGCAGTTATCAATAAGCTTTACAGTCAGACTGTTTGTCTTCAATGCACTTGTTCCTCTCTTTGATCTGGGGCTGGTAACTCAGGACAGTGGCTATAGTATCCATGAGACAGCATTCGCTCTCACCTCTCCAGAGGAGCAAGTTGATTCACAGGAGCTACCTAACTCTGAGGCACTACAATCTACATATACCATTACCACCAGTTTCTATTCCCCCTCTGTTCACTGAGGAAGGGTAACGGAAGATAGATCACAGTTTGAAATGAGCCCTGAAGGCAGAACAGGCAGGAGTTAGAGGCATTACCTGTCATGGCAGGATATCCAAATGTTACAATACTAAAATTGAGGTAATCCTATGTAAATAAATGCCCTGGGAAGGGCAGCAAGGCACAGGAAGAGGGATTGTACTGCAATATTGCCCCATTTAATATAATCTTCTGAACTTTTTCCTCTGTTTCTCTGAATAGCATTCACCAAACCACTGATTTCACGTATTAGTGTGGTTCTATTACTGGAAGTGAGATTTGAGGGGAATTTACCATTGAAAGAGCGGCAAAGCAGTCTGTGCAACAAGGCAAGAACAGTATTATCTATGGCTTCTCTCACTTTTTTTTTTTGGCCACATTAGCACTTTCAGTGTCTTTTTGCCAGAAGTTAATACCCAAGGTGAATCTGGAAGCTGCAGTCCAAACTGCAATCAGATCATCTTGGTTGTGCCAAAAAAAAAACCTGATCTTATCTCACTTGTGACCTTATCCTACTTGAGAGAGCAAAACTCATTACAATAATAAGCAAAAACAGATGGGAAAAGAGTAATGATGACAGCATCTGACCAGAACTCACTCTACCATCTTTTTGGAGGGGTAGTTCTAAGCCTTTCTACCGTAAGCATTATTTTTACCTCCAGCAGGAGGTGCAACCTCCAAAATTATTCTGGCCCCTTGCAGGATGCATCTGTTTATTCTTAATTCTCAGATGTTTTCCCTTCCTCCTCCGAGCATATTCTGTTGTACTTTAGCTACAGAATATCTTCCTGTGTAGACTTGTTTGCTGAGCACTTCTTTGCTCAGCACACTGTACAGGGAACAGAAAATATACAGTTACACTGCCATACACTCAGATGTGTATGAATGAGAAAGCACGTGTCAAAAATCTGCACTGCATGTACTCAAGTATGTAAGGATGAACACATTCAGATGAGTATTCTCACAGGAGTAAAAATGCCCCCCCTTAAGTCCTCATAGACAATTATGTAAATACCACAGGAGCGCCATCAAAACAAGTTGTGTAGGTAAAAAAGTATATATCATTACTTAACGCTAATGTAATTGGAGGGGGGGGAATGGGGAAGCACTTGAAGTCTTATATATAGTTTTCATTTATCTTTAAGTGGAGTTGTGGAAGAGCATCTTGTATACGGGTATTTAAGAACATGTAAACGTAATGACAACTGATGATTCCTGCACATGAGTTTGCAAGGAAAGAAAAAAGCTATGCATACTTTTCATCTAAAGTATGTATCTAAAATTTGATGGTTGTTGGTTTGTATGACCTCCCCTACCAGGTATTACATGTGTATTATACTTCATTTTAAGATAAATACTTTCCATCACATCCACTCAACAGAAAAGCATCCATTCCCATCTTTCATATTGTCAACAGTCCCGCTACTATGACCCTGCCCCAGTGCTGGCTCATAAGGAAGACAATCATTCATACAGCCCCTTACAGGCCTTCACTCAAAAAAAAAAAAAAAGTGGAATTAACCAACTCCGCTTTGTGCTATCCATCAGGTAGTGTCCTGTGAAATGGTCAAAAACAAAGGCATGGTCGAGTCAACCCATGAACCTTCCAACATGAATCTTCCAACAACTATTTCCACCTGTTTTGAACTCTATTCTTTCTTATTTGTCCAGTCTTCTAAACCAGTGGGATCACCCCGATTTCTGTGATGTTCAGCTCTCTCTGCCACAAGACCCAGCAAATCCTTAGTGCTTACTGGTTTCTCCACTTAGCTCTGAACCCCATTCTTGTTTATGAATGCTCAGATGAGGCTGAAAAATCATCTGATGACATCAGTATGCTTCCTGGGCAACAAATACTATATCCTACCTACCTGTCCATAAGCATATTTGGGTAAAAAAAGAAAATAGGAACAGAGTATGGGTGAGTACTCAAAGCTATGAAGAGCTCCCAGTGATTCCCAAAGCAAGATTAAGTATTATTTCCACGTTGCCCATGACCTCTTCAGCAATACCAAAGTATAGAGACCTTGCAGTCTATCAGTGGTACAAGATAGGGACACTTCCTGCTCAGCCATTCAATGATACTCCAAACAAAGTAGGAAACAGCCATTTTTCAGGTTTTGCATCTAGTCTTGCATCCATTCTTCTCACTTCAAACACTTATCTGTGGTCTGTTACACCTAAGACAGAAACCCTCCTCGGCCAAGATGCACAGGTGGAATAAAAACATTAACGCAGGACAACACCATCAGTTGCTTCTCACAGATGACAATTAAATTATTTATTTTACATAAATCTATAACTAGATTTAAGATGAGATTAAGAACCTCAAATATGTCTACATTAAAAGTGGGTTGAGGAGAAGAATTCTCTCTCTGATGCTCTAAAACATTGCAAATGGGAATTTTCTAACATAATCAAAATCATCTAACAAGCCAAGAAGTGCAAAACATGTCTTTCCACAGAGTTCTCCATGGCAAGTTTAAAGCCTTGATTTTTGACTTTTAAAGCACTATATAGTCCTTTTTATTTTTATGTTTTAATTAATACAAATTAGATAGCTATGGTATTGAAGTTCTTTGTGAAAATCTTACTGGGTATCTATCTTTGAAAAACCAACACTAACCAAGTTTTAAAGCTGAATGCTAAGTGGCCTAGGTCCCAACCTCAGAGAAGGTTAGGCTAGCACTGAATCCCAGCCACAGCAGCATGGAGGCAGTGAGCCAACAGTGCCAGACCAGGTACTGCTTGCAGGACTGTTTCCCCTTACATATCCCTGAGCCTAATGGCTCTGAGTGAGGCCATGGGCCTGGCAGCAGGTCTGTCTTGTCCACTTACAGATTCTGCATACCAGCTCAGCCAGTTTACATTCTTGCATTTGCTGGGCTCGGCCAAGGCTTTAAGACAGTAAGACAGACAGGTTCTAAAGCTAGACAAATGCCTGCATTTGAAAAAGGGACAGCACAAAATGGAGAGCAGTTCCCCTATTTTAGCCTGGTCCCTATGTCCCAGACCAAATACAAAGCTTGCTTTAGGGCAATATATAAATTGGTATTATAAATTCAGATGGTGCACCAGGGAGTGCCTCATTCTGTATGATTGGAGTCATTCTCAGGAGCAGTTCAGGCACTCAGTCTGCCACATGCGACTGCTGCCCCAAGGGCTGCCATTACAGATGCATTATTACAAAGCTCCGCAATAAAGCATGAACTAAAACAACTTCATTGAAATGAAGATTAATACAGAACATGTGTTCACCTCCCTACACTCAGAAGGAACAGTCCAGCAAACACAAGCACCACAACACTAGAGCTGATGGGCTAGGGGAGCAATGCAACTGGCCGACCGTTGCTATTGCTGAAGGCAAGCAATACATTTCCATAGCATCTTCTAAGCATCCACAGATAGATTTAATGTAGCATCTGTGAAGCAGAAAGTGAGGCAAGCAAGACACGTGGAGTGCTGGAACACACAGGGAAGCATGCTGTGTCTAAAGCAGAGAACATAGAGGAATGCTTCAGACCTACAGAAGTAATATCGCTGGCTGAAGAGTGATCCATACCTTTAGTTATCACAGACTCCAATGGATATTGAGGCTTTTCAGCACTTCAAAGTGTCATATCCACATGAGAGTTACAGGTGAGAAAGATCAACTAAGGCGATGGCTTATCCATCCCTCTCACAATCAGAGGACTATTTCCCATGATCTGTTTGTTGGTGCTATTGTTGCCTCACTTAACCTCTCCCATACAATTCACAACATTCGTTACCTCCTTTTCTGATGCTGACAGAACCTCAGATTTCAATACTGGCATGAACTGATGGACATCACATCTATATATTTCCCAGATCAAATTAAACTCACGATACTCTGTTATGGTTTAGTGGCTCAATTTCCATGCTTCCCTTCCTGATTTTCATTCTTCCTTTCCTTGAAAACACTGTGAGGCTCCTATCAGAAGGCAGCTGTGGCTAGTGACAAGTTTAATGGGGTTCCTTCCTTCATTCCATCACCCACATCAGCCCCCAACTTAAAGTAGCAGTATGCATAATGCCATCCAAGATAGACACAATCCGTCATGTCCTAAATAAGTGAATGACTTGATCAATCCTGAAGGTACTCCACTAGATCCCTTTGAAATTTCTGGACTAAGACCCAGTGTGAAGGCACCGAACATAAAAGGTCTTCTTGCAAAGGATTAAATAATAATAAAAATTTTTGAAAGGCAGGGGGGAGAAACAGAACATTCATTATACTTCACAGAAACCAATGATAGAAGGCAGGATTGGAGGTGCGACATAGTAACAAAAGTAACAGATTCATAAATAATCTGCACGATGGGTATTTGGCATTTGACAGGGAAAAAACAACTATGTTCTCTGAGGACACACCTCACTCAACTGAGCCTTCGAGCCTTTGGAACCAACTGCATGTAAAGGCTTTTATTGATTACTTAATAGTGCTTAAGACCTCATAGATGGTCTATCTTTGGCTTAGCACCCAGATAGAACATTGTAATGGATGACACAGGTACTAAAAAAATAAAGTCATGCAGCTCTGTATATAGGATAGAAGTGAGTGGGGAGAAAGGATTAATTAAAAGTAGAGAACAGATGCCCCCATGATGCTAGCATCTCTAGTGCTATCTGTTTCTGGAATGAAAAAAAATCATAAAAATAAATGAACTGACATCAAATATTTGAATAAAAAAAATAAGAAAAGATTGAAGGGGAGATAATAAATACACAGTAAACAGGCAAAATCTCCAGTTAGCAGGTTTGCCTTTCCTCCCCAAGCTGACTGGCACAACACCAATGCACCTCAGAGAGAACAAGATCTGCTGCATGCAAATGATTCCTAACAAAGCTGAAACTCTGCATTTAACATGGACGAGCAGAGCTTAGGCAGCTGCCTTTAGACAACGCTGCCATGTCACTGGTCATTCAAAGGGCAATACTGTAAAGAAATGGGTATAAATTAGATTATTTCACAGCAAGGTGCCATCCATTCCTACTTGCACTGCAATTTTGTATCCCAAAAATAGAGTAGCCTTCACAGCCCTCCTACAGTGCACCTCTCATACCACCACAGATACAGCTCCATAATATTTCATTGGCATCAATATTCCCCTAACTGAAGATGACTTAATAAAACATTCTTGGAAGCCAATGAACATGGCTTGTAATTAAAAATGAACCAATGTCAAGCTCTGTTGAATTACTGCTTTCTCTCAGCTCTCCACGCTCCTACTAAGCCAAACACCATGCTATACTCCAGAATGGATCTATGCTTAATGCCTAACTCTGAGTGGAGAGCAGACTCTCACTATACAGACTTCTTTTTTAATTCTTTTTTAATACAGAACTTCAGACTTGCACATCTCAGACTTATGCCACATATAAACCCCAACATAGCTCCATGCTGTTTGGATTTCATGCTGGAAACACTCAACCTTCCTACCATTAAGATCAGGTATGTGAAATACAATGTAACAATCAATACCTGGCTAAATAATAAGGCAGAGGCAAGCCTTTCCACATTGGCTTGTTGTCAATGAGTGCCCAAACGCTTCTATGGGAGCTGATCCTTCAGGTAAATGCAAGAAACAGTCAAAAGACCACGCTAGGTCTGCAGTTGCTATGTCTCCTAGTTGTATCCTAATAAAGGAAAATATTTCCAACAGGTTCTAATAAACAAAGTTCTGCCTAGCCTGTCACTGCCAAAGCAAGAGGCACTGGGGTTAAAATCAAGGGGACTACTGCAACCTGAACATGGCACAGGTCAGTCACAGCAGAATTGCAGTGTCTTGAAAGTACTGCTCTTAACTCTGTGCAAGGCATCAGAGAGATCATAGGAAGCACTGACTACAATCACTCTATGCATAGACAAATACTTAACAGAAGACTGCATGAAACCATACTTTTGTTTTCTGCCACTCTCCTGCAAACCACAGGTGACAGATGACCTGGATTATCTTGTGTCTTTGTGCCAGGGACAATCATAGGACTATGGCTAAATCTATTCATGGCACTACTGATCATCACTGCAGAAGTGGCCATGTCATTTCTGAACCTGTTCATCAAATAATCGGCTTCATAATAAAAAACAAGTCATTCTAGTTCTTGTCTGAACAGAAGTTTCACTGAGCCTATCAGTTCAGTTTCAGAAATCTTGTTAAATGAGAACTATAATTCCCTATGCAGATGCTTGCTTCAGAACAGGAGTTGCTATTACGCTTTCCCAGCTTAAACTCCTTTCCAAGTGATGCAAGATGACATGAGAAAAGTTCTTATAACAAAATAGTGAAGACATATTGGTACATCAGTTTAAGTTCAGACTCGCATACACCAGAATTACTACACCAGGTAGAGAGCCCAAGAGATATGGAGCTTTCATAGCCTTTTCCACAGCAAGACAGAAAATTATGATTGTCTCTTGGGTCGTTTCCCACCTTGGGAAGGAAAGTGTGATTTGGTATCCTGTTTAAACAATGGAACACTCAGACTTGATGATCCAGGCACCTGCAGCCATATCTGTAAGCCAGTTTCCTTCTCCATGCTCTATCTTATCCGACTGTTAAATGAAGAGCACTTTCCAGCCCCTCCCCATATGTTTTCCAAAGGTTAACCCATTAGTTCAGAAGAAAACCGATTCAGGCAAAAATTGATGGAATGTTATCTGAGAAAAATACTTTGAGATATGAATTACTGGATTTTTTCAATGTTTTAGACTTCCTTTTTGAAGTAACTTAAATGTACATGTACGAGATTTCCACACTGTGGGTTCCCTGGCAGTTTCAGTAACAGAAACCTGGCTATCCTCCATGATTAAAGACTTACAATATTAAAAATAAAAATAGAAAAGTTTGCCTACAGTAAAATATTCACAATTACTCCTTCTTTATCCCTCTCTTTCCACCTCAGAGAAAAAAAAATATTTTCAGAAAAATGGAAAAAAGAAACAAAAAACCTCATTGTAAAGGATTATGATGCATCTTTAATGAAGGAGGCAAGAGAAGTGCCTGCCATACAAAGGAGCTAATCAGTCAATCAAAAATCAGCTCACAAGACAGAAGCCGTCAGCGCCTAGCTGTTCCATCTCCACCTGCCCGGAGAAACAACAAAACAGCATGGGACATGCCTGACAATCGTGTGCAAAATAGCAGAAGCACTTATGTATTCCTAAGCACTAAAAGGGGCAAGTCATTGCTGCAAATTAAAATTTTCAGTAATAGAAACAACAAACCCAGCACCACGCATGTACTGATGTGCTTTTTAAGTAAGGCTAAGTGACTGCTTTTTATCCGTTTGAAAACACTAGCAGCCCTCAGGATACAGAAGGGCAGAAGGTGAAAACTGCTGTAACTGGGCTAGTTTGAAATTTTTTTGCCATAACCATGTTAATCTAAATCAGTTAAGTGAACGGCAGCTTAGAGAACGGAATACATCTCTTAAAACCAAAATGAGCAGAGTTGAGGGAGCTGTATGGCTTTCTGTTAGAGAAAGCATAAGGGTTGTAATCTTTACTTCGCAGGTCTCATACTGGCTGACTGAGCAGGCTGAGGCAAAACACATTTTATCTGCCTCAATTTCCCAGACTAGAAAAGGATAACGTTGCTTCCCCCAATTATATGGAGATGATTTGGTTTTGCAGCTGGCTTCATTAATATTCATGAAGTGCTTAGAGAACCTCGCATGAAAATCGCTGCCAACTACAGGTTTAAACTTGTCATTTTGCCGAGCGCTCTCGTAAAGAGCTTCGACTTTGCTGTTTCCCCATCTCCGCGCGCACAGGCAGGTAGCGCTCCCCCCGGCTCGGAGCACGGGCCGGGCCCTCTCCACGGTGCTGAACGCGGCTGCGCAGAGCAGCTCCCGGCCCGGCCTCCCGCGGCACCGTGCGGGGCGGTACCACGCACGTCCTGCCAGGAACTCCGGAGCGCGTCACCGCGTTACTCCCAGCAGGCAAACCCGAGCTGCGAGTCTAGCTTGTCTCTAATAATGCCAACCTACTCCCACTCGCTGGCTTAGGGGCTTCCCACTGCAAAAAAGCAGCTCAGGTCCTAGCAGGTCTGTGATCTCACTACATCACAGGATGCAAATCCATCCTGCATCTTACTTCACAGAAGTCATGTACTCCCGTGGTCTAAACCATTCTGGGTATGGACATCTGCTGCAGAGCATTTCAGACAACTTTGCTCACCATGAAGCATGGCCTTACTTACACTCTTAGCCATTGTTCACTTATCTATAAGGTAATGGGCAAGAGCAACAAAAGTGATACTCCAGCTTGAAAAATTATACATATATTTTTTGAGGGGAAAAAATAGAGAGCATAATCAGTGTCCCTAGCTTATCCACCTTCTCTTTTAATTCCAAGTCCTCACCTAGCTAGTTATTTCTATGATCACAGGTGCTTGGGCCAGCAGCAGGCTGCAGAGCTGTGCAGCTGCTCTGCAGAAAACAGTCTGCAAAGTGTGTGTGGGGGGGCATCTCTTTCATCAAAAAACAATGCTTTGGAAGTGAAAGAAAGCAGCCCACAGGTAAGGCTCACATAACAGGAAAGCCTACCTGAACAGAGAATCATAGTGTCAGCCCTGAGGAAGAAGGGACAGGCCAGCTGTGTAACATACAATACTCTATACAAAACAAACTTGATATTTTGTTCATTAAATATACAGCCCCTCATTCTGCTTGGTTTTTCTGCTCACAAAGAACAAGGATGGCAGTGAGGGAAGTGCTCTGGTTCCCATCAAGTCTTTTGAGGCTCATTAAGTTACTTCCTAATCTGAATATTTATGCCCTTTCCTTGTGGAAAAGGACAGCAAATAAAACTGTATTCTCCAGTGCAAGAAACAAACCAAATGTCCTCATTGTGTACTTCTTTTCAGGGACCACTTCCAGGCATGAAAAGGTATCTGGGAAAGTACTTCCTAGTCTCACAGAGGTGAGAAACTAAATTCAGTCAAGTTTTAAGGCTCAGATATTAGAAGAATGCAGGTCATAGAAAAAGCTTATCAAGAAAATTAAATACAAGATCCTCAGTGCCTACTTCTAATCTTAGGAACTCTCAGGATGGGGAAGAGATAAATAAAATCATACTTGCTTTGAGGGTCAACTCTGTGTCATGGCTAAAATCCAAATTGAGTAATTACATTCTGTCTCCTGAGCATGCCCTTGAATTTTCTGCTAAGCATGTGACTTCCCTCCACTTCCTGTTGCCAAGTTCTGTCACACATGCCTAAATATCAGCTGTACTTACCCATACAACCTGACTCGTGCTGCAGGAAGAGGAATGTTCTGTTCATTCCCCACTCTGAGCTATTCTGTCTAAAGGTCTTGCTGCATTTTCATATCTTGCACAATTCACGAGAGTTCCAAAGGCATTTTACTAGAATTGTTTCTCTGTTAACAGCAATGCCATGTTTGCTCCACAGCACATTTTATTAATACCCTTTTCCAGTGACAGCAATACCAGGTGTGTGCCAAACTCCTAATAGCCACAGCATACCTCTTTATGTTCCCTTATTTAACAGAGATGCTGAATAGGCTGAGAATATGCTGGCTGTTTTCTGCACAGGGTTTAAAGGTATTGTTTAGCACAAATATCACTCTCTGAACTACAGAAAGGGCCTATAGAAACCCCAAACAAAATCTTCTTGCAATATTAACAGAGCCATGAATTATCTCCCACAGACACTTTTATACATCCCTTTATTGTATATTTACTTAGGCTTCTTCCCTTACACATTTTCTCCTGACAGGAAACGTGTTTTATATCCCCCCAATATTACTCTAGAGAAGCTAGAATAAAGATGAAGACAGCATCTACTTCTCACAAGTTACTTGACTTTCTTGGAATGCATCTTCAGCTTATGAAATGCTAGGAAAGCATTTGGTGATCAGGGTTTGGTCAGGTTAAGAAGGTAGGATTAGAGTTTTTAATCCCTGAGATTTGAAAATGTCACTGGGACAGAAAAAATAATAGCAAAGAATAAACATGCTTCCCCTAAGCAGATCCCAAATTTTAAGAACATACAGGTACCTTATTCAAACTGGCACAGATTACTGAAAACAAGTTAAATACTTATATACCCCAATATCCTTATTACTTTTTTCACTTGCCTTCAATTTTAACCTCTGGACCCTGCTATCCAAGATACAGTATCATCTTATAAGATCTTGAGACTCAAAAATCAAAAGGCTTCCAAAAGCTGTAATAGTGCTCATGTCCAAACTAGCCACCCACGTTTCCTGGAACCCAGGAAGCAGGAGAATACAATTCTAAAGCTAGATGTGTTACCATGGGTTTTTATTTTATTATTTTTTTTTAATCCAGTACTAAGCAGCAGTGGGGAAGGTAGCTTCTCACTACCTGGAAAATAATAAAAATAATGAAGTCTAGTTCCTCATAAATGTTTTCCATCCACACATGTCAGTAACCTCTATTAATAGAAGAGGTTTTCTTGCACTGAAAACCTGCAGACCTATTTAGCTTTAATAAAGGCTGTGGGCATCAAAATGAAAGTTAAACTAGTGCCATCTGACAGTATTTTGCTATATTAGAGGCAAGAAATTGCTCTCATCCTTACCTGTAAAGGAACCAACTGTCATCTGTAACTTGGTATCCCAAGTTTCTTCAAGGTTCTTCTAAAGCACTAACAACACAGAAGGATGCTCACCATTTATTGAAGGAGCAAGATGAAAAAGTACTTGAAATCCACTCTTTTGGATACAAGCAAAGCAGTAGCTTTGCAAATCAACGTACTTACATTTCTTACTTGCATGCACAATCATGAAGGAAAAAAAGACAGCTAGTTCTCTATGGATCTTCAAAGTCTCAAACTGAAACCAGTCAAGGGAGGCACTACCTAGACTGTTATGTGTCTGTGATGTGCACTTAGTGACCAGAAGGTGGATACTGCTAGTGACTGAAGTTAGTAGTCTAGGAGATAAATAAGCAGCTGATTCCAACACCTCAGCAGTTTTTCTAAATTGAACATTCTAAATTTTCTGTGCCCAGACCAAGGTACCTGTTCACATGATTCAAATCCACCACTGTCACATGGATGAATGAAAGCCATCTCCTCTGGAAAATGCTGGAGATGTCCCATGTCCGAGCTGAAGTCATTTGACAGTGAGAGTAGAAGCCGTAGCCTGGTCTAGGGCTGTGAAGTACCATGACAGCATAGACTGACATGGAGTAATATCCTCCCTCTGAGAGGACACGTCACTGCTTTGCACCATTTTCTCCTATTTGCAACATAATCCATAATTCCAGCTAATGACCATTTACCGTGCTTTACTCAGACTAGCTGCAAAAGTGAAAGGGCTGGAGCTACATAAAGACATGACATAAGCAAACATGCTGTCTGATGACTGCTTACTAAAAGAGTACAAGTAACCTCGTGATCCCCACCCTCAGCCACTGGTTTGTCACTGTACTATATGGAAGAATTGCTTGACAAAGTCACAGCACTGCACCCTCAGAGGACTGAAGTAAAAATCCTGCAATACATCATACACAGTTCATGTAGGATAGATCTTTAACTAGCCAATATGGACTTCATCATTTCTTTGTTTCCCTATGTTGCCTCATCTCCCCTGCTGGACTTTGCTTTGCCTCAGTAAACTCCCATTGTTCACAGCAGAACACGAAGGTTGATAAATTTATCCTCACATTACTCTCCGGAAGGCAGAGAAGTGTCAACTTCTCATCTGCAAAAGGGTGATAATTAAATGCTGAGAGAATAAATGACATGCACAAGGTCACTTGGGAAGTAAGTAGCAGAGCTGAAAATTAAATGCAGATCTCCAGAGCTGGAGGTCAAGGCCTGGAACACAAAATCTTACTGCCCTGGTAGTATAGAGGAGACCGGACTCCAAGAATATTACAAAGCACTCTACAGGAATGCGTGTTTTAAGAGAGATGAACAAAACTCCTTACGTGCAACTTATCAGTAGGAAGAACTGGATGAAAAATCAGATGAATATTAGAGATCAAGGAAACAGGAAAACAACACCAAATCTACCTGAAGAACAACAGACTGCTTTTTCAATAAATTACTTAAAACAAAGATGTTTTTGTAGGCTTCTACAATTGAGCATACCACCAGTCCAGGAAAAGAGATAATATCAGCACACAGGGTTTAATGTGCAAAAGTAGAAGAATGGAACCATAAAGTAATCTTTGCAATTTAACATAAGGCATACTAGTAGGTATAAGATTTTAAGTAGCTCTACAGATTGACAGGATTACAGTCTAACAATTATGCATCTGCACTTTCCTTTCTTCTTGCTCTCCATACCATCTCTCCCTACTCATGCTAAGCACCCTCATTTAACCTTCCTTCTCTTTTCCTTGCAGATGCTCCTTGCTGCTCAGTATGATCAGATTTATCCCCTTCCTTGAGAGCAACATGTTCTTTTCAGACTGCTTCCTAAAAAAACTTTCTAACCTAGGGCTTTTTAAAGGAAGCTATCATCTCAGCTGTTGATAACCCAATGGCACAGCTATATTGGGCTCCTCAACTTGTTTGACAGCAAACAGTATTATCATTGCTAGGTGTGATTCAATTGCTGCACTCTCTCCCTCTGACCTGCACTCTGAAGCCTGACATGGCCTCACTTGCCATGGCTCACACTGTCTTTTTTCAGATAATTATAGAACAGTTGACAATGGAAGGGATGTCTAGAGATCATCACATTCAACCCACCTGCTCAGAGTCACCTGGAGTAGGTGACAATGTCCAGGCAGCTTTTTAGTATCTCCTAGGAGGGAGTCCCCACAGCTTCTACCACAACCTGTGCCAGAGCTCAGTCACCCACATATTAAGCGATCCTTATATGCAGACAGAAACATTTGCGTTTCACTTTGTGCTCAGTGGCTCTTATCCTGCCAAGGGACAACACAAAAAAGAGCCTGGCTCTATTCACTTCACATATTTCTACACATCGGTAGAATTACCCTAAGCTTTCTCTTCTCCAAGCTAAAACAAAACCAGTTCTCTCAGCCTTTCCTAATATGAGAGATGTTTCAGTAACTCACTTATTTTCAGGGACCTTTGCTGGTCTCTATTCAATAGCTCTGTGTCTCTCCTGTACTGGGGAGCCCAGAAACGCACACAGCACTTCAGATATGGCCTTAAAATTGCTAAGCAGGGGGAGAAATGGATATCCTTTTGCCAATGGTTTATGGGCCAGTTCAACCTGGTTCTGTGACTAATGGGGCAAGGGATCCACGCCCCAGGAAAGGGGGGAAAAAGGGAAAGGGTAGGGAGATGGGCCTACAAAAAAAACCAAAAACTAGTTTACTAAATAAGACAGTGGAATGCAAACTAATACAATATAACACAGTACAGCTGGAACTGAAGCTAATAAGTCAAGTAAAGTGTGAGAGAAAACGTCCGAAACTGAAGGCCTTTACTCTAAAGCTGAAGACAAGATGGCTAGGGAACCTTCACTGCTGAGAGGAACAGCAAAAAGAGGGCAGCCATGGGACTGGTATGCAGTTTTATCTTTCCCCCTGAGTGGAAAAACAAGAACACAAAGTCCTCTGGGGTATGTAGTTCTTTCTCCTGAGAACCAGGTAACCGGAAATTCAGCAGTCCATGGAGCTGGAGCATTAACTCTTTAACTCCCAATGCCTTACATGATGCTAAAAGGTGGAACACCACTAATAAAAATCATAAAACCATGACACCCTTCTCAGCCTGCTGGCAAAACTTATCCTAGTACAACCCAGGATACCACTAGCCTTCTTCATGGGAAGGACATACTACTGACTCATGTTCACTTTGGTGAGAAGCTGCTTTCCAGCCAGACAGCCCCCAACCCATACAGGTGCTTGGAGCTGTCCATCCCTAGGAACAAGACTCTGCACTAGTCTTCATGATGTTTCTGTTAGTTCATTTCTCCAATCTGTTGAGGTCCCTCTGGATGGCATCATGACCATCTGGCATATAGCTACTTCTCTCTCAGTTTTGTACCCGCAGCAAGTTTGAAGATGATACATTACAGAATCACAGAGTTCAAGTCCAATCCCCTTGCCAAATCAGGTGTTTACCTTACAGTAGGTCACACAGGTAGGCATTCAGACAGATCTTGAATATCTCCATAGAAGGAGGTGCCACAACCTCTCTGGGCAGCCTATTCCTGTGGTCCATCAACTTTACCACAAAGTTCTTCTGCATGTTAGTACAGAACTTCCTATATTCGTGTTTTAGGCCATTACTCCTTGTCCTATCACTACACACAACTGAGAAGAGCCTGGCCTTATCCATTTGCCTCCTACTTCCTTTTAGATATTTATAAATATTAATCAGATCTCTTTTCAAGTCTTCTTTTCCCCAGGCTGAAGAGACCCAGATTACTTAGCCTTTCCTCATACAGGAGTTGCTCTAAGCCCTTTATCATCTTTATAGCCCTCCACTGGACTGCTTCCAGGAGATCCCTGTTTGTTTTTTTTTAATTGGGGAGCCCAGAACTGGATTCAGTATTCTAAATGTGGCTTCACCATGGCAGACTAGAGGGTGAGGATCACCTACCTCAACTTGCTGGCCATGGTCTTTTTAATGCATCCGTTCTGTTCTACATTAAAGAATACGTTAAATACGGCTAGATGTATTAAGGACCCCTGCATACACTGCTAGTTACTGGCTTGCAACTAGTCTTCATGACACCGATCACCACACCATGGGTCCATTTGTTCTGCCAGTTTTCAGTCAGTCTCCCTGCTTGCTCATCCAGCCCATACTTCATCATCTGCTCTGAGAACTATAGTGGAAACATTGTCAAAAGTCTTACTGAAGTTCAGGTAGATTGTATCTACCAGTCTGTACTCATTTAAGAAGCTAGTTGTAGACTGATATCAGGTTGGTTAAATACAACTTCCTCTTAACACCTCCTGATAATTTTGTTGTTGGTCTCATGCCTGGCAACTGCTTCCAGGATTAAGCACGCCTGCAGCAGGGATTTAGATGACGCTAATTTGCCTGTAGTTCCCTGGGTACTCCTTCTTGGAGATAGGAGTGATACAGAACACATTCCCATTGTCTCTCCAGAGCTGGAGAAGGAATTTTGGGACTCTATAATCCATAAAGACTCCTTAGGGAAGCAGCAGACTGTCAGAAGATGGTCAAGTAGCAGTGCAAGCTGAGCTGCTATAAAAATGGAACTGGGTGGGGGCCTGTGAAAGCACCAAGATGGGAGCAGGTAAAGGAACAGGCAGGGAGCTGGGAGAGGAAGGAACTCATCCAGATGGAGACCTGATCCAGGTGCATCCAAGCTCCATGTTTTATTCCAGAACAATCAAGATGAATGAAACTGAGAAGTCAACAAGAAATAAGACTGCTCTTGAGAACTCCCACAGATCTCTATCCAGAAAACACAACAGTATTCGGCAATTCACACTTTCTTGATTCTTTTTGGTTATCATCACCATAACAGATCTTACTGATCCTTGCTCACCACAAACCCCAGGCATACGCTTCATCTCGGCAGTGAATGTCCCACACATGTAACACAGGTAACTACACCATTTTCCTGCTGTCTGAACCCTGCTGTGAAGTTGCAGAGTGGCCCTTGTTCTTAAAAATGCATTGAAGAAAGCCAACAGGCAATATTAAATAGTGACAATAACAATAGATCGAATGCTGTTGCCACAGTCCTTGCAAAGTTCTGCTAACTTTACAAGTCCTGCATTTGTATTCAAAAACTTATCAAATTAAAAAGTTGCAGCAGCTTCACCTCAACAGTTCAGTGCTTCATATTACAGCCCTGTTTCTACACAATGCCGGGTGTTTCAGACAACAAATTATTTGGGGAAAGTCTTCAGCTACAACAGTTTTACTCCACACAGTCCACCAAAAGAGCAGAGTTGTTTCGCTGGATTTCGGTTTCTTCTGTTTTGTGTTCACTGCTTTGTTTGGCTGTTGTTTTTGTTTGTTTTATTATGTTTTTCTCAAGGAACATAAGCATTTATGTTCAGAAGAAATATCTGGCACAAAAAAAAGGTCAAATGGCTAGGAAAAAAAATATACCCCAAATGGGATTTTAAAACTTACTTCAGTTTTTTTTTTAGTATATTAAATTATTCATGATTTCTTTCACTCTCAAACAATTCATTTATTGCTCCAAAATAAGTGTGGGGGAAAAATATTTGTTTGAGGGCTTCTTTTTAAAATGCTTATCTAATGTTCTTCATCCAGTCACTAGGGCACATCATCAAAATATAATTTTGGACATTCAAACAAACTAGAATTATCTCAAAGGCCATCCCCATCTCAGACATCTGTACTGTTCTGTATAAGAACCTGTCTTTGCTCTCAGTACTTGTCTGAATATCGCAGAGCACCCACAGACAAAACTGTTTTTATTTCAGTGAAAAAAATACATGCTGCTGCCCCATCTTGCTCCTGATTTCACACTGACTTTGGTTAAGAAGAATTTCAGCCAAGTAAATAACCTTAAAATTTTTCTTCTCCTATTCTTGGAGGATGTATATGCTGATATACATGAGGATAATGCCAGACTATACTCCGCATGACATTTTTATTAATACCGCAGCAGTACAGCACTGTACCCAATCAGTTCTATGTAACCATCTGCACACTGACTCCGACTGATTACATCCGTTTACAGTGTCTAGACATAGATAACTTTATAGACCTTGCAGACAAGAACTGCCAATGGCCCAGAGGTAATCAGTGGATTTTGCTGATAGAATCAAAGCTGCATACTACCTTTGCAGCAACATCTCTGCTAATCAGAAGGTAAAGAAAGGCTATCCAGATTGGTGACATTAATGAAGAGACACCCTCCTCAACACCTTCCTTTTCATCCTTCTTCCCTCTCATCTAAATCCACAGCTCTTAGCACTAAGAGGTAAATTCCTATAGGACAGTATGCAACTGCTATGCAAAACAAAACAGAAAATGTTAAACCCAGCTAGGTCAGGACTAATAACTCCCATAGAAGAAAACTAAAATACTTTCAGTGTTGGAAGGGGAACTACAAGAGTAAGAATCACAGAATTGTAAGAGTTGGAAGGAACCTCTAGAAACCATCGAGTCCAACCTCTGCCAAAGCAGAGAACATACACCACTTTTGACCTGTCAACCCAAAATGTGCAAGACAGCATGACTAAGCTCCTAGCACCATGACTGGCCTGCCTAGGGAGGTGGTTGAGGCACCGTCCCTAGCGCTGTTCAAGAAGCGTTCAGATGAGGTGCTAAGGGATTTGATTTAGTAGTTGGGTAGGGATAGTGATAGGAGGATGGTTGGACTAGATGATCTTGTAGGTCCTTTCCAACCTAATGTATCTATGAATCTACAAGCCCCAAAACTAGGCACATAAAAATAATTAACTTTCAAATCCTTAGGTTTTCTTCTATTGTGCAAACAGCCCTTTCTGTTGCCACAGTGTCAATATCTCCTACCTTTGAGGGAAACAGATTTTGAAGATTCCCGAGGAAGAACACAAAACTTTGGATGGGAGTCAAAATTCTGGAACTAAAGTGAGAAATTCCCCTGCAAAATGGGGAACAACTGAGAAGCATAGCCAGTCACACCACCTTTTGCAGTTCTTTGTTTCAACATACCCATCTTTCCCAAATAGAGGAGGAAAGGCAGGCAGTTTCATTACAGCCTTGCTGGAATCAGCAGCTTCCAACTTCATGAATTCTGTCTCTTACTTCCTTATCTCCCACTTTATACCTTCTGGTTCAACCTGATACATGCTCTCTCACCTTTTTTCTGCTTCCCATCGGTTGCCTTTCTTCTCTCCCTCACTCTCAGATCATACTCTTTTCCTAGTCCCCAGCACACTCCTTCCTTTTCTCAGAGGTACTTCACTATCTCAGCATCTTTCACTACCATGTCTTCCATACAAACTCATTTTGAGCTGCTCCCACCTACACACCTCTTTACTCTCCCACTTTTGTGCATTAGCCCCTCTCCTTCCAACCCTTTAGCCCTAACTTATTTCCCTGCTTTCCTCATGCCCGTAGCTGCTATCCCTCTACCTATTCTCCTCTGTTGAGCTGTAGCCCCCTCATCCAACCCATTCACTTTCTTAGCTCTGATCCCTGCCTACATCACAAAGATGTTTCTCATGCTCTCTCCAATTCACCATAGGATCACTCCTCCCACTAAGCCAACTTTTCCTGCCTTTTGTTTACTCATCATCAGGTCTTCCCTCCCTCCCCCTCCCCCCCCCACTTCACATAAAGATTTGCCACATTTAGAGAGTAACCATGACCTACTTAGGGCCCCTGACCTAGTTATAGCAGAAATACTGACTCTAATACTCAAGAAAAAAAGGGGCAGGATGAAAAGGGAAATTTTATTGGCTGAAATGAAAACAAACTTAACAACACAGGACTGCTGATTTATTCTCTGCCCTTCCCCCAGGGAAAGTAGATCAGCAATTCACCTAATGCTGCAACAGTAGTGTGGCGATGGATCACCAGGTCTAGAAATTACCTGGAAATGTAGTCTGCACTCCCTTGCCAGCAACTCATTTTGTTTTTTCTTCATTCTAGAATCTTTTTTTCTTTTTTCCTCCAGGCTTTCCAGGGAATTTCTTCAGCCTCACTCAGATTTTTTTCAGTCCTTCTCACTTGTGAGTCCAGGCTGCAAGAGCAACTCAGTTCATTCAAGAACAATCTTTCTGCAGCTGAACTTCATCTGAAGCAATGTCTTACAGCTGTCCACTTGACTTCTTCAGACCTTTTACCCTCTTTCAGCTACCACCACAGCTGTTTTCACCATTCCCCTCCAAACTGTGTCATTTATCCACCCTGCTTTTCTACCTGGTTTCATGTTGCAATGCTGCTTTTTTTCTTCACCAGTTCTGGATGCAGCAACAGTGGTACTGAGCTAGAAAACATGCCATGTGATGGATATTCACCTGACCCATTCACTTGTGTGGTTTGCTCATGGCTTAGCAGCCAGGAACCACTGCTTTGTGACACTAGGTCTATGATTTGCTCCTAGCTCAGCTTTTCATTTAGCCACTGCTAATGAATTTCCCTGTAGTGTTCACATTTTAGCAGTCCTGATGGCCCTGTAGTTCTGTGGATGAACTCATTAAATCATGTTATATCTTCTTACAGCTGATCTTTTGTTCCCCCTGAATAGAGCCAGCACCCTATCTGATACTGGAAGCCTGCCCTCCACCCTGAATTCACAGTGTGTCCCTACTTCAAATCCTGTCAAATAGACCAATGGAGCCTCCCTTCTATTGCCAAAGCTCTGTCAGAAAAACAGTTGAACACAATGCAACTCTCCCACAGCTCCACTGTTTGTACCTACATGGACATGTCAGCGCAGCCCAAACTGCTTCTCCTGTGTGTAAGTCAGCTTTCAGTATCAGCCACAGGTGGACACTAGTCATTCTGCATCCATTTACTTTTTACCTGTTTGCGAGCTTCAGAATAAAATGCATTTTTGCCTATCGATTTCCTGGGTCACGCACTAATCTACTGTGCAAATGGCTCTGGGTATTTGCTATGAAGCCTCCAAATCCCCATGTTGCCATCAACCACTGCTTGCTCAGTGTGCACTTGTGAATACATTGAGTTGCTGTTTGGGCTCTTTTCCTTTGCAGCCTCTGACTTCTCAGATCTGTCCCCTCACCCACTGGTTTTCCAGTCCTTACTATGCTGTACCTTTATTAGGGCATATTCCTACAAAGGCACAGCTAACCCACAGTCACTTCAGCCATGCTCAGTTGACTAACAGCATCACGTCAGTCTCTGATGTCTCCTCACACACCTATGCCATCCCAGCCTGTGCTACACAAGCTTCTCCAGCCACAGGCCCTCACACCACTCTGACAGCGCCTCTCTCCCCTGACCTGCATCACTCCACCTTTAATCAGACCAAAGTCAAATTCTTCTAGTACAGAGAACTGACATGCCAGCCCTACAGTTTTGACCACTGCTGTTCTCTGAACACACCAAAGAAATGTCTCCAAAAGCAGTAACACCCAGTGCTTCTATGGGCAGTAACACCTTGCATCATCACCCCCACTTGCATTTGCTGAGTAGAAAGAAGGGGTAAGAGGACTGTAAAAGGACACAGTTGTGCCTGTACAGGCCATGCACAGAGGATTCTTGCAAGCTTCTCAAGACAGTATAAAACCAATGAATTAGGCAACTCCAGACATGCTGATTACATTTGCCTTTGCAGTTTCTGATGGGATTTTCAGATGTCTCTGAGCATTCTCTACGTGCATGTGTCAGCCACACTTCACTGCTGCCTTTATGTTATTAGTATTGACAGCCAGTCAGTTTAAATGGAGGTTAGGATTGAAATCCTGTCTCTTTGCTTATCTCTACCTTTTTATCTTGTTTGTTTCCATCCCTTACAGTGAACTCCTCCTTTTTATAAAGCCTCTTCAAATACCTCAGCAAACATGAAAAGACAATGCTAAATGGATTAACTGGGAGGTACTGGGGTCTGAAGTGTGCCCAAACAAATGCTCCTGTATCAATCAGCTTCATATACCAGCTCTAAGGGCCTGACTTCCCTCTTGATCTTTTTGGCCATTTAGCACAGGTCCAGTGGTGAGCTGAGTGCAACTTCTTTCTTCCAGGAGTGGCAGAAGGGAAGAATAGCTAGTCTGTAAGAAGGAGCTAGTTACTCTGTAACACTATAAACCACTGCAAGATTTTAACACATAGCAATGGCAAAGGAGTGGGTGTGTCACGACTACAGATGATTATGCCAAATTTGATCATCTCACTTTTACCTTGTTCCTTCCCCCGTTTTCTGGTTAAGAGCCATATGCTACAGAAATTGTCATTTTGTTCTTTTGGAAGCTGTTTGTGGTAGGGACTATCTTTCTCTTATGGGCATACAGAAAGCTTAGTACAGTGGCAGTCAAGACCCAAAATGAGGCCTCAAAGATGTTACTGCAATATCAATAATATCAATAATGCTCTTCCATCTTTAGGTCCTTATAGGACATTTTTCAGGAATCAGATTAAGTTTTCAAACATCTCATGGCTGTTATTGCCATACTGTCTATCTATCTTATACCACCTATTTTAGTACCTAATTCATTCTAAATCTGAGACATCTGAGGGAGAAAGGGGACTAAGGCACTCCAGCACCGTAACACTACGCATACCCAGAAAACTCTGTATCCTTGCAGACATGAAGCACAGATCTGTAAGTCCAGCTGGCTGGGAGGGCTTCTGAGAAGGTCTGCAGTACTTCGCTATCGAACTGTTCCAGAGTGAGCAACCCAGGCAGTCCCTGCTTTTGGCAGCTCTGTGCACTGCACCCTGGACATCAAAAAGCTGACCTCAGAGATTCATCTAAATGCTGTCAGCAAACAGAGGCAGGGAGGCATTTTGACTCCAGGACCAAAGTTGGGTGGTGCGCTCACCTCTGCTACTTGAAACCCTCTCTATGGACCCAGAACAGTATGAGACTGTTATTTCCTTAACAGCAAGGATAACTCCTTCCAAAACGAGCAACAAGATCTATTTAGCCCTCAATCTCTGCTAATATGGACAAGGAGGTTACTACAGTTTCTGAGCACTCTGGCACACTGAAAACAGGATGAGATGTGGAGGAGTCAGCTGACTCCTCAACCAGTCATTCACACTGATGGAGTCTACAAGAACAGCTGAGCTTGCTTTTTTCACTTCTCAGATTCCTTGTAGGGACGAAGTAAGGATGTAAACCTCCCACCTGAGCCAGTAGGATAGACCTAAGGTTTCACTTTGTGCTAACAGATCAGAAATAAGGCTTTTCAGGGAAAGGGAACAGCGTCCCTGGTTTGCTCAGCACCATGATGATCAAGTCAGATACCACTGGTAGTGGCAGAGAATAAAACAGCTCACCACAAGGACGTACATCTGTGTTAATAGTATGTAACAGCTAAACAAAGGATCAATGATGACGTGGAAAGCCAGCACAGGTACTAAACAATCCACTCTCTAAATAAAAGGTTTCATCCAAAACAAAACTACGTTAATGTTGATGTTCTTGAGGTCTACAATTACTAGTGAACACTTTGTGCAACAACCTGTCTTGCATGAATGTGAATCTCTTTCACTTTTTAAAGCTAACAAGCAAATTTCTTGTGAACCAGAACGTAGCATGAGCCACACACTCCAGGAACTCAAACTGCAAGGAAAGACAGTTCACTGCATACTGCTTTCTAAAGCACATACAAATCAGGCAAAGTGTAAATTCAGTACTTTTATAGTACTAGATATAGTACTATATATAGTATTAGATAAACGCTATCTCCAGTCTTACCCAACAATACTTGCTTTTTCATCCAGTAGCTGAACATACACAATTGTCTCTGAAAGACTGATACATAATAAAAGCTAGCAACTGCAGTGAACGAAAGCTATTAGTGCTTCACTTGGTGCCATGACCAACTGGTATGAACCATCCGTGCACAACTGCCCAGACTAGCCTGCTGCACATATGGAAAGCAGTTCCAGGTAACAAAGAAGTCATATTAACAAACTGAAAACGTGGCATTAAGGATATAGACAAGCCACATCTGTTGGCCAACTGAAATGCCCTGAAAGCTTTCTTCGTACAACTATTTAAAAGCCCAACAAAGGCCACAGTTGGAAACATGCCATTCCCAACTCAATATGTTTAATGAGAGCTTGGTAATGAACACTGATGTTGCCTAGGGGGCATTGGAACAGAATAACCACCTAGAGGTTTTCAATCCTCTTTGTAGAAGAGTAGGCATAACAATGCTGTTACAAGAGGAGGGGCTATTCTAACAGGAAAGATCTGCCAGAACAAGAAAACAGAGGTGATGGTGTGTGAGTTGTAGGAGGAACTACAGAATAAAGAAGATGTAGCATGGCTACCTGTGATCATCAGTTCACAGCATTTCTTAGCTTTTACACACTATATATATGTTTGTGGAGAAAAGATACAAAAAGTATTAGCTGTTTCTTGTACTTTGCACAAGTACAAATTGATGATATTTGTGCTCATACTACAAACCAATACCTTGCATTTTAAATGCAACCAGGACAGGTATCACCACTTTGGATTTTACCTTGAGCTGTCCTTCCAACCTCGATGAGCCATTTTGATTGCTCGAGGGTTTCCTTCTCCTATGTAGTAACATCTTCATGATGAAAACTTACAGGCTGCCTGAGAAACAAAAGCAGAAGAGCAGCTTCTTTCAGAACAGGAGAGTGGCTGCTGCCCACACAAGGCCTACTGCCCATATCTCAGGGAAAGCCCATCCCCAGAGCGGTTAATTTATATCACTGAGAGAGGCATATTAGCTGTTGTAGGCGGAAAAGTGTACTGATTTGGGGGGGATTTGCAATCAATTTAAATTCTGGCAGTTCTAATTGCCAACTCTGGTACTGAAAGAAGCAAACCTACACCTCAGATGAGGTACAAGTTCTCACTTGTACCCAACCTCTCCTCCCCTTTTCTGCTGCCTCCACGCCTCATACTCCACACCTCCTCCCCTCAGAGTCACACCTGCCGGCCACACTCAGGCCGCTGCCCCACTGCTGCTCTCCTTTCTCTGCGGATCCAGAGAAGGCTTTGGCTTTTCTTCCACCTCCTCTACCCTCCTCCTCCAGCCTCATTGCTCCTTCACCTGGCGCACACCGTTCTATCTCTCATGCACCTTCACAGAAGCACCACAACCCGCCGCGCCGGTGCTAAAAGCCTCACGCGCCCAGAAGCACTACCCCACGCTGGGGCTGGCCGAAGCAGCTGCAGCCGGAAGTGGCTGTGATTGGCTGTGAGCAGCCGCGCCTGGGCGGAACTGGCTGCCATCATCCGCTGAGGGGCGCTCAGTTCCTGTCGCCGTCATCCCCCGCAGAGCGTGGTGGATTTTAGGAGCAGCCCAGTGGACCCGCTGGTCACTCCTGTGCTGACTGATACATACGTTTTCCGCCTATTAGATCTACATATTTGTTTTCTGGAGAAAATACATTTATTGCTTTTAGCACGCTTTGGAGTTTAAATAAAAACAAATATATCTATATTGACTGTAGTTATTATGCTTGGTTTCATACAGCGTAAGTGGTTCAAATAAAAATAGATTGGTTGGAGTGAACGTGCATCAGTTCCAATAATAACACAGGCAGCTTCAAGAAGCATATAAGTTTCATTTAATGTGCACTGCGTTTACAAAGAAGAGGGAAGAAACATTGGTTTAGAGTGGCTTTTAGTCTACATTTTCTGTCTAAATGCTTCTGCATTTACCAGATTTTTGAAACAGAATGAGAGTCCATAAATAAGTGGGGAGAGAGGTTTATTAGGAGGCCCGAAGGGGGTTTACAAAGGGAGAAAGTGATCTACAATAAAATATGAGAGCAAGGTAAAAATTCCCAGCTGTATTACCACACTACCTTACACGAGGTATTATCTCCCCGTGGGAAGGCTGTGCTTCATAGAATCATTAAGTCAGAACGACTTAGGTAGGAAAGGACCTTAAAGAACATCTAGCTATCTCAGATCTCTTTCTCATTTTACATGGACCTTGTCACCTCTTCCAGGAGGATCTACTCTGTGATCTTCCCAGGCACAGACATGAAGCTTACCAGCCTGCAGTTCTCCAGGTCTTTCTTTCTCCTTTTCTTAAAAATGGGATGTTTCCTTTCTTCCAGTCACCAAGGACTTAACCTGACAGCCTCAATTTTTCAAATATGATGGAGAGCAGAATGGCAGCCACATCAGTCAGCTCCCTCAGGATCCTGGGATGCACATCATGGGCCCCATAGACAATATAATTCAGCCTCATGAGTTGGTCTTGGACTTGCACTGTTCGTACATTGGGAGGGATTTTGCTCACCAACCCCTGCTTAGAAATTCAGGGACATGAGAGGCATGGGAATTCCAACTGCCAGTGAAGACCAAAGTAAAGAACTTCTTTCTTTAGTACCTCAGCTTTCTCCATGTCTGAGGAAGCCAGTTCTTCTCATTTGTCAAAAAGTTTACACTCTTTACCTGTCTCTTTCACCCAACTTATCTAAAGAAATCTTTCTCATTATTTTTCATAACCCTTGCCAAGCTCAGTTCCATCTGCACCTTTGCTTTCCTGATCCCATCTCTGCATATCCAGGCAGCATCCCTATATTCTTCCCAAGCTACAAATCTCTGCTTTCACTGCTTGTACATTTTGTTTTTATCCTTCAGTTTGACCCCTTTATTAGTGAATGCAGCAGTTGCTGTGGTCCTAATGGTACCAGTGCAGATAAACAGAAAAGGAGAAGAAATCTCTGAGAGATATCAGATGTTCTGTAGAACGTGTCCAGGAAACAATCTCAAAGGTAGGAATTAATTTCCAGGAATGGATGCTGATAGTTGAAGGGATAATTTCAATCCTACATCTCTCTTGCCCCAGAATATAGATAAGAGAACAAAGTTGGAAATGTAACTGAAGAACAGATATTGAAAGAGATTCTTTAAAATCTACATGAACTCACAACAAACTCTTAAAGTCACAGATTTACGCCCCAGTCCCCAGTCATAAGAGAGATCTGCTGTGGTCTTACCCTGGGTAGTACAGGAAGCATATATGGGGGCAAGAGACTATTTTGTATGGACCACAGGAAAAGGTCTGTATGTCATGCTCTTTGAGTCTGTGTGTTACATCAGTTTCTCTATTCATTCCTCTGATTTATCCTACATCCTGTAGAAAGGAGAGTATTGCATGTCTGTTGGAACACACTGCTTTGCCATAGGTTAGGTCAGGGACCTACATAACTACACCTGCTGGGGACTTTTCATGGTATTAAAAAAGTACCAAGAATGCCTTTGGAACAGATCTGTAAGGTAAAGGGTGCTATCCCATCTCTCTCCAAAAGCCTCTGGAAATTCCCAGCTCCAGGACCATCTGTCCCCCAAGGGACCATCTGTTCCTGGTGAGCAACACCACAGGAAGGTGTGTTTACTAAGACAAGCAGATTTAAGCTTGGCAGGGTCTGTGAGTAAGCAATAGGAGGCCTTTAAATGCAGACTTTCTATTTGCAGTAAGTGGAGTGTGCATATGTGTATTTCCTTCAACCACCCATATACCACAGGGGAAAGCATTCAAAAGAGGACTCGAAATAGAATAAATTGTGTGACTCACAGCCCTGCCCCTGAGTTACATACTCACCAGAAATCCCAGGCAATGCAGCATTAGATGCTACACAGACCCCCCACTCATACCAGCAAGAAACCACGAAGGAAAGCCTTTTCTATACACATATAACAATGCATCATGTGCTAAATGCACCTCACCCAACATAGCTCTTACCTCTAAATGTTTCACCAGTGTGCTATGGAGGTTTGGTTCTGCTGGCAACACCAGATCTCTGGTAAGAAACAGCTGAGAGGACCAGCTCCCTCTGGTGTGTGAAGCACAGTCCTGGCTGTCTGCAAGAAATGAGGCATGACATAAATACGGTAATATTAACACAACTGTCCTCAGCCACATTTCTGTTTCCTTGGGATTTTAAGCTGAGAAGGTCATTCTTCACTTTCCCTCTTTAAAGGTGTTGTTATGCTGTTCAATAGCTGCCATTGTCTTCCTGCAGAAGTTCATGCTTTAGGGATCACTGAATCAGGTTTTTGACTACAGAGAAGAAAAGGTCCTTGAGAATTGCCAGTTTTTGCCTGGGTAATATCTATTTCCCTGATAGACAAAAAGCAATTGGCTGAAAATTTTGTCTGCAAATATATTTCTGATATCAATATTTTGACAAGTTTCTTGATGCTTCTTTCAAGATTGTCCAGTTTCTGAAAATATTTTGGCCCTATTAAGAGTACTAAAAAAAAAATTAAAAGCAAGAATGAAGAAAACGAGGATTTTCATTGTCAAAACCCAAAAGCCTTGAGGATTTTAAGAAAATGTAAGTAAAAATTGTTGTCTTGGAAAAACCTCACTTCATGGTCAGCTCCAGCCATTTCCTTTTGCACCATGCTGGCCAGGTAGAATGAGTGATACAAATAGCAAACAGGTTTTCTGTGTGTACTCATGTCTCTCTCTAGTGGAAAGCCCTCATCACTGCACAAGTACGGATAACAGGCATGGGATCTTCAGTTCACTCAGGGGAGACCTGCTCCCCAGAGACTCATGCATCTCAAGGGCTTATGCTGCCCCATGCCTGGCAAACAGCTCTCCTTCCTTGCACAGAAACCCACCCATTTTGGCCCTTGCTCCAAGGCAGGACTATGCCATGGCATAACATAACCACAGTGTTTTGGAGGGAGGGAGACTTTGGTGGCATACCCAGAGCTAAATCAGTACTCAAAAGCTGTTGGCATTTTGGGTCTTGAGCCAGATTCATTTGCACTGTGAAGAACAATAATTAAGAAATCTTCAAATACCTGGTTAAATGCATTTCCAGGTAGGAGCTATGCCAAAGAAGGAGTGAGACTTCATCCCAATTCCCACAGTTGGACATCCATCACCTGCCAGCCTGGTCTGCTGACACTTCCTCACCCCTAGGAACAGAGAGGCAGCGCACCTGGCACGGTCTGCTGGCCTGGGTCCCTGCTCACATCCCTGTGCAGCTACCCCACTTCAGGCTCAGCTGCAGCAGCTCAGATGTGGGAGGCACTCATTCCCTGTCTCTTGTTGCATTGGGACCCACTGTGGCCAGCACAGGCACAAAGAATCCAGCACAAGCTGCATCAGAACTGCAAATAGTGTTGTGCAGCACAATGCATAGTGCCAAGCAGAGGCAGCCTGCTGAGCAGATGCCATGCTTGCACACGGCTGGGTTTTTCTCCTTGCAGCGGCAAATAAGCACCAGCATACTGGTGGAGGTGGGAGCAGCGCAGTGTGGAGTGGGTAGCTGGCAATTCACCCACGTCACCACTGGTCAACCATGGGACAGATGTAGGCTGCAGGAAGCTGCAGGGGTCTATCCCCACATTCTGTGATGGCACCTAAGAGCCAGGTTTCCTCAGGAGTCATTAAAGGTTTCCCTGCTGCCATGCTGCGTGAACAAGCTATTCTGTCCTCGAGGCTCAGCTCCTGCAGCATTGCCTCTGTTTCACAGAGTGGAAACTGAGAGTCACTGAAAGAAGAAGGCCTTTGTTACAACTGCTAGGTCCCTCATGGCAGGCCTGACTGGGTGGGCAGAGCTGTTTGACCTGTGGGTGATCCACTCCCGGGTTACCATTAAGGAGGCACTCCAAATAACTGGGCAGTTTCAAAAAGTCCAAATGATGTGGCTGAGGTGGCAGAGAATGAGCAAGGCACGGCCAGAAGCAGCAGCAGACTTCAGGGAATTCCCCTGGTATAACCACCACGCCTTCCCCTCCCATGAGCCAACATTTGACTGGAGATCTTACCATACTCACAGGAACCTGATTTAATATACTAACACTTGTTCCATGTTAGAGATCAGTATTAGGTTTCAAAATAGTTGTAAGTATTTAAATATTATGTATTTAAGTGTCATAAGTATTTAAAATATATTAGGAAAGGGACAGTAGGTGCAAATAAATTGTGAGAGCACAAATGCCCTTCAGCTAAGCTGCATGCACAGTGCCCTCTGCTTAGATTAAGCAAGGCTGAAGATTGTAATATACTTTACATGGTAGAGATGACTTCACACAGCATGAGCTTTGCATTGAAGACTAACAGGCATAAAAATATTTACTCATTTCATTTGGAATACAAAGTCAAGGGGCTACTCAAAAAAAAAAAAAAAAGAAAAGAAAAAAAGAAAAAAGCATTTCAGAGGTCCTGAAACTCCCCCTGGCTTGTCTGTCAGAAATTGGCAGAAACCTGAAGTTGTACCTTTCATTACCTGCTTTGCAATATTCCTCTAACACAGGATGACAGCAGTGACTGGAAAGGCAAGTGCGTCCCTTGTTTGAATGCAGTATTTGCTGCTTACTAATAAACTAATTGATTGAGCTTGGCTGTTGAAAGCTGAGTTTTATCCACTCTGAACCCTGCACATGCTAATGCCTATCAGCTAGAAGTCAGAAAACAAAGGCATTTTTCTCTCTCTTTTCTTCCCAGCCAGAATAATTTTTTAAGTGATGGGTTTAAAGGTTCCCATCAACTTTTGTTTCCTAAACAATCTTCTCCTCACATTCCTTCAGTCACACTTTATCTCCAGTACGATCTAAGCAGCAGCTATTGAGCCAGACTCTAAATCTCATCCAGCTCTGCCTTTGCCTTTGGCCACAGAGGGAAATCTGTAGTGCCAGCCGCTCTGCCACTTCCCGTCCTAACACAACATTATTTCATCGTAACCTGTCCAGTGAGCAAATTGCCTCTTTGGTCCCCTCACCGTCTCTGCGCGAGGGCTGGGCTATTGATTGTAACACTGCGCTGGTGTGTGAGGGGCAATTCCAGGAGAGTAGGATCGATCAGAGTGTAATTGCTACTTCGCCGGCAGCAGCTGAGGGAAGGGGGGCCAGAGCACAGCTCAGCGGCACAAAAAGCTGACGCTGCTTCTGGAGCATCCTCCACCCGATGTCCCTCTGCAGGACCGGGGACACAGCCACACTGCCTCCTGGGGAACGGGCAGACTGGCTGAGTGTCCCCACACAGCGGTGTTGCAGCCGCTTACAGGGAAGCAGAGAGCTGCAGGGCAGGTATTCCTCCAAGGTGTGTGTGCATTGCAGTCGGGCTGGAAGGGAAACTTGGAGGGTTATGCAATCCACCCTGCTGCTCCAAGGTGAGACCAGCTGTATTTACATTATTGCAAAGATGCAACTCTGGCTCAGGACAGCACACAAAGCTGTAAAATGAACCAGAAACCAGAGTTCTCGTCTGTAATATAGGAGTGTAGGCTTCAAGACTGTAGCATGCAGAGTGACCAAAGTAATGGCAATTTATTACGGGTTAGAAAGGCCCCATGGTATAGGCAGTACCTATGCACTAAAGATAAACACAGGAAGCTTCCTATCTGACAAGTCCATTGGTTCATCTTGCTCGTATCTTCCATGTTGATAAGTACAGATGCTTCAGAGGAAGTTTCCATCACCAACAATGAATAACTATATATTGAGTTGCCTAAATCTCTGATGATTTGGATGGTAAAAAGCCCGAAATACTAATTAACACACTGGCAGTGAGTCAATAGGTAGTGCCAGGTGCGCCTTTTCTCAACTTCGTGCCTCAGTTTCCCCACTATGTAAATAGGAGAAACAGTGTCTATCTGTTATGTACAAAGAAACAAATTGGTTACACTCTACTGATCACAAATTGTAGATCTTGATATAAAAATCAACATGTGTGACACCAGATTCATCCAGAAAGTCCTGAGATGAGAAAGCATCCAAAAAAGGAGCTAATTTTGTCCTGGGTACGGTTGTATTACAACATCTCAGAATGAAATTCTACTCAAGAAGAAGCGAATGGCCTTTGGAAAAGGCACTTATTCCCTGAACAGAAGATACCACAAGCTCATTAAATGAAAGTTTTGTCTGGGTTTTAATTTTTCTCAGTTATTGTCATATTTGTCCTTATAATTTTCATCCCTGTCTGTCATCAGAAGACTCTCACATGATAAACTAAAATAATGCTAAGCATCTAACATGGGTCTCTCACAGCCCCTCATTCTAGTAAGTAGTGTCTTATTATCCACATCAGAGAAAGAGGGAAACCAAGGCATGCATGGAAGGAAAATGTCCATTTAACATCAGAGGCAAACGTGGATTCTACCAACACAGGAAAATTCATTTGGGTCATATTTGTAAGTACCATGAATATGAGAAGTCCTAAATGTCATCCTTTTTCATATGATACCTGTTTCACTGGCTTTAATTTCAAAGGCTCATGAGAAGGCAGGCTTGCAAAGCAGTGGTTCCTGCATTTGGCACCACTGCAACCTCTACTGAGCATTCCAAACACAGATGCAAACTCAGACCTGCCAAACATGTCAAACTTTGGAGAAACTTGGCTCCAACCAAACTGGAGCACATTTCCTACCTCAGAGACACCAGCTGTGCCAACCACAACTCCGATAGCTTCTACTCACAACTTAGCATTTTTCCATACTTTGGCTTGGGTATTACTACAGCTGATGGAGAAACTTTGCTCCCATCATGTCTATATTTGTTGGTGACTTCCTATCACTGACACTGACTGCTGTTTGCACTTGCAGCTTTATGGACTTGTCCAGTAAGTAAATGCTGGTGATTTATTGTCTGAACACCTACTGACAGCTGGGTACTCTCACACAGCCAGGGACAGAGTATTTTATTTCACCTCCAGTAAATCAACCAAACCTCCAGTACAGGCTCACACCAGTGATACTCAGACAGGAGCAATGTGGTGGTAGAACAGGACACTGAGGCTAAAGCAGGACTATGGAAACAACTACTTTGCTCTGTGTACTCATGTAGTAAGGACAGACTGGGGATATAGGATTGACTCAAAGGCATCCTGCAGATTAGGTAAGGTGGGACCAAAACTAGTATTGAATTCAAACTTCTTCATGGTAGTGTTAGATTTGGGGATACGAGCTAGGTTTTCATTGGCACTTTACAGTCATCAGTTTTGCCTGCAAACACCAAGGTTGGAAATCTCTTCCTAAGATCTGTGTAAACCACTGCTGTTTTCAGTGCCTCATTGGAATGGTAATTGAACTTTGCCTCAGAGATACTAGTAAGTGCAGAGGAGCTTTCACTGGAAGCAGGGCTCTGCAGGAATCAAAAGCCTATCTCCAAAACTCAGGTACACTAGACTACACCCACCCACTTTCTTCTCTGTCTTTATTTCATTCCAATGTCATAAGTCACTTTCTGCCAACTTGATGAAGCAAAATCATGGCATTAATGGCATAAGGCCAAGAATGAGGCTAGGGTGTTATAGCAGCTCTCAAATCCACACGGAAAAACAAAATGCAACAGTGACTTCATGCCAGCAATGAGCCTGAGGTGGCAGCCCAATTTGCTTCCCATGTACATTACTGCTTTTCTCACGATACTATGAGTCATGGCTTGCCTGGCCCCAAGAGTTCTCCTTCCTCTTGCAGGCCTTGTGGATTTTGTGTTCTGCATGAGGGATGAATTTCACAGAAAAGCCCCAGCTTCAGTGACTCAAGTATTGCAAGAGCCAATGTTTGCTCTAAGTGCTGCCTTTGTCACCCTGGCAGAGACTGGAGGTGAAAGAGCCAACACATTGATGGTATCTCCAGCTCCATCTAGAGAAGGTAGCACCAGAAGTCATACCCCATAAAGTCAGGCTTGGCAGGAGGGCAGGGAAGCTGCACTGGGCTCCAACCACTGGCAGGAGGACACAGACAAGTCTGAACTAGAAAGGCCAGTATTGAAACAGAAACAGTAGGCTGAAGGAAGGCACCTAAACTCAGCTCCAAGATGAGGCTCAGATTTTTTCTACTCTGATTTGCAGAAGAAAATGGGACCCAGCCAAAGCTTAGTTCTGCTGTTGCTCTGCTGGGACATCTGTCTGTAGCACAGCTCAGTCCACACACACTGAAAGACAGAAATTGTACATGGGTTCTTACATGAGGTTTAGACATCTTTTGTCTCTTCACTTGTCATATCATATCATATCATTCTAGGTGCTGGCACAATGTATGTCTTTATGTTGAGTTAACGTAGAGATGCAAAGTCAGATGTTAAAAAAGATTTGTTTAAATCCCCATTTTCCCCAAGCTTCACCTAAGCCCTGCACACATAGCAGGAGGGAGAGAGGAGGCAGACATGTCACTTCATGTTTTGATCAAAGATTTAACTTTCTTATTGATTCATCCAAGCCCATTTACCTCCCTACCACACCCAAATTCTTCCCAGCATCACTGACTCTGTCACGGGTACTTCAACATCAAGCCAAAGAATTTCCTCCTCAGAACCACCTGCTGTGAGAAAGCAAAGGCAATGTATCTTTCTGAGAAACTCAATGCCTTCCATCACACACACTGGCCTCCTGCCTTCAGGCTCAGCTTGCAGCAGGGAACAACTTTGTCATCACTTGTAATCGAAGGGCTTTAATGTGGACATCGCTGAGAGAGAATAAACACAAGGTACAGCACTGTTCTGCAGTTACTTCTCTGATATTCCCAACTGTATGTGGTGCTTTCTCTCCTAAGATGTGAAGACAGCAATCTTACTGTCAATTTGATCATAAAAAGGGCTTCTCAAACAAAATACAGAGGAAGATGCCCATGGGGAAACAAGTCTCCAGGCTGGAGGGGACTCTATGCTTCACCCATACAGAAGGCAACAAAGCTGCTTTGGCCTCTGAGCGAATCCTAGCATAAATCCTCATGAAGATTTGGCAATGATCTCATACTCTATATCACATCACGTTTAGAGAAAAAAATCCAGATCGATTGCTATTCACATACTAGATAGGGAAACAGACAGCAGCTGCAGTGTCGCCCACTTATTCTGAATTAGTAATGACCGTATTGCAATTCAGCCCTCGAGCTTTTCTAAAACACAAGCAGGGAGAGACCATCATAATGTCTGCCATAATGACTGGGTGTCAGGAACAGGGAGCTGAAAATTATTTCTCCAGAACTCCTTTCTTAGAAGAGGACATGTGTTCAGATTTGGCTGGTTTGTCTGAATGTGTGCCTGAGTTCATCTCCGCCGCATACCCAGTTTGTGAACCAGCACTGATCATTATGCTGATTGCCATTTGACTATCACATCAGAGAAGTAAAAATCACACCACAACCTACAACCAGCCTTCTACTGCTACATGATTTAATAATTTAATAACAATTATCTACTGGAAATTACAATTATACCAAGCAGGAGCCTGGATAAAAATGCCAATTTGATTGCACACTCAGAATATCTCTGCTTTTCAGAAACACGAACAAGTGTCTGCTGTAGATTAACATTATAGATCAAATCCCAACCCGGTATAAATTGGCACCTCCATTTGCTGCACCACTTTAGATGTACTGCTGAATATGGAGTCCAATGTCATTCAAACAACCAGATCAGCAAACCATCCACAACACTTAGCAGAACCATACACAGGTATATATATCACATATATCCCTGCTCATCATGAGCTGTGTGTTTGTATAGCTAACTCAGTGTGTGAAGAGTGAAAAGTGTGCACTGTGGTGTACCCAGTCCTTTAGTGTGAATGAAAGAGGTGATGCTCTATTGTATTGAAATCAGAGATGAGGGCACGAATGTGCAGATATGGCTGAGTATCATGACAACTGTGCTAATAATGAAAGATTCGTGCAGTGCAAGATGTACAAGAATCTCTAATTTTCTTGCACTGAGCAAATACTTTCAGCATCCTCAGCTCTAGGCTATTGGTGTCTGAGGGCAGGAGGGCATATGTATGCTTGTGTATAACATCTTTCCTTGTAGGCTTCAGCTGGATGTAGTATGAAGTTTGGTATGTGACTGTAATTCTATGGGCTACAGCAGAAATTTTAGTGGATGCAAAATCAGACAAAAAGAGTGCCTTGGTCTTCCACATTCAGGACTGATCACCATCATCAGCCTAGCCTCACAGGAGAGCTACAGACACGGCAGGAGATAGCCTTTCTCTTATACTGCTAGACAAGCCAAACAGGAGCAGTCTGAGTCTGCATCACCATTGCACACCCTTGCTCCAGCATTTAGCTGGCTCCTGCTTCGCCTTCCCATCCCACACAAGCAATCCAACACCTACAAATACCTGCAAAGGTAAAACTACAGCTTCATCTCTGTATCTAATTAACAATGCAAAGCTGCACCCGGAGCAGAGTCTGCATTTAGACCTAATGCACCAAAGAAGTGGCCTATTTTCTAATGCATTTATTAGCATTGAATACCTTCCTTCCTTACACGGATATGTCACTGGGAAAGCAGGAGACAAGGGCTCTCTCCTTTGTGCACAATCAGGCAGGGCAAGCTATCTGACCCACGCGTGCCTCCAACCCCCCCCCAGCCCCCCCGTTCCACTTTGTGCTTCCGTCACACTGAGCTCCTGCACTGTGGTTTCCAGGCGAATTTCCACTCGGTGCTCAGAGAGCTGAAACCTTTAGATTAATCCCAGATCTGTCAGCCTCCATCATTTTCAAGCAGGCCTGTGAGCTCCAGGGCACTCAGTTACTTTCTCTACCACTGAGGAGCCTTAAGCCTCTTGCTCTCGCTCTCCTGGAGAGTGGACAGCTCCATTCCTCTCCCTCCCCATCCTGAGATGACCCTGAATCTGTGGACAGTCTCATTGGAACAGATTCTCCCTGAATCAAGTGATTTAATTTGTTTCCTCTAGTTCAGTGAATTTTGACTTGATCTGTGAAGCTGAAGCCAAGCAGGAGCCAAACGCCAAGAGCACGTCCCTCGTTTCCTCACCCATGGCTGCCTCAGCCTCTGAGCTGCAACCACTCTCACTGGCACCATGATCCTGCTTGTTTGCTGCAGGTGTGGAAACGAGCCTAAAGACCCCACACAGAAACTGCAGTGATTTCCCTGCTAGCTCACCACTCCTGGAAGGCTCAGGTAGGTTGACTTTTTGCTCAGATGTAGCTTAGGTTAGACCGAACCTGATTTGTCCGTTGATCATCAACAGCCATGGAAACTTCTGTCTCCTACCCAGCAGACTATCATTGCCAGTTACTTACCCCCTGCCCCTCCCCCATCTAAAACAGTGTTCAACAGTCTTTCATTCAGTATATTTGCATTCTTCTCTTTTGCATCTCTCTGCCTATTTTGTTTTGTTCTTCTATGGGCGACAACAGTGGCAGTTGACCTGAGGCTGCAGGTCAGTGCAGTGTCAGTAGGACCATACCGTGTGGTCCCCAAGCTCTTTGTGCCCATGACTTATGTATGGAACCATACATGGAAGAGAACACCTCCACCAACCTCTAACCTGCTGGTAACATTGCATAGCTAATCCAGCAGTCACGGGACTCTAGTAAGCAGCAGGCATGAACACCTGGAGCAAGCAGAAAAGAAAGGATTTGGAAAATTATTTACTAATCAGTAAACGGTGGGCTCTGTGTTGTACAAAGCATAGAGCAAGAACTGAGCTCTGCCCCACTGACCTATAATCCACCATGGTATTTCTTTCCAGCTTGCCCTGGTCAATGGAAGGAGGATACACTGATCCAGCCTGAGACTGGCTATGCTGACTTCCCCTCTCCCATTGGAAGGTGGTACGAGTATAGAGGAGCTCTACGAGAGGCCCTGCAGAGGTCACTGCTGCTGGAGGGATGTCAAGTCATACAGCAGCAGCCGGCTGCACAAAACCATCCTGGTCCTGTCTGCTCCATGTTCGATGCAGCCCTCCACCATGGTAGCAGCCTGGAGGCTGACGTGAGCAGCTGGCTCCTGCAGAGATGTGCACCCCTGCACGAGCTGCTCAAAACCATCACAGTCCCAAGGGCCAAGGCTTCTCAGCCCAGTGTCAGTGGCAGGGAAGAGGTGAGCAAAGAGAAAACATGATGCCCAAGCCCACTGAGGAGGCATGAAATGAAGTGGAAATAAAACACAATGAGGGGTTGAAAGGTCCTTCCTCAGAAAATCTTTGCAGGCACTAAGAAAGCCAAATAATGGGAGCTGCTCAGGACTCTGGCACTTTTCTGAACTGCTCCCCTGCACAGAGGTGCTTGAGGATGGGCCAGAGGCACCTGGGAGAAGCCCTGTGTTCCAGGCACCAGGCCATGCCCGGCACCACCAGAAGTCAGAGCAATCCCAAAGGCCTCCGCAGGGACTGCCTGAAGGTCCAGGTACAACTCAGAAAGCAAACACCCTTGCACTCCACCAGGGATGCTGAGCACACTGTCAGCTGTGACCCAGGCCAAGCAGGTGGCTGCCCCACAAAGAGAGGAGGTTTCCAGCCCACACACCTCACATGTGAGCCACACATAGGGCCCCAGGCTGCAGCCCTGCCCTCCATGCCCCTGTGAGCAGGGACAGGAGAGCTCCTTGATGTGCCAGGCTCGCTGCTTAAGCAATTATCCTTTCTGTGAATACCTCCTTGTGTGTGGAAAGGAGAGATACTCTGGCACAGGGCTCTGTGAAAACAGTTTAACCCTTCAGCTTTTAACAAATAAATCCCATTATTCCAGCTCCCTGGCTAGCACTCCCTCCAGCCTGCATTCCCCGAATCCCTTTCAAGAGCAGCTGAATCAATGTTTGACTCGTACAAACAGCCGCCTGACTGCAATTTGGAAGGGATTCAGATGGGGATTACAGCAAGGCAGTGGATAAAAATCTATTACATGGCAGTATTTATTCTAGATCTCAGTGGCACTCACTGTGAACTTTGGCAGCATCTTCTGTTCCTTATGCACTGGCACACATGCAGGACACTGAAAAGAATCACTCTGGGGAGAGCATGGAGCAGAGCAGAAAGGGCCAGGATCAGGACTACGTACATACTTCCAAGCCAGAATGACCTGGCCCTGCAGTGCTTCCTCCCAGTGGTGGGAACATTTTTGGTTGAGGAGAATTCGCTATTGGTAAAATTGCATTGTTTTGATAGCTCAGAGGACCTGAGCCAGCCCTGATTTACCAAGGAGAGATGGTTCTGGCTCAGCACAGTTGTATCTGAGATCAAAATGCAATCCTGCCTCTCTGTTCTACTCACTCAGCAGTAGAAGTTCCCTGGGGAGCAGGAAAGCAACCAGCCAGGTCTGGGACCACAGCAGCGCCTTTGCAGTGAAACTCATATTGCAGACTGGTAATGAGTGGGGCAGTGCAGGCCCCTGAGATAAAGTCACCTGGGAACAGGGCTGCAGAAGATCCCCTCATTGCTCCAGGGGTCTCCACCATACCACTGCTGTCAGCCTGGCCCAGCTGGCTGGGTGTCAATCCCAGGATGCACACGCAGTGCGCAGACCTCAGACTTTCACTGTGTGTGCACACAACCTCTGCTGGCATGTGGGAGGGAGCGTGGGGAGCACCAGGGCAGCACTGTGAGATGTGGTTGACTTAACTGGCTGTGACAGGGCTGTCCAGCAGCAAGAAGCAGCAGAGAAGCCACTGCTCCTGAAAAAGAAACAGAGAGGAGGGGTCCAATGGGGCTGGATTACCCAACCCTGGCTTCAGCTTTTCTTGTGTACAAGTACCAGATTTTCACTTGACACATGTACATCATATATCAATGGAAACAGAGCTCTCTACACCACTGCTGCATTGTTTTCTCTGCAGGTGATAGCAGTAGGAGCAAAATGAGCATTGGTGGAGGCCCCCTTGTCTTGCTGCCACCAGTAAGACAGCACAGCACAGCACATACAGACACCCCACTCCCTGGCAGCATGCATTTTTGGGCTGAGGGATGCAGAGTTGACAGCAGCAAATGGGCTGGAAAAGGGCTGGGGGAGTCTGTGCCAGCCCAGGGGGGCTCAGTGAGAAGGGCCTTGCCCTGAGCACAGCTGGAGAGTGCAAGGTCCAGGGTGGCCACGTCCTCAGCACTGAACAACTCCCTCTGAGCACCACTCACACAGCTAGGCCTGTGCTGGCATCAGAAATCACAACGAAGGAAGCTCACCCACAGGGTGCTTGTACATACAAAGAGCAGCAGCATTTGCTAGCAGCAAGCACCACAAATCTCTTCTTGCTCAGCCATTCCCAGGCTCTGCCTTGGGCTCTCCTATATGGCCCCACAGGTGACTGCCTGCATGGCTGGGCTTCATATTAGCTAGCAGTGTTGTACCAGTGCTGGAACATTTTCTTGTCTCAGCCATTTGAACTTCTAGTTAGAATGTTGTTATCTGTAAACCAGAGGCCAACCTATCCTGTAAACTGTCAGAAACATGGTGAATTTTAAAATCACCACAGAGGAGATAAAAGAGATGGTCAAAATATTACCATACCTATAACATTTATCAGACTATAACAAATTCTAAAATAATTCACGCACCTATCCTATAAAGATGAGCATTACCATACATTATTTCTTAAATGACCCACAGCTCACCAAATGGAGCAAAACTTTGAAAAGGAGGCTAGGAAGAGAGCACAACTCACAGATTTCTGTTGGAAGACACATTCGTTCCACATGGTCTTTTTTTCCCTCCTCATTCCCCCTTTCACTACAGAGTTTTGTTACACTCCATTTCATCCTACAGTTCTCCCTCCATTCCTGTAAAATAATTGCTCGTTTGGTTTTGCTTTCATGAAGAAGCCAACAAGAGTAACCAGGAGACACAGAGGCAAGACCACCACGATGGCAGCATTTGAATCTTATCCTTCAGATACACAGATCACCCTTTGAAAAAATGATATAGCTATGAATCTGGGTCTCTCCACAGTGCTGTGGCCACACAGGTTTTCTGAAGGGACCAAACTTCAAGGAAAGCTTCACCTCTGTGCCATGGGAGAGCCTCCATCCTTGTGAGCGTAACGTGGTCCATGCCAGTCCCCAGCTGCTCAAGTTTACACAAGCAAGCCCAGTAATTCCTCCCAACAGGAGGTACTTAGACACTACATTATATATTACTGCTAATGAAGTTGCTTTGTTTGTTCTATTGCTTAGGGGAATAAGTTAATGTGTCAGAATGCCTTTTAACAGTATTTGGCTTTGTTTATTAAATATTTATTTTGCAAGATAAAATGTGGATAAGGAGTTCCTGTTGGGATTCTTCCTAGGAGGAGACTCAGAGTCCTTGTACAAAATGTCTCAGTATAAAGTAGGTATAGAGATCCATGGTGGACTCTTATCCAAAACAGGTATGCCACTGTTACAGTTTCAGCTGCAGTAGAATTGTTTCCTTCAGTGTCTGGGTGATACTATGTTTTGGTTCTATGGAGAAAACAGCGTTGATACAACACTGATGTTTATAGCTGCTGTTAAGCAGTGTTACACAGAGCCAAAGCAGTTTCCAGTTTCTCAGGTCATACTAACAAAGGGTTGGGAGGGGACAGTTGAGGACAGCAGACTTAAACTGACCAAAGGGATATTCCATATCATATGACACCATGCAGAAGGAGAGTTTTGAAGGAGGTGGGTGTACATCTCTTTCTTCTGCTGCTCAGGGACCTAGCTGGGCATCCATCAGAGGGTGGTGAGCAATTGCTTGTGGGTATATTTATAAATATATATATTTATGAATTTATATATTTATATTGTCCTAACTATCATCCATTTCCATTTCTCTATCTTAGTAATAGTTTCATCCCAACCCAGGAGTTCTACTTTATTTTTTTTCAATTCTCTCCCCCATCCCACTGGGAAGGGGGGATGTGAACAAATGACTGTGTGGTGCTGAGCTACCTGCTGGGTTAAACCACAACAAGATTCTCTGAGAGAATCTGTGCTACTCTCAGGACCAAAACTGACACGGTGCCTAGAGGTCTCTTAAACTTCCAAGCACCAGACCTCACCAGCTAAGTTTTCCTAAAATAGTTGGTCTGACCATTCCCAGCACCTTTCAACTCACCACGTAACAGTAAGTTGATGGGGGCAGACTCTTTTCAGTGGTGAGCAACAACAGAACAAGAGGCAAAAAGCAGAAACTGGAACACAGGAAGTTCCATACTGATGCAAGGAAGAACTTCTTTACTGTCAGAGAGACAGAGCACTGGACAAAGCTGCACAGAGAGGTTGTGGAGGATTGCAAATGTCCAAGACCCATTTGGACACCAACCTGCGTGAACTGCAATAGGGAACCTGTTTTAGCAGGGGGTTGGGCTTGATGATCTCTAGAGGTTCCTTCCAACCCCTGTAATTCTGTGATTTTGTTCAAGTTTTATGCATGTCTACAAAATCTCTCCACCTCTCCCCATTGTGTTTCTATCATATCCTTGGAGAAGTCTTCACGGGTGTCTGTTCCTAAGGGCTGACCTCAAAGTCCTAAAAGCATCCCAAATCAAGCTTTCAGCAACAGGGAGGGCAGGATTCTGGTTCTCCTAGAGTGAAAGTCAGTGCCTCAAATTCTACAGCTCACGAACCATGGGATAGTCTAGGTCCGGCAAAAAGGACACAACAGGTAACCATGGCCAAATGAAAAGGATGCAAGAGGCAACAGTGACACAGACAGAGCTCAAGATCCTCATGCTACTGGGTAACTCCACTGCAAGCTTAGACACTTCCTAGAATTCTAAAAGGGAATTCTCCAGGTTGCCACACCTCTGCTGCTGCTACAGGTTTGGCAGATAGGTGGGGGCAGGGAGGGAAAGCAAGACTGCAGTGGTATAGGAAGCCTTTCAAAACGGGAAGGAGGGAAGGAAAGAGTAAGAAACACATGGATGGAGTACAGCTAATCTTACCCTGCTCACCAGCGAGCCTGAGGGCAGTCTACTCACTTACTGAGCCTTACTTCAGTATCTCAGAGGTGTGAGTGAGTGGAAATAAAGATAAATGCAGTAGGTTAAGCACTTGTGATTAGAAGTGAACGCTTCAGGCTATCCTGAAGCTTTACAGGGAAGCAATGACAACTTCCAAACTTCACCCAGGGAGGGTTTGGTGGGCCCCTGCATCCTAAAACTCATAGGAACTGCCCTAGAGAGTAATCTGCCTCCCAGTTCCCCTTCTTGATTCCTAATGCCCAGAGAAGAGGTGTGAACTGGCACTGCTCTTCTGCACACACATCATATGAATCAGAACGGAAATGCCATCTCCTCTCTGCCCATGCACATGGCTGGGATTTGATTCAGGGCTTTCTGATCCAAACCCACTGCACATATTGCAGAGAAGATCAGGCCCATTGTGTCCTCCCACTGGCAGGGTGACTCCTTTGGTGTCTCAGGGACAGGAGCAGCTAGAAAGAGGAATAGCCCTCTCTTCCTGACATGCATGGGAATAGAGCTGGAGGGAGTGGTGTGGATTCAGCCTCCAGACATCTGCAGTGTGGAACGGGCAGATCCTTATCCAGAGAGCTCTGTAATTTTGGTTTGCAAATGCTTGCCCACTGGCATTGAGCCTGAGGAGGAGAAGGAGGTTGTTAGCAGCTCTGCATGCCAAAAAGGCACTTTACCATGCATGAGGCCACCAATGCTTCTGCAGACAGAAGACCTTGCAGACTTAACCCTCTCTGCTGCTCCCTAAGGCACTGGTTTGTAAGAGGGGGAGAAGAAAAGAGGTAGAGAGGGAGAGAAGAACAAGGGGCTGCTGGAAGGAGGGAAGAAGGAGTGATGCAGGGCAGAGAGGAGGACGTGATGGCTGAGGAAGGGGCATGTGCAGAACATGGAGGTAAGTGGTGAGTGAAGTCCCTGCATGAGCTATAGTCATGGGAGGGAGAGGATTTCATCTTCAGGGTGCTAAATGCACCAAGGCTTCCTGGGGAAGCCTGGTTTCTGTAAGTATATTGCTTACAACTGCAGCAGCCTGATGTTCCTGTTGTCTCCCCTCAGCTTGTATATTTGTGGGCAAATTTCAGCTAAATATTTGACATGGCTATATCTCCATCTGCCATTATATTTTTGTAAGTTTCATGAAAACGAGCAAATGAACAGCAGAGAGAAGCCAAGTTTCTATGAAGCAACATGCTGAACTGTGAATTCAACACTTATCACAGAGCAGAGAATCCCAACAGGAGAGTGCTGTTATGAAAAAGGTATCACAATGAAGTTCAAATTTTAACTCTGAAAAATAGATTTTCAGCCAGACATTTGGAAAATCACTCTGATCCGGGGATGCTGGACCTCCAGAAGCTATTCCATGCTGACACTTGCTCACTCACTAATTTGAACATGTCAACATCAGAAACATCTGTGGGGAAAAAAAAAAGTAAGCTGGAAGAAAGTCATCCTCTGGAATCTATGGTCAACTGCTTGTCTCCTTACACCAGAGTCCCAACTTCTAATAGCGTAAGTGACAATAAAACTAGATTTGTTGTTGCTAGCTGATCTATTGTAACAGTAAACATGCACCCCAGTTCTGCTGGTGCTACTATATGCTCCAGTAGCTTACAGCATATTTACTATGTTTAAAGACACTTTAAGAAGCAACAAGATGGGGATGTAATTTGATGACATTTTGATGATTCACACTATTTTATCAAAAATTTGCATCAGCTCTTATTTTTCTAATTATTTCTAAAAGCATGCTATGAGTTTTTCAAGCAGCTAGTTAGTGAATCATTGCCCCTGAAAAGCTCTAGTTTGAGCCCCTTGATCCTACATAAATACATGGAGGCTTGCTTCCAGCATCCTGGCTTCATGTACAAAAATGGACAAAATCCAGGACAACCAGGAATGCTCTTCTGAAGTAGAAGTGCTGGCAGTTGGGATTATTTTTTCTTCTCTTTCTCCTGAATTTTCCATCAAGATCTCACCTACTTGCAATGTAGTGCAGTGACAGGTGAGTTTTTACTCAACAGAGTTGAGAAAGTAAAAATCTTAACTTTAAGATGGAAGTGTCCCTTCGGTCATACTAACACTGCCCAGAGTGATGTTGGAATACAGCTGGGAATTAATGGGACAGAACAAAAAGTTTTCCCCAAACCAGAAAAAATATGTATTGCTGTTGAATTGCTTCATTTCTTTCCTAAGTATGTGAAGCAGAGTTCTCACTGATAAGATTTGAAGAAAAAGAAATTGTTAGACATTCTATGTCTAGCAAGTTCTTTATCTATTTGCTAGAAATAGCAAAAATACACTTATTGAGCAGAGGGGAGATCATCATTTCAGAATTTTACCATCCAATTACCACAGCAACAACAGAGGTAAACAACCACAAACCGAGATTTATTGGCAGCTGTCTGCAGAAGATGTGGCATTTCCATGCCTGTGCTGCAGATGATGAGGAACCCAGGAAGCAGGCTGGCTTTGGTGCTTGGGATTCACAACCTGATTGTTTCTTTCAAGGACCACCCCTTCATGGCATCTGTTAGGTGTCCAGCACCTCATGCAGGAGGCTGGGAGCTACAGAGCTGAGCTGCAAGCCTCTTCAACCAAAGGGGTTTTGGTAACCAGAGCCAGTCCCTATTTGGTGGCCGCATCTCTGGGTATGCATCCTTGCTCACCTGTGTTACATTTGGGATCCAGACCTAGGGACAAGATTTCAAGGGTCAGCTCTTAGGTTCAGTTTCCTGTGTGCGTGACTGACCAAGCCACCAAAGCTTCCTGGGACACAGACTTCCCTTCAGTATAAATAATATTAGCAAAATTAGCAAGTAGCTACTTCCAAGCATACAGTGGATTATATTGGTATACAACAGATATTATATATGAAGTTGCTGAGAAGTTATTGGTTTAAAGTGCTTAGCCATATCTTCTCAATAGGACAAGAATGTGAAGCTAATAGTTATTCTTATGAAGCAGCTTAACAGCCAATACGGATTTGCAAGAGTAACTCTGGCTGCAGTGATCTAGTTTCCTTTCCCAACAGAGTAACAGGTTTTGGGAAGTAGCAGGTGCTGTGTCTCTACTTTAGTGAAGCTTTTGACATTTTGACATCTGACTCACACTACTCAAGAAAAGATTGTCTAGATGAACTTAATGTGGGATAATAACTTCTGGTTAGAAAACCATTTCTTGAAAATGATTATCATTGTTTCATTGCCAGATGAAAGATGCACTGAGCGGATTCTACAGGTGTTTATTGGTGGGTCCAACACAAGTCAGTGTTTCATTTAATGACTTGGATAATGGAATGAAGAGTATACTTATTAAATCTGCAGATTACATCAGGCTGGGAAGGATTAAATTCACTGGAGGACAGAAATAGAATATGAAACAATCACAGCAAATTGGATAAATGATCTCAGAACACAAGCTGAAATTCAACCTGGACATATTGTGTAATTAAACTTAAGCAGGAATAATCAACTTCATAAATTCAGAAAAAGGAACATTTGGCTAGGTGGCAATTCTGCAAAAAGGAGCCTGGAAGTTATTGTATGTCACAAGCTGGAAAGGAGTAAGAAACTTGTCTTGCTTTCACAGGATGGAAGTATCATATCAGGATGCTGAGGTTAGTCTGCCAGACCTGCAATGTAGGTTTTTCCATGGAGCATTATGTCCAGTGCTGGGCATCTGACTCCAAGACAGTGGCCAGCTGGAGAAAGTTAAGGAGAGGAGAAGGGGGATGGCCAAAAGTTAGGATCCCTGGCCAACAAGAACAGAGAGAGCACGTTTAGGTAAAGAAAACATACCTGAGAGAGAATGCTGTGAGAATTCTCAAATATCTGAAGAGTTTCTACAATGAAAAGAATGATCCGTTTTGCATGCCCGTGGTAAGAGAGGTGACAGTTAAACTTCAGCATGGAAAGTTTACATTAATCTGTTCAGAAAAGGGAAGCCCAGAACTTGACAGATGCATGCCAGAAGGCTGTACTGCCATTCAATGAGAACTGGACAGGCTGGAGAATTGGGCAGAAAGGAATCAATGATGTTTAACAAGAGCAAGTGTAGAGTCTTGCACCTAGGGAGGAAGAACCGCATGCAATGGTACAGGTTGGGGGAGGAGCTGCTGGAGAGGAGCTCTGAGGAGAGGGATCTGGGTGTCCTGGTGGATGACAGGCTGGCCATGAGCCAACAGTGTGTGGCCAACAGGTCAAGAGAGGTGATCCTCCCACTCTACTCGGCCCTGGTGAGGCCTCATCTGGAGTACTGTGTCCAGTTTCGGGCTCCTCAGTACAAAAAAGACAGGAATGTCCTCAAAAGAGTCCAGCAGAGGGCTACAAAGATGATAAAGGGTGTGGAACACCTCTCTTATGAGGAAAGGCTGAGAGACCTGGGTCTGCTCAGCCTTGAAAAAAGAAGTCTCAGAGGGGATCTGATCCATGTCTAGCTATAAGTATCTGAAGAGTGGAAGGCAAAGAGATGAGGTTGGACTCTTCTCTGCAGTGTGTGGCAATAGGACGAGGGGAAATGACCACAAATTGAGGCAAAGGAAGTTCCACACAAATGTGTATGGGAACTTCTTCACAGTGCAGTGATGGAGCACTGGCACAGCTGCACAGAGAGGTGGTGGAGTCTCCTTCTCTGGAGATGTTCAAGACCCACCTGGACGCCTACCTGTGCAACCTGGGCTGGGGAGCTGCTTTGGCAGGGGGGTTGGACTTGATATATCTCTAGAGGTCCTTTCCAACCCCTACAATTCTGTGAACTTGGTCCAAATGTTCAAGGGCAAAGGAGGTGCAGCTGCACGTGCCCAGGGCAACGAGATGGACTAGGTGATCGCTCAAAGCCCCTTCCAATGCTTCTTCCTGAAGTGTTTTTGATCCTTGGAAGTGAGTTTAAGCAGAAGCTGTTCAGAGAACTCTTCATTCCCCCTCCTTCACATCAGATATTTTTCACAACGAAAAGGATGAGTTTTGAAGTTTTTACAGAACAGCACAATACACAGTAGCTACACAGATTCAGCAAACCTGCAGGCTACAGTATGAGCAGTTTCTAAATATACCAGCCACACATCAAGGTGCTCTCAAGTCTATGGTGGAACAAAGCTTGGGACACTAATCTTTCAGCAGCAAAAAACATGAGCCTCTTCTAACAAGCCTGTGTAACTCTTCTGAGGGGTGACCACACAGCAGCACAGCCCTGCACACACTTTCAGCAGCTCTAGCTAGGAAATCTATTGGCATCTCAGGGCACCGGACTGCAAATGTCTCATCCATTAAATCTGAAACAAATTCCCAGTAAGTGAGGTTCCCATCTGAAAAGATAATAGAATCCTAAAACCAGTATTGGTCTCAGCCTCTCCTGTGAGGCTTCAGCTGCCACAGGGTTTTCCTCCATGTGGAAAGGCTCTGTCTATTGCACAAGAGGGTGATCCCACGCACGCATAGCATCCTCTACTCCTGAGATAAAGGGGAAATGGAGGCTGAGGGGAGCCCACAGAATTCCATCTGGGGAGACAGAGGTCACCGCAGCTGTTTAGCTTTGCTCTGCTTCAGGGCGGGCTCAGAACTGAGCTTTCCTTATTGCCACGCTCAGGTGGGCAGTGGGGACTCCCACGCTCCTTACAACTGGCCATCCTTCCTCTCCCATCTCTCGCCCACGGCATCTCTGTGCGACGTTCCCAGCGCTAGCTGTGCCCCTGCTGCTTCAGTTAATTACAGTAATTATACCTGCGCTCCTCTGCTCCATCTCCCTATTGTTGTCACTTTCCTGCCCGTTCATTTGCAAATCTAATCGCTCCATGGATTTTTTTAAAAGGAAAAAGGGTATGGAGGGCAAAGATACAAATGAAAATAGAAACTACAATTCTTGTAACAACAACGGGAATTGAGGAGCCATTGAACAGCACCAGGTGTTTTGTTTAGCGCCCCTGGGATAGCATTCTGCTCCCGGCTCTGACAAAAAGAGCCTGGCTCCAGGCACTACGTCAGAGTGGGAAGAAAGAAAGAGCAGCATCACCCTCCCCCAGTGCCTACCAAATTGCTTCCATCAGGGCTAACAGCTCAGAATGCTGCCCTGTGCTCTCCTGCATACGCTTGCAGAGGGCACGAGAGCTCCCTCAGAAAACCACACACCTCCAGCAATTGCTCTTCTCAGAGCTTGGCCCTACATGTTTCTCGAGCAGGTTCCCTGGGCGACTGGGTGCTGCAGGATCAGAAGTCTGGTCTCATGCCTGCGAGCAAAGGCTTCCCAGCAGTCACCCTGGGAGGTGAGCATGCAGTTCAGGTCATCTGTCTGATAAGAATAGATCAGAGATCATAACTTTGAATGAAATGGTAAAAAAGCATAACTTGAAAAAAGAAAAAGGGGAGGGGAAAGGTTAGAAACAACATCCTAATTATTTTCAGGCCTGCCTGTAGGCTGCCCTGCCTGTGGACGCTGGGACCCTTCCTTTTACGATCCTGTATCACTGGTACAGGGCCGTGATGTAGAGCAAGTGGTTTGTTTACCCAGTACTGCACACACAGGGCATATCAGTTACCAGGAGAGAAGTATAAAACAGTTGTTTTCATCTTCTAGAGCCAACAGAGAGAGTGAAAAGAGAGCAAGGGAGGGACTCCCTGAGCACTGCAGTTTAATTACAGTGAACTGATCACCCCAGGCCTTGCCCTGTTTGTCAGTATAGCCACACAGTCCTGAGCTTGTTCACATTACCATGCTAGATGCAATAATCCTCCTTGCTGCAATGTTTTGCTGATTTACTCTGGGGATGATTTCCTTCCATTTCCTTACGGGACAGGAAGCCCAAATGGCTGTGGAAGTCCAAAAGTTTGAGAAGGTGAGTACTGAGTTAATCCCCTTGATGCCTGAGCAAGCTAGAAAATACTTTTTCTTAAAGATTGAAAACAGGTGCTATCTCTTATGATCAGAGTAGATGTTTCTTAATCACATACTTTGCGTATCTTAATCACATATTGCACATCTACGTAGGCAAGAAATAACACGTAGTGAATAGATAGGAGCAGAGACCTTTAGAGAAACCTTCTAAACATCACAGGCTGGCAGAGAGGTAGAAAAGGAAAGAGGTCTGAACTGTAAAGCATTCCTATTTTGAGGTAATATCCAACTGGGCCTTTTTTTTTAATTGTGAAGTGAATGAAACAAATTCATTTTAATTTAGCCACCCTCCTCCTCAAAAAATAAAAATAAATATGAAAACCCTCCGAAGTAACGCCTTGTTTCTGAGCAAGAAATGTGAAGCAAGAGTCCTGCACAGCCCTGAGCAACACGTAACTGCAGCACAGCAAACCTGAGAGATTCCAAACCCTGCAGATGACGTGCTCAAAAGGATTTTCCAGCCCCCAGGAGGCTGAATGAAGGAGGAGGACAGAAAGGACCTGCAATTAGATTAATTAAAATAGTGGTCCTAGTATGGTCTGTTCTTTGCAGTTGCCAGGAGACTAGGCTACAATGAATTGCTCAAACCTTTGGTGACAAAAATAAGTGTTTACTTTCACACCATACGTACCTTGGCACTCCCCAAGGCTGTGCATTCTCTATTAGTTCTCCAAAAAAAAAAAAAAAAAATCTCTTCTCCATTCTTTTCTCAGAAGCATGTGGTGATAGGATGAGGGGAAATGGCCCCAAACTGAAGCATAGGAAGTTCTGCACAAATGTGCATGGGAACTTCTTCCCAGTGCAGTGACGGAGCAGTGGCACAGCTGCACAGAGAGGTGGTGGAGTCTCCTTCTCTGGAGACGTTCCAGACCCACCTGGACGCCTACCTGTGCAACCTGGGCTAGGAGCTGCTTTGGCAGGGGGTTGGACTGATGATCTCTAGAGGTCCCTTCCAACCCCTACAGTTCTGTGTTTCTGTACTCCATGTTCCTGATCCAGTGCCCAACTCCAAGCTTGATGCTAACCATGGCTGCTCTTGCTGTTTTTATATTATGAATCCTGCCTTTCCTTCCTGATCTGGAGACTAGTTTTGGATAGAAAGTTCAATTCCAAGTTACTCTTCCCCTGGCATAAACATATGAAGTAGCGGCTGGCTACAGGACTCAGCTGATGGATGAAGACACTGAGATGAGCAGCCACACACAGGTTATTAGCACTATATGCAGTACCTGCAGTTGGTGATTTATGTTGGAAATAGTCACTTTAATGCTTCAGGAAACATAAGATTTTGACGTAGCAAACAAGCAAGGATTTCTTACCAACTTACTACATTTTCTACCTTCCTCTTCTCGGCTGATCCAGAAGTGGAAGAAAAGGAGAGTATATTGGTGGGAGATGAATGTAGTCTGAAGCACAACCCCAGGCTTTGTGTCCCTTTTAGGGACCATCCTCAAGTTTAGCAGAAGGAAAAAACGAAAAGAAAAAAAAAGAAAGAGAAAAAAAAGACTGTAGTAGAGGTTTTCCAAAATTAAAAGCCTGAAGATCACTTTGTTTCTGATGTTCCAGCAGCCTGATTTGCGCCATTTGCTTCAAGAAAATTCTCATCTTTCCTAAAGCCAGGCACATTAATGAAACTGAGCCAATGTGCCTTTCTTATGGTTTACTCTTGTTGATCTGCTGCTATAAAAACTGCCTGCCAAGCAATGCACTTCTTTTCAATGCCCTACTGCCAACATCTTGAGCAGCAGGCAAGGGGCTGTGATAGATGGATGGAAAGCCTGCATGACATAGTTTTGGAAAGGAAGGAGAGAGACCACAGTAAAGGTAGAAGATAGCAAAAGTAGCAGTAAAATTAGATCAGAGCTTAGCTCTCTGATACAGACGCTATGGAATGTATGTGGGAGAAGGGAGGTTGAATTCCAAGAGGCAGAGGATCCTCACTCCTGTTAACATAGCAGCAAATCAGGCAGTAGCTGGAAAGAGCCATTTAAATCTCCCTGTGTAGCTGTGTTGTAACACAGCACATAATTACTCATCATGCTCCTTTCCACAGCCTGCACAGGCTGCTGCTGGAAGAGCTGTACTGCACATTCAGCTCAGCTCAGCTTGGCCACATGACTTCTTGGGCACCCTCTAGACCAGAGAGAGGGGAATTCATGAGCACCTAAAAGTTTCCTGGTAAATCCTGTAACTCACACAAGGCTTCCATAGTCTCCAAACCAGTTTCTCTGCCTTCTCATTCACAGGAAAATATAGCCTGCTCCTCAGAATAAGGGCAAGCAGCAGCAGTGCTACTAGGAAGATCACTTTGCTTCTTAGCCTTCAGGCACTTCACCAGGCCCGGCCCAGACACCAGCCCTGTTCGTGCCCTTTCTCTGCATTTGCTCCAACACAATCACACACTATTGTGAATGAGAGCAGGCACATCCAGGGACTTTGACAGGGGACACTGGGAGCACAAAGGGCACTTTCGTGGAGGTTACAGACTCACTCTTATTAGAGCTAGAAAGAGAGCCCTGGGTTTTCCAGTAGCTTTTTAGAAGAGTTTCTGCTTCAAAACCACCTTGAACGTTTGTCAAGTACACATTTTCAAGGCAGGTCAATCCAGGTGCAAAGCAATGTGGCATAGAGGTAGCAGTTGGAAGCCTGTCAGAAGCAAAAAAATACTAAGAACATGCCCAAGAAACTTAAACCCATTAAGGTCAATGTGAGATTACTAAATTAATTGCCCCCTGCAACCTCAGGCACTAATGACTTGTTTATTTTAATTTTTGTACTTAACATTCTTCAGTCCAAGTTAATCTAATTTAATACCTCAACACAAGCAGTCTCCAAGTGTCTTTTTTCCTTGAAAGCATTTCCCACTAGCTGGTACCTAGACAACACACCAGAACTGTGCTCTTTTATACTAAGTGGCTTTTGTCTTATGGATTGCAAACCTGGACGAAAGACAGAAAAATGATGTGAAAAAAATGACAACTTTTGCCACTGATGAGGAAAGGAGGATGTTTGTCTCAGCAAATAGATGGCTTTGCAGATGCAAAGGAATCCATAGGTTATTGAATAGCTGACATGAGAGGATTACCTAGAGCATGGGTTATCTTGGTAATAAATACAGCCCGCCACAGATCTCCATATTAAGAGAAGTTTCTCAGGGTCAGTAGGCTCAGCAGCTTTGGGTCAGTCAATAGGAGCTAGTATTAGACTCTGCAAAATTGTCAACTCTTGCTTATTACAACATGGTTTATGTTTTGAGTCTCCCAGAGACTTTTCCACAACAAGCTGCTCCTCATATAGCCAAATACTTTCAGAGTCTGTGGGGAAAGAAGGAAAGGTGCTGGTGTGACATAGACAGTAGTGTTTTGGGTCTGAATAATGAGCTGAAGTACAAAAACAAAGCTCCCCTCAGTGATATGGGGGAAAAAGAGAACAGGAAAGTGGAGATTGACAGAGAACATGGCACCTTCCAAAACCAAAACACTGCTTTGCATTCTTTACACTTTCTCCTTCCTGTCCTCAGCTGCCATTCACACACCACTCCAAACTACAGCCCATGCCCAAAACAGCATGAAGCTCCCTTCACGTATTTATTATCAGACTTGCAATTCCAAAGAGAGATATGCTATCATATGTTCAAAAGCAAACACCATCTCCAGGAGCAGGACTTTCCCTACCCACCCCTCCCTTGACTTTTTGCCAGAGAAGCAAAGAAACACTTGTCTCCCTCCAGGTCACCAGGCAAAAACACCCCCCTCCTTGGGACAGCCCCACAGCTCCTTGCTCTGCACCTGCTCCTTTTCCCTTCTCCACACCACCCAGATGTCTTAGCAAAGGAGATACTGAAGCCTTTACAGAAACTCTCATCTCCAGAGAAAACAGAAGCAGCAATAACCAGAGCTTCAACCTCGTTGCAGTTTGTAATGAGCTGATGGGAAAATATTTCTGCCTGATCAGAATGCTTAATGAGCTCCAGTTTACTATGAGTGCAAGCTGGCTGGCCGTGTGTTTTGTCCCACCTGCAGTGGCAGGACAGCTTCTAGCAACCCTTCTGAATCTCTTCCTCTCAGTCTAGCAGGAAGAGGTACACCCAGTCCTCACCGATCCACATTATACCCTGAAAGCAGCAGAAGAGAAATACTGCTGGTAGTAATACACTGGCCCTTGCTGTAAATCGGGGGATAAGCCTTCTGCTGCTTGGGAAAGAGCTTTTAGTCACTAGAGATGTCACCAAAGACACCACTGAATCATGCTGCATCCCAGAGACTGCTGGGGTTGGGGTTTTAAGATCTCTTAGCAGGTGGTTAAAAACAGAACACTGCTCTTTTGTTATCATTTATCTATTAGAATGAACGAATAAATAAATAAATAAATAAATAAATAGATAAATAAATAAATAACCTACCTCCACTGAGCAATCTCACAAGCAGAGGAAAACTGCACAATATGTATTTACAACAAAAGTAAGCAGTCAGTCCTGGTCTGTGTTTTAAGCGTGGGCATGGGTCTTGCAAGGCACTGTCATGCATCCCCCAAGATGCTTCCACATTGGCAGCTTCAGGAGGAGAGCAGGGAGAGTGCAGATAGGGAATGTCCCATCATCCCAAGGAGGATACCCCTGCAGGGCAGGTTTGTGGCATATCTGCAATGTCACACTCTGAATCACATCAAAAGTGTTCTGTTTTTTTGTCTTGTTTCAGCCTGGGATGCAGGCATCCCCGTGAAGCCCTGTCCCTTGACAGCTTCCACATTCCTTCAGCACTGCAGGTCCACACAGGTAAGCAGTGATCAGTGCAATGAGCTAACCACTCTCCACCCCACAACTAAACTGAAACTTTATACCACGGAAGAATCCTCCACCTTCAGCTCTGTCCATTTGCCTCCACCTCAAGGCCCTCTGCTCTACTTCCTCCAAATTCTTCAGCCAATAATTCTCTTGCTGCCCTCCCTTTTGACACCCTCTCCAAGTGCCATGGCAGACACCAGCTCCTCTTATTAAGCTATTCCTCCCTTCACAACAATGAGCAATGCCTTTTCTCCAGCTTCCCAAAGGCCTTTCTGCAGCCAAGGGAGGTGACAGGAAAGGCTCTCCAAGCCCAGCTTACTTTGTAACACAAATTCATAATACAGTTCAGCTATATGACAGTCACAGGCTGCATCAGTTTGGGTGGAAGGAAACAAACTCAAAACACTGATTGTTCTGATTCAATATTCAAGCTGGAAAGTAACTTACTGTAGTTTTAAAGCCCATCTTTTAAGTTTACCTACACTTTTACTGAAGTGATTGATCTTATCTAGGAAATGGCGATGCCTCATGGGGTCTCAGTGATTCAACCCCAGCTTACATATCTCAAGCACCCAAGATGATCTGGTGATATGAGTGAGCCAAGTGACTCATAAGACTAGGAGGGCTCGGGCAGGACATTCTGGTGACCACTCTGAGTCAGTGTTTGCCACTGCTGTGTCATAAGAGGTACCCAGACCCAGTTAGACACAGTCAATTGGTTAGTCACTGCTCCGCACTGATTATAAAGATTTCAAAGTACTCAGCAATCACTGAAAACAGTCACAGCTGAACTATATGTAAAGATGTATACATTTATGTATATTAGCAAAAGAAATACAACCTTTCTTGTTAAAACTTCAGATTTGGTACAAACGGAAGTATAGAGTAGCAGGAAATCTCTCCAACTGGCAATTTTTAAGTTTTGTTCATTCACAAAGCTCTTCCTCCTTTCTTGGGACCAGCCAGAATGAACTACTTTTGGAGGCTGCAGTCCAGAATGGTCTAATCTGGCCAGTAAGAGTCCAGATTCATTTTAGTAATTGTGGCTTTTATTTACAATAGTCTTAACATTTTAATGGCATTTTACCACTCAGACATCACTGCGGCTATATAATGGCAGGTGCCCAGGGCATGTAGCCTGTCCTTCCAGCAAAGAACCAGAAAATTTGTACCTGGGGATACTGTAAACATTTTCCCTGTTTATGCAGCCCTGGAGCTGGTGGTGAAGAGTGTCCAAGGGCTCTGCTGAAGACCTCAGCCTATAACAGGGGTGGATTTCCCTTGAAATATATTAACAAAAGACCAAAGCAGAACAGAGGTGCTTTATAAGACTCTTTCTCTTAGGTCTTCTGGCTCCGCCCCAAAGCTTCCAAAACCACAGAGCCACTTTACATCCTCCCATAGCCAAACATAATAAAAATAACTTGAAAGTCTGCACACAGTGGGATCACCCACTGGCACATGCCTTAGCAATATAAACATACTCTATCTCTTGACACTGGCTGTATGTTTCCAATTGAGACGCTTTTAATACTCAGCACTTGTAATGCTTTTAATCCATATATTTCATAGAATTTCAGTGAAAAGGGAAATTCTGAATAGGGTTGCAAGAGCCTAGAGATAACCCATTCAGATTTGACAACAGTAGCTAATATACTCACTGACCCAGCTGAAGATGCATAGAGAAGTGACAACACTCTCTGTCCAACATGCAGTTTATTTCGTGTGAAGCCCAGAATGGCTTCCCTGGAGTACTGTAGTATGGAGTTCAAAAATATCTTTATGTCAATGCAGTAGTAACACAGATCTGCCTTCATAAGTTAAATTCTCCTGACTCTGAGTATAGACTCTAGGAGAATTTGCTGTTTCAACCTGTAAGGTACAGAACAGCTGTTCGAACACATCCTATTGCCAATCCAGTACAGACAATGGGGAGAGACGTTAAACAGCGCTCTGTGTTCTCGGTGGTGTAACCATGTGACATGGCTTTCTGTGCAGAGGTTGTACTGTCCCACTGCAGAGATAGCCCAAAAAGCTCTTTTCCATTGAATACGTGAGAAATCAGTGAGAAAAGGAGGGTGGTGGTAGAGGCCGAGTCCAACCTGTTATAATACACCAGCCCTGTTCCGATCCTCCTAGCAAACAAGGGCTCTCAACTTTATTCTCCGTGCTTTTGTTTTCCCCCTTGCTTCATGCTGCTCTCCAGACTGTGGTGTCCTCTCTTAGATCTGATCACTCTGTGCTTCTCTGACCATTGTCCACTCTCAAGCACCCTCCTGGAAGAAGCCAGGTGAATACGCCAGACTACAGCAACTATTTCATCTACTTCTATGCTCACAGGATCACTTGGATTGGATGAGGAGCAATGGAGGCTGGCACAGCCCACCACAGCTGGGCCAGCAGCAGGTCCCTGCTCCATGCCCTTTGGGTGGATGGAGTGCACAGCTGTCTATGATCAGATGCATTGTCACACCATTTGCTTATGTCGTTTCCCTTCTTAGCATTAATAGCACTGAACTGTGCAATAAAGTCTGAGACCACCACGAGTATTTAAAAGGCCTATTCATCTCACATGAAGCCAAGAGCATCCTCATTCCTCTTCAAACCCGAGGAGACATTACACTCTATGCTAGCAATGCCAGGCCAACCCGCTGATGAGGCCGCGTTGTGCTGCTAATACTCCTGCTTCCTGTGCAAGACTTCCCACACCATCTCTGCAAATAAGCTCAAGCCAGGTCACGCCCTGACTCCAGCAATGGCTGTGCTGGTATGTGAGTGCCAGCCAGTTCCTTCAGAAGCTGTTGGACTCAGTGATACTTATGGGGCCCTTCCAGCTCAGGATATTCTATGACTCTATGACCGTGTCCAGCTCCCTGCAGATATTCTATACTCTGCTTGGCAAAACTCATTTCCATTCTGAAGGGAGAAGGCATCCCATGGAAGGGCATTAGCCCTCCCATTTGCACTGAAACCCTGGCAATGCCAGCACGCTGAAAACAGAAGTCGTATACCTTCTTCTAAAACCGCAGGGGCTAGGATGCTTTCCAAGACTAGAAGGAAATTTAAGGCCAAGACTGATCTTTCAGAGACTGCTGCCAATTAATTTAACGAATAAAATTCTCCCCTTCAGTTGTGCCCTCTGTATGCAGAAGAGCCAGGTTGTTTTTTTTCCTGCCCCAGTTCTGGGTAGCAATTTTTGCTGCATTCACTGGGAGACATCTGCCTGTTTTCATGCCCGCAGTGTAAGCTGCATCTGTGGAGGAGACACTGAATTCCATATCCTGGGGGCTATTTCAGGACAAAAAAGCCTATTAACCGCTTACACAGAAGCACAAGTTTGACAAAAGCACGAGCAATGCAGGTAATGATGCCTCGCACTCCACGTGCAGCTCACCTGCCGAGGCTGTGCCCGCGTGGCTGCAGCAGTGAGGCCTGCAGGTGCCGTACCCACTGCCCAGAGGTTGGGGTGCTGATGTGAGGCTGTGCAGCAGCTTCTCCCCACCCCCTGCCTGGAGCTGGGAAATGAAATAGGAATGAGCTCCCAAACCACTAACAAAGGGGAAAAAAAGAGCTACAGAACCCAGAAGGGTCAGGTGTGGTGTGTGATTCCAGGGTACGTGGCTGACTGGAAACAAAAACAAAATCCTTGAAAACTCAGAGAAAAGAACAAAAGGTGGGAGAAAACTACAAAAGCAATACGAAGCACTGAGGAGAGGTGCTCTGTGTATTGATGTTTGAGATGGGCTCTTTAAAAGGGAAGATAATGACACTGGAAATTATTCTGAGCTTTTCAAAGGCATAAATGACCAAACTGCCTCCTGACTCCTGAATTACATTACCCAGAAAGAACTTAATAGCATGTTATTATCGCTTCTCCTTGCTGACAGGATTTCGGCGCTGAAAAGACAAACAAGAAGTGCATTCACAATGGCGGCCACACTCACCTCTTTGTGGCAACGATGGCAGCTCATTTTGGGCAAGCACCCAGTGGCTCCTGCGGCGAGGCCAGCAGCGCTCATTGAGGACCACGGATGGTTAATTGCCCCAGTCACTGCCTGGGGGATGGGATGGGTGTCCCAGAGGCGTCGGCCTGCATGATCTGCTGCTGCAAGGGTGCGCAGCTCCGCATGGCTGCCCGGCGCTCGGCCTGCCTCCCTGAGGCCTCTGTGTAGGCCGCAGGGGCACAGAGCAGCACCCTGCCTGGCCCAGCAGCCTGCCTGCACCACACAGCCCGGGCACAGCAGGGATGATAGGGAACAGCAGGGCACAGCCCTCAGGGTTTCATTGTAGCTTTTCACCACATAAAACAATCCTCCCATGGCCCCGGTGTACTGACACACCAAAGCAAACCCCCAGCCCGTGTTACCGCATTGCTCAGCCTTCTGTTGCAAAGCAGCTATTTCACTGCTGATCTCCAGTGCATCTTCTGTGATATATGCATCTTATATTGCTGGGCATTCCTTTCAGCCTTATCAGCATGATGGATAGTTTAAGCCTGATGAAGGACAAGACAGTAATAACAATGGCCACGATTCCTATTTTCCATATTTTCCTTAGGAGCAATATTATATTACCAGACTTAGTGCATGTCACTTTGTTTATTAGCTACCATTTAGCAACCTCTTCTGTCATTGGTTTATGAAAGTCAGAGGCACTATGAGGCAGTCAGCTGAGAGGCCACAGGAACCTGCAGTCCAAGTGCCACAGAAGACAAGCCAAAGGGACAGCCATAGCGGAAAGACGTTTGCTTGGTCACTTACATCTACACTGAGCCTACAGCTGCAGGGCTGCAAGCTAGCAGCTAACCTGCATTTTGCATGCAGACAGACACACAAACAAAAACAAACAACAAAAAAAAGCCCTCCTTCCTACTCCATATTGGTTTTGCAGGATGAATGAAACCTGGGTCAAAAAGGAAGCTGTGCAAAGATTACAGCCAGTGATCTGACACTATCACTGATCTGAAGTGCCACAGAGGACTCCGAGCAGAGGGAAGCACTCCAGGTTGCACAAGACAACCCAGAAAGGCTGTTCCTCTTGGAGAACGTCATCGTGAGCTGCATAGAGGCTTCTGAAAGAGTCTGGCACTGCTAAATGCGTCACAGGTTCAGTGGAAGCAGCACAGAGAAGTGCACAATCATCTTGCCTGAGCTGCAACTTGCAGGGCTCCTTCAAGCTTAGCCAAGGGTGAACACATTGTGACGATCCCTGAAGAGGACAGAGACTTGGATCGCTACCCCTTGAAGAACTGGCTGCAGACTCCCAGGGAGATTCAGAGGAGGTCTCAATTGTATGCAGCTCCTGACAGAACAGGCCCAGATGCCCTCAGATGGAGAAATGATGAGTGTTTCCTCCATGGGCCCCAATTTCCATTACACAAAGGTCACTTAACTTCAGCTCACCCAAGAAGACTTCATCTGCATGCAAGCAGAATTTATACCTGTTTTAAAGCCTATTTAAAGCTTGAGGCAGCTTGGTGCAAACAAATGGCCTGCCTAGGGAGGTGGTTGAGGCACCATCCCTAGCGCTGTTCAAGAAGCGTTTAGATGAGGAGCTAAGGGATTTGATTTAGTAGTTTAGTGGGTAGGGATGGTGATAGGAGGATGGTTGGACTAGATGATCTTGTAGGTTCTTTCCAACCTAATGTATCTATGAATCTATGAAATAGGCTCTCAGCAGGATTTTGGAGAGGAGCCTACAGCCCCTTCACATGAAAGCACCAGAACACGTGGGTTTCATCTAAGAAGGATCTGTAAAGTGCCCAGCTTCAGGCTGAGGCAGCCAGGCTCTCAGTCCCAGTCTGCAACAGAACCAAACAAAATGGCTAACAAGCACCAGCCTGGGCATTACCACAGAAGAAAGACAAGCCCGGGGTGGGGAACTTCTTCGCTGTCTCCAAGTTGTCCAAGCTGTAACTTGTGTCCATTGGCCCACATTAAATTGTCTGGCAAGACAAGTTTGGTGCTGTTGTCTCTTTAACTCCCTCTCATTTGTAGCCCATTATCAGGTCATCCCTTTGCTTCATCTTTGCCAGACTAAACAAGCCCACTTCCTTTTCAAGCTGTAGGAAGCAGGTCCTGGCCATGCTGAGAGCCCTCCACCAGATTCTGCCCAGTTTATCAACATCCTCTTGACATGAGAGACCCAAAAGTGGTACACTGGTTCAGTCATGGACTCCTCAGCACCAAACAGAGGAGGACAACAAGCCAGTCACACTCCTGATATAGCCAAGGGTGTGGTTTCCACCTGTATAAATGAGAACACACTGTGAGCTCAGGTTTACGTGGGTCTACCATAACCCCTCCTGCTTCTTTTCAGCAGGGCTATGACTTTGCTGGTAGGTTTTCTTTTCAGGAGAAAGGCTCAAGTAACTCTTCATGGAGTAAGAAGTCAGGGGACTGTGCTGTCACCTGCATGACGCTTGGGATGGATAATGTTTCTCAGGAGGGTAATTCATGAATTACTCATGTCACTCTCTCACTCTCCAGCTCTTTATGTCCTGGACAGATGCTGAACCATTCCTGGAGCATCAAGGATGGTCCCAGCCTGCAGACACGTTGGTGGGGATGAAGACAGGTGGCCAAGAGGGGCTGCAGAACAGTGCTGAGCCTCCCAGCTCTGTGCTACAGAGACCCACAGCAGGCCCTGTATCCCCACTGCTGGGGGCTTCAAATGCACCAGCCTGCCATCCCCAGCAAGTGACAGCTTCTGGCTGACCAGCTGGAACAAAAATCTTACGAGAGCCCATAGTCCCATATGGAGGAGGGAGGGTAACAGCCACATGAAAGCTCCACAGAGACAGAGCCAAAAAAAAGACTCAGAGATGCCTGCAAATGGCTGTGCCTCAGCATTACACCACACTGCAGAGGTATGTGGGGCTGCAGGAGGGGAACTCTTCACTTTGCCTGCTTGTGTTTGGGCAACCTGCAAAACAAAAAGCAGGGAGAGAAGTCCAGAAGCTTTTAAAGATCATGGATCAGTTTAGAGACACGCATTTGGGGTATTTCCTAACTAAATGGGAGGGATAGCACATCTTTATTTTTCCTTCTTTCTTTCTTTCCCTTTCTCCTTTCCCAAGACTCCTCCCCTCCAAACCCCAAGCCTCCAATCCAAGCTAGCAGACATTAACTGCTGGGAGCACACAGCATCACACGGATCCTTGCACTGCTCTCCAAAGAGCTGCCTGCAGCCTGGCAGGACTGTCAGCACCGCTATTAATGGCCTGTGGTGAAGCAGCCAAAGCTGGTCCCCCACACAGGAGGAGGGGCAGAATGGCCATTGCCCCCCCAGCCAGCAGTGCATGAAGACTAGCAATCAGAAGCAGAAAGCCTTTGGGCTTTGCAGGTTGACCATACATAGTATAGCATGAGCCAGTGAATGTGGAGCAGCTGTTACCTCCAGAGACATGCAGAGGGGAAATGGAGAGAAGCAGCGGCTAGAGGGGAAGAGATCTGCCAAGAGGTGTGTAGCCCTCCTAGTAGCCTCATTTGGGGTCATTTGGGATGGGAACAACTTCAGTGGTGGCCAGGCTGAGTGCTGGCTGCTGTTCAGTTCTATGAGACACAGATAGTGGCTCGTTTGGAAAGCCTCTACACTGTGACTGCACCAGGTCACACTTCCTGCAAGATGGCAGAGGGCACAAGCAGCCTTAATCTGCAAATCTGTACGCAACCAACCCATCATCCTTAAAGTTCGCTGGATGTGCTAGGTAAAGCTGTGGTGTTTAGCCTCGACTAATGCTCTTTCGCTTTTTCTTCATCTGGTTATGAAAGAAGTCTATTCACTTCCTACCCTACACTCCTGCAGTTTTGCAGGGCAACATCATTCTCACTGACTACCCCCCTTTTCTACCTCCAGCCAACCCAACGATGCACATTTAAATATCAGCTGAAAGGCTTTCTGCCTTCTCAGCACATTGGAGAGCACCAAGAGCTCTTAGGAAGGGAGACATTAGCAGGCTATAATGCAGTATTTCATACCATGGAAGCAGAAAGTGGCACATTCATTTTGCATCTCTGGCCTGAGCTCAACCACCCCAGTTGTCTGTCCTGAGAAAGAGTTTGTGGGTTCAGGAGTCTGCTTTAAGGCAAATGCTCAATGCCTGCACCAAGCAGAGAGCACTGTGAAATTTCTGTTCATTCACAGCTGAACCCAGGCACTGCTGACTGCAAGCTGAACCCAGGCACTGCTGACTGCAAGCAGAGCAGCAGAGACTGCATTTGCTGGCAGTGAGAACACCAATAAATTCAGGTTGGAAGGAGAAGCCAAGTGCACAAAGCTCATCCAGGTTACCCATGTTTGACAAGCACAGTTGGGATGAGGAGTTGTCTTTTCAAAACCCTTTTAACACATTCACCTTTGAAAGCATCCAGCAAAAAGACAGGGCAAAAATGTCAAAGGGTCAAATGCTGGGTGTTTGCTTGTTCTTTCCTCAGGCAAACTCTCATTGATTGACTGTGGGAAGGGTGAGAGCTGAGCAAAACTGACTGAGGAGTCCCACTGCTAATTCTGCTGTACGCAGCCTCCCGGCAGAAACTAATGTCAATAGACAAAGCTCTTTCAAATATACCCTGCTGTCTGACTGCTGCATGCTGCCAAAAATGAATCTGAGTGGCTGATGACTCCCTTCCACTTTTAGAGCTCATACCTTCCTCAAGCAGCACTGTCAGCAGTCGCATGGCTGAGTTCTGCTGGGATGAAAGCACAGGCTTGGCTGTGAGCAGGTTGTGGTCAGCAATCAGTGCAGATCTCAGCTGCAGGATCCTAAGAAAGTGAGGTATTTGACTAGGATTACAAGGAGGGATGAGCTTTCGCAGATCTCTGAGAGATCCAAACAGTGCTCTGGTCAGTATACCCAGACAGGGTTAAGCACGGGTTTTGCAGAGGCAGCTGAAAGAAGTGGCTGCGCAGTGGGTGACCAATCATTAGAGGGTCTCCTGAATTTCACTGAGTGCACTTGACCAATCTTTTGAGCAGAGCTCTGCTTGTGAGGAGAACGAAGCATACTCTCAGTGGCCAGCCTACCAGCTGTAACTGCCCAAGAAACACACTGATTCAGCAAGACTGCTCACACGAGCACATTACTCGCATCCAGACTGCAGGATCAATACCTCGGGATCCCTGTGACTCCTTGTCAGCTCAGGAGTCTGTCATGGTGATCACCTCCACTCCATTCCCTCATGCTATTGCACAACCCACAAGTAGGAAGAATCTCTGACCTGTCACTGCGCAGGCAGGGGATGAGCTTTGTGAGGACATTTGGTCTTACTTTGCTTTCTGTTTTTGCTCTTAGCAAAGATGGGAAAGCACATCACTCCAGCTTCTGTCTCCATCACAGGGAGTGCTCAGGCAATGGACTGCACAAGAGACCGAAACCCCACACTCAGTAATTCCCCATCGACAACTCTGCCAGTCACACACTGCTTCACAGCCCTGAGCCAGCTGGCTGTGCACACACAGTCACTTTCGTAAGCCACATTTCCACAATCACTAACTCAACATGCCCAAGTGCACACGCAGTCAGGTACCTTTTGTGAATAAATCCCTTCCCTCTCCCACACAGCCAGCAAGAATCAGTTCACTGAGGACTCACGCAGGTACCCACCCACAATTCTGCCCCATGCCTCCCTTCACACACTGCAAGGTGACGTTTCACACCTGTGCAAACTGGGAAGCTGCATGCAGATGGGAGGACTGCATGCCTTTCTTGTGCCTTACTCTCAAGCAGAGCCTTAATGATTCTATGAACCTCAGCTGTCAGTGAAGGGACATTCCCATTCCAACTTTGGTACGCAGCACAGAGCCCCTTTTTCACCAAGATAGCTGATGAAATAGCTGAAATAACCTCAGTAGCCATCCCCATCTCGCCAGCTAAAGGAATCCTCACAAGCAGCGGGGACATCTCCTAGGGTCCCAAATAAGTTCAGCATAAGAGATACCTCTGGGCAAGACTTCTTGGTAACCATCCCACAGCTGCAGTGAGAGCCATCAGACCTGTCACTTGCACCACCGAGCAAGTGGCAGGTTTTCATCTAAGGCAAGAGCAGTGAAATGTCATGGGCAGTGATGAGGTGAAATGCTCAATGCACAGCACGGAGATGGTGACGACTCACAGATATGCTGCAGCACACTTCTGCAGACAGGGAGGAGGCAGGCACAGCATGGATCGGCGTGGCTGGGAGCAGTGAGTCCAACCAGGAGGATGGCACCCTCTCCTGCACTCCATCCCAATGCACCTCATGCAACTGTAGAGGATCTGGATGTGGAACAAACCTCTTGAGCAGAGGGAGGACCAAAATGGCATTTCATTCGCCTTGCAGTTAACAAGCACTGCCTTGCATCACTCCACGGAGAAACGTAGACAGGTCTGAGGTTAGAGGCCACAGTATCACCCTGAGTACAGAGCCAGGCATCCCTCCTACAAATGTCTTTGATGCAACACATTTATTTTGCTGTGCGGCAGCGTCTGTACAGTTCACACACATTATCAGCAGCTTCAGAGCCCTGAGATGTCCTTTCTCTTGCTTTCCCTGAATTTTGGAGAAAAAAAGAAAAAAGTAGACCACTGCCTCCTTCGTTCCAACTGCAAAGAACCAGGACTGGAAAAGTCCAAAACTTGCTCACAATACAAGAGATGAACCTCAGGAAGCCAGGGTTCCAGTCCACTGTTCTCATCGTTAGGGTGCCCTAGTGCAGGAAGTGGAAGCCATAGTGCCAGCTCTCCACAAGGTCTCACTTCTCTCTGAGAAACTCTCTGCATGCCTGAGCAGAAAGTAGACTAGGGAGACTCTGCAATAACTAAAATAAATGGTACTGGATTTTAAAGGGATGTACCCTCTCTCTTTGAGGGTCAAATCAATCTTTTGGGGGGTATTCTAGGCAGGGCAGTGATTCTCTTAAATTCTGTAAGATTGTTTAAGCCTAGAAAAATACTTTTGCTTCCAGTGCAGTTCCACTGGAATCTGTGTGGAATTTCCCCAGCTCGAATGGGAAGAGAAAGCACCATGTCTTTCCTGACACACAGTATATACCACACCTTCTTTTCCTAAACCATAAAACAGCAGAACCCTTGTACCCACTCCACCTCTTGCTGCCACAGAGAAAGCTAATGCTGTAACAGGCAAGGACAGTGCAGCATGTAACAAGGAGCAAGACCCATGAACAGCCCGCAGAACAGATAGAAACAGTCTTAAAGGCAAATGCACCATGGAGAGTAGAAGTGAGGGCAGGAACATTTGGGCCTCTCACACCAGTTCACGTCAGTTATGTGGAATGGTGCATCCGGCTCAGGAAAGCAATGACCCAGTTCCCCAGACGAGACCCCTTCAGCCACAGGAAGAGTTCATACAGGTTGATCTGCCACAGGCTCAGTGCTTCTGTGAGTGAGATGTGGACCCTCCTGTAAAGTGAGCGACTTTTGCTCCTCTGATACCTAGAATGAAAGAAACAGCTGCATTAGATCCAGCAAGACACAGTCCAACAGGAAGATGGCCTGTCCTACAGTTTCCTTCTGTATAACCAACCCTTCCTAGAAGAGTGAGCTGGATAATCATCAGCTGTCAGGTCCCCTGGAAGTACAGATTTTCTCCAAACAGAAGCTCCTGAGGAACTGGGGACTCCTTTTCTAGCACAAATCAAGCAGAAGAGACAGCCTGCTCCTGCACAAGCCCACATCCTTCCCACTGCGCAGTGAGCCTAGGCCATGGCATCCTCTCCTTCCATGCTCAGCTTCACTTCATCAGGAACAGGTGTGTACCCCTGTAGCTTTGACATTCAGAGGAGTCCAGCAATCCTGACACACAGCTTGCTCACACAGCTGCTATGAGACTGGTCCCTTGGCCTGCTGGCCATGGGATCTTCCTTAGCCCTCAGGGAGCAGCCAGCCCTTCATACCTGGAGGCTGCTCTGTGTTCAGGTCCCGGTGCCTGGAGAAGAGACTTACGTGGACACAGCTCTGACGCAGCAGCGAGACATGTTGAGGAAGGAACTGGCACTGGCCCGTGTGTGCAGAGCTGACTCAATTCCCCTCAGCAAGTCATTGGTCTTTAGCAGCAGCAGCATCTGGCGGGGGACATTGTTGAGGAGCTGGGTGATCTGGGGTAGGTAAGCAGCAGCGTTGGACCGGATCTCCACATCCTGCATTCAGCCAGGTCATGTCAGGGAGAAAGGATAGAGAAGCTGAGAGTGCATGGGAAACCATGTCTAGACATAGCTGAGATCTGGCAGGAGGAGACAGCATTTTGCCAGACCATGACTCTAGGTCAGGTACTAGAGAGCTCTTCCTGTTCTTTTACTGCAGACATCTAGCTGTCCCAAGCACATACAGCATAGGCACAAAACCTGCCCTTCGGTGAGATAAAGCCCCTTCCCCTTACTGGCAGCATTACCAGACTCTCAGGAGAACAAGGCATTTGATGCTATCTGAGTTCTTGGCCCAGGCAGACAACAGCAATCATGTCTGATTATCACCCTTGCAGCTTTCTGAGTCTCACTCCAACAGACCCAGTGCTGGTAGAGCTCCAGGTATCACAAGACTGCTTGGGAAGGTGGACAAATTGCAAGGACAACCAGGCTGGTCCATATCACAAGTTTCATGAGACAGCAAAACACATAAGGCTTCACAATTTACTGGTAAAGCTGTTTCTAAGGCCCAGTTTAGTCCCTGTCCTCAACACAACTGAGTGAAGGTGAGAAAGCATTATGCATACCTTCATGCTAACCCAAAATAACATAGAACTGTCACCTGTGTCAGACTAAGGGTCCTACACATATACCTGTCTTGCAGCAGCCATTATCAGATACTGGAAGAAGTGGAAGATCAAGGCACATACAGAGCAATCTTTCATGTTCTTTTGCTCTTCTGCTTACAAATACACTACCCAAGGTAAAATCCCTACCTAGGATGGCACAGTCCAGGAATTACTGACAGGCCTGTGCCACGTAAGACAGCTCCTATCCAAACCTGACTTGCTATAGCATGCAAAACAATCAGTCCTCTGCCCACGGCCTGCTTCTTCTTACATCTGACAGTTCCACCATAACCCCAGTAAGTGTAGGACATGATGGCAGAACTCATTCACACTGTGCTCTTACCTCCTCCATGACATGAATTGGTAAAGCCCTAAAAAAGTCCTTGAAACACCTGAAATATCCATAATCCAACAGGACAGATATAGAGGGTAGTAAATGACTTAAAGAGAGGGAGGGTCCTTTGTGAGGAAGAAAAAGGATTACTCTAAAATGTTCTATCCTGTGGAATGAGGGATGGTGTGTATGTATTTCATTATATGGGATCTCACATTCAGCTTTGTCAGACTTCAGACTTAATACAGAGGGAAAGGCCCACACAAAGGCAGTGTGTAGGCCACAACGGTCTGAGGCATATCTACCTCAAACACCACCAAGGTTGCTTTGGTGTTCGCAAATAAATCATAAATGATGTCCTGATTCTGCCACTGACCAAACACACAAAGCACTGGGGCAAGAAGATGCTTAATGTTCCTAAACGTTAAATGTTTAATTCCACTATCTGTTGGCAGAAAATCTTCTGCTGATATTCGCCAGCATCACTGCAGAGGGTACTTTATCTTCCTCAAAGAGGTTTTGTTTTCTCTTTTTTTTCTTTTTATTTTTAGCTCCAGCTGTTTGTACACATCACAAAGCAGCCACATGATCTGTCATCAGAACTGTCATTTTCTGTCAGGAGTGAAGCCTGTGCATGGAGGAAGAAATGAGCTGTGCCACAGGACCTGAGAAAAGCCCCTTGGCTGCAATCACAGAGATGGCTGCGGGATGCAGCAAAACACAATCATAAAATCTGATGAGATAGGGCTAGCAGCCACCCTGAGCAGTCAGCTGCCAGCCTTGGCTCAAGGCACGAACAACTACACCTATAGCAATCCTCACACATTTGCTCAGCCTGCTCTTATAACTCTCCAGAGATGTGACTGCATCCTCCCCAAACCACTGCAGCAGCATCTTGCTACCCTTGCCATTAGATATATGCCACATATATATTCTCAGCCTGCATTCTCTAGATAGCTTCTGCCCTGACTTAATTTACCTCCTGGGTTATAACTGCTTGACCACCAATCCTTGTAGCTTCCCAGTGGCCCCTCCCCAGTTCTATTAAACCTTCCTCAAGAAGCAGTGCCCCATAGCACTGCAACTAAGATCTTGTATCAGGTGGGTTTGCTTGTCTCACAGATCGTTCTCCGGTGGATCCATCCTAGCCTTGCTCATACAAGCTAACTGATGACACCTGTTTACAAGAGGCACTTGGTTCTCGCTGCTGATACAATCTTTCAAATTCACCTCTAAACTACGGGCAAAACAGCAGCTCATTTCCTAATGCCACAGTAAATCTGCTCAGCTCCCCATTATCTGTTACAGGATTATCCAGTTTCAGCATTAATTGTGTCATGTAGGCAAAGGCAACAGAGCTGGTTCTGTACAAGCAATCCAGTTCTGACAAAGTTCGTTAGCCCACACAAGGCACCATGCAGCCACGGTTACATCTCTGGCATAACTTACAGAAACCAGTTTAGGATAAACATTGCTTATTAGCTTAGATTCAACACTGGCCTTGAAGTACTGGCCTTGTAGTCAGTGCTCTGTTGGTTCACGTTGGTGCCTCCATTTTTTTTCCTGGAGCTACCAGCACCAGAACTCAGCAGATCAAGCACAGATCTGCTAAACAGACATTACATTATTTCTAATATGCACAAATTTAACTTAGGTAGGAAGCAATCAAATTACCAGGGGTATTCCTTAACCCACGGTATCTGGCCTACTCATTATTGTGCATAACATCAAGCCAGCAGAGCAAATTCAGCCACATCCATCAAAATGAAATGCCAACCCAAAGGAGCTTCCAGAAAATAACTTCACAGAAGAATATTTTAATGCTACTTAAATTAATTTCATCCTATCTACAACAAACGTGTGCAGATAAGAACAAACCATAGAATATAACAGGTTTCTCTCTACAGACACTGGTCCATTTCCTGAAATCACATCAGTATGTGTTCATCTCTAAAAAAAGCACAGCTGGTAGGGGCTGCTACTATTCTTAAGGCACTGTGTGCACGTAAGGAGTGCAAGGAGGTGTGAGAAGGATCCCAGCATGTGTGGATAGGAAAGGGGGGAGAACGTAAGTGGCAATTTCCTAGATTTGTAGTGATTGAGTTGACAGAACCTGCAGTTAAGCAACCTTGACTTCAAGTTAATAGGTTTTCTGATTGGGAGGTAATTTCCAAGGGTTTTTAGGAGTTTGTATCAGTGCTGATAGTCATTTACATGAATAGTGATAATGCATTATCCTTCTCATGTCTTCTTCCCACTAAGACTTTATGTCTCCTCTGCCTCATCCTATCATCCTTGCTGGTTGCCTGCACAGCTGCATTAAACACTACTCTTTTTTAAGAAAAGGCTGATTTCCTTTCCCAGAACTGGTGAACACTTACCCATTAAAATATTACACAAAATTTAAGCAGCCCGTGACAAATGAAACTGGGAAATTAAGTTCAGCCACTATAAAACACATTGCAGAAAGATTCCTTGCTTTTTCTAGCTCGGCTGTCACTGTAGAATTTGCCATGGAGCTGCCCCGGGTTGCCCGGTATCACTGTGGTATCACCAATGCAAGCAGTTAGAACAAGGAAAGGTACCCAAGAAGAAGGAAAGACTCCCAGTACAGAAGGGCCCATGGTCCTACCTCACTGGCTGAGACTGGTGACTGGTCAATTCCCCTGTTGACAGACTCCCAGGACCTGGCGGTGAGCATGCAGGCAAAGAGAGGGTATAACTCCCCTGCCCCAAGCCGCTGACTGTACTTCTGCACCCTCTTCATGTCAGCCTTGATAAGGGCCTGCCAAAGGCGGCAGTAGTCCATGCGGAATGACTCGCTCAGCACCTGAGGAAAAAGGCATTGCCCCTCAGAAGTCTGCAGAGAAGGAATGAGAAGGAAAACACTGTGTCCTCTAGTTGTACCCTATCCCCCATGTCGGAGTAAGGAAGTTTCCTTGGAGAGTTACAGGAAAAACAGGAAAAATTAATTCACACAGGCTTCAAGGAGTAATGATGCAGCCTCATACCCAAGGGAGCCCTGCAGAGTCCTGGAAACCCCCCAGTTACATACCTGGTAGAGCCCATGGTCCAGGAGGATAATGTAGGCCTTGCCAGAGTTCGGGCATTTCTTCACCAGCACATTGCCCGGATGTGGGTCACAGTGGACAAAGCCATTCACAAAGATCATTTCACTGTAGAGTTTCCCCAAGTTGCGAGAGATCTGTGAGGAGAGAGGAGCTGCTCACACAGTGCCACCCACAGCAGGGTGCCTGCCAGGGACAGGAGAAGTCTGTGTACGCCTCTGCTGGAGCAAAAGGTTGGCACAAGACAATGTCCTTATACTGTCATCAACTGCAAAGTGATCAAGGGTGTTTAGGGAAGGATCCACGCAGGGGTATCCTGAAGATGTTTGTGGAGTCAGGAGTTATTTCAGAATACTTGCCTGGTATAAATTAAAAAAAAACAAACATCTGAGGGTACAAACAGGGTTTCTGGTAAGGAGAAAGAAAATGAGATGGAAGATAGAGGCAGACAAACATCAACAGTGAAGGCATGGAAGAAGCTGCCGGGATGGATTGTAGGAAGACTTGTGTTTCCAACCATGGATGATAGCAGAAACCAATAGTGAATGGGTGGGAGGAGATTCAGCCTGTCCATCTGCTTGCTAGAGCAAATGTGGGTTTCCTCTGCCCACCCTCCCTCCATCACTCCATTCCCTACTTCCTCTCTTCCTTTCTTCTGTCCCACACTAAACCAATTTATGATGTATGTGAAGATGAAGCAGCATAGAAAAGCTGTTCAAATCATCCTATCATTGCTGTGTACTTCCATACCACAGCTCCTCACCAACCAGATGTTATTCAAGTTAAAAACCTCCTTGGAGCAAACAAACATCACCAGGGACTCAAATCAACCCCTCACTACAGTCATACAGAAGCCTCTTAACCCTGACATTCCACTGCTGGGCATTCCTGCCACCAGAAAGTGGCATAATGCTCCACAACAGAGTGCTGAACAAGCAAGTAAAAGACAATCATCATAAATGATTTCAACCATGGCAGCAGACACACAGTGTAAGCAGCATACAGACAGCTGTCCCCATAAGCAAAGGTAATGTTATACTAACAACAGCGTGTCCTGCAGATCACTTGTAAGATAGGGAGGTCTTGTTTTACCACCTACAATATGTGTCAGCCTCTGAGAGGAGCATGATGATTTATTTACTCTTTAGGTAGCCACAGAACAATGCCACAGGACAGAACATGTGAAGCTCCATACCACAGCCTATAGAGCAACTGGAGGACCAGCCACCACATTAAAATACCATCCTTATGAGTAATACTCTAGTAACTACAAACAATAAGGAAGAATAAGAGCTGTTCCTACAGCACACCAATAGGAACAGCTGTAGAACCACAAGGGATAGCCCTCCACATCTCAGGTGGGAGCTGGAGCCATTACAGAATTATGGCAAATGCTGCTTTCACACCAAATCAGACAACCAGGTGGTATATCGCAGTCATGCAGTCCCCTATTTCCACATAGGTATTACCATAAGTTCTGATGGAGGGGAAAAATATTTCCCTTCTGAATTACCAGCGCAGATCACTGCAGCAATGAAGGATAGTACAAGAGAGGCGTGGACATAGAAAATACTGACATCCTGGAAAGAGAGATGTGAACATATTGGAAATAGTTCAACATAGGGCCACCAAAATGATGAAGAGACTGGAGCTCCCCTCCTGTGAAGACAGGCTGAGAGAGCTGGGACTGTTCAGACTGGAAATGAGGAGGCTTGGAGGCATCTTATCAATGTCTGTAAATACCTGAAGGGAGGATGCAAAGAAGATGGAGCCAGGCTCTTCTCAGCAGTATCCAGCGCCAACACAAGAGGCAATGGGCACAAACTGAAATATAAGGGATTCCATCTAGAGATGAGGAAGCATTTTGTTACTATGCAGTGGCTGAGCACTGGCACAGGCTGCCCAGAGTGGCTGTGCAGTCTCCTCTTCCTTAGAAATTTCAAAAGCCACCTGGACACAGTGCTGGACAGCTTGCTCTGGGTGTCCCTGCTTGAGCAGCAGTTGGAGCAGATGGACCCAGAGGTCCCTGCAAGCCTCAGCCATTCTATGAATTTGTTAAGAAAGCTTTCTAGGTCTCCTTTATCAATTTACTTTAGTATTAGGTGCTCAGACATCACAGAAAAGCTAAGCAGAACCTGTTTAAAGTCCAAAGATGTGCTGTCCTTGAGCCAGTCATTCATTCACACAGTCTCCCAGGGACCTGCACACCAGGAAAAGTGGACTTGGACTTTGTGACTGCTTAAAAGTGCAGGAAAGATGTCCCCTCTTAAGTCACCATCATCAGACAGGTCACATATCTGTGGTCATAGCCTTTTGCAGCCCATAACACAACAGAAGCTTGGGGACCCCACCTTAAGGTAACCTTTAGCATAGGTCACCTTAGAGGGGTCACAGCCCTACTCACACCCACAGACTGGGTAACAGGTATGAGACAAAACTTCTCTTCCCTATCCCCTTCTCTGCCATATTCACATTTACATCTTCCCCGTAGAACAGCCTTAAATATTTACAATAATTAATTCACTGAAAATAAACTTAATAACTTCTTTAATAGAGAGGAAAACATCTTGTAGAATTTAGTAAAAATACATGAGATTTTACAGGGATTTATAATATAGGCATTGTTTTTAATTTTGTAAAAACAAAAAACAACAAAAACAATTAGAGTAAGAGATGGAGCTGCCCATTAAAGTATTTCAGTGCATTTTTGTTAGCTGACATAACTGTAAAACTGAAGAATTAATTTAAGAGAGAAAACATCAACACTTTTGAATTCTAAACAAAAAAGGAAGCCTGCATTTCTAGGGTTCAGAGTACAAAACATGAATAGTGATTTATCACTATAAGTCAGGCAAAAGAAATTCATATTTATGGAGGAAAAAGTTAAGAAATAACTGTAACACAAATTTACATACATTAATTGCAATACAGCCCCTTAGGTTTTCAAAGATACATGTGCATATAGAACCTCTGACACAGAGGTTCCATGTGTCCAGTTCCGTAAGACTTCACTTAAATAGCTTCATTTTCTGTACATATTTATCTCATGCACACTTGCTGAAGGACTGAAATGCAGATATGCTGATAGGATTCTTAGGCTTAATACCAAAATACTTTCACTAGCCATCCTGAGTGGGGGGGAAGAAAGCAAAAAACAAAAAATTGAATTCTGCTTTTCTTGGTTTCCCAGCTTTCTATTTCTACATCCCCAAAGAAGTGAAATGAGACCAGGACAAGGTGTCATTTTTGAATATACAAAGGAATAAGGCACTTAAAACGTGTGGAGAAACAATTGGAATAACCTACTACGTAAGATACCAAATTTCCCATACATGGTGACCTCTGTTTTGCTTTCTCCAGTACAGCACTCCATCACTATTGGCCTTCAGTGCAATCACTGAAACTACCACTAGATAAACAACTTACAAAGAATTCACTTTGGAAGAATGCAGTTAGGTAAAATGAGAAAACAAACACACGAGAACATCTATTCTGGTGCAGAGAAGAATTCAGCACACATTTAGGCTGTGTAAGACCTTGAGGTGAAGGTGCAGAGCAAATTAGACAAAAGGTTGCAATGATTTACGGTAGCAAAACCAAAGTAAACACACACAGACATTTTGTTATGACAGGAGAGGTTATCATTCCTCTCCCTGATTGTCATTCAGCATGAGGTCCTAATGATTACCAGGGTCTCCCAGCTTTGCTCTTTCACACATAACAAAAAAACAAAACAAAAAACCAAACACCCTTGGAATCCTGCATTCACTTCAAGACACCTCATTAAGGGAGATTCAGACAACGAGGAGTGAGTTTACAGAAAGCAAATAAATGAGCAGCATGCAGGAGGAATTTACTTAGGAAATGGATTAAAATAGCTAAAGACTCTGAAGCTGGCTAAGGAATTGCAGAAGAAAAGCACTCTACCAATTTTAGGAGGTTTGAATACCAAGGAAACAGAGGCACTTGTAGTGCTAAATGTGCTACCCGAAAAGCAACTAGGTAGAAAAGGGTGTAATTAAGAATGGGACAACTTAGGCATAGCATATAAGAAAAACAACTACACTTGTCAGCAAGCAGAACCGAGCTTGATACATCAAGATGACACCAGACTCCGACTCTGTCCAAAAGCATGTCCTTGCCTACTGACAGAAGGTTACGTTACTGCTTAAAAGAAGTTCAATTTGTCCACCTCTGCTGCAGCAGAACATGATGACCATAGGCACAAACCTGTGTCTTCACTAGCCAACACAAAACGCAACCTCCCATCGCCACCATTATGCGACGTGACCATTACACTGTGTCAGGCAAGCTGCACATTCCCAATCCATTGCTTTCTTTCTTTTTGGAAAAAGAAAATGTAGCTGAGGAATAAGTAAACTGAAAGTAATGCCTCTCCTTTTGTTATGCTGGCTTATGACGTCAGAGGCAGATGGTGGTATGGCAGTACAGGTTGAACCTTCCCACCAATACTCCGCTACGTGTTGCTGCTGGGAAACAGATGGCAGCAGAGAGGCAGACTGACAGAATGGTGTCTGATGTGGAAGCGGTTATGAAGCAAAGGTGTGAAACTGAGTTTCGCTATGCAGAAAAAATTTCACCCACTGCCATTCATTCACACTTGCTGAATGTTTATGGAGACCAAATAATGGATGTAAACTCAGTGAGGTGGTAGGTGGTGCAGAGTTTTACAAGCACAGCATGCATGCTCTCCTTCATCACTGGCAAAAATGCATATCTCATGGAGGTGACTAGCTGAAGAAAAAAAAAACCAACAAAAACTGATTTGCAGCTGAGAATTTGTTCTATGAAATAGCGTCATCGTGTTCTTTGTATATGTTGTGGTTTCCACAGAAATAAACAGGAGACATTACTTTCAGAGCAATCTATGCAGATGGGAAAAAAGAGACTTCATCAGAAATGACAGTGACAGATACATGTACACCAACTGGACTTTATTTCTTCCATAAACTAAGCACGGGATGTTCATTTTGTGGGCACAATATGGCAAGGATGCCAAGTGCTACAAACTGTCCTGCTTGAGTTACAAGCCAATACAGAATGAGACTAATTTCAATCATGTCCAGTTTATGTCCACTGCCTTCTTTTCTAACAAATCCCTTGAGTGTAACTTGTCCTCTCCCCCTACAATGTGTTTATCAAAACAGTAATTATGAGCATAAGTACATGAATACAGCCCCATTTCTACAGAATGTCCCTTTATCCAGTGTGTTGTAGGAGTCAATCTACATTTAACAGTCACACAGTACTGAAACATGCACTGAGTAACATCCCAAATTTAATTCTAATATGTCACTTCCTTCTGATAAACTCCCAGTATTTTTAAGAAACTCTTCTCATTACTTTTAAGAGTATGGCTTTGCACTTGGTATTTCTCATTTTTATCCCTTTCTATCACTCCAGTCCTCAAGGCCACCAAGTCCTATTGCTACTTTAATCCTTTTCTATAGTGACAGAACCTCCCAAATTGGTGCCATCCACAACCTCCTCCAGAAAGTTCTGCTCGTGTCAAGGTCATTACTGAAATTACTAATAAAATCAGTATGAAGGGCAAACCTTGCAAAGCTCAGCGATAGTGATATTTTTCTACAATTTCCTCTTCTATCCATTTCTTACCTACTTTGTGGCTTCCCCACCTCTTCTAGTTATCTGACTCATATGTAAGCACACCAAGTATTTTACCGAGTACACCTACTGCAATTCCGTCACCTAACTCAAAGGACCTCAGAAGACAGACAGCAGCGGTGATATACTTCTTGTACATACACATAGCTTGGAAGTTTTGCTGCCATCAGTGTTACCCAGCACTGCTAGACTACAGGTTACAATTTGGAAAGTACAGACAACACGATATCCCATGTGTTGGGATAAAACATGTCCCAACTACCTGGTGAACTCATATCCCATTGCATAGAGCTCCACAGCAGCAAAACTTCAGACACATACCAGCCCCTGTAAGTAATCTACCTCTTAAAAAAACAGTACACCCAGCTGACAGAACAAAAACAACACTGGAAAGCACATCACAAATAAATACCCTTACAAACACTAGGACAACACTCATAATTACCAAGAAAAAAATGAGCAAGTGCAGGTTTGAGCCTGTGTCTACTCTCCTAGTAACAAGGTGGAACATATATCATGCTCCTTGGTAGTTGCAGTGCAACTAACTGGCTAGTGTCACCCAGAATACTTTCCTGGCCTCCTGACCAAGCAGCAGAGGTCCTGGCTCCATGGCTCCAACTGACACGAAGATGAAGGGCAAAGAAAAATATCTTGTGATGTGGTCATTGTAGAGCAGATCTTCCTGCTTGCCCTGATAAGACCCATATTACACTGCCTCACAGGGCATTATCCTTTCCTGTCCCACCTCCATTTGTGACTGTCTCTTTAGATCAGAAGCAGATAGTAGTCTCCAGCCTTAATGTGGCTGTAATATTTGCCAATTATTTTAAGAGATGGCGACACTAACTTCTATTGATCTCATTAAAAGTAAAGGTCGTTGTGCAGCTCATTTCTCAGAGCTCAATATTACCTCCTCAGGCCAAAAGAATAGAATTGATTTTGGAACCTTAATCGAAGGTTAATTGGATTGAAGTGTGTATTGGGTTTTTGTTTTCTTTTGCTGTTGTTATTATGGCCACCATCTACAGGTTTGCTTAATCCTGCTAGGACAATCCTGCCCAATTAAACTGGTGTCAAATTAGCAAAGGGTGTGGATGGAGAATAGCTACAGTTTGGAGCATGCTCTATGTCTCTGTTCTGAAATGGCTCCTTTCCATAGAAGATTAGGATGGTCGCACACAAGAGATCCTATTTATACTTTGTCCCCTATGATGCAGTTGTGAGGATCTAAATACTGTGCTCTGTAATGCAGTACTACCACTACGCACTGATCTTGCATCACAGCAAGGTGATGGTCAGATACATAAGTTGTCAGTAAGACACAGGAGTAATTTTTAAGATTTCTGGGGTGCGTATCTAGCATGCCCCAAACTCTCTCTTGAAAATTGAGAAAATTATTTTCCATCTGAATGACCCATATTCACATATGGCCCATATGGCACATAAGTGGAGAGAATTATTCTGACTCGCCTGGCCAGGAAACTGAGGGACTAACTTAGTAAGTTTCAACAAAAAAAATTATCTGTTGCTGTTTATCTAATTGTTACTTGCACATTTGCCCAACTTGAAATGGCTGGGGTTCACCACATTGGCTTCAAGTGTAGTTGTATTTCCTTGGATTTAATGTAAAGCATCTTGCTGAGTTTCTTGAGCCATACACAGTTGATTTACACTGAAGACTGAGAATGACTTTCAATGAGAGAAGGGTTTGTGTGCAACTTAACTCTATACGTGGTGCCTTTTACATCTCCCTGGATTAAATCAGCAGGTGCAAAGAGCAAGAATAACCATTTTCCCCAGGAACTCCATGCTCCATTTCATCTAACACTTGAGTTTCATAAGCACAAATACTTGAGACATGAGAGTTTTCCACACTTGCATTGACAAAGGGATTCCAGCCTAGGAAATCCCACTCAAATTTTGGCAGCTTCAAGACAGCAGCTCCTGCCTCTTGGCAGAAGGGTAAATTTCACACTAAAACCATATTTTAAGTTGCAAAGCTGTCAACTATCAGAAGGTAGCTGGACTCTTTATCAGACTAAAAGATATTGTTGCAGTAAGGATTCCATTTAGTAACAGAAGGAAGCAGAAAGCCGCAAAGGATGGGGTGACAGATGGCAATAATTGCACACAGTAGCTCATCTTAAGTACCTTAGGTGTTTGCTTTCACTTCTCAGCTGGACAGAACACTGACTTCTGAATCATTCACAGCGCATGAACAAGCTCTTAGCAAGCTGAAGCACATGACACCATTTCCTTTCCCTGACTCAAATGTAAGCCAAGGCAATCATGGTGAATACCCTCTACAAGCAATTAGAAGAGAAGGCGGTTATCTAGAGTACTCAACATGGCTTTAGCAAGAGGAAATCATGCCTGACAAACCTGTTTGCCCTTTATGATGTCATCACAGGCATAGGTAGACAGAGGTTGTGGATGTTGAGTGCCTTGACTTCAGTTAAGTGACTGACATCAGCTCCCACAACATCCTTTTTGTGAAATTTAGGAAATGTGGGATAGATGAGTGGATGGTGAGGTAGATTGAGAACTGGTTGACTGGCAGACTTCAGGGGGTCACTAGCAGCAGTGCAGAATCTGGCTGGAGGCCTGTATCTCGTGATGCTCCCCAGTGGCTAGTGCTGGGTCTGGTCTTGTTCAACATCTTCAATGGCCTTGATGAGGGGATGTAGTTCACACTCAGCAAGTTTGCTGATTATACAAAGCTGGAAGGAGTGGCTGACACACCAGAAGTCTGACATTCAGTGAGACCTGGACAGGCTACAAAGTTGGGCAGAGAGGCTGAACCAGAGCAATTGATGAGTCTAGCATGAGAGCAATTGCAGATTCTTACACTTGAGGAGGAATAGCCATACACATCAGAATAGGTTAGGGGATGACCTGCTGGAATGGAGCTCTGCAGAGAACCTGGGGGTCCAGATGGACAACAGGTTGGCCATGAGCCAGCAGTGTGCCTTTTTGGCCAAAAAGGCCAACAGTATTCTGGGGTGCATTAAAAAGAGCACAGTCAGCAGATCAATAGAGGTGATCCTTGCCTTTTACTCAGTCCTGGTGACATTTAGACGTTCAGAATACTGTGTCTGACTCTAGGCTCCCCCGTTCAAAACAGACAGGGATCACCTAGAACAAATCCCACAGAGGGCCACAAAAATGATAAAAGGCCTGGAGCATCTACCAGATGAGGAAAGGCTGAACAACCTTTGTCTGTTCAGCCTGGGGAAAAGAAGACTGAGAGAGGATCAGATAAACATTTAGAAGTATCTAAAGGGAGGCAGGAAGCAAATGGATGAGGCCAGGCTCTTGTCAGTGGTGTGCAACAATAAGACAAGAAGTAATGGCCTAAAGCTTCAACATATGAAGTTCCATACAAACATTAGGAAGATTTTTTTTCTTTTTACGATATGGATGACAGAGCACTGGAACATATTTCCCAGAGAGGTTATAGAGTCTCCTTATAGGGAGATATTCAAAGCCCATCAGAAAGCCTGCCTGTATGATCTGTTGTAGGGTACCTGGTTTGGCAGGGGCTTTGTACTCTCTCAAGGTCCCTTCCAAACCATGTGATTCTGCAATTCTTTCCACTTGACTACCTGTACTGCCTGGTTAGTTGGAAGCAATACAGCATGTGCACATGTGCAAGCTTCACAGCTCTCATAACCTGTTGATCCAGCAGCCTCTGCTGAAACAGGCAAATTACCTACAAGAATGGATGGAGTGGACCTATGCAACAGATCAAATATAACATCAAGATTTCTATATGGACAAAATCCCTCTAAATTAATCAGAAAAAAAAAATCAGAATGGGTGCAGAAAAGGCATTTGTGTCACTTGGGTCTTCTTTAGAAGTTCATGCTCTTCTTCCTTCCCTCTCGTATACAAATGTGCTGAGGGCTCCACTGACCATTTTCCCCCCTTCTCTGTTCTACTCACATACTCCAAACGTATCCTCCAGAGCAAGAATGTAAATACTTGTGTGTATTAGGAAAAGAATGATTCAGTTTCCAGGTGGTGCCTTTTTCAACCCTTCCATGGCCTGGTCTTCTCTCAAAATTCATATCAACTTATTTCTTCGTAACTCCTCTCTCCAGCTTTCCCTCCCACTGTCAATATCCTAGCTGCATTCTCATCCTCTGCTACACTTGCACATGAATAAGTAACTGTTACACAGGCAGATATTTCAGTGTTTGCACTTGTCTTTAGAAATCAAAGCCTTCTCTGATTAAATGCCATTACAGTCCAGCGCTTGGACGGATCCAGAGAGATTAATGTGCTCTTGGGCAGCTTTAATGATAATCCTGCTACAGATGGTATTAAGTAAATGTCAGTAACCTGGTTTGAAGGGAGCTTTCACCTCAGGGATCTTTTCCATTTAGAGGAGAGAAGCTCAGCTTGATTTCAAGGCTACGTTGTCACAAAAGAGAAATCCTGCTTATTGAAGACTCCTCTTTCTCTGCTCAGTAAAACAAAATGGAGTAAGATGATAGAAGGGTTGATAAATAGATTGAAGTGATACATAGGGAACTAATGCATCTCTTGAAAGCAAAAACTGGTGTATAATTCACATCATAGCTCTGAAACTTCTGTTGCCACTCCCTCCTCGTTTTATTTTCAGTGCCTGTTCCCTTTTGTCACCATGCCATGCAGTTCCTTACCCTTAGCATCAACAGCAGCAGCCAGTAATGGACTTTGGTTCTATCTGTCCTCCATCTGCTGTACCTCACAGAGTTCCTACCTCATCTTATTGTGCCTATAGTAACAGACCTTATTTCTCATCATATGCTTCTGACAGGGATGGTATCCTCCCCTTTGTATTGCTACCTTATTGGCAATCAGCAAAAGATAATCATTAATTTGGAGGGAGGGGGGAAGGAGAGTAGGGAGAGAAAGGAAGGAAGAACAGCTCAGCACAGGTACTACAACAGTGAGCAGAAATGTGTGATTCCACCACTGAGCTGAGTAATATCGCACACCTGACAGACCACCAGAAAGCTCTGTGGCTTATACTTAGCCACAATAAAAATTTGTTGACAACTTATTTATCATTACATTTTTACAGACCAGTAAAATATGTTGTTTCATTGCTGCATGGAACCTATTCTGCCAAGATATCACAATACAACCTTCCCAAAGAGGTGGATGAGCAAAAACAGGTGCTCAATTTTCACTCAAAATTTCCTCTATTAAAAGCAAAGGCCCCTGAAAGTTATAAAAAGTGAAACTAGCTTCTTCCATACTTGATTTTTACATATACTCTCAGCAAAATATCCCATTGAAAGGCTGAAGCCATTGAGTTTTCCACATTGATTGGCTGGAGAAAGCCCTGGAAGACTGCCAAGAATGCACTTCCCTGGGCTTCTCCAAACAACACTGCTACCTCCAGCAGTTTGAGAAGATTCATGCAACCAGAGTCCCATGGAGATCGGCTGGGCTGGTTACCTCAATCTCAGAATGGATCTGTTGTCCGAGAACTTTGAGGAAGCCCTGTTCAAAATGTGAACGTAAACACTGTTCAAGAGCCCTCCTGCTAAGGCATCAAAATGAGCCTGACTATTTCAAAGCTGGATATTGAGAAATATTTTGTTTTACATCTGAGTGCTGTGGGCTAGATTTGACCTTTGCCCATACAGCAGAAGAAACAACCTTATGTAAGACATATTTGCTCAAAGAAACGACTCACTTTTGACCAGTCGTTTCGTCTGGGAGAATGGAGCTGACTGGTTGTTCTGCAGTTGAACCAGGCTTTTTAAATCTCACATGACAGAAAAGTCCACCAGCTATCGTGTTCTTCTGAGTCACACAATGATGCTCTGCAGACCAGATGCATCATAGAGGAACCTACCTCAGTAAATACAAAAGAAGATCATCAGCACAAAATAGACACAGAGAATTGCGTCTACCTCTGATCAGCTGACAGTCATTTCTCTGACTCCCTGATGAGAGAGAGGAGAAAAAGTAATGACCAAAATGTTCCAAATGCTTGCTGATGGAGACGTGAAAGAAGGCAGACTGCACTATACACAAGTAAGTCATTCAAGAAGCCTCTTTAATGAAAATTGATCAGACATCTTTCAGAGAAGAGAAAGTCATTCACTACTGTCCATTGACCTTGACTTGTTCATCATAATTAGAATGGAAAGAGAGACTCAAAATCTGCTTTAGCCTTTGAATTTTCTTTCCTGTGTTTCAATGGAGAAACAAGAAAAGGTGCCCGTCGCTTGCCAGCAAAAGTGACTAGAAAATATTTTATTCACTTCTGCTGAGTTCAAGAGCAGAGAAAGAAGTGTTCTATGCAGAGAAAAGGGCAGGTTGCTCAGTCCTCCAACAGTACTTTTTCAGACGTCATGGTGATTGAGAGAAGCAGCTGACAAGATGCACCTAACATTCCCTCTTTGTGAGGCACACCAAACTCATTTTTCCCTTCCCCTGAGACATCTTTGGTATATCTTAAACAACATCACAAGGACTTTGCCATAGAAAGGAAGTAGAGAGAAAGAAGAGTAGAGAGGAAGCATTCAGATTTGAGAATTAAGTGGATAGATAGATTAAGTACAACTGGTTGAGTTAGCTTTTTGATAGCCAATCAATCAAGTGTGATTTTGAGGTTCACGAACAGGGCACAATGAGAAAGGAAAAAAAGCACTGCCTCAGTCAGCATTCATTGACTGAGTGGAGTGGCTTGCCATCCTGTTGAATGGCCCAAAACCATTTCCTCAGGCATATTAGTTTTCTTGTAAGAAATGCCTCGTTTCCTCAAGAATCTCTTAGCCACATAGAATTCAAATCTTCCAACTTCATGCCACACAAATTATCTTATCCATCAGAGAAACGGGGCTTCCCCTGAGATGAAATCTGGCAGCTGTATAATGAGGGGCAAGAAAATTACACAACAGTACAGGACCAAGAAGCAAAGAAGAAAATGGCATCAAGTTACATCCAAAAGAAACAGGAAAACTTTGGAAACCAAAACTGAACCACTCACAGCAGAATATTATGCATAACACTATGGGTCAAGCCACTCCAGTAACTATGATCATACAAGGCCTCCTATCGGGTTACAAAAGCTAGACCCCAAGCATTTGCCCAAGAGAAGTTAATGCAGAAGAAAGACAGAGGAAGAAAAGAGACAAAAAGAACAGAAGCTGAAGCTGTCCTATTAGGATACAGGAACTGTCAAGTTGGAAGAAAACATTGGTGTATGCAATATAAAAGCATGGTTAACACTCTGAAGACCTCTCTAGCTGTGCAATCCTACAGAATAGTGTTCCCAAAAGGGATTATATACATTCCCAAAGGCAGAAGAACTGAGATATTTCAGACTGATTACTCTCTTCATACCTGTATGTGTTCTCTTTTCTGTCCTTCCTTTTCTATCAGCCTAACAGGCCTATCAGCCTCCCATTTCTGCCTTTCCTGTCCTGTCAGGTGTCTGACATGGCCCACCAGGCCCAGTTCAGAGGTTGATAAAAAAAAAATACCTCATTGACATCAATGCCATTCCTCTCCATATATGCCTTGTCGTTCACCTGTCCCCCTTCCATGAACTCCATGAGAAGAACTCGCCTTGTTGAGAGCTCCCAATAGATCCTGGGGACCTGAAAAGGGAATAGATGGCTTTGGTCAAACAACGGGCTGGGGAAGGGAAAGAGAACGTACCACACACAGCTCAGAAAAGGAGTGGAGAAGCAAGAGGTGAAATGAGGACTTCGTTTTTCCCCAAGCACAACAGAGGTAAATCCATCTAATGGCACTGCAGGTCTCTTCCCTAGGACAGCTGCAATGTGTGCAAGAACACAACAATACAACAGTTGCACGATTTGTGCTTGTGGAACATTTCAGGCATTGCTCTATGAGACTTTGACTTCATCCCACTCCCACTGCTGTATGATAACTCCTCCTTATCTCCCTCGCAGCTCCTATAACTGGCTCGCTCAATACCAATTGCAAGTTTCTGAATCACTCACTTGGTTCCTTTAGACAGGAACCATAGGTTCATAAGGTTGGAAAGGACCTACAAGATCATCTAGTCCAACCATCCTCCTATCACTATCCCTACCCAACTACTAAATCAAATCCCTTAGCACCTCATCTGAACGCTTCTTGAACAGCGCTAGGGATGGTGCCTCAACCACCTCCCTAGGCAGGCCATCCCAGTGCCTGACCACTCTTTCGGAGAAAAAATGTTTCCTCAGGTCTAATCTAAATCTTCCCCGGCGCAACTTGTGGCCATTCCCTCTCATCCTGTCATTATTTATCAGGGAGAAGAGGCCCACCCCCTCCTCACCACAACCCCCCTTCAGGAAGTGGTAGAGTGCAATAAGGTCTCCTCTGAGCCTCCTCTTCTCCAGACTAAACAATCCCAGCTCCCTCAGCCGCTCCTCATAAGACTTGTGCTCCAGACCCCTCACCAGTTTTGTTGCCCTTCTCTGAACACGCTCCAGGGCCTCAATGTCCTTCTTGTAGTGAGGGGTCCAAAACTGAACACAGTACTCGAGGTGCGGCCGTACCAGAGCTGAGTACAGGGGGATGATCACCTCCCTGCTCCTGCTGGCTACACTATTTCTAATACAGGCCAGGATGCTGTTGGCCTATCCAAATCCCTCTGAAGGGCCTCCCTACCCTCAGGCAGTTTGACATATCCTCCCAACTTGGTGTCATCTGCAAACTTACTGAGGGTACACTCAATTCCCTCATCTAGGTCATCAATAAAGATATTAAACAAGATGGGCCCCAAAACTGACCCTTGGGGGACACCAGCTGCACTTAACTCCATTAACCACTACCCTCTGGGCATGGCCCTCCAGCCAGTTCTCCACCCAGAGAAGAGTGAACCTGTCCACACCACGGGCTGCCAGTTTCCTCAGGAAAATACTGTGGGAGACCATGTTGAAGGCCTTGCTGAACTCCAGGTAGACTACATCAACAGCCTCTCCCTCATCTACCTCTCTGGTCACCCAGTCATAGAAGGAGATGAGAACCAGATCTCCTTTGCCACAAACAGGGCCCACTTATGCAGTTCCAGAAATGATAAGCCATAGTCACAAATTGCATCTCAGCAGTGCTCCTTGGAACACAAACGCATTTGAGCTGACAAACCCCATGTACTTAGGCCATCTGCAATCAAACTGGGAGAAAAATCAAGTGTCACAAATAAAGGACTTGTCACAGAAACCCTGGGATACCCTTAACTATCTTATTGCCAATGCGACACAGTAATGAGTGTAAAATGTCAAAGCACTTTTCATTCAATCTGCAGTAAATCAAGCTGAGTAAGGTCTATGTAAGAGGCCCTGTGTCACGCAGGGATGCAGTGACACAGCGTAACAAAAGTCTTAACTCAGGCAGGCTCCCCCGTTTCCAGTCCTTATGACAAATTCTTTCTGTCCTGTAGCTTCCACTGTTGAAAGAATGATATTACTGAAGTTCCCCTTGGATATTCTTCACATCATTGCACTTCCGGTGTCTCAAGCTGTCTATATTTATCTCTGCACACAGGAGAAATCAAGGGAGTACATTCTACCAAGGAAATAAGAGTGTTCCACCTATTCCCATTACTGTGCCCCAGTTCATAGAATTGTAGAATCGTTTTGAGTTGGAAGTGACCTTTAAAGGTCACCTGGTCCAACTCCTCTACAACAAACAGGGACACCTACAGCTAGATGAGCCATGTCTAGCCTGACCCTGAATGTCTCCAGGGATGGGGCATCCACCACCTCTGTGGGCAACCTGTTCAGGTGCTTTACTACCCTTAGTATAAAAAATCTTGTCCTTATATCCCCTCTTTTAGTTTGAAATCATTTCTACTTATCCTGTCACAACAAACCCTGCTGAAGAGTCTGTCTCCTTAATTCTTACAGCCTTCCTTTAGAAACTGAAAGGCTGCCCTCAGGTCTCCCCAGAGCCTTCTCTTCCCCACGTGGAACAGCCCCAGCTCTTTCAGCCTGTCCTCGTAGAGAAGGTGTTCCATCCCCAAATCATTTTTGTGGCTCTACTGTGCCTCTTTTTGTGCCTCTACTGCTCCAGCAGGCCTCTGTCTCTCCTGTACTGAGGACTCCAAGTGAAGTCTCACCAGTGCAGAGTAGAGGCCAGATCACCTCCCTTGACCTGCTGCCCATGTGTCTATCAACACAGCCCAGGATACAGTTAAAACATACATATTTTGGATATTTTGGTGGGTCACTTTTGGAGCTGGCTTTTATCTGACATGGGGCCGCTGCTGGGCTCTGCTCAAAAAGGCCACCACTACAGCTTTCCTCATAGCAAAATCCTGCCACATGAGCCCAATACAGCAAGCTCTGGAGCTTATCTGGATGTCCACTCTTTGCAGAGTTATATTCATGAGAAAGCAAAGGAACTCCAAAACTAGAAGTCCCCCAGATCCTCTAGCTGCTGTGGTCTGCCTCCTAGATCCTCACTGCCTTACATCATCTCAGATGACACTCATTCTTATCTCAAGATTTACAGGGGCAAGTCAAAGGGCTTATAAGGAACCATCTATGTTCTTGGAAGTACCTCTCTCGCTCACAGATGAATCTTCGGTGATTTTTTTAATTACTCACGGGTGCTTGGGTGCAATGCCAGTGCATGGAAACAATTTATCTCTGGTTTTAAAAGCTCAACCAGATTCACAGCACAAAATCCACTTCTCAGCTTTCTTGCGTGTTTAGGAAAATTAATGATACAAGAGCCCAATTCTTCTGTTGCCTTTGGGTGATGAACACGTCTACGAATTGGCAGGTCAGACAGCAGGATCCATTATTTAGCCATCTCAAGCCATTTGTTATTGTTACACATATTGATATCATGATAGCTCCTTAACCCAGCAAGAAAGTGATTGGCCGTCTCCATGGGGATTTACTTCACAGTCTCCTAGTTACAGCTGCAACGGATACAGCTCACCAAGGTGCATCACTTCTGATAAGTGCCCACCCAGCAAAATCTTTGGCCTTCTGTAGCCCTCGTGGTTTTTAGCTATCTGTGTTTACAGAAAGGCTACTTGCTGCCTCCAAGCTTCAAAAGGCCTGCCCCAAACCTGGTGACAAGGAATTATAGCCTTTGGGTGGAGGAAGCAAGGAGAAAACAGAGGCATAGGCCTGCAAGGCCTAACAAAAACTCAATTCACTTCAGATATCTATCACTTCCATCTTGGGACTTATACTTAAAAAGGAGATTAAAATGTTGTGATAATGTCTGTATGAAGGAGGGTCAAAAGGAATAGGTATTTTTTGCTGTCACTGGGTACATGCAAATGCAGTTATGTCAGTGACTGTGGCCACAGGACTACATATGCTTAACCTGTGTATTTCCAGAATGTACACAGTGGAAGCCTGTGCCTCATATACATCAGCAAAAGATGCTCACGTGTGATTATGACGATATGAACATATGTCTGCAGAGAAGGGGAAGAGAGCATGCCTCATTCACTTGAAATCAGTGACCTCTGTCAGCGTGTGACAGGAGAAGTGGCGTATGTGCATCAACGAGGAGAAATACAGTATGGGTGCAGCTATGTTCACGTATGAAGGTAACACAAATGCATTAGCCACAGATGTGTATGCACAATGCATGCCTACTTCCAGAGAAAGAATATACTATTTGAAGGAGGAAAGATACATACAAACATGTTTTGTCCTGAACTATACACATAGTACACCCAAGCCTCCTTGACATAGCCAGCCTCATCCTAGTTTTGTTGTCCGTATGAGTAGAGCAATAGAGGAAGAGCACAAAAGGACTGAACACCACTATCCCTACATTCAATTCTTCCAGATGATGAATGATTTGCATGAGAGGTATGAAGTGAGACTATTAATGCACATACATACATGGTAATATGTATTCCCTTACCTTCAGGAAGTCAAAGTTCTTGAGCATCTGGGCAACCTTTTCAGCATTTCTGCCCTCATTGAGGAAATCCAACTCCAAAGGCAGATTCTTTTTTGCTTCTTCCACTAGCCACATGAACTCAAAATCTGGAAAGATCTGCTTCACAACCAAGAGGAGAACCTGAGAACAGTGAAACAGACAGTCAGCCACACTCCAGCTCCAAAGCCACACAGCTACCACAGTGCTGCACTGGCAGCTACACAAAGCAGATGCTGTTTTGACAGGATTATTTCATATAACTTACAGATACAAACATTAAAAAAAAAAAAATCCACCCATGGCTTCATGCCTTGATTCTGCAACACAAATTTTGGCTTGCCCTTCCACACAGGCACATCCAGGAGTGAAATAATAGAACTGACACAAAAGAGTAGCAGCCAGAGTCCATGTGCCAGCTGTCTAGAACTGAGTGAGTAAAGCCCGAGAGAAGACAGGACAAGACCAGATCTTTCCAAGAGAATAGCCCAGCAATCGCATTCTGTTGAGTCTCTAACTCTTAATTCTACAAGTCATTGGCTACATTGGAATAGCTCTCAGATAATGCAGAAGAGGAAGATTTAAAATTAAGATTTCTCACCTCTACGTTACTTCTTCCACTACTAAGCAAAAATTTTGCTCAAACAGAAAATCCATCAGGCGATTCAGAGAAGACAGTGAAATTCAGATACAGGGAGTAGGCAATATGTCCTTGAACAACACTTTCAGTGGGGAGTGAGTTACTTCTCAGTGACACTGACAGTGACACTGAGGTAGCACTTTCTGAACATCGTATATCCACCACCTAGCATCCTCTTCTTCTTAAGGGAATTAGGCTGCTGCACATGGCTTTGAAAAGACCAGTTGAAATGATTCTGAAAACATTTGTTTAGAGCAACATTTACTAAAAGAGCCAGTGAAAGGCAGTCCTTCCTGAAGTAAACCAAGATTATGTGACTGGATGGCACAATCCAAGCTGCACAGCAGCCAAGAGTGCTTTCTATACAGATGAAGGGCCAGTTTTTCAGACAGTGACACAAATTAACAAAAGCTGACGATTAGGACCACACATTAAGGGAAAAAAAAACCAACTATGTTTTTTTAACTACTGAGTCATAAAACAAGAAAAAAAACTTCAAGCACAATCTCCTTTACTAACTTTATCTTACTTGTTCTGTATGCCCATCTGAAAAAAAAAACCAAACAAACATGCTGTTCCTGGACAGTTTTCCTTTCCTAGATCTCCAGCAATGAGGTGGGGATTCCTGTACTGCAGGAGGAACATTAAAACATGCACAGAAAGCTGTTATCATTGGAATGTATGGCAAAAAATAAATTTGTGAGCCATCACTGCCACTGTTCAGCTGTGTGAAAACATTTATTCTCTACCTCTGTCTCTACTTCTCTTATCTCTAAATGTCAGTTCCAAACTCAATGTTCTTTTAAAATGCAATCACCAGGTTCCAGACGCTACTGAATGATTTTTCTACTGTTATATCTAAATGCATAAATTCTTTCAAATTTATGTCATCCAAATGAAATGTAACCAATGATCTTCACGAACATGTATATAAACTTTATCAGAGCTATTGGCATTTGATATGAGAAAATTCAGACATTGTTTTTGCTTTCTTTGAATGCTCTTTAGAATCAATTTGCCAAGTTGACCATCAGCAGCAACATACTTTAAAAATATTTGGCTTGTCACTTTTCTGTCATCTGTCTAATATATTGTCCTGAAATAAGTATTGATATAAGAGCAGAGGGATCTCTCTCTGGATTTATCAGATGGTGTCCTGATTTTCAAAGAGTCAGAAATGATGTTATGAAACCACAAGCGAATTCAGGAATTTTCCATCTATATTCAGATTCCTTCCCATCAGTTTCTAAAGAAGACCATCTCCAACAATGATTAAATTAACCTCCTATCTAACTGCAGTGGCTGGCTGATTCCTCAAGGACCAGAACCTACGTGAACATAATCTAGCTTTAAGCACAGCCTTGTCAAACACAGTTTCACACAAGGACACGATGCATGTAAACCAACACTCCACTGGAGGACCTTTAAATAAAGACTGAATGCATCATGTTGCAAGTTTTTTTTTCCCCAAAAACATGTGTACATAACAAACCTCCAGTATGACAAACTAGAGCAGACAACACCAAACTGACAAAAGGATGTACACTGATTTAGTTGTACATTTCCAAGGAGAATTAGTCTAAAAAGAGAAAAGACAAATCATTAAATTATTTGTTTGAATGTCTCTTATAAGGTGAGGGGGATTTTTTTTTTTTTTTGGCATCTTCTGTTAACAGTAAAAATGCCTCAATGTTAATTTGGGTCTTGGCTCATCCATAAACAATCCTCTTATTGCACTGATCTCACAGTCTTTCTTTATCTTGTTATTCTTGACTGCTCAGTTAGTGGTCTCCTGTCCTGAGCAAGAATGGGGGATTCCACACACCTGCTGAGAAATGCTGTGCACATATTACAACTCACAAAAGGGAAGAGACCACTGCAGTCAGTCCTGCAGCAAATCTGAGTCAAAACCAAAACTACAACAGGCACTGAAGCCAGCTCAAACTGTTCTCTGTTCTCAAACAAGTACTGAATCAAACGTTATCCATTTTAATAGAACATATTTATCGAACTCCAAAATGTATGCTACCACTAATTCAAAATAAATGATCAGCTACAATTTAACGTGCTCTATCTGGAACTAGCTGTATTGCTTTGCAGACTGACCAAGACTGCTCAGAGCACAGTGTTTTATTTGTCTAAAAAGTTTTAGTTACACACTCCTCTGAGAGCGCACTGGATCTTTGATTCCTGATCTGTTGTGATGGAGAACTGCATGTCATTGCATCAGCAGTATCCTCAAAACTTTTATCAGACTTCCTGAGCATCAATTTCCCCTCTTCAGTCCCAAGGATACGATGTCTACCAAAAGATGTATTACTGTGTTTTTCTGCTATACATACAGGCACATGCTTATTGGAGAGTTAAAAGCATTAATATTACCACTTACAGATCTAATCCTTCACCTCTCCATCTAAGCTCCATTTCCATTTCTGTACCACACCACTGGTATCTTCAAAACCTTCAACCATTACAACACAAGCACAGTGCCACAGCTTTTCTCCAGTTTCTCTCTTCAATGGACTAGACTTTAGGAGATGGAGAGAAGCTAGAGTGCTTCACAGGAAGCATGAGTGGAGCCTACCATTCGGGAGAGGAACTTTTTCCTAGCTGAACACCTCTTTTGTGTCTGCTCCTGTTACAGGACACTCTCCATACTTCAACGTTTTCATTTCCAGCATAAATCAGGTCAGCATTAAGGAGCTGATCAAGAAAACTGAATCACAGCAGTCTGAACCAAAAAAACATGCTGATCTTAGCAAATGATTACTCTTTGGTTATACAGACCAGATTGCAAGGGGAATTGAGACCGGTATAATCTACCAGCTAATAGGCACACAGACATTAAAGAAACTTGCAGCTTTACTCTAATTTTCAACTCTCATATGGACTTGCTCAGTTGTAATTCATGTTTTACCTGTCCATTCTTCTCTCCTCCTTCACTCTGACTCTCTTGTTCAGTCTTTCTATTCAGACAATCATCCTCACAGAAGTCTTCAAACAACTTTCTGTATTATCCCTATATGATAGCATTTACATCTGTGGAAGTTTGCATGCTATAAAACTGATTGTTATTATACCTGCTCACACCTTGGTTGAATTTGTATTCCTCACATTTGTATAACAACTGCTCAGTAAGTCAGAGTCACCAGGCAGCTTTACCTCCATGAGGAAAATATCCTTGGAGCTCTGAGCTTGGACCTTTGGGTGCTGGATTTTCACCGCCACTGTTCTCCCATCCTGCAGCACTGCCTTGTGGACCTGGGCTAGCGAAGCTGCTCCCAAAGGCGTGTCCTCAAAGTTCACAAAGAGCTCTTTTATCTGTCGGGAAAAGGTAAAGAGACATAAGCTTGAGGTGTCAGAAACTACCTGTAAGGAAAGCCTTGACCACTGGTGAGAGACAGTATGCACAAAATCCATGCAGGCTGTTCTGTTATCCTTCCTATGTCCCCTGCCTATTCATTTCATTGCTTCATCTCCCAATGAAGTCTACCAAGAAAGAAAGTGTGTCAGAGATGGTTTCTTAACAGAAACCTGTGTCAGAGTGCCAGCAGCACATTTCTAGGACACGGAGTGGCCAGGAAACATATGAGGGATCACTCCAGGCTGTCTTGAAAACAATTTGAAGCAATTATGGTCAGCATCCTCAGCTATTGAGGGGTGCAGTGGCCACTGTTAGCACAGTAGTGTGATATCATCCTGGCAGACTAGTCAGGCTCCTCTGAACAGTTCGGCTAAGAATGGGTACCAGCATGGTTATGTTGCTTAACTCAGGACACAAGTTTACTTGTGTAGTGCTGATCAGGGGGTTTTGTCCTGCTCTGCAAAGCAAGGTGCACACAAGTTCTAACATATCCATAAAGGATTCTTCCCAACCTTTCCCTGGGATGGACTTATTTCAGGGGAGCAGTTGAAAGGCCTGTAATTTATGCAGGAAAAAAAAAGAAAGAACATCAGTGCATTTTTATAACCTGCTTTTTAAAAGGTAATTAAAGATGGGAGCTGCAGTGAGCTAGTAATTAAGTATGAATAAAGATCTTCTAAGCAAAGTCTTCATGCAAAGTGTTAAATGAATATTCTTTTTGCTGACAAGGAGAAAAAAAAATACTATACAGGGAGCAGCTTGTTCCCTTCTGCAGCTGCCAGGGAACGAGCCCCCTCCCACACCACCCTACCCCTTCCCTCCCAGCCCCTTCCACAGAAATCTATTGGTTGCAACAAACCAGAGTGTTTGCAGCAATTAGATTCCAACAGAGGCTCAGCTGCCTCCAGCAATTCATGAGGAAGGTGTCCTTTATTTATTTAATTCTCTTTGGTCCTGGTGGCAAAATCAATTAAGCAAAACAACTGCATTTAAAAACAACTAGTTATGTGTTTTTTAATTACCACAGGTCCATAATTCAAACCCATTGACATTCCTGCCTAGTGAGAGAAAACGTTCTCTCTTCCTCCTCCCTTTTTCTCTCTCTCACTTCACTGGATTTTGAGATTCTCGTTTCAGATTAGTATAAAGAAAAACACCTACAGGATGACAGATGGCTCAAGGGATGTGTTGAGACACAGAGATTTCTACCTCTGTGTGAAGTTTGTCTATCAGATGAAGAAAGAGCCTGTTAAGGAAAAGAGACCTAAGGTGCCAGAAGGAACACGCTGGACTACGATATTCTTAAGGAAAGAAAAAACACCAACAGAGAATTTGCTACCTGAGGTCAAGCTGGGGTTTTCTTTTACCTCTTCCACTACTCCACATCCTCACGTTAAAGGGAAATACCCTTCACAGTATCCCAGCCAAGATTACCAGTCGCAAGGATGCTAACATCCTGCAGAGGTTAAAGCACAGAATTGGGAGTTCATTGGCCTGAATCCATTGTAAGGTACATTTATAGAAAAACTGCATATAAACTGCATAAAAATCCAGCTGCTCTGGATCTTAAAAGTTTTTAATTGCCTACACTATCAATCCAATCATTTTTACCACTACTGAATGCATGCAGGGAAAAAAATAACAACAAACCACATATTCCTTCTGTCAGGAAAAATATATACAACATTCTTGTGTGACCAAGCTTTCAGAGGAAATATCATTTGAAAAAAGCCATCTCAAGAAATTCTTTTGGGCAGAAGGATTTCCTCTAAAGCCTTGTTATTAAGGACAGGAAAGCCAGGTTAGCATTCCTGGCCACTACAGACAGCTAGCCCTGCTATAGTTCAAGGAGAAATCTGCACACCCGCAGGCTCCATGCCAAGGCGCTGAGGGGAGGGACTGCAACAGGGTCAGAGAATTGATGGCTCCTACAGGAGCAGAAGGGGAAACGCATGCACGTGAGGGAGGGAGCAGATCACAGCCAGGCCGCTACAAGGAGCAGGTGTGAGGCTGAGATAAAGCAGCAGCACAATTATAGCTGGCTACAGGACCCCCCTTAGCAAATTGCCCTCATTCATTACAAAATTGTCCTTTCGCAGTGTGCTGGAGGCAACTAGTACCTCTGAAGCAGGCTGCGTGTCCCAGAGAGGCAAAAGTGAGTATGAGGCTGCATGCCATGGAAGCGGAGAAGGGGTGAGCCAGGCTCCCACACTGCCAGTCACAGTGGTCCTTCCCAAGGAAGGGGTGCACACAGTTCCTGGAGCAGGCTTTTAACACTCCTAGCACTCACAAGTGCCCAAGTGACCGTTTACAAAAACTCTACCCACAATTTCTATAGTGGATAATTAGCAAACAAAGGTATGGGGCAGTTTTGCAGCCCTCCTGATGTGGTACTTAAAGAATCTTCAAGGCCACAGCTTGTCTCAAAGGGCTTTATCAAACTGGTTGTTGCCATCTGTAATCCTAGCAGGAGATTAAACAAACACAATTTCCAGACAGGTTTAATAAGGGTTTAAAAAGAGGAAAAAAAAAAAAGAAACTTTAGCATTGCTCTTCCAAACAAGCATGACAGTCAGGTGCAGGTTTTCAGCTGCAGAGGTGAACAGCATCCCTGCACAGAGTGGTTTCTCTCATTAGCTTTCTGTACATCCACACTTGGGCACGTGCTCAACCAGCAAATGAATATCATTGTACTACACTGGTTGGAAACACAGCCCTGACTGCTTAATTCTAAAGAATGAAGCTTGTTTAAAAGATGCAAAATCTTTTCATGATTGTTGATAGGGAGCTGAAATAAAAGCTCTTGTAGGAACCATCTACTCAGACACTTCTAAGTGTGCATTTGTGCTGAGGTTGCACCTAGACACTGTCATTAAGCCCAGAGTGTCATGGTATGAGGTGCAGAGCCATGCAGGCCCCACACAAGCTTGCACATTCCAGGTGTCCCAGGTTATTATCCACGATCCTTCCCATGCACTGAAGTATCTTCCCAAAGCACACACTGCTCTGCCTGAGTTCCAGGGCACGTGTCAGCTGATACTGCAATGTTGAGCACTACAATGCCTCAGTGTTTTTTGTGAATCCTGTCCTTAAACACTTAGGAAGTTACTGGAAGTCAATTGGATTTAAGCTCCTAAATCCTAAGTCTTTTTTGAAAGCGTTGCCTTACATGACCTGCCCAGCATGTTCTGAGAAGTCTTTGGCAGAGCTGGGATTTAACACAGATATCCTGAGTTACAGCCCAGCATCTTAATCTTCAAACCATAAACGTTAAATGTGCACATCTTGCTAGCTAATTTCTTTTGAAATACATTGCTTTTTAATCCCAACCTTTTTATAACCATGTGCTGCAGCAAATGATCAAATATTGCTGCCTGGTTCCAACCTGCCCACCCAACAATGAGGTACATCCTTTGCCCTCCAGAAGGGCTGCCAACAAGCTATCCTGGAGCAAGAGCTAAGAGACGGAGCCCCTTCCTGATCCAGCACAGCAAATTCAGGTTTTCCACCACCATTTACAGGGAAACTTTCCCCAGCACTGCCAGAGCCAAACTGGTATGGTACAGATGGGTGACTCAGGAGGCTTCCAAATGCTCAGCATTTCCCTGGGAATGGGAGTCCTTAAAGTATTTCAAGACTGCCTTCGATTTTTATTTCCTTTTTTTCTCTCAAAAGACCATTCAGGGTGGAAAGAGACAGTGGGTAAGGAATGTCACAGAGCACTTCAGTCATGGAGAACAGGATTGGCACTGTTCATTCATTCTGCAGAAAAACTCAGGAGCAGCACATTAACACACAAGATTAGCTGACAGCACCATTAAAGTAGGCAAAAAAAGAAAAAAGTACTTTTCCCCATACTGCTGAATTAAGCCATGGAACTCATTGCCACAGGGGGTTACAAATTCCAGAATTCCTGGTAAGTACGTAAGTCAGCGTAGAAAATCCAGCACAAGGCTGCTAAACACTAAGATACAACCTCTGGCCCAAGAAATTGCTAACCATCAGATTACAAAGGTGGAAGATCATATCAGGTAAAGCTTAATTGTATGCCAGCCATGCTTTTATAGCCTTTTGATGGCACTGAACACTGAACACTCCCTTCTAAATCACAGCTCCATGGATAGCAATTTGCTAAGGTAAGTGAATCAGTCTGCAGGAACCTTCTGAGATTTACACAAGGATCATGCTTCCCACAGCCTCCCAGATGGGACAGTGTGAAGCACAGTGGTAACAAGACTTGTGGGCTTGCTGGAAGACAGAACCACAGGTTTCCCAGGGAAGCTCTGGGGCCTGCACCTGCCATTTTCACACACCTTAGTACAGGGTCCCCCTGATTTCTCATGGCAGAGTAGCTGCAGTTATTCAGCTCTAGGCCTGATGCAGCATTTCTAAGAACTATGGCTTCTAGAACTTCTAGAATTCTCTCTACTGACAATGGGAGCCTATTGCTTTCAAAAGTCTGGATGCCTCTCCTGAAATAAGTCCAAGGAATGTGAACCTCACTGCAGACTGGTCACCTATTCAAGAAAACAGACATAACTGTTCGTGGCACCAAAAAAACACCAATCTCTGCAAGACTGCAAAACCACAGTTCTAGGCACAAGAAAATGTTACACTGGGGTAGAATAAGCTACTTCCCAGACAGCAAATAAGGGTTGTTTTTTTTTGTTGTTGTTGTTTTTTCTTCCTATTGCCCCAGCCTCTCTATCCCCTCTATGAAAACAAAATGTGACAGCATTGCTCCAAGAATTATTAAGACAGCAAAAACTGAAAGATTAGATTTATCGCAGCAGACAGTGGATTATGAAGAATAATTTATCAAACGTCAGAACAAACAGCCTACAATTTATAGGAGGCTTTGTTGAGTCAGTGAAATCTGATTGGGCTTCTCCCCACCTAATGAATGTCAAGCTTAATTGATGGTTCCTAAATGCATCTGTCAAGAATATGTATTTATTAACTCAATATTTTTAATAATATTGCAGATATACGCAGGATAGCACTTTTCTCCTGAACAGACTCCATCGTGTTCATATTATATACATAAATGTCCATGTATATAGAGGTATTTACTGCATCCAAATGAATCCAGGTAGAAGGAACATGTGTATTCTGGTGCACTGAAACAATAACATAAAGCTTATTACACTAAATTCCTATGTCTTTTAGTGTACAGGAAGGAAAGCAGTGTGGACCCTTTCAACAGGAGATACTATATGTACTGTGATGCCTGCCTAGAATTCAGCAGAGCTGAGCTCTAACATTGGTCCTCCCTGATATCCCCCTATGGAATGCTGAACTACACCATGTTGCAGAGTCTCAAACAACCTCATTCAATGAAGTGAGGACAGATCATGACAAACCAATTCATCTGGTTCCACAGACCTATGTCCCTGGGAATGTAAGATGGTGAATACTGTCTTTTGTTCTTCATAAAGGGAATTGCAGTATTCAGTCCAGCAAAGGCAAGGACTGCCATGGCCCAACTGGAATCCAGCTGTCTCAGGAACATTTTCCTGACTGTCACAAGGAGATGGTTTTTTTTCTTTATCAATGAAGCTATCAAGTGTCCTCTTACCTTCCTGAGACACAGAATGACAAGATTAACACAGCTCAGCCTCCCAGAAGAAAACACTTCTAACAGCTGGACAATTCCTCTTCATTCAGTATGGCCCAAGGAAGCCAAAAGGTTGGAAACCCATGCCTAAACCTGTCAGAAGCTGCATCACAATATCAATATCAAGCTCATTCATTTCCCTTCCCTGGAAGCCAGAAGAACTTTATATCACCGATATGAACAATTTCCTCAGGATCTCTCGATACAGTAACAAATTCCTGTCCACTCTAATACCAAAATGTGTTCAAGGGGCCAATGCCCACTTCCTCTTTCCAGATGCAGTTAATCAGCACAGCAACTTGGCTTCTTCAGCATCCCACTTTCTTCCCCCTCAGAATACATATCTGGTGCAGCTAGTCCCGTCTGCTACCTTAACTTCCACAACCCACTGTCTGTAACTTGCCTTCAACAGCAGCCAACATTTTCCAATCCAGAGCCAAGCCAAGTCCACCAGCAACTGTACTTTTGAGGAACAGAAGGTGGAAGACATGCACACTGAGTAGTGTTGCTGCACAGTATTTTGCATGATATAATCACCTTAGCCTACACAAATTGCACAGAACAAAGCAGAGTAAAGATGAGGCATATATACTTATACATTCCTCTTCACATCCTTCTATTTCATCACACTGTGAAAAAAATTAACTTGTGACCCTCTTACTCTCTCAAATGGTGCAAGCCACTGGGGAGAAAGATGCTATTTGCCCCATGTTCTTTGCGCGTATAAACAATACCTCTTTCTCTTAATTTGCTCTTTCATCTTGAGCTGTTTTCAACTTGAACGGAACAATATTCATTAAATCCACTCTTTTATCACTGTCTTTTTGGAAAAATATTTTTTCTCTTGCATCCTTTCTGTCAGTGAGGATGGAGCCACACCTGTCAATCTTTGAGACAGATTGGAAGCACAGTTCTTCAAAAGCACTCAACTTGTCCACTCCTTGCCATTTTTTGTGTTTTAATTGAAAAAAATTCTCTCTCTTTTTTCTCCCTGCTAATAAATGAGGCTCCCCATCCTTGTTACACTAGGTGAGCAGTAAGAACAGGACAGAAGACAACTTTCTGCTGCTAATAAACATCCTTTTGCATCATGTCCGCTGAAAGAGATTCACTTATTCCATGATTCAGGAGAGGGAGCAGGGACCCCATTCAACTTGGATCCTAGGCTTTGAGGCTTACTGCACTCCCTGCAAGTTCCTCTTCTTCTCCCAAGCAATAGAGCTGGAAGTGCTAACAGCAGAAACACTCCTCTAGCTCCTAAGGAAGACAACAATAGCCTTCTGCTTTTCTAACAGATCTGTTAGCATGTCTGAGCAACATCCTTATCTCTTTCTTGGCTTTCTGGAAACATTCCACCAAGCTCTGCCCACAGTCACTACCCCCACCAACATTTCCAGATAATAGCTCATACAAAATTTTGATCTCCTTTCTGATGACTTGTAGTTCTATCTCTGCAGCCTACATCAGCCTGCTTCTAGCCAAACTACCATTTCAGCCTGTCTCTCAGACATCTCAGATATTCATCCCTTTGTTCACACTCAATGCAGATAGAGCATGTTTCCCAATCCTCTCACTCACACCACCCCTCGTGTTTCCTTTCTCATTGCAACAGGCAGCATTGCCAACCTGTCAAGCATGCCTGCAATCTTGACCTTTTCTTCAACTTTGACCTCCCTTAGATCTCATTTCCAGGTTAGGTCTAAATCTTGCACGTCTCTTCAGAACAACAACCCCCCACCCCCAGTGGTCTTTTCAACACAAATGCTTCCACATATCTAAAGGCCACACATCAAGTGGATGGGGTCAGGATCTTTTCAGTGGTGCCCAGAAACAGAACAAGGGGCAATAAACATAAACTAGTACACAAGAAGCTCCATATGAAAATGAGAAGACTTGTGTCTATTAGCCCAGTTCCCATCTTGTCACATTTTGATAGTGAAAAACCACTTTCTGCGGAGTTTGACACACACACACACTGCTCTGGAGTAATACCTATTCCAAGGATCACACCTTTTCCAGGACAGAGTAAGCTGAGGAAGTTGTTTTTTCTATCTTACCCCCTTAGCCTCATCAAGGTCTGTTTATAGTCTTCCAATAACCCCTTCTATCTGCTGACCAAACTTGTCTGTTTTCCTTCGCCTTCAAGTCCTTATGACTTAATCTCAACCTGGTAGCTGAAATGGTTCCTGCCTTTGACACTCTGCCTGTATTGATTTGCTGCATCCTATCTTATATCAATTCTACAAGCTTTCTAGGACAGAAGCTGATTTCTACTCACACCTGCATAGCACCTGGCATAGTGAACTCCTTACAATGACAAGAGCACCAAGTACTAGTGTTCATAGGTGACAGGTGACAACAATCCATCTATTCTCTCCCCTTCAACTCAAAGTTCCCATTCTTCCTAAACCACACACTCAGCAGGATGCATACAGGTCTCCAATACTCTCATAATCCCTTGATGGAATTCTCATAGACACATCTCTCCTACAGAGATCAGTGGCCTGCTGCACATTTGGAAGGAAATGCCACAGAGGTGGGGCTATTCGGCATGTTAAGCAAGACAGTGAGATTTAAGAAAGCACACAGGAGCAAATGAATTTCCAAGACCATTCTGACCCTGGAATAAATACATTCCTGCCACAAACTGGCTGAAAGCAGAGTAGGAAAGGGTCAATGGACCCACAACAGGCTCAGCTTAGTCACGGTCAGGCAGAGGGAAAGCTCTGCTGACTGCAAAGACGCCCCAAGGGCCCTGTCAGCAGTAAGCCTGAACAACAGCAGCAGTCCTATGAGAAATAACCAGCTGCCAGAACCTGAGGATATATAGGGACCTTCGGGAGCAGACATCACCTGTGCCTCATCTTAAATGCCTCTGATTCGGTTTTTAAAGCCTTAGGGCTTTGAGAAGCATAAGAGAGAAGTGGCTGGGAGAAAATAAGTTTATGGGCAGGTTTATGTGACTGTGTAGAGAGGTGAGGAGATAGCTGGGAATTTACAGTTGGGAGAGATGAGTTACAAGCATCTTACCAACATGCAAATCTGCACGCACAAAAAATAAGATGGCATGAGGCAGTGCATTTATGCACACAGTTTGTGTGGGGAATGATAGGCAAAATCCACAGAAAGTCAAGTAAAGATGAGGGACAGGACAGGTGTTAGAGTGCCTCTGAAGAGGTAGGGTAGACATGAGAAGCAGAGTGCTATGCTCCAGGGTATGTATCTGGGAGGACAGCACTGCTTTCACATGAGTGTGTGTCACAACAACAGACCCATCTACTCCACCTCCTATAACTGACAGGAGAGGGGGGTGGAGAGAGGAGAGAACGGAGCTCCTGTGAGCAATACAAGGATCACTTCCATGTATTTCTTCAGAGAGGAATGACGTAAAAATGCTTCTAGGCCTGAGACAAAGGGCAGGAATGGCAGAAGCTTCATTGCACTGCACAGCAGCCTGTCACCAGGGTGGACAGAGGCATGACACAATGAAAACAGGCAGAGGACAAGGCTCCAGTTTTAGCCAGATTCTGCCCAGCTACATTCCTTTCTCAGGCTTTCACTATAATTAATAAAACTGTACTACACTTGCATTGATGCAATGTACCACGTTACCCAGAATAATAGGAAAGGGTTTTAGGAGAGCAGGTTTGAAGTAGACATGGAAGTAGATGTAGCCTAGTAGACATGGATATCAGCCTGAACAGAATGCACTTCAAGAACTGGATACAACGAGGTCACTACATTAGATTAAAGATGCTAAAAAGGTAGTAAAGCCCTGCTGGAGATGTTAAATTCATCACAGAATGGTTTGGAAGGGATCACAACAATCACCTAGCTCCAATGCCCCTTCCACAGACAGGGACACTTGCCTCTAGACAGTGTTGTTCAAAAGCCCCATCCAGTCTGGCCTTGAATACTTCCATGCATGGGGGCATTCGCAATTTCTCTGGACAATCTGTTCCAGTGTGTTACTACCCTCATAGTAGTGAGGAATGGGAATTTCTTCCCAACATCTAATCTAAATCTAATCTCTTTTAGTGAGTCAGTTACTGATAATGTTTCAGTATCTCAGCAAGGCATAATCATCTGTACACCTGGAAAGAGGCACAGCTCCATTAGTTCGTTCCACATAGAAAAGGGTGCAGTGACTGAAGAGAAGCAGAGGTAGGATAACTGTATGGGACCTTGAGGTTCATGCCCTTTGCAGCATACTCTCAGAAAGAATTTGTGGAGATCCAGAAAAGCTGTTCAAGGGAACTAACAGAAAAGTGAATTAAATCCACAACCAACTCTGCCACGAGCATCACTGCTGGGGAAGGGCAGCAATGCTTCCCCTAATGATTAGGTGCATGAACCTACAAGCCCAGGGAAGATCTTCCCTGATCCAAGGAAGAAAGTCCTGTGCTAAGCCAGCCACAGCATTTCCTGCTTCTTTCTTGTCAAACTTCCCCCTGAACACCAGCCTCTCCTTTCCGCTCCTGCCCATATTTCCACTACTTTTCATGGCTCTACTCTGATCCATCCGCTCTTTTTACAGTTTGTTTCTCCGTCCCTGCCTACCTCTTCCTTCCATGCTTCTTCCCTTGCCATCAGATTTTGTTGGGCTGCCAGGTCTCCAGTTCAGTGACAAAACTCAGCTGATTTACCCTCCTTAAAGCAGTGTCTTCTCTCATGTAAATCACCCTCCAAAACTCGTCTGTGAAATGGGCTTGTTCACTAAACTCTATGAATAGGAAAGTAGGCACAGCTGGCCTATTCATAATCAACATAAAAAATAGATTAGCACTTTACAGATTAAACATTATCGTTTCAACAGTTAACATAAATCAACTGCACTTACAAACCTAGCATTGCTGCTGCCACTGCAAGGTGACAGGCGTTGCAAAGGGAAAGGCTGCCAGTCTGGGGTGCAGTGGAGAACAGCTCATCTGTCTTCCACCTTTATAAGTTTTCATCTGGCACCCTAAGGGTGCACTGCCAGAGGTTGTTACAAGGAGAAAAGCTGGCTAGGGAAACAAAGGCAGGGGGGTTAATTTTGATTAATTCACATGTATTTCTGAGCAATCCAGCAACCCATGACTCTAGGGCCAAAATCCAATTGCTCTACATCCCTCCCTGGGGTTGATGCAGTGCAAAAACAGATGGAGCAACAGAGTCAACTCCTCAAAGAGGAACAAAAGAGGGGAGCCTCTAAAGACCAACTGGTATCTAGCTCTGTTTTCTGTAGCTCAAAATCATTGGGCCCTTGAGGCTGAAGCAAAAGCATTTTATGTAATGTAAGCAGGGACACCTATTAAAAAAAAAAACCTCAACATTAACCAAGGAAGTCACCTCACCAAAGAGGGGCCAAGGACTGAGATTCACTCCAGATGTGCCCTGTTGTCAGCAATGCCAGGAAAGCAGACGAGTCGGTCACTGACCAGGCTGCACCTCTTTCTTCACCAGGTAATGAACACAAAGTCACTGGAGCTGTTCAGTCCAGCACACTGCCATCAACACATTGTGGTTGTGTAGCCAATGGAGAAATGAGACCCACAAAGCCTACAGTCAGTATCACTCCCTTCCACTCCACTCCCACACTGAGAACCACCCCATGTCTCAAAAGGTTAGCTCAAAAAAGCTAACCTGAAATTTCTGAGCTGGTCCTGACGATTCTAAGCATCTTTAACAGGATACTGTCTTAAGAACCACTCTCATAGCTTTTTCAAAAAAAAAAAAAAGAAGAAAAAGAAGAAGAGGAAGAGAGGAAGATGTTAGGTTAAGGTTCAAAGGACAAAACTTAGTCTGCTAAGGGTGGTGTGGCACTCAGGATCCCCTCAGGGGCTCAGACACCCACAAGCCACAAAAGACTGGGCAGCAAAAGTTACATGGAAAGACTTCTTTAGTATAATGCCTTTTAACAAGCCCTGGTAATTTTAATTGCTCTAGCCTCTTTCCGCCCTTTCTTGATAAATGGAAATAACAGTTAACAGACCTGAACCAATCCATTACATCCAACAAAGCGTTTGGCAAAAATTAGCTTTGTTCTCCACTCACAACTGATACCACTATGGTTTCATCCATTATCTGAAATGAGCCAACTAATGTATATTTTCTACGAACCTTTTGGAATTTGGCAGGGCTGGTGCTGATCAGCCTCTTCCAAGAATTTGCCAATTTGAGATAGATCGATTATGTGAGTTTTGTAAGGATAAAAAAGCATTGGTTTGCTTCAGCTGAGCTCTCCTGGCACAAGCTGTAGGTCATGTGATTTTATTGCTTCAGTTGCCACAGACAGCTTCATATGTCTGGCCCTGAACCACGCATCTTGTAAAACCAAAGAACCGCAAATCTTACAAAAAATAAGTGCAAAATGTGCATAATGCTCACAAATGTAACTTGATTTCCACAGAGAATGTTAGAAAACTTTCTCTTTTCAGGCTGGCCTGCTTCGTATGGATTTAAACACTTGGCTCACTAATGGTGGAAAGATCTTCGAAACCCCTGAGATGCTAATTCTTGATTCAACTTTCAAAACACTGTTGTGTTTATGGCTTCCTATGTGAAGGATTTTGCATGTTCTCATCCACAGCAACTCCTTCACAAGAAAGAAAACCTGCAGGCAAGATTGAAGTCCCTTCTACAGCTCAGCATACCTTCATAGAACCAGAAACATTCAGACTGATGAGCTTATTAGATTGCCTGTACACCTCAAAAATTCTTAAAAATGCTTTGTCTAATCTGTATGTTAAAAAAAATATATGCAGTACACCAAGCTGAGGCCCCATAACTCCCTATTTTACCTCATGCTCCCTAAGAGAAAAATCAAGCTTGCTATACCCAGCCTGTGCCTGTATCAGAGCATCAGGTAGGAGTATTTCTGAGTGTATCAGCAGATCCAGAAGCCTGGAACTGGAATGACAACCCATGTGCTGAGATGTGGTTTCTGTCTATAGATGGAGCACTGCTGAGCACACATCCACCACCTCCACAGAATCAGAGCATGGAGCACAACCTGGCACAGATGTTCTGTGCTTTGCCAGCAGAAACCTGCACCAGCGCGACACTTCAGGTGTCACAGAATCTCTCAAACTATACTGAAGAGAGCCCACCATCTGCACACCAGACACAGTGAGGCAATAAATTCCATGCAGGTAAGCTATATATTAACCCCTATGTACCTAACTAATCTGTAAATTAAAGAAATAAAGGTCACCAAGCATGCAAACCAGAATTATTCCTTACCATGTCATTCTTCATTGCATTTTCTGATCTCAAATATTTCAGTTTCTTGCAAAAGATTTATAAAACAAAAATCCCTCAGAAAATCCATGTCCAACTTCTTGTATTGTAAATCATTAACTTAAAGGAAGCCAAAGAAGATTACCCTCACCTATCTACCAAAACCTTCCTTTTCATAGGCAAAGGGGCTTAGAGCATCTGGGAAAAGCAAAAAAGCCTCCTCATCCAGGGAGGAGGGAACACCCTGTCCCAGAGCTCCCTGGGAATAAGGACACCAGCTTGTCACTGGTATGGCACTGAGGATCAATAACTCCAGAGCCTGAAAACAGAGCATGCAGGAACACGAGTGACAGAGCAAGGAAGATGGCCTGACCCAAAGTTTCCTGCACCTGCATTTAGCACTAGGGCCCTGGTTTTGGGCAGCTGACACCTGCGCTGTCCCAGTGCAGGGGCAGCTGTACTGAGCTCCACCAGCATTGAGAAGCTCATACTCACAGAAAGGCAGAGATGGGCCCACACAGTGGCTGTTCCTGCCTTCCAGTTGAGTAATGCAAGCCCATTTGTTCTGGGTGACATTAACGTTATTCACCACCCATGTACAAACTCTTTAAATTACCTTTTTTATGGCCAAGACCCTTTTCATAATTGATAAAAATCTCTTTTTTATAACCCAAGTTATTGAAAAAAAGTGAAGATTTTTTATTCCTCATTATAATTTTAATACAATTGTGTTTTTTACTGACAGCTGCTTGGAAGCCCGGATGGGCCTACTCAGATTGACTAGGGGAGGGGTGGGAGAAGTGCCAGATCCTCCCATCCCAAAGCCAGCCCTGTGCTTACCACAGCAGCCTGCAGTCATTGCCATCACAGCCTCCAGTCCAGGGGGTAAGAAATCGCTGGCAATGTCACAGAGGAACAGGAGATTTCCTGAGCTGGACACAAAACCCACGGCAGGCAGAAGAGGCTCTTGCTGACCTAATTCTACCTTCCCCATGTCTGGTAGTGACGTATATGAGGGGCTACCTTCAAAGAGCACACACGGCACAGCATTACTTGAATGCTGTGCTTAAGGTCAGAATCAGGATCACAAGCAGCAGGAGACTTGGACTCAGAGGTTTTGCCATTGCATACACAATGTGTTTACCAGAGCATCAAGAGTGACAGCACACTGAGCCACACAGCAGAGCATTCAGAAAGAGCGCTCTACCACTCTGTGCAAACCTGGGGTAAGCAGGCACCTCTCCTGGCATCCCAGTCTGATTTAACACTGCCAGCCTGAGAGGAGGCCATATCAGGTCCATATCAGGATCTGCAGCATCAAGACCTGAAGACCTTGCCATTCAGTAGGGTAAGTGAATCTTCTGCAGGACAACATAGGGAGCCAGCTGAAGAAAGTGATTCACATTTCCCTGGGAATAACTCAGATGCTGTAGGACATGCAGTGTATGCAGCACGTCCCAACAGCATACTGAAGTCTTTGCAAGCACTGAGCACTGCTTCAATGGTTCTGCAAATCAGAACTAAACGAATGTCTTGCAGCACTTAAAGAGCAGATAAAATGATTCCCAAAATAAAGGAATCAGACTGTGCTCCCTGCCATTGCTTGGTGCTAGCACACCAAAGGCTGCCATGCTATACCAAGAGAGCCTATGGAAATAAAAGAGGAGACCTCCCTATTCCTGCTGTCCTTTCTCAGACTGCAGCAGCTGAGCAGCACAAGAAGTTTCTTGTAGTGATTAAGGTTGTCATGGCAAAAGCCTTGCATTAGTACCTTGCTGCATACCAGCTCCTTTCCCTGGTAGGCTCGCATGGCCATGTGGCATTGCTGCGCATCACTGCGGTGACCTTGCTCCCCAGGTGTATATGCATATATTTCAACAGTGGATGAATAAGGCTCACGCATTCAACAGAGAAAATGTTTAGGGAACTCTGTGAGCAATTTAAAGTAGAGGGACAAAGGATAGCCTCACTCTTAGAAACTGTTTTGCGCAGGGACAAGAGCTTCTCAGACAAGGAACATCTGTTTCTTATTGCACAGCACTAGGTCCGTGCCAATACAAGGGCAGGAATCCAAAGAGCAAAGCCCTTTGACTGAAGGCTGGGTCCCAAAGACACCTCTGTCTGTAAAAATACATCCTGACTCAGAAACCACAGTACACAGGAGGTTCCTCTGCCTCACGTGCTTTGTTTACCAATCACAGTAAAACCACTGGCATATCATGCCCTGCTCAAGCAGCATGCTCCATGAATGTACGGTTCCAGGCAGCTTCTTGCAAATGGCAAAATAGTCCTCAAACTGGTATAAAAGCCACAATTAATTAACTGAAGGTGAAAAGGATGGTCTCCTTGGAGGAAAAAGTTAATCATGCAATTAGAAACTATTTCTCATTACCTGTGCTCCCACAAAGCAGGGCTCTTTCTTTTCTGAAAGAGTGGTCAGGCACTGGAATGGCCTGCCTAGGGAGGTGGTTGAGGCACCATCCCTAGCGCTGTTCAAGAAGCGTTTAGATGAGGTGCTAAAGGACTTAATTTAGTAGTTGGGTAGAGATAGTGATAGGAGGATGGTTGGACTAGATGATCTTATAGGTCCTTTCCAACCTTATGAACTTATGAACTTAGGGCTGGGTTGCCATCCTTCTAAATTTCTGGCTTTCCATCTATTCAAGCTCATTATTTGGCTTTAAAGAGAGAAGTCTCAACCTCTGGGCTTGCTCCAGCCCTTTCTCCCAGCTTTGAGCAGTGAGAAACAACAAACTCAATCCCTGGCAAGTTCTCTCCAGTTACAGAAATTTTCACTCAGCTCTGCAACAGCTTCAGTAGCTGCTTGTGAGGTGCCGGAGTCACAAGGATAAGTCAAGAGGAGAGGCAGAAGAAGAGATCTTCATTCCCACAGCTAGGTGAGGCCAGACCCTTACACTGCATGCCAGAACACAGTCTGGGCACTGAGCACCAGCTTTCTGTGTCATTAGTAGTCCTGCTACTAATGACACATTGAGAAAATGACAGCATTACATTCTCTGCCCCACAGCTTTCTCATTCACTTTCCACAGCTGATATCTTTTTACTTTCAGGTAGCAGGGGAGATAAAAGCAAAGGTAGGAGAGACTCTTCCATTCATGTCTTATCAACCATTTTCACAGTTTTTCCAAACTCATCTGGAATTTATCCAGAGCAAGTCCAACTTGTGGTGCCTCCACTATCTCCCCAAAAGACATGTTCCAGCTCAGTCTCCAGCCATGCTGATAGTACAGAGTGGGAGCTCAGCTGTCAGCAAAGCACTCTGCAAGACTGCATGGTGACAACACAGCCATGTCAACGGCTGCAAACCCACCTCATGAGCCTTCTGCCTTTGCTCAAAAATCAGTCCCACCAGCATGCTCTCCATTTAGACCTCTTTTCCCATAAATCAACCTGCTTTTTCAATCATTCAAGTCTCTGGTAAGATTCTCAGGAGTAGGTCACATCAAAAAACAGGCTGTTTCTAATGGTTTGAAGATACAATGCTTCTACACGTGATATTAGTGGTTTTTTTTAATTTATTTTCATGCCCTTTTGCAAGCTCCTGCCTAATTTGTCAGCTTGTCACATTCCTCCCTGGGTGTATCTTTATTTCTAGTTGCTATTTCCACCATTTCTTCTGCACTGATCCAAGCTGTATGCAATTATTTCTTTTGTACGCTTGAGATTTATCAGAGGAGCTTGCTCTTGTGTCTGTTAGGGGGAGCTGGAAGCTTTACCACTGAATTTGAGAGCAGCAGGATTAAGTCTAGACGCCCTGGAAAGATTCCCTCACCCTCAGTTTCTCTTTCTGAATTCACCTGCAAGTTCCCAGGTGTGATATTGGGCCCATGGGGGAAGACCTTAGTAATACCCTTTGTATCCAATACTGCTCTGACACTCCACCTTGCCCTTCTGCCATCTATATTTCAGCTAAGCACATTGTATTTAAAACATACTGGGGATGTAGTCAGACTGAAATTAAATTTATTCTGGAAGTAGCCTTATTAAATCCTCTCCGCTTGAGCAAAGACAACTTTGTTGCATTAAGTTTCCTAAACCATTAAAAAAAAATCCTTAATTTCCTACCCTGTAGGTAACTAACAGGCGTGGAATATTTACCCGTGATTTTAATACCACCCAGTTTCACCAGTTATTTTATTTTCATATATTCCAGTTCTCTTTTTTCAATCATTGTTTTCTCTCAATAGCAGTTCGTCTTTCTCTTCCCATTTCTATCTTTTTCCCTCTCTCTGCCTCTTTAAAATTAAATATTGCCCAGCACTGCCCATGTGGGTGCTATGAACGCTAAGAGGAAAATCTGCTGTGGAGACTGGATTCAAAGTGTCTTGCTGGGAACCAGTGAGCCATGGAGGGCTTGTTTAGTTCCCAAAACGCTGAAAGAAACCAGGGTGCATCTGTGGCAGACGAATATGTATTTGAGAAGAGATGGGCCCCATTCTTTTTTAGTACATGGCACTGCTTCTGAGGGACATCACACAGGGAGCCAGAGGTAACTGTTCTGGTCATTTGGTAGTGGTTAAACTCAAGGTAGCTTTGCACATCTCCTGCAGAAGCAAGATTGCTGGATGGAGCCCCAAAGCTCTGATGCTCCATGGAAGGAGCAGACAACCTGTCTGCTCCACCTACCCACTGAACTATGAAACGTAACTGGTTACTGGCCATGCTGTAAGGACACAGTGTTGAGAGAGGACCGCCTAGCTTGCAGGAAGGCAATGAGAAAACAGGACAGGGGCTGACATTAACTGACATTAAACAGCAGAGAGATACAAACTGTCATTCTGAACTATACCCACCACACCCAAACCCACCCACAATATATTCACTAGGTAGGTTCAAATATTTCATTCACACCCTCTACCCACCATGCAGACAGACTGCCTGGAACACCCCCAAGGAGACACACAAAGCTCTTTCTATCAGCAGCTCTGCATGTTCACACTGCTTCCATTCTTCAGCAGCCTGTCTCTCCCTCAACACTTCCATTTTTCTACTACTGCATTTGCAGTTTCCTCCCCTCTCCCTTCCTTCTACATCAGCTGTGCTACTTGAAATGCCTCTCCTCAGCCTAGGAGTTGTAAAGGGACCTTCTCATACAGGGCAAGACACAAAGCAACAGAATGCTTTCTCTAAATACCACTGTTACTCTCCTTATATCTGATGAACACAGACACCCACCTCTGATCCCAGTGCTGTGGCCTGTTGGGGGTTAATGGTGACAAATTCCTTGGATACTGTGCTACATGACTGCAAGCACCAAAAGTGATTTATGCTATTATTTTCTTTGAAGGTTAATTAGGGGCTCAAGAATGTAAAGGGCTGTCAGTGCCAGCTGGAATTGGTCTATTGCAGCCAGAGTAAAATAGTCTTTCCTCACAAGACCCTGCTAATGCATCTTTGTCCTGAGCAGCCCCTACCTCTTTGCCCAGATCTTCACGGATGACTTGCTCGACCTCTTGCCTGGTGCTCTGCGGGGCCTGGCTGTGCAGCACCTTGAGCGTGCGGGTGTACTCCTCTGGCAGCAGGTAGTCGAGTGCTCCCAGGTGCTGGCCCACCTTGATGAAAGTGCCTCGGTTGGCACAGCACAGCTCCCGGAGGCGCTCAGCAGAGCGAAGGTGCACCTGCAGAGAGACAGAACATCAGCCAAGCCTTTTTGCTGCCTATTACATGCATAGAACCACATGTGCACCTTCTGTTTATACACTTCTGAAACACTCCATGAATTTCCTTTCTTGATTTTGGCCTTCATCTGTTTAAGTTACTTATTATAGGACTCCATCTTGATTTAGTGGGGCTGAAGCAGACCAGGACAAGATGCTCCACAGAATAAGGGGCTTCCATATGTATTTGCAGAGGCACCATGATCAAGGACAGCAAATTATCTTTTGGCTCTGCCCAGGGCTACATCCTTGCACAGAACATGATGTCTACCCATAAGCAGCACTGGTTCATCATTATTATCTACCACCAAGATGCACAGGGAACTCTTGTCAAAAGGCAAATACCAGGACCACAAACAATACCGTACCCTCTTTGATAAAGCAATGAGCTCAAGTGAGAAGAAAACCATGGATACCATTCCACATAGTCTTACTTGCCAACAAAATGACAGTAGTTTTGTAAACTAGGATTTAGGAGACTTAACAGGCTTGCTTACACTGGCCAAAAAGCATGTGAATGACAAAAACAATCACCTACTGCTTGCTCAGTCTGGATTCCAGCTCCTGAGGTTCATTCTGCCTCTCAAGAACCAGCCAGCCACCATGTCTTTTACTGACAATAAATTATTTTGCTTTTATTACTGTCAGTAGGAAAGCCTCCTGCTAAGGACAGAGCTACACTCAATATTCTTTCATAAACTTCAGATAAGCTTACCCTGATACATTAATAAAATCTAAGCAAAACAATGACAAAAAACAACTGTGCACCCATCTTCCAGCTAGGCTCAGCATCTACTCAAATGGAGGCTCCCAGTTCCTACAGCTTCCATGTTTTAAGTTACTGAAGGTCAAATCCTGCATCTGCAGACCTCATCTGTCCAGGAGACACCAAGATACTGAGGTGACAGACTCCACCAAAAGCCTTAAAGCATATGGCAGAGATGAATACCATCACAAATATGCAGAAACACCACCACAGGCACATCCACACCCACAAATTCCATTTAGTGGCCACCTTTATCTCCATGCAAAGCAGTGCTATGCCACAGCACAGTGCAGAGTGAATGTCTTGCTTCTGGGAACGTGTCAGGGGACAAGCTGTGTGCTGAGCTGCAAGTGCATGAAACACAGGCCTGAGGGAGTGTGAGAAGAAAGCCTAATGTGAGAGTCTCACACTCTGCTTGTGAGATCTGACAGCTTGATGCACACATGCACGCACACTTTCCTAGGTGGCCACGCACAGGCAAGCGTAACTGCACAAGGAGCATGCTTATCTCAGCATACTGCCTGCTCAAAAGCTCTCACAGATGTGTAGGTAGAAAATAACCTCCACAAGCAGTCTTGAAGCTTCCCATATTCCTGTGCTACATCTTACACACCTGCTTGAAAGCTCCCGCTGTAACAAGAAGGGCTCAACCTTGGCTGTTTTCTGCTCTCCCCTTTAACGTGTAGAGGGGGGAACAGGCCAAAAGGGAAAAGAAGCTGTGAAAAGGACAAGAAAGCAAAGAAGAACACAAAGGGAGTAATGGAATGAAAAAGGAAAGCAGTGGGAAGGAGGGAGCCAGAACAGCTGGGTATTTTATCACAGCACAGAGAACTCAGCCCATTACAAGGAAGCAGCCTTAGTGCAGCTCCAGTAACTAACTGACCCTGCACTCTCCTCCAGCAGCAGAGGAACCCCTGCTGATGGCTGAGTGGGGCTTGCTCCCTGCAGGTGCTGGGCCAGCTGCAGCCCAAGGCACAAGCAGGACACAGCACCGGGCCTGTCTCCTTGCAGACACACACAGAAATCTCCAGTATCAAGCAAGGGCCAGCACATGGACTGTGTACCCCCACAAGATGCAGCAGGAGCCCATATAATGCTCTGAGTTGTTGTATGGCTCAGGGCAGAGCACCAGTGATACCAGGGCTGTAAAACAGAGCTGGGCATAAACCTGGGGTGGTCAGCTGGGACCAGAGGCACTGGCCCCAATGCACTTAGCCACCCTGCAAGAATCACTGAGGGAAATGGCTGGGTGGGTGAACGACCAAAGACAGCCAGGAGGATGGAAAACTCAACTCATATACAACTGATGCAGATACACTTGGATGCAAGGTTTATCTTCACGGCTGTCACTGTAGACATGAGAGGAAATTTCAGTCCTCCCAAACTTATCCACCTCCACAGAAAACCTAGTTTGCCTTGTGATCGCCGCAATCCTCAACAACAGAGACAACAACACTCTGACAGAAGAGCTAAACGGATCAAAAATCCCACACCCAGCATTCCCCACAGCACATTTATGACTGACCTGGCTGACACTTTCCTGGGGGACACCAGCTCCTACCCGTTACAGACAGCTGACTGGACAACATGTTTTGAAAGAAGAAAACCTACCTGTAGCCTTGAACTTAACAAAACTACAGTCTGCTTTAAAGGCAAAGGTGAGAATAAAGCAGGACTGCGAATCTCTCTTCCAGCGTCTCTTTTCTTATCAAACAGGACAGAATCTTCAACAGAAAAATGTTCCTAACACAACTAACTGTCTTGATCCCCACAAGCCAGGTCACAGTCCAGATGTAGTGTTTGTTTCTTTGATACCTTCTACTCACAGGCAAAGTTAAGAGGTCCATAGTCCTACTGTGCCTACCTCTACTGACCAATGTTTCCACCCTATCTCAAAGAAACTGCACAGTGAATAGAAATCCCCCAGAATGGCTCAGAGCTTTCTCTGAGCAATCTCACGTGATATTACACTTTGTTACTTTTACCTTGAAAATTCTTCTTATCAGGGAAAGAGCTAGGAACAACAGCTAGTTAGACATTGACCTGCTTGTATGCATCATGCCTAGGAGCATGCTTCAAAGAAAGGAAGCATTTCACAAATAGAGGATTACCAAGAGTAAGCCTCCCTCAGGAAGTACTTCAGATCACAAATGCTGTCTGAGTGTGCAGATGGCTCTTTCCCCAACCCACATGGTTATCTCCTTCTCTCTCCACACTCTCTCCAAATTTCAGTAGGATAAATTCTCCATTAGCCAACAGCATGGCTATCAGACCTACATGGCTTGCCTAAATCCTGACTAGGCTGGGATTAACATTAATTACTAAAATGTTTCCATGTGGGCCATAATGAAAGCAGAAATTCTCAGATGTGGAGTGGAGACATCTTTGGGTTGAAGCATATACTCTGAAAGCAGGTGTGCACATGGACATCTGTTAATTTACCCTTGATGTTCAAGCAGATTTGGCTTCTCAAGTCATTTTGATGCTTTTGAAGGAGTCTTTGCTCACAGAGACCCTGGCAAAGAGTTGCCCCTCAAAGCAACAGCCAGAGATGAACAGACATTGATCTGGCCTTCAAACGAAGGAACTAATTTAGAAGATAATAAACACTAAAGCTGAGATATCCTGGTGCCAACTTCAGTACCTTATCTGGTGACAGATCTGGCAACGAACGGGCTCAGAAAGGCCACTTGGGATAGTAAGTTAAGTTGTGGAAGCAGTCTTCATACGAAAAATCCTTTAGAAAAGTTATTCCAACCCTGAGGGGCATACTCATAGCTGGCAAAATGTGAAATAAGAATTAGGGATGCAGAGAGAAAATATGAAACGCAATTAGTCAAAGACACAACAAACAAGTCACCAGAAATTCCTGGTGATAAGGGCAGCCTCCAGGAACACTGCAAACACAGATTGCTTAAAGGCCATCAGGCTGGATTTTGACAAGAAGATGGGTCTAGAACAGCTGCTCCTTTCTCTCACCCCCACACAGGGCAGCACACCTGTACAAGTGAGCAGGAGCCCTTCCACATTGTTTGCTGCTCATTCACATTCACTTCAAGGCCAGGTTGGATGGGGGCTTGGGCAGCCTAGTCTCATGGGGGGCAGGTCTGCCCACGGAAGGAGGTTGGAACTTAATCTGAGGTCCCTTCCAATCTAAGCCATTCTACAATCCCACCTATTCCCAACCTGAGAAAGGGAGGAGGATGGAGATGCCTTCTCTTGCCACTGCCAGATGCTGAGAAGTCTGACCATCATTGCTAACAGTGGGGACACATTCTCCATGTCAGTATTTTTAAAAAGCTGAGCACATCCATCAGATAAAAATTACACATCATTTCAAAAGGTAGCTGAAATGTTAACAATGATAATGAAAAGAGGATTGTGCATTAAAACTGTTAGCTTCCAGAGAACCAAAGGGGAACAAATGTTCCTCTGTTTTTAAGAAAAGTCCAGAATAATCTGGGAAATTATAATCCTGTTAGCTTTTATTCTGTATGAACTATATTAGCTGAGACAATTATTACAAGAAGTACTAAAAATGATCTTGGTAACTGAGAGATGGACGAAAAAAGCCAACAAGAATTTGGAAAGGAGAAAAAGAAATAATTCTTCACCAGTCCCCTAAAACACTCTGAGCACATTAACGCAATAGTCAATACAAGAGGAAGGGAAAATATTCATCAGAGCTTTCTAGTACCCTTCAATAAATCCCCCCACTGAAAGTAAAAGGAAAAACAAGAAATTACTGGACAAGATGTAAGAGCATTCTTTTACATCATTTGCTCAGTTACCCCAGTCCCTGCTCAGAATTCCCTCTTCACAAAACAAGCTCAGCACTGCAGACAGTAACAATGGGAGACTGTCTAGGACAAGGGTGCAACATGTAGTGGTGTTTTCACCATAGCTCCATTCAAATCTGCTCTGAAGAGTTTTAGACAAGGCAATACTGCAGAAGCCCTGTCTACATTAGCACCTGCAATGTTGTTACTTCCACTGAGGCTGAACTAGCAGCAAAAACACCAAAAAATATGTTGAAAAGGGAAATGGATACAGGTAGCACCCACAGGGCAAAAGGGGCTACAGCAAGATGTCCTTCATCACCATTGAAAACTAAGAGCAGTGCCCTGCTAATTCCCTCTTTGTGGTAAGGACAGACACAACAGCACAGTGGCATAACTCGCAGGAGATGCAAAAGAAAGTATTCAGCACTATGGAAAACTAAGCCCTGCCAGAGCCCTCCCAAAGAGATAAGCAATCAACAGACAAGCAGATCACCCTCCACACCTACAGCTGCAAGGTTACCTGTATTGAAAGGAGCAGTTTATCTTATCTGCACACACCGGTGGGCTCTATATTACTTGTAAGCCTTGAACACTTGCATCATGTTGTTGTGGTTGGCTAAGTGAAAGCACATGCTCAGTGCACTGTGTGGGCCTCAGAAAAACCCAAACAAGCTGTTTAACTGTATTAGAGGGAAAGAAAAAAAAACATGAAAGATATCAAACTGCCATTGAATAAACTGAAAGCACAAACCTAACCTTAGTTTCTGGACATTCCAGCACAGAATGAGGTATAGAAGAAAAAGAAAAGAAAACAGAGAAAGGCAAGAAAAAAGTTAACACATATTTGAAAAGAGACTACAAAAAAGAGACCTGAAATGTTAAGGAGCTGTTTTGATTAGAGAGAGTAGCTGTTCAAGAGAGGAAGGAGTTACATGAAACAATATAAAGCAAATCTTCCACTCCTATTTCTAGCTCTCACAAAACAGCAAATAATAGGACATTCCACAAAACAACAATTTTTAGGTTTTTTTAAAATATCATTTTGTACAGCATTAACCAGTGGTACTCACTGTCAGAGGACAGAGAAGCCAAGAGCTTAATGGCATTCACAAAGGCTTAGGCATTCATGATAAAACAACCATACCTGATTTAATATGGAGCTTTTCAACTCAGGATTGCTATCCCCCATTTTACAGACTCATAAGAACATTACCTGTAATAAAAAGTCTAAAGGGCTTTAAACACTCTTGCTCAAGGCATCAAGACAAAAATCACTCTATTGATCAGCTGCAGTAAGAGACAGAATGTAAGCAGTGTACACTGATGGCTCCCACCACCATTAAAATCTCTGAAGAACTCATTTGGTGTATTCATCTCCCACATCCCAATAAAATTGGTAAACCTTTTTACTGGGGCTCAACTAGTTTCCAAGGATCTTCTGTATTTATTAAATTCTCTGCCACCACAAGAACATGGAAAACCTGATAATGGCAGGGCCACGTACACAGTACTAGTAGAATTATAGAGTGGCTTTAAATAACTCAAGGCAGCACGAACTGCAGAGGAAAAAAAGGAAGTCCAACTCAGTTTAACACAGTAAGAAACTGAAATCACGTGCCATGCCAAATATTTATAGCAAATACAGCTACTGGTGAAGTGAACAGGGTACTTCTGCACTTTAAAAACAATGGCAGAAAATCTAGAACCCATTGAAATGACAATGTAGTTGCATCCAAGGGGCTATTACCTCCTTATTCAGCAAGTCTGAATAGTATCCAGTTAATATAAACTCCTATAAACTTCCCTAACACTATACCCTCCCTAATCAGCCAGATAATCAGTCTGACAGCAGGGATGTGGCACTGAGACACAACTCTAACTGGAATTCTTATTGCCTCCTTTATATACCTTCTCTTCCTACTATTTACAAAAGCTCATTCTTATGCACACCAAAGACTTCCCACCATTCAAATCTTCCTCCCACTAATACTAACTGATCACACAGCTGATAGCAGTCTGAGCATGCATCTTTGGAACCAGAATACTTCTGGTTCAATGTAGCCCACAATCTAATAATCCATTATTTGTGTAAGTTACATACAACACTCATGAAGACTTTTCTATGGGTCTGTCTGCCCATAAGAGACCAGGGCATTCCGCATGTTCTCACTTCAGCAGGTAAGCTGGTACCTCTTCAGTTCTGTACTGAACTTCAGTTCTGTACTCTTCAGTCAGCTCTGTTCTTGGGTAAAAGGGCATCCCTCAATTATCAGTTTTGACTACCATAGCTCATAAGAGTCCCAGCAGAGACCACAATTCATCAGAAACCTCCTCACAACCATAGGCAGCCAACTGAGCAACCAGGAAGTGGGAGAGTTATACAGGACTGCTCCGAAAGTAATGCCTCCCATTTTATTATGTCAGCCCATAACATCCAAGGCAGATCACAGTGGTGGTATTGCAGTGGAGGTTGAACTTTCCCACCAATACCCTGTTACATTTTGTTGCTGCACAAAAGACAGCAGTACAGGGGTAATCTGACAGAATGGCATTTGACATGAAAACAGATAGAGGGAAGCTGTGTCAGTGAGTCCCTCTACACAAAAAAAGTGTGGCACCTATTAATATTCATCAATGCTTGCTGGACATTCATAGAGACCAAACAGTGGATGTGAGCATGCTGAGTGGTGTGGTTCAGCAGTGGCAAGAGCAGCTTGCCCCCACTGGTGCTGATTTTTTTTTTTTTTTTTTAAAAGAAGCACAGCACATAGACTCTCATTACTGGGGAAAATGCTGACGGTGGTGACTATGTTGCAAAATTCTGTTCTACAGCAGAGAATTTGCTCCATCAAACAGTATTATCGTGCTCTTTATATCTGTTGTTGTTTCTGTGGAAATAAACAGGACACATTACTTTTGGAGCTACCTACATGACTTGCAAAGGATAAAGGACAGAAGTGACAATTTCTTAGCCTCATTAGTTCCATGAATACAGGAGCAAGGTGTCATTCAGCAAGCACAGCCAGTGAACTCTGACCAAACTGAAGGACACACACAGTGCATATGTGTCAGCTAAAAATCTACTGGTGCTGCCAGGGCCTCGCATCACAAATGCTTGAGCAGCTGAAATTAAAGCAAATGAACACATTTCATGACTTAAGCAAACCTGTGGAAATTGGGAAAAACTTTGCCAAACATTCCAAGGCAGCCAACTTGCAGATATACAAGCTGCCACCCTTGGAACCATCAGGACCCCAGATCTCCATGCACAAGCACATACAGAAAATTGCACGCTGTCCCACACTAATACCTTTATTCACAGTATGTATCTCAACAGCAAGTACTGGTGACAAAGAGGAGGCATAGCAACAAAGCTCTAGTTCAAGACACTACATGATTAGGGAAACATTTCTGTTTCACTGAGGTACATCTCCTCTAGCAGTCACTGGAGAGGATGGAGAGGGGGAAGCAGTGCTGCTTGGCCACAGTCACCTTGCTGAACTCTGCCCTTGCTGACTGGTGCATGCACAGCCAGTGCTGATCATCTGCTCATGTTCCATCTTAATTTTGCTCTAAGCTCGGTCATTTGTGCTCTGATTATCTCTCATTACTGACGACCTTGCTGTAATGAGTTTTAATCTGCCTCGTATTAATTAGAAACATTTTCATTAGCCAGCTCAATTTTAGGTAAATAGCTAATAGAAGCAACTGAGCAGCAATTAGTTATCTGCGGGGCAGTCCAGGAGAAAAATCAGGAGGGAGCAGTTGACTCCCCTCTAAACACCTCTGTGATATACTGCACTATTCTTTCCAAGTCTCCTCAGCAGAAAGAATAAGCAGCATAGGGAAGGGATGGCCAGCTAAAATAAGTGGGATGTAGCACTTTTACAGCTCCAGCATTACCTGCCTGTTCTCATCCACTAATGGTTCCAGACCAAATTTCTGAGTACAGGAATCTGAGACTGACGTCAAGTTGAGCCCTTCATGTCTACAGACATCACCTCCAGAGGATATGTGACAGTTGCGTCAAAAAGATGATTTAATGCCGCAGACAAGAGGCCCATACCTCAGACAATCTTGGGGGCTTGTAAGTGGAAAAGCATCCAGAAAACTAGATCTCTGCTGCAAGAAAGAGCTAAGATCCTTTAGCAATGATCAGTGGTAGAGTCCTGGTCACTCAAAAAACTTAACCTCAAGTGTTACACTGTGAGGTGATGGTGTATTTCCTGTGGTAGGTACAGGCACTGAATACACTGCAGTACTGGACACAAACCAGCTGTCAGCACACAGCCCAGAGGAGAACCCAGTTCATCAGTTCACAGCCACACTAATTTCTGAAAGCTTAGCAGGAGTAAAATCTTCAATAATTTATCACAGAAGACCTCATTCAGACACATCCAAGAAGGCAAGAACAGTTATGTGCTTCCAGAACAACCTTTAAGTGATAGTTCAGTCTGGATGGATTCAGAGAAATCTTTTGCTGGCCAAAATTACAGGAAAGAAGAACTCCAAAGCTCATTTTTCTTTTTTTCTTCCTGGAAGATGCTGTCTGTGAACGAATTCTCAACAGTGGCAGCAGTCCTTGCATAGGCCCATACCCTAGGAGTTCCTACCGTAACATTAGGTAACACTGTTACTGTAGCCAGCTTCGTATACACCTCTGGAAGCATTTCACACAGGCAAATCCCCATTCTTCCTCTTTGATCCAAAAAAGCTCCTATCAGTGAAATCATCTGAGTGGGTCCCTCAAGGAACACTACCATCAGGACTGCAAATAAAAATCAAAGTCCCCCATTCTGTTCTCAACAGCATGGCTGCAGAAAGCACAGACATTTACAGAAGCTGCAGTGAAATTAGGTACATGTCTCAATCCATTGATCACAGTGTCTGCAGTTCCTGTTACAGAGGCAGGTGAAATGATAATAAATTTGACACAGTATCTCTAGAATTCTTGCTAGCAAAATGAATTCAGCTCAGCTTGGATCAAATCACATGGAGTAACTGTAAAAACAAGCTGAGATTTGTGAAGACACCATCTTAAATGGTCTTGCTTTTAGCTGTGGTGGGGGGCTCCCAGCCATCACTCCTGATAAGCCCTGCTTTACTGCTTTCAGTTGTTGTAGGGAACAAGATCAACTGAAATGCGTTACATTCAGAAGTATTCCCTACACAAGAACTGCAGGCACACCCTACAGAAACTGGAGATTAATAATCTAACTGCAAGAGATTATTTTGTGCAGCAAAAAAGCTCTAGGGGGAGAAAAATCTCCAGATAGTTATACCCATGCAAGGAAACATCAAGTAGGCAGTAGCATGGAAAACGTGCGCTGGTCCCAGGCAATAGAAAGGGAGAGGAAATTAGCTCAGCCAAGGCCACAGTAGGATTTCGTTGCCACCAACCTCTAACAGCTATGCACAGCAAGGTTTCACAATAGGGACAGGGGTGTAGAGATGGTCTTTTCATTGAAAAAATGTCCCAAGTTACAGATAAAGTAGAGCAACAAATAAGGCAGGGTATGACACGAGCCACTGCAAGACAGCTGAACCAGGATGGTATTGATGAGAAATAGTTTCACTATTTGCCTTCAGTAATAAAACCAATGATATCAAGAGAATTAACATCTTCCAGCAACTCAAGAGATCAGACGCTGTAAATGGAAAGGGAAACATACCGGGTGTTAACGAAGGCAGTGAGGAGGTAGAAAATGAGGTGAAACTGAATATCAAGTTAATCTGTTGAACATTGAACATTCCTAGCCTTCAAAGAAAAGCAATAGACCTCAGCAGCAAACATGAGGATGTGCACTTGATTGACTCTTCCCCTTATCCATTCTGCAATAAAATGGAGCTGGAAAAGCTACAGTCTAACGGGACCTCTAAGATACACTGACATATGAGATTTATAAAGATGGATGTCCTGTACCAGAAAGGAAGATGAAGAAAGCTCTGCTAAGTCCCATATAGTTCAGCAGCAGTGACTCAAGACAGGGTAGCTTCACACAGTCTGCTTTCCTAGCGTGGGTGTGCAGGGAAGAAGGAAGAGCAGAGGCAGTCGTTGCTGCTTGAGGGGAGAAATCATCACATCCACTTTGTCAATGTGGAAGAATCTGGGCTGACATTTTTTTCTTCCCTACAGTCGAATCCCACCCTACCAGCTGCATGTCACAGCTGACCTCCAGTCAGGACCTATCTCATTCAAAGTCAGGCAATTAAGCCGTGTGACAGCAGCTTCTCCCCCTTCTACGTATGCAGCTTCACTCCTGGCAGGTCACTACAATGGCCAGGAAAGCACAGAAAACAGGCTTAGTTCCTCAGTGACAGTCACACACCAGCATTTGGTTTGGTCACAGAACTCAGAAAGAAGAATTTCCATCACAGTCTCTCTAGAGATCTCAATAAACTATTCCCTTACCAAACTGACAGAGGCAGATTCTTCTCCCCTTCTTTAATCTGAGATGCCCTGACCTTTAAAGTACAGCCCTCTTCCCACAGGAACAGGATGCTTGAAGAAGAGAAAGACAGCAATACATGAAATACCTAGAAGCGATTAAATTAGATTGACTAGGAAGTCAGAAAAGATAACAACCATGAGATTATGCTGTCATTTCCAAAAAAATTGCAGCAACCATCACAGCACTACATCCAACATATAGAGTGGCTGTGGTGGCACTAAGTCATCACCAATAGTAAAGCATCGCTCTAATTTTAAAATGGGCCTATGTTGGGAAGAAAAAAAGTCCCCTTGTTACTCAGCAGATCTGATCCCCTCTGGGTATCAGTCAGAGTTGCTCTCTTCAGTGAAAAATATATAAATTTTTCCAGCTTTTTTCCTCCAGTTAAAAACACAGAGCTCCACAACACAAAAGGAAGCTGTATCTGTTAGCATCCCAGCAATGACACACTATGGAGACTGAGCTGGTGTCTCTTCAGATTCACATACAATCAATAGACTTGCTAAACTACAATTAGAAGGTCAGATCCTTCCCCACAGCCACACCTCTGCTTTCACACTGGAAACAACTGGTCTGTGTAGTTGCCAATGGAAGCAGAATTCAGAAAAAACACACTTATACAGGTGCCACTGAAGGTAGCATTTGGTCTGCTGAATCTTTATGGCTGGTAAGAACACAAGAATCAGACAACTTGCATTGGCTTTTAGGGTGCCACTTAAAAATAGCACTAAGTAGCAGTTTAAAAAAGTAAAAGATATGAATATTAGACATGGCATCACACAGATGAACAAAAGGAAAGCACAAGTAAACCTGCATGTTGTTTAGTCACTACCCAGAGAAAACTGCTTTTGCTCCCACAATAGGCAGAGGGAATTACTCTCAGCCATACCAGATGCAATTGCCTTTTTCATATGTAGTATCCCAACAAAAATACTGCACGTGTTAACCCTGCACTTGGCTGTGGCTCACCTATGTTGTGAAGGAAATAAAATTAAGATTATCTTAATGTACATCTATGTATTCAACATTTTGCCCTTTCCATCACCAGTCGTTGAGTTTTCCCTCTCACCTAGGAGAGAAATGAGCATGCACTAGGCAGGAATGCTGCATATGTAGATGTCAAACATATTATAAGAAACAAGAGTAAAAAAAAGTTAGTAAAGCTGGTGGATGTCTTGGTTTTATTAAAATTATAATGAAACAAGTGCCCCATCCCACTGTAGACTCACTATCAGCCATTATTTTACTCATGAGGAACTGGGCGCAACACTAAATAGTATCAGTGCACAGGGAGCTGGACACGCATTCAACAAAAAAAGGAGCAGGAAGACCTCATTTCTTCATTTTCGGATTACTGATCCCATCCAGAACCAAAGAGTTTGGTCAGTAGTATTCCTGAGTGGTTCAGACTAGGACATTCTAAAACAGATTTTTTCTTAATTGCCTGTGGAAAAATATGACTACCCTTACTTCCCACTCCCCCAGAGAAGCAACTACGAATATCAAGAATTGGGTTTTATCCAGTGGAAATCTAAGACAGATCTTTTCTTAATAGAAGAGATGCCAATTACTACAAATTAGTAGTAGGCGAGGAGACAAGGTAAGAAAAGCTTGTTCCTTGTTCTAACCCAGTTAGAACTCCTCAGTGGAGGACACTGCAAAACTGGCCATACTAGTTACAATTCAAAAAACAAAACACCATCTAGAGGCTTCCATTTGAATCTCACATGAGCAAAAGTCAAGGTTTTCCTTCGTCAAAAGGAAAAGAACCTGGCATAGGAGGCTAACGTTGGACAAGAAAAAACAAAGATGATACTGCAGTGGAGACAGACAAGTCAAAACCAGGCACTTTCTAACGTTGACTAAAAGGTAAATAATAAACTCCAGGCAAAAGGCCCATCACAAACTCAATCAGTATGAGACCTGACAGGGGGAAAAAAAAAAAAGAATACTGAAAAAGATTCTCAGATGAATCAGACCTTGGTGGCAAAATACATTCACTGTGAATAAGTTCCCAAAGACAAAATTTGAGCAACAAAAAGGACCACAGAGAATCAGCACTGCATAAGATGCTTGTGAAGCAAGCAAAGAAATCAGCTGCCAGTAATCCATAAACAATCTATTACTTCTTGTATATTTAATATAACAACATTTACATACTTACAAGGAAATCCCATAAAAAAAAAAAAGGAAAAAGCTGCAATGAAACAGAGTTGACTCCAGAAAGCAGGTGAGCATGGAAAATGTCATAGATACTCTCTTGATTTAGTCTCCTGAAAAGAGTGCAGCTTCAGCTTTCCCCAGTTAAGGAGATCATGGCATGAAGAGGGGCTGTGCCACTGAAGACTTCATCCTTTTGAAGGAAGGGAAGGAGTGCTGGACACACAGATGCTTGGCTAGCATTGATAAACTCAAGAGAAGGCATGCTGGTCCCAAGTAGCTTTTGCTGAATCAGTGCTACCTAATAACTTGCGTGAGACTTCAAACAAGGCAAAACCAACAATATGAACAAGATTCCTCCCAAAGGCTTCTTTAAATCTATATTATGCCTGTTCTAGAGCCTAAAGTAGACTCCTTTTTCTTAACTGTGTGCTCATCAGCACATGTGATTTACTAAAATCCCATAGTAGACAGTAATTTATGAGATACACATCTCACTGCCTCTTGGAAAGCACAAATAACGAGTCCACATAAAATGCTGTCCTGACTACACATAAGTTGGGTGGATTTCTAAATACAGTCATGAGCCATTCAGTTATTTCTAATTCCTACTCTCTTGGACTTGAACAACACAGATCTTACATCCTTCACAATAAGAACCCGTAGTGGACATAAAGCAGTTCAAACAATGATTTAGTGCTTTGTTCTAAAATCCATCAAATCCACAAGTCCTCACTTCTAAGCCTTCACAATATGCTGCTGAACCAAGATCCTAATGGTTCAGTACCAATCATGAAGACCTTCCCTCCATATGGCAATGCCTCATCTCATGCTTGTTTTGGCACATGATATTGGAAAACCAAAAGCTCAATTAGAAATAGAATGCGTTTTCAAGCTTACTTTAGTTTTGCAAATCCCTGATCTCCAGCAAAGTACACCTTGGTTTACAGAAGAGCATGTGATCCCAACAGTTATATGGGAGTTGTTAGATTTTACTACTCAGTTGCTTGAAAGAAGGAAAAGAAATCTCTGTTGGCTTATTAATCTGTCATAACGAGACTCTTCATAATTAATTTGTCCCTAACAGTTGCTTTGTAATGATAGCAAGAGAATATTTCAGGAATGGCAATTACCTCCAGTGTCAGAATGATGAGGAAAACAAATGTTCACCCATCAACAAAATGCAGTGCCTTTTCCACTCCCATCCGATGGTGGGTGACAGCACTGCACATCAGAATTACAGTGCGGTTAATTACTAGGTATGTTGCAATTAAGAATTCATTTCTCCTCTCGAAATGAAATTTCTTGAGCAATGCGGGTAGGAGGAGGGGCATCTGTTACTGGGATGGTGGTTGTGTGACTTATCTACACATTATTTCTTTAATTAACTACACATATGTCCAACAATTAAAAGCAGCGAACATTTTTTGAGATATTTTAAGCAACCTTCCTTCATTAGCTGCACATATGTCCCACTATTTAAAGGATCTTGCAAAAGGACAGAGCTTGTCATTTTTTGTTGTTGCTTTATTTAAATTTAATATTTTTCAAATAGAAGCCACATGCCTGTTATTAGTCTTTCATTACTAATATGCAGTGTAACAGTTTTTGTAGGCTGTTTGTAACTGGAAGAGTTTCTCATGCTGTGAGCTCATCAGATTTCAGCACATTATGGAACATGACACTCAACTGTTTTAGGACTGAGATTTCCAGGAAAGAAGGTAAGGCAAGCACAGGTGCTTGTGACTCCAGGTGAGGACCAAGCTCTGCCACTGCTCAGAATACCACTCCAGAAGGGAACCAGGAAAGGGAGACCTCCTGGCTCAGCTGCCTTTGACAGAAACGTGCAAAGCTGCAGCATGTGAGACCTGCCTGGGCCTGGCAATGAAACCACCCTGGGCCTGGGTCTCAGTTTTCTCTGAAAATTAATATTGTGGCAAACCTTTACCCTGTGAGTAATCAATGAGTGCAACACTGGATAAAGTAAGTCAGTATCCCATCTGTTAGGAGGCAGAGAGCAAGGAAGGCAGCAGCCAGTGCTGGAGCATTAGTAAGGGAGGTAAGGGTAGGGCTGCCACAAGCTGGAGGTGAAGTGGGAGAGCAGGAAGTGAATCCATGCCGGGTACTAACCTGTTCCGAACCTGCGGCCTCTCCGGGGCCAACAGAGACGAAGGGAAGCTGCAGCGAATCTAAGACCTGCAGGTCAGGAGGCAGGAGCAGGTATGGCACTTTTCACATGCATCAAGCTACAGACTTCTCATCTTCAGCAAACAGCTCAGCACAAGCACCAGCACGAAGTGAGGAGAGCATGGTCCCCACTAACAGCCTTGCTGTTCCTAACTCTTCACCACACAGAAACCATCACTAGCAGTGGAAGACTCACAGTTCAGACTACAATAGCAAAACCTCAGCTTACTTCAAGAAATAAAAGTAAGGAAGAGATATGGAGCAGGCGCTACCAGGGCATTCAGAGATGAAAAGCCTCCTGCTGGGCTCTGGAAATGCCCAGCTGTGCTGCCTGACTGGATACAAAGGAAAGGGCTCCAGGGAAGAAAGCGTATCTTCCCTTCTTCTCTTCGCACAACAATTCTACAATAAACAAGCGGGAGTGCAAAGCCTGCTGCCCTTCAGCAATCCTGAAAAAAAAAACCAACTTGTGTTCAGAGCAGCCCTATGATAACAGACTGGATGTGCAGTTACGGAGTTCACAAGCAACTCAAAACCAATACATTTTCAAACAGAAACTGCAGGGGCAGTAAAGACGTTTTATGAGGTGGTCTGTTGTTGTTTGAAAACAGATTCTGCTAGCGATCTTTTCAGTGAATTTCCTTCTAAATTCAGCAAAGTTGGCAAGGTAGTAAACGAATCCAGGCTTGGCAGGAGGCATTTCATAAACCACTGTGCATGTGTGTTTATGTATGGGCTTACATGCAAATTCGTTGTTAAAGTGGAGCTAGGAACAGAGTGGAGGCTGTATAAAGATGACCCTTGTCACTATGTTTATCTGCTCCCTGTGGGCTCCTTGCAAGTCACATCAGCTCAGTACACTGACAAAAACAAGTTGTTACTGGTGTCAAACCTGCCAAGATGATGCTGCTGTATAGGAAGGAGCAGCAAGCTGTTCTGATGGTGCACCATCAGCAGAATTTGCAGTCACTGAGACAGGACTCTCCCACAAAAAAAAAAAAGGAGGGTAGAAACCCCAAACCAATTCTATAAGACCAAGAGTAGGCTTAATTAGGCCAGATGTCAAGATTCACTCCAACAAAGCTATCTTTGATTGTGCCTTGGAAGTGGCTGTTTCAACACAAATACATCCTGGACACACAGGCACATACTTACAGGCAGATAGATACGCCCATCCAGATGTACTAAAACGCAGAGATGCACTCACATCAGCAGATCTCTAGGAAGGGCATCTGAACAGCCTAGTCAATAAATGAAGGAGTTGCTTCCAAACCAGGCACTGAACTCTGCATTTTGTTGTTTTTAGATTAAATCAGCAGCTGCTCTAACTCAGAGAAACACTGTTCCCTTTTTTCTAGTCCACAAGTCTTATCCAGCCTCACAGACTTCCACCAGTCCCTAAGACTTGGATGAAAGAACACAGATAAGTTACCATCAGAGACACTGTAACCTCAAGTGTGCAGGCCAGGTAGCCCCCACATAGGTGAAAGGACTTGCCTGAAACCAACTAGGATGCCTTCAACATTGCTAAGAACTTCAGGAAGTGTTTGCAAGATAACAACCACCAAAGCAATTCCCTCAGCACTCGCTGAAGAGAGTGAGGAAGACACTGGCTTTACAGTTAAGATCATTGCATGCTACCCTCCAGCACACTCTTTTATCAAATACACTTTGGGGAGTGCTGTAAGGTCACTAGTTTAGCATATCAAATCTACAGTTTTCACCCCTGCTCTGAAATTCCAACCTGGACTGATATATGATGTATCTTCTGCATGCAAAAATCAGTCTTTCCACCTCTGGTTTTATACCACCATACTCTACCCTCACATGAATGACTAGATATCTGTTTCTACAAGTCTCACATAAGATTATTTCAATTCTCAAACCAGTCACCTTCCCATTTTTAAAATTGGTAAAGCACTGGTTACTTGTCATGTCTTCTGATTTTACAGGCAACCTACAACAACTAAGTTGTTTTAACTTCTGTCAATTCCCATGAAGGGCTGGACCTGGCAGCCTTCCAAGGTCCCTCCTAACCTGGGAGGTTCTATGATCCCATGAAGAACCAGTGAGCAGTAGCTGAAGGCTACTCAGCCCTTCACTAAGAAAACATCCCTAAGTAGGTATTGACCCAAAGTCAATCCCAACAGTCTTCAGTTATATACAGTAGCACTGTAAGAAATCTCACTTTGTTTCCTTCCCTGAGAAATCCTGCATGTACATCTATTTGCACTGTTCACATCCAAGGTGAAAATCCAAGCAAACAAGTAACTCTCAACTCTAAGCTCTTCAAAGACAACACTATCATCTCCTTCCAAATCTCTGACTTTGCACTATTGAGCATCCATTTCATGCTAGGGCTCAAGATATTGACTGAACACTAAGTGAAATTATTTCTTCACATACTAGTTGCTCCTCTCATGGTGCTCCTCACGATGCAAACTCCTTGCAACCTACATGCTTCAAGAGCTTCCAATAGGTTCCTCACTGCACCAGCTGAAATGTTCTCCAGATGTTCCTCTGGCTATTATGCAGCGATTAAAAAAAAAAAAGCAAAAGTAATGAGGTCCTCAGGGATTCAAATGCAAAGGGATAGCCCCACCTGGAGGAGAGAAGGCAAAACGCTCCCAAGGCCAACGGTTTCACTCCAGTTGGGAGTTGCCTGAAAGACAATGCACCACCTAGGCAATCTGTGCACATCAGCGGCATACCTGATACTCTCCACTCGTGCTCCTTGTGAAGCACCTCAGGGATGAGAGTGCTGAGCAAGCAAGAAAAGTGCAATATGTTAGTTATTATTTTCCCTCACTTCTCTTCTTCCCTCTCCTCCAAAAACATCACAGTGAGGTGGCCTATTTCTCTGAATAAACCTCTGCAGAGGACTGAAGGATAAATCCTGCTTTATAGGCACACATCCCAAAATTGACCTTCCGTGCTACAAAATTAAAACCTAGAGATGCTGCAACCATGACATTCAGCTGACTGTACTCTAGAAAGCAGGAGGAGGAAAAGGAAGTGCCTTAAAACTGTAGGATTTTATAGCTTATATGTTTTTGGTGCAAAGCTTTCATGCTTCATGTGATGGCAGAAAGTTTGCTAGACAGCAGCACTTGAAAGTGGATTCATCAAGGCAACAGCTGGCCCTGCTAGTAGCTTTTTTAGACTGTATTACTGTCTATTATTCCATTACGATGAAGATACATCCTCGGGAGAACAAGCATAGGGCAACCTAACACCATCAGCTCAGGAACTAAAGGTGAGCTGTGAAGCTTTCCATCTCTCTTACTGGTTCCCACTCAACTCGGTGACAGAAAGTCACTACCACCCAACAGCCATTTCATGTCTCTCAAGGAAGCTCATTCTTCTTATTGTCCACAGTTTGAAGGTAAAGAGATCCACCAGTGTATGCACTAGCTGTGGTGCAGAACAACCCCTGGTTTCCTCTCAGAGCTGCCAGTCTGAAGGAATGCCATGGAGACCTCTCAGGCATTTCTCTGCAGGCACAGTATAGATCCACCACGAAGAAACTATTTTACCATATCTCTTCCTGTTAAGAGGCACACTACTGAATGATGGTGGAAGGCCACAGACACATGCTAGTTTGCTGGTCTGAGCTAACAGGAATTGTACAATATTAAAAAAATCCATGCATAGGTACACCCATTTTTTTCTCTGGATGGTAGGTCTCTTTCAGTCAGGAAGCATCACTGTGAGACATCTTTCTTCAAAATATCCAAACCACCACGAGAAACAACCATGACGTACAATCATAATCACTCTGAAGGAACAAGTCCTATTCTATGTAATGACGGCACAAGGTTACACCTTCAAAATATTTGTTCAGATATCGAAAGACCAATAACCAAGAGTCTGAATGAGAACATCCACATTCTGTTCTCAGAAGGAAGAAGTTAATTATCTTCCCCAAGTGGCTTTTCCCTGACAAAGCAATTCTGTTGCCAAAGTTAATTCAAGAATGGATTCTTACTGTCTCCAGAGACACCTTGACCAGAGATCCTTTCTCTATCTCCTCTTAAAAAATATCTGTATCAACAATTGCAGCAGTAACTTCTGTCTTACATTGGAAAATGACTAAATAAGTCTCCTGCTCGAGATTTCCAGCTATGACCAGTAGTGTAGAAATCTGCAAGCTGAGCAACCCACTGCAATCCTGTTACTTTGACGACGATAACTTAGAAGTCCATCAATGCCATTTCCTAAACAAATGCACTGTGAGATATCTCCTGACTGACAGCAGTATAGGAAGTGTCAAACAAGGCAGCCAGGTGCCATGATGAGAGGCACAATGGAAATATCAAACGGTAGGCTGACTCAGGACAGGGGAGACAATTGCTCAATGAGGCAGAGGAATATTAAAGAAACACAGACCTTCACATAATAAAATTGTTTGTTGAGAAAGGAATAGATAAACATCACATCTGGGAAATGGCACTGTGCCCTCATCCCTCCTCTGGTCCTCAGTACAAGTAGAGTCAGGAACAGAAGAAAAATGCCCAAGCTCAAATGTGCAAATATTTCTGAAATCATTTAATGGAAAAGCCATGTGCTGAAGAAAAATCAAACCTTTTCAAAAATATTTCTGACTAGACCTACAGATTTCCAGTGTCTTGAGTCTAACTCTGGCTACCATTAATCTTGGTATCAGTACTGTGGCAATACCTTGGTATCAGTACTGTGGCAGAAGAAGGGCAAACAGGTCAGGAAAGGATTCTTAACTCAGTTGAACAGAATGTTATGGACATAAAGTCTGACTACTTGAGCAGGTTCACCCATGCTACAGGAACCAGCAACAATGAAAAAGACTTTTTCACTGCTGTTGAAGAAGGGCTATGAGCACCTTCAGGAAGGTGGCTCCTCATATCTCATGGCTGCTGGGAAAAACATAGATGCATAAGTGATAGAACCAACCCAAGGGACACACAGTGGAATTTCAGCTACTGCTTTCTGCCCTGTAGAAAGTAGCAAATACTTCACCAATCTACTGACCATAAAAAGATGCTTAGAACTGACTAGCTGAGAACATTAGCATCAAAGTGGCCCATGAGGGACAGAAAAATAGAGTAAGATTGAAGAGGTTTCCCTGGAGCTAAGCAGGATACTGGCTAAAAGCCCCTGGGGAAGCCACTTCCTTCTTAATCTGATCTGCATTTAATTGTTTCCTAATGACTATGCCCCTGTTTCACCCCAACAGGCTTGGGGACTGATGCTGCCACTGAGGCTTCCCATCTCCCATCTAAATTACCCTGTCGGGTAATTTAGAGGCCCCAGTTTAATACTTAACTTTCCTTAGATTTCCAGTCAGCTATTATCATTTGCACTCAAGCAGCACCCACTAGCATACTGAGTACCAAGAGAAGATACACAGAAAGGAGTCCTTTTCAATTCATGGATCTAAGCCCATCTCAGACATTTATGTCCCAACATCACCCCCTTCTGAACTGATCTAGACCAACTAACTCCTTTAACACTTGCCAACTGCAGGACAGATCTTCCACAGGTCAAAGAGTTTTGCCAACTCATTGTATGTCTGCATTTACTCTATCTACCAGCTCACTCCTCTTCACACAGCCAAAGGCTAGTGCTGGCCGTGCCACTGAGCCAGGCCCTCCGCCACAGACAGATGCTGACTCAACTAGTCTTGGCCACCAGGCAGGGAGAACACAGCCCTGAGTAGCACCAGCAAACAGGGCCTGGACTGGCTGCAAGGGCAGGAATTGACAAACCATTGAAGCCTGCATGACAGAAGTTAATGAAGTTATGGAGACATACAGCTAAAGGTCAGGAATTTGCAAGGGCTGCTATGAAGTGCTGCCAAATAAGATGTCCACAGCACTGATGACTCCATAACTTGGTTGTTGCCCAAGAAAGCTACAAGCAGTCCTTCTGCAAATCAGGTTTCAAAGGCAAATGACAGAGACATGGACAGATGGAAAGCAAAGCTCAGGATTCCAACTAGTTTATATCAGAGTATCAGTGCAGCTCACGCAGGATGAGGCCCTACAACAGAACAGCCTAGCATCTTCACATAGGAGAGAATGAGAACAAGCCTAGAGAAGCTGCTCTGTAAACTATCCTGAATATTCTTTAAGACCACACTGTTGGCACTGATTTTCTGCCAGAGGAACATGAAGCATGCTTTAGTCCAAATGCCATTGCCTTTAACTCCTGATGAGATCTGAACCAGTATGGCTGGCACATGCATCGGTACAATGCAGGAAATGGAGACCAATGCTCAACCACAACCCACTGCTAAGCTCAGCTTTAGAGCCTCTCTGGTTTGAGAGTCCCTGGAGAGCACTACCCTCCACACATATCAACCACATCAGTTACCCAAATCCCTTATGCACTAAGAAGAAAAACAAAGTTAAACATCTTATTTTAAAAGTACTGCACACACTTGTCTAATTTGTTACAGACCCTATTTCTCACTCCAAATCAGCCTTGAGCTTGAGTAGAAGAGAGACGGGGGCTACATTATTAACACAAGTTTTACTTCAGTGCATATCACAGATCAAGATATTGTAAGGCTGCAGGATAGAGTGAAAGGTGCAGCACACGTCTGAGAGAAGCAATAGGGATACTTATACTTGTCAGTCAAAATGCATTTTCTATTCATGTTAGTTATATCAAAACACAACACAAGACAGTCTTACATTGAGATGTACCACTGTTTGCCCAATTCTGATCTCTTGAAAGATCTACAGGCCCAATTCACACCTATTACTTCCTGTCCAAGACTCAACTTTTACTTCTATCTCTCAGCCTTCAAGTATTACCCTGCTTGGATAAACAGTATAAGAAAACACTGCCAGACCACTTCTCAGCCCCAGACCTCCACAATGCCACTCCATACAGCAGGGAACTGATAACAGGGCCCAGATTACCTTACCCCATACAATTAGAACTTGAATCTCTAACAGGCATAAGCAAGCACTGCTTGCACTTGTCTACTGTTGACAAAGGAACTTCTCAATTGGGCAATACAGGTACTGTACTATTCTTATCCAACACGCCACACAGTTTGCCTCTACAGTCATAACAATAGTTTGGTAGAAGGTATACTGAATCGTTAAGCTGACAGTTTGATAGCTTGTTTTACAGCAATGGCTTTGGCAACACACCTGTGCATCAAAGAGCTTCCAAGGAACACAAATCAGTAGTATAAGTTACCTGTGATTTGAGGAAGTCATACTCCTCTGATCCATATGGGACATTGCGAAGGGAGGTGAGGTAGTCATAGGTGATAACTGCTGTCTGCAAACAAAAACAGAAAAGTTGATCAAGCTGTGCAGTTATCTTGGACTAAAACAACAAGCCATCTGTTTAGGAGAACATACACAGTTCAGGCTCCTAAGTTTAAGCTCTACAGTGAAATTTACAGTAATAAACTGAAGAAACAAAAAACAATCATTAAACATTTAGAGAAAGCAGTGCAGGGACCTCAGTGGCATGCAGCTATTAAAGATAGCCAACACTTAGCATTCCTATACTATCTTCCCTTTGAGAAGCTCTAAGCATTTTTGTATCTCCATACCGCAGACTGTGAAGTCCTGTTTGTCCCCTACCCATTATCCCACACCTGATCTTCACACCTGCAGCTTGCCTAACTGCACACTGGTGCACAGGAAGCTCAGCAGGGGACAGAGTGGCTGAACACAAGCTCACTGATAACCGCAAGCAGTAGTACTTGCTGAGATACTCAACTTCATGAACGACTAAAGGGCAGAAGGGTCAGACACCCAATTACAGAATTACAATATAAAGAACCAGCTAAAGCTTATTAGCTAGACACAGCCACAGACAATGGAATGAGATTCCTAAATGCCATAATTTCTGAAAATGAATCTTGGGTATTTCACAGTTTTAACCTTTGACTAAAGTTCCTCTCTTTCCACAGTCAGAAAGACAGCAAATGGAACAGAAATATACAGTTCACGTCCTCAAAAGTTATTTGGAGGGAGAGAAGGGAATGTCACTTAAAGATCTTTGCCATAAAGAACTATTTGCATATAACAGATCTAAAGCTTTCCTAAAACCTCCCTAACAAAGGGGTAACAACTCACAGCAGGACAGGATATTTGGCCTTCTTTGACTGCACATGTGCCTAGGAAAGGTACAGATGAAACACCTAAAGCAGAAGCTACATATCAGGAGAGCTAGGGAGAAAGGGAGATCGAATCTGTTCCGAAACCAAGTGACTGGAGTTGACAAGAGTGCAACAGCAAAAAGCCCAGAGATGAATCCAAGAGGAAATCAAGCTGGAAATGAGAAACAGACGTTTTTTTCCTCGTGGGGTTTAGGTTTCCTGCTTTCCAGGCTGGAAATTGAGCAAACTGATTTTTTTCTTCTGGCTTTTCAAGCTCTCTTGCCTCTGATGAATTCAGAAGGTGCACGGCTACACATTCTCCAAAGAAAAAATTTTCACAGTATCTTTCCAACCTCAAAGAACAACTATGAAGAAAAAGGATGTTCAAATCAGTCTTGCATGAATGCTTGAGTTGGTTCTTATTTTATCTCTAGTCCATGAGGGTAATTATCACCTCCAACTTGAAGAGAAGCAGCTAACAGATTGGCCTGTATTACAGAGGATGAGGGAATTAATTAAGTATTTGCTAATTACATCATAATCTTAAACACTAAATTAGTATTATGATGATCCTGATAGGCAACTCTGACACTGCCAAATCCCTGTTACTCTGTGAGAAATATTCCAGCTACAGCACAGCATTCATTCCACATACCCAAAACAACTGGGCTAACCTTGAAGAGGTAAGGCAAACGCACAATGCTCTGCCAGGCTTCTGACTTCACCAGAACACAGAAAACTGCCTGAAATGTGATGCTGTTCAGCCTATCTAATTCATTCTCAACCAGGAATAGTGTCATTGCTCACATTACAGAGTGAGACTGAATCTTAGAGACACAATGGGAACTACAAGATCAGCTGGAATCTCTCCTTTCAAATGCCAGATTTTTTTTAAATCTGATCTTGTATCCAGACCAATGTTAAGTGCCCCAAAGGCTTGGCCTTTCATTTGGTTCTATTAACTCTCAATTCCTTATGTTTTATCCACCACTCCTAAAACCATCCTCAGATCTCACCGAATCATGTTATGATATTCCCTCCATCATCTATTCACATATAAACAAAAGCCAGTTCTCTCAGCTACATGGGAACATCATCAACTTTCTCAGGAAAGTCTGAAAAAGACCACATAACCAGTATACATTAAGTACAGGCAGATTCAAATCTCTCTTTTCAAATCTTCCCCCAATTACATCCTGCTTTTTGCTGGATATGGTCCAGTGACTAAGTAGCCTGGCCAGGACTAGATCAAAGGACAAACACATTAGGTCCATATAGATTCCACCAATATCCAGTGTCCTCAGTTTTCATTCACAAAATGAGCATGCTCAAGAAATGAACATCTAATTACTCTATAAGATTCAGCCTGATCATGGTCCAGAAATTAGACCAGTCTGGGCTGTCAACTCAGATGACAGTGGATCCCTGACTTTCCAGCTAGGAGCAGAACTCAAAGTGGAGAGGCAGAGATCACTGTTGCAGCAGAAATTAAGAATCCCTCAAAACAAATCTGACCATATACAATCTCATGTATTAAAGCAACAGAATTCCAAGAGACAAAATTCTTGTCTGAACAATACAAAGACCCACAGATACAAACACATTCTGTCATCAGAGCATTTGCAGTACTTTGGGGAAGTCACTTCCAGCAGCAGTGGGTGCAGAAGCCTTGAATAGATTTGAATGGCCCAGACAGCAGACTTCTCCAATCACAATAAGCTACAGCCCCTCTTCAGGCATCAGTTTTACATGCAGTAAAAGGGAAAGAGCTGCTTCATACCACCAGGCAGTGCTCCTACAGTCAGTGGCAGAGCACAAAGCCTAGCCCTTGTTTTGAAAAAAAAAGATTAAAAGATTGAAGCCTGCATTTCAGCCCTCACTCTTAGAATCACAGAATTGTAACGCCACAATGCAATGGAAAGTACAGCAATAATAACAGGGTGGCAAAGTCCTCAGCTACAGCAAATGAGGACAAACCCTAAAGCAGTATCTGAGGATGCAGAAATGAAGGAAAAAAGCTGCTTATCTTTGGAAGGCCTCAGGTAGGCAGAAACCTCCAGTGAGAAATGCCCTCACCTCCACTGCCAACCCTTAAATGAGGTCTGGAAAGGGGCAGAATCTGGCTCCATCCCTTCTGGTCACTCACATGTATTGCATGCACCTGAGCTCCCCTGGGTTGGCCCCACCTTCCCACCAGGTGTTCAATCACTTGTTGAGGCCGTGACTTAGCATTTCCGCTACAAGAATCGTCAAGGTCGGAAAAGGCCTCTAAGATCATCCAGTCCAATTGTCCACCCACCATTAGTATTTCCCCCAATAAGCCATGTCCCTCTGTACAACATCTAAGCATTTCAAAATAAACACTCATTTTTCACAATAGTTCACAGTGCAGCCTCCACACATAAACAGCATGGTACCTCAGCCAACCAGCAGAGCTTGTTTCTTACTGCATCTGCCCTTAGGAGCTGACTCCCTGTAAAACTCATTAATGAAGTGCTTAAAAGTCATAGAATATGTAGACAGACAGCTGCTTAGCACTGGGGGTCTGTAAATGATGGAGACTGTGGCCTGAAGTGACAAGTGCATAATCCAAGTGAGGTACAGGGAGACTGATACCCCCTCCAGTCTCTGCTCTCCTTGTTTCTGGCTGCTCATTAGTTCATCAGTGAATGTCCTCAAGGAGGAGGCAATAACCTGGCTGCCTGGCAGACTCCATTTTCAGGTTTTCTGAAGTTGTCATTAATGCAACTTTGGAATAGCAGAGATACTAGGGTAAAACAGCAGTCATGCTAGCAAGATTTAGTATTTATTTTATGAATCTGGAAACCAATACATGAGTTCATAACTGCATATCTGACCTTGAAGGGTGGTTGATGGAGATGACGGCCCAAAGTGAGCCCTCTTGTTCTCAAGTTCCCACACAATGCAGGGAAACAGACGGTGCTCTGCAGCACAGTATCTCCACTTGTTTCTTTCCAAAACATGCAGATGACACCTTTATTCCCTCTGTGCTTTCACCTTCCTTCTCCCTACTGTGTCAACAACTTAAGAAGCTCTCTGCTGACCTGGTGACTCTTGGAGTTAGTTACCAACTGAAAGAGAGGGCCTGCATGGAATTACAAGTATTTGTGAACTCCAAATCTGTGCCCTCCCCCCACCCCCCCAGAATCTTTCTGTACTGTGCTACTGTGGAACTTACTGTGGCAATGGCTCGGCCCACACGAACAACTCCAAAATCGTTGGGATCCATGAACTTGTTGCCGTACAGATAGATGCTAGAAGCAGCTGCTGCCAGAGAGGCAAGTTTCAAGGCCCTTATTGCCATGACTGGTGAACCCTGCTAAAACACAAAACAAAAACAGTTACATCAGAGAAAGACACAGTGATGCCTGAAGGGACCTGACAACCCAAGTTTCAATTGCTCCTTTGCTGATGATGTGCTTCTAGCACTGCCCACAGCTAAGAGCTCAAGCAGCCATGCAGCAGCCAAATGCAAGCTGCTCTGCTCTGACTCCAGTGCTTTTTCTACTCTACAGTGTCTACAGACCACTAACCCAGAAGTATGCTAGACTTTGCATATCCACCACAAAAACATTTATTCATGATCCCAAAGGTTTTACAACAAGAAACAACAGGCGGGCAGAGAAAAGGCAGCATATGTTCACCATAAGTCAGATCTTTATTATAGGAATAGGCTGCCTCTTCATTGCAAATGTTTTGAAGGTATCACAACATAGTCAAACTGCAAGGGTATATTAGAAGATTTTTAAAAGGCAGAGTTTAAAGAGAGTTCCAAGAATATTAAAAGAGCCCAAAACTTATTGAAAACTGCTGGACTGGTTGTGAAAGCTCCTCAGCATCAATGAACACTGGAGAGAAGACATGATGCATCCCTGGCTGTGGCTTCAGACAGCTGCATGCGACACAGGGGATGGGGTCCTGATCAGTGACCAAGTGAGCAAGACTTGTTTTCTCATCTCATCCACATGCCAGGCTAGGAATGCACTGGCAGAACAGATAGTTCAGCTGCAAGTACCAACAGCCCAGGCCTGGCTCTACCCTGGGCTTGGAGTGCATCACTTTTTTCCTCACACACCTTTCCTCTGGAAGATGGGGGCAGGAGATGAAGTCATCAACCGCACTAATCGCTTCAGAGCACTGTATTCCTTACAGTGTGGGAGGTAGTATAAACACGTTGTTCATTAAAAATATGATATATACTTTGTGTCTCTTTCTGTCACTTTTGCAGATTTAAACCTGAAAACTACCAATCAGCGGTATTCTTCTCTCCTTCCTCGTAGTCAGATAGAAAACATGCTCGAGTGGTTTTCTGCTTGCACCATGAATCAGGCATTGTGGATGGCTGCAAGTTCCCAAGAGCACCTCTGACAGAGCGCAGGACTTTTACCACACGCAGACAGACTGCACCAATTCCCTTCATTCTAGTTTCCTGCCTCCCACCGTGACGCCTCAGCAAGGTCACTCTGCCTCGTGCCTCAGCAGCCCACTAACCAAAAAACACACGCAGCGACACAGGTCACTACTTCCAAAGAACATCCGCGTGAAAGCAGGCTCGCGTCCTTCGGGCCCACCACCAACCCCGAGCCGGGCGCTGAGGAGGCCTGGCGTGCGACCGAGCGGGACGAGCCCCGCCGAGGGGTGCGGCCAACGGCCCCGCCGCTCCTGCCGCCCGCGGGACGCAGCGCACCGAGGGGCCGGCAGCACAGGGCGCGCACTTACCGGCCCGCCGGCACCGCAGCAGCCGGCCCCGCTCCCCCCGCGCCTCGCACGTGGCACGGCGCTCCCCGCGCGGCATGCCGGGACGCGTAGTTCCCGGCCGCGGGGGTTGGGCGGGAATTCTTTGAGGGTTATCGTCTCCGAAGGGATTCTGGAAACGGTGACGGAAATTCAGGGACGTACCTTCACGCTGCGTTTGCATGTGTGTGGACACGGTTGTGCACGAGTGCAGCGCGGGGTAAAGAGTGATTTAGGAATACTACGATTATAAAGCAAAAGATTTCAGTTTACTGAGGAAGGCATAAAAGATTACAGTGCTAAAGGACATACCTTGATGCGCCTCTCTCTTCCATGACAAAGGCAGCCTGCCCACCTGCAATGCTAGACTAAAGAGCTTCCTAAGAGATCCCAATGATACTGGGGGTATTTCACAGAATCACAGAATTGCAGGGGTTGGAAGGGACCTCTAGAGATCATCAGTCCAACCCCCTGCCAGAGCAGCTCCCTAGCCCAGGTTGCACAGGTAGGCGTCCAGGTGGGTCTGGAACATCTCCAGAGAAGGAGACTCCACCACCTCTCTGTGCAGCTGTGCCACTGCTCCGTCACTGCACTGGGAAGTTCCCATGCACATTTGTGCAGAACTTCCTATGCTTCAGTTTGTGGCCATTTCCCCTCATCCTGCTCACCTCACACTGCTGAGAAGAGTCCATTTACTGTCCATTTATAGGTTCCACTCTCTTTTTTTTTTTTCTCTTACTTGTCCCCATGAACATAAATGCCTGCACAATGTGGGCCTCTTGGTAAACATTGTCCTAAGAAACAAAGTGTCTACAACTTAGGAAAGGCAGAAATATGTTTTTTTATGTTAGCACATTCACCACCTCCATGGCTGAGGCTGATATTGGGCATAGCAGTGAAGTATCCATTTAAAAACTATCACCCTTCTACATAGAAAAGCTCTGAAACAGATGCTGTGTCACCAGCACTATCTCTGATTCCTGGTCACAGCCCACTGGTTCTACCCAGGATGTCCAAAAACACAGCCCAGCCCATGCCCTGCTCTGACTGCTGCATCACAGGCATTGGCCATATTCCCAACAAAAGGAGCAGGTCAGCACCTGACTTTGCCAGCCTCTCCTGGAAAATCTGCATAGGTTTCTCCAGATTAACTCTTTTCCTTGCTGCTCTCCATTAAACAGGCTAATGCTAGGTCTGCTGGGGAAAAAAAGAAAAAAAGAAAAAAAAAAAAAGGCTTTTGTAGTATAACAATGCCATGTGCTGAAGTGCAGCCTGCAATTTTGTAAGCAATCCTAAATCTTTCTATAATTAGAACAAGCACCTAGTTAGACTGATCAGAGCTCTTTTGTGTGAGCCTCCACAGGGCACTCAAGAAAGAGCTTGGCTCAAAAGAAAGATGCTGGCTTGATTTCCGCTTCCCTTTCAACTGGTGAATAAATTAAATCTCAGATTACCCCAAATTGCCATGGAACATGAAAAGTGAATCGTATTTCCTTTTTTTTTTTTTTTCAGCCCAGGTGTGCATCTTATGAAATGCTGAACCATACACAAAGCCTCAGGACTCTACATCCAGGCACTGGAGTGGGAAGAGCGATCAGATTGCCTGAGCAGAGAACCAGGCTTCACTGCTAAGAATCAACTCTTTTTTAGATTTCCTATAATGAAAGATACAGAAAGATCTATGGTAAGTCTTACTGACACCCATCATTTATCATATATGGGAGAGGAGAGAAGGCACAGGAAGAGACTGAAACAAGCCCGAAAGCAAGGGATCCTATGATTTTGGGACCCAGAGAATGAACTTAACAGAATGTTAAAAGGTATGGGGAGAGACTGTTACCAGCAGAGTGAGAAGAAAGGTATGACCCAGCAGGCCCTTCTTCGCTTTTCTGATCTGTCCTGCCATACTATGGATGGGTACCAGTGAAATATTTAGGCAGATCCATCCTCTGCCATCTATAAACAAGTTCAGCTCTGAAAATCAGTATAGCAATACCAATCCATACATGCCAACAATCTGGCTATCAGAGTCTCTGCTGCTAGAGATCTCTACTTCTGAAACATTTTCTGAATCTTCTCCGGTTAGTTCAGGCTGGCAGAAGAAAAACAAGAAATTCCCCTGTGTAAGTCTTGATAGATGTGCAAAGCAACATGGAAGACCGAAAGCACAATGACCTACCCGAAACTAACTCCAGAAAATGATGTAATGTACTCCCACAGGTCTCCTGCAGGGCCAAACCCACCCACATCCTTGGTCCAGTTTTAAATGGATGCTGACAGATTTTGCCTTTGTCTCAGCAATGGAATGCACAGAGCTGACTCTGGGAGCCATCCATTCCAATTAGATTACAATCTCCTTTGAGATTATATTGTAAAAGGCCGATATTTGGATGAGACATGTCTCAAGAGAAAAATGCCCATTGCCCCAGGTCATGTAGCTCATGAAACTCAGTAATAAAGGTTGTCTGAATGTGACAACAGAAAGTGATGTGCTACTTGGAGAGCTGGGCTTTATGTGAGCTGCAAAATCTACTTTTTTGTCCCTGTCTGCAAGAATCAAAGCCTTTGCTTAACACTGTTGCCCAGTATCAGTTTAGGAAATCGCACTCCACCTCCATATCCCTCTCTTTAATTTCTGCTGGCAAGCAAATTCCCTTGACTTTGTCTTCTTCAGCTGCTGGGAAGTTTCAGCAGGCCACCACATCCCCTGTCCAAGGAGGATATTTATCAGCTGTGAGTGGAATGCGTAACAAAGTTTACAAAACACCTTTGTAACAGAAAGGTGTTACAGAAGCATCTGAGATGATTTTTGTCTACCTGCAAAATTTTACTCTTCTAAAAAGTATAACGAATATTGGAAATTAAACCAGTCTCCCTTTAAGTCATTCCAGATAATACAGACACAGCTTTAAGAATTTAAAGATTCTTCTAAAAGTACTAATCTAAATAGACCTTCTGAGCTTTTCCCCCAGCTATAATTATTCCTTCTGAATACTGCCTGTAACCCCAAAGAGAATGTGAAGAGCAGGGGTTGCTGAACTTTTCCACCTAGATAAATCTCTTCTTTTTCACAGTTTAGCATCTTACCTGTGGCATAATTTATCCCTTGAGTTAAGAAGTGTCATTTATTTTGATCATTTTTATTCCACAATGCGCAGTGACTATTAGGCATACAGATATCTGATATTAGCAATAGCTTATTCCATTACTTTGTATTGTCATCTTCATTTGTTACAAGATTTTTCATGAGCCATTTAATTCTACATTTGCAAATGTGGAAAGTGCTGAAGTAGATAAAAAAAAGATGGAGAGGATTTAATAGCCTAAATCTACCCCAAAAGACTCCTTGGAATGCACCAGAAATACACACTAAAGGAAGTGTTCTCAAAACCAGCTGTGGTATTCACATGAAACTAAAAATGTCCCCACTGGCAGCGAAGCCAAGGATGAAGTGCCTGAACTCTTCACTCCCCATACAGAAGATTATTTTGTGTACTTACGGAAATTGATGCATGTGGAGATCTGGTAGCATTTCTGTCCAGAAATACTAAGCAAAAAAGATCTCGGTAAAACAGATATTAATTAATTCTTCTTTCCTATAGATATATATACTTGGGAAAAAATATGTTGAAGGGTCTCAGACCCATCCCATGCTCGATGTTTCTTCTTATCAAAGAAGAATCTGCCAATGCTGGCATCTCTGAATCATAACTAAGTCTGGTGCACACAAAGTCCAGCACTAGGAGATACATGAAGATGCATGGAAATGATCAGCTCACAGATCTGGAAGATAATATTACCTTTTCTTGTCTGACAGTGTGGAACGTGATGTTTCACTTGACTGTTCATGCACAGGCCCCTAGACCCTAGGTTTGCCTAAAGGAGATCTTGTAACACTGAAAGCATCTCCCAAGAATACTATCAGCTTTGACTAGAAGGTAACAAGGGATAGAGAAATAAACACTTTAAAAACAGTTTTCCAAAGGTTAATGGTTCTGTTTGTTAAGTGTTTCTGCCTCATTTGAATTTCTCTAATTTGAAATCCCTGACACCGGTCCTTATTATACCTTCACCAATGAGCTTAGAGAGTACTCTCAGACCTCACATTCCTCACTTGTAAAGGTACACACACAATGATGAAATCTCTTCTCGGTCTTTCTGTAATGAGTAAAACACACTAGGCTTTTAATCTGCTCACTCAGGTTAATTCTCCTTGCAATATAATTGAAAATAAGAACACATAAATTGAGTTCACCCTGTTCAAATTTGGCAATATAACATTTACCTCTTAAAAGTTCATCGCAGAACAAGTTTACCTTTTAATATTATTCCAATCAATGTTTCTCTTAGATTACCTTTGTAGTCCTCTAATCCTTTTTAATATTCCAAAATTTTTTACAAACATGAACACCTGGATAGCCCAGAGTCCCTCTAGAGTTCACCATGTTCCTGCTTACATCCAGTATAGCAAAGCATTAAGCCTTCTATTACTTCAGAGCACAACAGATTTATGCTATGCTGCTTCTCAGCTCTAAGCCCCTTGGATCCTTTCAGAATCGCTGTTTTCTGGGACAACACAATTGTGTTGTCCTACTTCTACTGATATTAAACTCCTACTTCCTGATATTAAAGCTTGCATGATGTGACGTTAGATCTTAAAGTAAATGCTGCTTTAAACCAAAGTTTGAAAGTTTCATTTTGAAAATGGTGACAAATATTCAGAATTTCCAAACTTCCCACACTGACTTCATAATTTGTGAAAAAAATATATATTTCACTAAACACTACTGTCCAATTAAATCATTTACATCAGCATTTTCTACTTTTGACACACAATAGGTAATGCAGAACAAGGACAAGAAGTTATCCACAGCTGGATTAGCAGCGTGTGCCTAAAATACAGACAGATAAGTTTATAGAGCCATTGGATTTTGAATAAGCCCATACAGCCTCATCATACCATGTGGTCCAGTCTACACTGTGCTAAGCATCTTACACAAACACTATATTAGGCAATTTCCACATCAAAACTAAACCACAAAAAGAAGCAGGTGAAGGTGAAATAAAGTGTTAAAAAGAACTGGTGCTGCTCATAGCCAAGGCTAAATGTCTGCAAACACAAACAGCCTGCTGTCTGCATGGAGACAGCAACTGCACAGCTGCGAGACTGAGGAAACTAGTGCAGGAGCAGCAGCAGATTGCCCACATTCAATTTTACAGTGTTAGATTGTGTCTGCCTTACAGGCTGTGTTGCAAAATAGGTCTCTAAGTGTATTTACCACACAGCAGTAGATGATGCATCACAGCAAAGGAAGAAGTAGGAATGCAGCAGGGAGAGTAAGTCATTCTTCAACTCCAGATAGTATAACAGGTAGGAACGGAGAAAGGGCTCCTGAGCAGGAGCAATACTGTCAGACAACAGCAATTCTGCTGCTAAATGACTGACAGGAAAGGGTAGGAAAGAAGGCAGATGAGCTTTGCTCATGACAATTTATTGATAAACGATGTATGTCAATGTCTCGTATCCTTAGTTTTGTGTGAAGGAGTCCTCAGAGGCCAGCTGTCCTGGAGAGAAGGTGACATATCTGTCACTCGAAGAGACAGTGACAGAGCTGCTGCCACCAAAGCACAATCCCCGAACCCAGCTCCTAATGGAGACAGTTTCTCCTCCATCCTCCCCTTCCTAGAAATTCTGTCGGGTGAACGTGTGCTGCAGGACAGCGGGCACAAACTGGGACACGGGAGGCTCCCCGTGAGGACTGGGGAACATTTATTCACCGTGCGTGTTACAGAGCACAGGCACACACCGCCCACCGCGGCCTCTTCACTGCAGATCTTCAGCTGCCGCCCGGACGCGCTGCTTGGGCGGCCTGCTCCGGATGACCGTGACGGAGCAGGGGTCGGACCGATGCAGCGGCTGCTCCACGAACACCCCTCAGCGCAGCCCGCCCAGACACGACGCGTCCCGCTGCACGCCTAACACGCCTACTTCCCGCTATGACGTTTCCCTGACTACAACTCCCAGCCGCTCTCCGCGGCGCATGCGTCTCTGCAGTGCTCGTCCCCGCCCCGCGGCCTAGCTCCGAGAAGGCGGCGGCAAAATGGCGCTCACCAGGTGCGTCTCCTCGGCCCCGCTTCCCCTGCGCTGTGCCGGCCGCGGTGCGGGGCGCTGCCGGGCTCCGAGGCGCTGTCGGGCTCCGAGGCGCTGTCGGGCTCCGGGGCAGCGCTCAGTGAGCGGCCTCTGCTGATGTGAGGCTGCGGGGCGGTGAGGGCCGGGCCTGCCTGCGCTGCCCGCTTTGTGCGGCCTGGCCGGGCCGGGCCGGGCCTGGCCGGGCCGCGCTGCTAGGGGCAGCCGCGCCTTTTCTGAGGGAAGGGCTTAAGGTCGGTGGGTTACCTATTCTCTTTCCGCCGTTCCATACCGTGAGCGAGAGGCCTTTGCTACGAGCTGCCGCCTCGGCAGCGCGGCCTGCCCCGCTTTCCTGACGCGGCAGGTGAACGCTTGCTGGCGGTACGGTGTGCGCGAGCTGCAGTTGGGAAGTGGGAGTTTGACGTTGTGACTTTGGCCAAGGGGTGGCTGAGAACTGCTGACGGATTCGTCAGTGGAAATTAGCTTTCTTAGGAGTTAACTTACGTTTTTGGTGTCTTTCTGCGTTTGCATGCAGTTTTTTGCCAGCTCCGACCCAGCTGTCCCAGGACCAGCTAGAACTAGAAGAAAGAGCGAGGGCACAGAGATCCAGGCAGACTGCCCTGGTCTCATCGCGAAGGGAGCCTCCCCCATATGGTTATCGGAAAGGATGGATACCACGGACTTTAGAGGTAAGTGTTTAAACTCACACTGTACTAGTATATCTGTGTTAATGGGGATAAAAGTGTATTTTCCAGAGTAGATGTAAACTCTTAAGTATCTTGAGATTATCACAGAGAATTGTGCAGATCTGCATGCAGGATTTCCATCCAGACTGATGTATTCTTGGTTTGGAGGAAGTTGTTCCAAATCACAGAGTTCCTTTAAAAGTTTGGTGGTAAACTGTATGTTGTAAAGTTTCTTCTCTTTAGAGGTTGTTGTTTGGTAATGTGGAAATAGGTCCCTGGTTCTTTCTGCGTTGGGTCTGTGATTGTAGTGACCCTCCAAGAATGGCACCCACATCATCCTTCTGTCGTTATTTGTTAAATACCTGACCGGACTACAGGTGGGATAAGTGGCCAGGTGTATAGCAGAGAAGTGAGTGCTCGTGTGTACTGTGTCCCTGAGGTAGCAGAAGTTAACTTCCTGTTGGGAGAGTAAGGGAAGAGAAGTTTGTTTGATTTGGGAGTGCTGGATAAGGTGAGTTCAGGCAGTAGTTGTTCTCTAAAATAAAATATTGTATGGAATTGCAGTATTCAATAAAGGACATGCTATTAAAATGTGTTGTTCAGTTTCCTCTTTATACTGCTTATTACTATAGCTACCATTTGAGTATTTATTCTAAATGTTAGGGGGGAAAAAAAGAAAACAAAAAACAGCAACAGCAAAAACCACTTAAGTTAGTTCAGCATCCAGCATCTGGGCCAGAAATGCTGTGCATTTTAGGAAGCCTCCTAAAGATTTCCCTTTTTGCCTTGTAAACAAAAGCAAATTCTTCAAGAATAGTAATTGTTTGCAAATTATAATCTTTATCTGGTTATCCAAGAATGGAAAACAGCATCTATTCTTAAGAGATTTGGTTAGTTGAAAAATCTGAGGGATGGCTGACTTTTGGTCTGGATTACACCTTAGTGTCAATTCTGTAACTAACGGTTGAATGTGGAGCATGTGGTGGAAGTCTTTAACTGAAGTTGAATTTAAGTGAGTCTTGGGGCTAGTGTGGGCGTGTGCTGCTTTGGTAGGAAATGTTCTGCCCATTTATTCCAGTCTCAACCTGTGCTGCCTGTGGCAGTGATGGACTCGTGGTTGAATATGCAGGGAATCAATCTATTCAAGACAGCCATTCTTTCTCTCCTTGGTCTGGTTCGCTGTCAGGCAAAAGCGAAGCCATTGTGGCAGAGTGAGAGGAATCACACACACAATCACGGACTTGTAGGGATTGGAAGGGACTTCAGGAAACACCAGTGCTGCTTAAAGCAAGGGCACCGTAGCCTGGACTTGGTTTAGCAATACTGTGTGCTAATTCTGTGTGCATCTTCAGTGTTACTGAGTCAGGATGTTCTGCTTAAAGAGGTCTTTAATTTATTTTGCTCCTTAAATGCTTTTACAGCCACAAGTTGAACAAGAGAAAAAAGTAATCTGTTAAGAACATCACCAAGCTATTAGTTGCTTGTCTAGTTTTCAAGTCGCATGTCAAAATAAGGAAATGGATGGCTTGGCATTCATACCATTGCAAAGTTATGAGCTGCAGGCTTGAAAGTGTTAGAAAGCTTTTTATTTTTTTTCATATAATTATGATAACAAAAATCACAAGATAGCAATTTTATGATGAAAATCTCTCCTGGTTAATTTTGCATATTTCAACAGTTGCTTTATTGCAGCAGATAAATTCTAGAAGTTCTAATTAGTAACGTACATATAAATTAAATACTTGATCATTTACTGTCTGTCATGCTGCAGTGCCTGCATGTCCTAGCCAGTGATACGAGCCATTTCTCTGCATGAGGAATAATCCTAGACACTTTCCTGCAAGACATCTTTGTATTTCCTTTTAACGAGTGTAAGCTCTGGTCAGCTGCTCTTTTACAAGCTAGAACAGTAAAACTGACAGAGCATTTCAGCAGTGTTTCATTTTACTTAAGCCACTGTTCCGTTTCCCACCCGTGCAGATGTTATGACCTGGTCTAGCACCAATCTGGAAGGTGGTTGCCCTGCCTGTGGGTTGGAACTTGATGGCCCTTGGGGTCCCTTCCAACCCAAGCCGTTCGTGTTTATGCCTTTCAGTCATTCTCTAATTTTTCTTTCGTGTAGGATTTTGGAGATGGGGGTGCTTTTCCGGAAATTCATGTGGCCCAGTATCCATTGGACATGGGCCGAAAGAAGAAAATGTCCAATGCTTTGGCTGTTCAGGTGGATGCAGAAGGAAAAATCAAATACGATGCAATTGTTCGGCAAGGACAATCAAAGGACAAGGTAATGTTTTTTTTCAGAAATGTAGATTGTGACATATAACTGGAGAAATTCTAAGTACATGGTACATATTCTTACAGTCATTGGTTTGACTTCACCTCTTAGAAATACATTCCTGTTTTTCTTAAAGTTTGGGCACTGAAACAATGTCAGACAGATGTGAGCAATAGAATAAGCAGTGATTTCATTGCCACATGTGTGATCCCGTTTTGAAATTAAAAAGATGAGATAGAAATGATGAGAGTCTCTAAGGAAAACTTAGCTGATAGCGTAACAGCTTTTGTTAGAGAGCTCTCATGTGAAGGCAAGAAATTGAAAGCAGGCCTGGTCGCAGATAGCCTGAATTCACTGTGGTGAGAAAAGGGGTGAAAATGTCAGGAAACAATTTAGCCTTCAGAATACTGAAATGCATCTTGTATTTTACTAATTTAATATTTGAAACTCCAAACTCCTGGCTTGTTTTCTTTTTTTTTCTTAAGTTGCAGCAGAAAGTATTGCTGATGCTTATATGGCAGAAATCTTCGTGTTGAGTTCAGTGATTCCACTGAATTTAATGGGATCCAACTTTAATTTCCCATCTGCAGTTGTCTTTCTAAAAACAAAGAGATTATATTTTGTCTTGTGCAATTCAAACTGGCGTTGATGAAACAATTTGTTTTGGTTTCCCAAGATCCTTTTGTGGAGTATCTTTGTCTGCCTTTTCAAATATGATGATGTGGACTATGTTAAAGCTTTAATTTTATTGATGGCTGGAAAACTGCTGAGGCATCATGTTTGATGAGCTTCTTGTTATAATGGGCATCTCCTGTAAAGAATAAGGCAGCTCAAACAAACAAAAACATGGACGTTATTGTAGTTAATAGATGTGAATACTTGTTTTTAAAATAATATTTCTGTTTCTCATCCTTCAAATTAGATTGTCCTGAAAAGCTTATGGGTATGTAATATGCCTGTTGTCTTAATGCTAGTGAGGAAGGAGAAAGTTAAGTAGGAAAACAGAAGGTGAACACTGTCTCACAAACAAAATAGGGGAAGAGTTTGAAGAATATCAGTGGAATTCTTTGCTTATAATGGACTTCTGTTGTTTTAAATTGATCCTACAGTTACTGAAGTTGAGAGAGTTAATGCCAATAGGGTTTCACGTTTAACTAATGCTCAGCTGAGTGTTACAAGTTGCACATCCTCATCCCATGCATCTTAACTTACTGCAGAACCTTTGGAAAAAGAAGTTCCAATCAGTCAAGCTCCGTGATATCATATGGGTGGGAAGTAGTCTGAGAAAACAGAAACTAAATATTGAGGGGACTGTCACTGGGCTTTAATCACAACTTACATGACATCTTGAAATGTTTGTCAGGAGGAGGATGCTAAAATATAAAAGAGACAGGGAGAATTTTGTGACACTGAGTACTTGATAAGTAGAAGTTCTACTTAGCCCAAAATGGAAAAAAACAATTTGGAGAAGAGTAGTAGATGGAAAGTAACAGCCATACTTGTTTTAGGGGGAAAGATTCAGGACAAGTGAAAAGCAGGGGTGGGGGGAAGGTATGGTTAAACCCCAAATCTTTACAGTTTTCTCAGATTTACAGATTCACTTACAGGACCAGATTTAATTTTCATATAATAGAATTGTTCAGATGTGAACATAAGGATCTAAGTGTATTTAGATAAATATTAGAAATTATAATAAGCTTCAGGGAAAAAAAAAAACAATCTGCTGCTGTGCCTTATTTGGTACAGAATTGGGAAAATACTGTGAAGAGCAGGTCTTCACAGCAGTGTGCCTCCAGCATTACTTTCATCTGCTAAACAGTGCCACATAAAAGCTTAGAAGGGCTTGAAAAGTAGTATTGGAAACTGAGGGAAGTTATAGTAAGTTTAATTTCACGCTGTTAATGTTTGTCAAATCAGTTTCGTGAAGATTGGTGCCATCATTCATTGGTTAACTTTTCTGTTTGGCTTGTATAAAGAAGCAGGCATGTTCTCATTTTGTGGCTGTACTTATTAGCGTGGCATAGATGAGGAGCTTTTCCAAAACTGAGCTCTGTTAGCAGCTGAACTAGAATTGAGCTTTCCTAGCTTCTTTGCCTCATCTTCCTTCTGGAACAGTTCAGTTCTGACTGTACCCAGCTGGATGTAAATGCTGAGATTAAAGACCAACTGTTGTGATTCAAGGGGGAGTGAAATTGCAGAAAAATAACAATATTTGAACAATTTTGCTGGAAGTAGCAGAAATATTATAGGTTGATGTGTTTTGCTGTAGAGTTGGTGAAGTATTAGTAAATATGTCACAGGGAACCGTTCCTCGGTGATCTGGGATAAGCTGAATGATATATTCTCTGCGAGATAGAACTTTTGATAGTATGTATCAGTAGGATTACATACACATGCTTTATTATCCTGAAAGCAGCTGTCATTAATGAAATATTTTTTCAATCCTAATACTTAAAGTTATGAGAAATGGAGATTTAGCAGACTGCCAGGAATGAGAAGGGTTTTCTGATCCCATTGTGTGAGTTGCTTGTTTGGTTTGAGTTAAGCGAATTTTGCTGTTGCTACAACGTATGGCTTTTTTGAGGTTGAATTTAGTATTCTGCCTTCTTGTAGAGGCAGCAATTCCATCATCCAAACCCTGTATCTAGGTGGCTTGTCAGCAGTTTGTGCTGTTGCACTGGTTCATCTCTCTTGCATCTGTTCCTTTACATATTTAAAAAATAGTTGCTTCAGAGAGTTTTCATTGAAAAATGCTGACATGATTGAGATTGCCTTCTCCAAACAGAAGGCTTGTCAGTCTGAAATTCTGCTAGATAGGAAATGCTGGGTAATGTTGATGAATCTGGATGTGTGACCTTACTTATCTGAGTTTGAAGTTCCACGCTGTTACCCAGAGAAAGAGCTTTCAGCACTAGCTGTGTCGTTAGCTCTGGTGAGTTCTGCCAGTTCTGTCTGTGTTCACGTGACAAAAGCCAGGCTGAAGTAGTGCTTGGAGCATCCATACTTGATGTATGCATTGGTGAGACTGATACATTGCCTCCTTATTAAGGGGAAAAAAGGGATGCAATTGCTTAACTGCATTTTTATTAGAACAGTAAAGGAACTGAACTTTTAGGTGTTGCTTTTTTTAACGGCAAGAATGGTTTTTCTGTGCAGGAAATGGATTTCATCTCTGTGGCCCAATGCTGTGGCTTAGATGTTAATGGAGGAGAAAAGAGCGACAACTCTTACCTACGTTTTACTCTTATTATTGTGAATTCAGTTGAAACATTCACGAGAGAGTAGTTCCATGCTTGTAGGAACTCCCATCACAGCAATAGAGTGGGCTAAGGGACCATGAATTGAACTAAAATAATCTCAGAAGTATTCATTGCTCATAACGTATTTACCCTCTTGGTTGAGTTTGGTTTTGAGAGCTCGTTGCTGTTTTTCCCGTGGTGTGTTTGCTGGCCTTCCAACCAGATCACTGTAATGACTTCAGAAATGCTCTGTGCCCTATATGGAGAAATAATTCTTTGATGAAGAAGGCATTCAATCTGCCATGCTTAATAGCAGCTTCTTGACAACACGTAGGATTGATGAGAACTATTCAGGGCTGCTCTGGATAGATAGAATAAAATGTATTGAGGAGAGATGTTCTGAGTGTTAAATTAAGAAATTGCTGCTAAGATACTTGCCACTATATGTTGTCTTTTGGAACTGAGTGTGACTGATGGCTAAATCCCACCATGAGCTACTTAGGTGAGATTCTCTTTCTCATGGTATGTGGCATGCAGATTTGTAGTTGCTGCCTCAGTCAGAAAAGGAATTGCCTGTCTGTACCAAAAGTTGAGCATTTAATTTGTAGCTAGAATGCTATTCTGCTTTTCAAGCCTTTAAAATTTCCTAAATGAAAATAGTAGGGATTTAGTATAATAGAATATCAAACTGTCCCAGGCTGCTCTTTATCCTGGATCAATAGGACTCCTGAATATTAATGTTAAAACAAAATATTGTATGGAAAAGCAACATAGTGCAACATCTTTCATTTCTCTACCTGTACCAGTTCAACAAAGGTCTGCAGTTAGAACACGCAGTTGCATCCTTCTCTTGGGTTTTGATGGAGACAAAAAAAAAAAAATTGGGTATTCTCAGGCAAATTTCATGAGTGTTACTGATTTTTATTTTATTGTTTTCCACCCTGCTGCAGTTTTCCTGTTGTGTGCAGTACTGTAGGGTTTAACCAGTTCATGTAGCTCATTTGTACCTCATTATGGAGCAGTTTTCAGAGAACCTCTTTAGGCTTTTTTCTTTTGTCTCGGCAGCAAGACATGTGGATTTAGAGTTAGACAGAGAATCACTGCTTTTCAGATGCCCTTCATTTTGAAATGCTGCAATATTATTGTTGCTATTGTAAAGGATTAAAATTTTAGCAGAGTTGGATGAGAAGCAGCATGTGGCTTCTGTGTGCCACATGAATACTGAGCTAAAGGTCAGCATCCTGGTTAGATGTGTGCCTTATATATTAAGCTTAAAATAATAGGTATAATAACTTTTAATTCTGTGAATGAAGACTTTCTGATGTTATTGTGTTGGATAAATGTGAAACATTAATGCAACATAATGGAGCTTTTCCTGTGTATTAATCTAATAATGTTCTTCCAGTGTATTTCAAATTGGGCCTTAAAAGCTAGTGACACCCAGCTGTGTGTTGTAGGAAGACTGAAGTACCTGTGTGAGGGAAAGTGTTGAGAACAAATTTCTCTGATTTTTCCAGGAACGTACAAATAAATGAAAATAATCTAAATGCTAAAAGAGGCACATCTGAAATTAAGTAAGCCTTCAAAACAGAAATAAAAATGCAAATTTTCTGTTTGCTTTGGGTTCTGAAAAAGGAAAAATGGAGAAGGAAGCAGAAGTTTGTGCCTAATCCCAGCTCTGAGGGTGATTTCCATAATTGGATTTAGATTGGTTTTCTGTGATTATCTTAGCTGTAAGTTGGGATGAGGAGTATATTCTTGTTCTGTGGAAGTCATTGAAGAATGTATAATTGTAAGGTATTTGTTGTCTTTTTGTATGCAAGCTTTAATGTAGGGCTGAAATATTGACTGAGTACTTCTATTTATCCCTGTTTTTCCAGCACTAATAACGTATGTTGTCTTTTAGATCATTTACAGCAAATACACGGACCTTGTGCCAAAAGAAGTCATGAATGTGGATGATCCTGAACTGCAAAGACCGGACGAGGAGACAATTAGAGAGGTGTTGTATGCACTGATGTGCCTGGTTGCCACAAGTATGTTGTATGTCTTGTGTATTTCAATGAGATACGGACTGTGGTATTTTTTCTTCAGATTACAGAGAAGACAAGAGCAGCTTTGGAGAAATCAGTCTCCCAAAAAATTGCAGCTGCTATGCCAGTTCGAGCAGCTGACAAACTGGCTCCTGCGCAGTACATACGGTAAGTAGTGCAGGATGTGAGCAAGGTGTTAGATACAAAGTGAGGATATTCCCTGACGCTCACATCTGTTCTTGTGGAGGGACTATGAAACTAGTTTGTGTCAGGAATTGACCTGCTGGTGGTAACTTAGTTTGAAGCATGTTGAAGTATGTTTGTGTGTGTCATGATTTGCAGCGCTCCTCGTGGCTTATTTGCTTTAACAGTAAGAACAGATTTGTCAAGGAGGACTGTGGATGATGTTGTCCTGGAAACAGATTCCTTACTGGGAGATTCAGGCTAAAACTAAGTTTGTCACAAGATTCCTCCTGTAAATAAGAGTTGAATTTGTCATTACTAGGAAGCTGGTACTCGCAATAACTTCGTGAATCTAGGTGTAAACAGGAGAGCATAGCCCTGGGGAGGTGCGTGCTATGTAGTGTAATTGATTACCTGCATGTAGTCAGGTATTTTCTGTGAGGTTACCTGTTCCTGGTGTTTACAGTGGAAGTGTTTTTAGCTGGTATGGATACAGCTAAAACGCAGCTAGAGCAGCGAACTGGGGGGAAAATTGAGGTAGGAAGGGGATACCTGGCTGCCTACAGAAAGCTGAAGCACTTTGTTTTGTTCAGATACACTCCATCTCAGCAAGGCGTTGCCTTCAACTCTGGAGCTAAACAAAGAGTTATCCGGATGGTGGAAATGCAGAAGGACCCTATGGAACCTCCAAGATTCAAGTAGGTATTCAGAACTTGTTCATAGCAAATAAAAGATTCTGAAGTGTATTTCCATGCAACATTAATTGCGTTTGTTTTGTTAAATTGTTCAGAATTAATAAGAAGATTCCACGTGGACCACCTTCTCCTCCACCTCCTGTAATGCACTCTCCTAGCAGAAAGGTATGAAATACCATTGCTGTTCTCACTTTTAGCTTCTAGGTGGAATCCCAAAATCTGCATTGATCTAGTTCGTTTCTGTGCACCTTCTCTTCACTGTCCATGTGATATTTTAAGTGATAAATTTGGTGCCTGGTACAGCCTTTTTTAAAAGTTCCATTTAGGCAGTTCTGAAAGTATGTCTTCTACGTAACTCATCAAGGGTTGAGTAGGTTTCCCATGCGTAGGTTTGCATTGCAGTTGTCCGTGGCATGGGTGAGTAGGCTGAACACTCAAGCTATATGGGACGTTCTTGTACTGTGAGAGATTATCTGAACTCAGAGATAAGTGTAGTGCTTCTTTAGTTTCCTACAACTTGAACTGCCATTAAATGTTCAAATGTTAACAACCTGACTGAGATCTAACCTGTGTGATGGAAGTTGAGGAGTGTGGCTGAATACCGTAACTTCTTTCAGTGTTAGCAAAGGTACTGTGCAGGAACGTTTCATTGCTGCTATGAAGGGTATTTTGGTTTTTTGTCGTGGTTGTTTTTTGGTTTTTGCTCTGGTGCAGTGAGTGCCCTGAACCTCGCTAACGTCAGTGGTACTACAGCTGCCTTTGAGAAAGAAAACAGTATTTCCTTTTGCTCTGAACCTAAAGATTTCTTTGTTTTCTCACTTAAATCAGATGACTGTGAAAGAACAACAAGAGTGGAAAATTCCTCCATGCATTTCAAACTGGAAAAATGCAAAGGTAATTAAGTTGTCATAAAACCACATTTCAAATATTAGACCTTGCTGCTAGACATATTATTCAGCTGTACATCATTCATATACTGCTTATAAACACCTGAAGTTAGATAAACTGGTTTCTTCCAGCACAGAGAGCACACAGTTGTGCACCTCAGGTTTTTCTCTCTGGCACATTAGAGTTGTCAGAAAGACAACAGTATAAAACTGGGAATATGTAGTTGAGATTGTATGCTTGGAGAAGGAAAAATAAAATTATATTAGTTAAAATCTGCATAATAGTGCTGTAGATGGAGCCTAAAACCAGAGTCTCTGGAGCTAATACACTAAAGCCATCTGAACTGAAAAAGGGAAGTTCTTAGAGAACCAAGCAGGTTTCTTTTTAATTTTCAGTCTGAATCTCTAGCAAGCTATCCTTGCTTGCATTCTTAGAGTAATTATCATCATAGGCTAGCTTAGCTGTTTTTATTTCTTGTTTGAGTATCTATGTCCTATACCTTTGGTTTTATCAGCATGTAAGTTTATGTTCAGAGATAAAGGAGAACTTAGAACATGCTGCAGTGACCAGTCTAGTTCTCGAACTTAAGCTTTTGTTGTGAGGTGGCCTCTTCGGATGGAGAAAGGACAAGCTGCATACACTGATGTTATTTTTCCTGCCCCAATGCAGCTGCATCGCTGGGACTGACACTGTTTAGTAGATGAAATTTTAGGTTATGGATGCTAACACCAAAGCAAAAATTGTATGGAGTCATCTGAAGAATCTTAAGATACTTGCAGGCTTCAGCTTCTGAAGGCATAGCAGGCATCTAGTGTCTTTTGCATTTGCTAGTGGCCTTGGCCCTTAATTTCTCATTTTTGAGTCAGCTGACCTATTATATGTTTGAAAACAGTTAGGGAAATCAAGTTTTAAATACGAATGGTAAAACTACTTAGAAAGTAGGAAAGCTGTCATCTGGAATCCTTAAAGCAAAAAGCAGAGCTTATCAATCAGAAGTTCATTCTAAGTCATACTTGAAGGAAAAATGTGATCTAGATTTGGGAGTGGGGATGGAATTTGGAGGGAAGCTTAGTATTGCCTGATGTTTATTTGGAGTACATCTAAAGAAGGCCTATGGAGGCATATTAATGATTGGCTGAGTTCTGTGATACTGTTTTGTTTTTTTTTTTTGTTGTTTTCTTACCCAATAAATGTAATAAAGTTTGCTATTAAAAACCTTGCTAATTTCTGTAACTGCCTGTCTCCTCTGTAGGGTTACACCATCCCGTTAGACAAGCGTCTGGCTGCAGATGGAAGAGGACTGCAGACTGTTCACATTAATGAAAACTTTGCCAAGCTTGCTGAGGCTCTCTATATAGCTGACAGAAAGGTCAGTTGGTTGTTTAAACTGTTCTGTTTCATGTGGCTTTACCTTCATTATGTGTTTAATTCCTTGGGAAAACCAGCTGGGAACGAGCTGTAGCTTTTTGGTCTGTCCTGCTTTTTAGGCTACTGTAACATTTTTATCCCCAGTATGTTTGAATCAGTGGCTCATCATGGATTAAATTACTGGAGGTCACGTCTGTTGTTTCTCAGTTTGAATTGTGGTGTTTTTCTGGCTTTGAACTTTAACTATGGGACTCAATTCTTGCCTTGTTTACTGAGCAACTCCAGGACAGAAGATCTCCTGCATCCCAGGTGCTAGCTTTCTGTCAATTTAACTAGGGCTCTTATGTATGCAGGCTCGTGAGGCTGTAGAGATGCGTGCCCAGGTGGAGAGGAAAATGGCTCAGAAAGAAAAAGAGAAACATGAGGAAAAGCTCCGAGAAATGGCCCAGAAAGCAAGAGAAAGAAGAGCAGGGATCAAAACCCATGTTGAAAAAGGTACATTTATTTGTTACTAAGATACTATGGGATTGTTTTTTTTTTTTTAAACACTCTCTGAAGTGTAGGTCTGTAGAAATAACCTAAGAAATCTTTTCTTGAGCGGTCAGTGCATTTGCTTAATTAATGGGGTTCTGAATTTCAACCTCAGGTTTAAAGAGGTTGTTGAAAAAAGTGATCATTGTAACTGGATCAGTACAAAGTAATGGCTTTCATGGACTGTTGTAATCTGATTTCTTTTTCAGAAAAGGCTTGCTTTGACTTGGTCTTTGGGAGCTAAATGATCTTTAAGTTTTCAAAGATGGTAAACGCAGTATTCTGTCTCTGATGTTATAATTGGTCTTAAAGAGAAATAGCCCTGGCTACCAGGCCCAGAATCTAATATTTTAACTAAATCATTGCCACTGTGATATCTTCTGTCTTGATTGAAATGACATTTCAGAGATCAAGGTGCTGAACTTACAGAGCAGTTCTCTTAATGTCACTTATAAGTGGAGAAGAGGGTCATATACTGCCAAGTACTGCAGCTAGGATGGGCTAATCTCTTTCCAAAAGTACAGGCTGAGAACTAGCAGGCTGCAGAGCAACTCTGCTGAGAAAGACCTGGGAAGTCCTAGTGGACAATGTGCTGAGCAGACAATAGGTTGTCTGGAAAGGTTGGTGGTCTATCCGTGGAGGGTTTCCTGACCTGAATGGGCAAAGCTCAGAGCAACATGGTTCAATCTTGCTTAGAGCAGGAGATAAAAATAGATGCGCTATTCCAGCCCGAGCAATTTGATGATACTGTGTCACAGAACGTTCTTCAAGGTGTTCAGATGCCTGTGTTTGAATTTTTATACTTATAAAATATACTGTATAGAATATACTTACATTTTTATACTAACATACATATATACACTAACATACAGTGCTGTGGAACACTTCTCTTTTGGAAATGAATATTGAATTGAGTCGCTATGCCAGTGTCTGTGCTGTAGTTAACAGACTTCAATAGCTTCTTGTAATAACAATCTTGCTTGTGTTCAGAGGATGGAGAAGCTAGAGAAAGAGATGAAATAAGACATGACCGGCGCAAAGAGAGACAGCATGACAGAAACCTCTCCAGGGCAGCTCCTGATAAAAGGTGAGTCACAAAGAAGCTGCTTTATTCCTGTACTAGAACAGGATTCCCCACTATAGAAACTACTACGTGGAGCTTTCTCCATTTCCTTGACACTGGTGCCTGAATTTTACTTGGCAGAGATGCTCACTGGTATGAAATGGTATTACTGAGTTAGAGTATGGTAGTGTTCCTGTGGTAAGGGTTAAAAACTCTGTGAACTTTGCTGGCTATGAGCAGGAAATAGTTGGGTCACAGACATAATACTGATTTGATGTATAATAAGTACTTTAGTTGGAAGGAAGTGTGGGGGTATCCTGTGCTGAGTTCTAATGACCATACAGCACCTGTTTGTGGACTCTGGTTTTGGAAAGTTTAGCTTGGACTGCGTGCAGCCAAACATGTCTGATGCACGAAATTATGAATTTTCTAGATAAGAGAAGGTTTAAGTATTGATTTGTTGTTCCTATTTGTCGTTTTGGGTGGGGGGGTTTGTGTTCTTTTAGGGGGAGGAGTGGGTTGGATTCTGAGCATATTCAGACTTTAGCACTACGTTTGCAGCAAAGAGGTTGGTACCTGTATCTTCAGTGAGACTGAAATACAATCTGTAGCTTTTTCTTGAAACTTCTGATTTAAAGTAAGCTTAGATTTGTGAATGTAAGCTGAAGTAACTTGTTTGCCCAAGACAGGGAGATTTCTTGAGGACAAATGGTTTCTGGAGGCTTTAAATATCTAATATCTTAAAATTAGATTGCCCAGCCTTTCAAGAATATAATTACACTGGTTTGTGCAGAAAAATAAATATGACATTTTAGGCAGAGTCTGCTTGATTATAAATTGCAGATAGTGGAAAGTAAATTTAAATGCCATGCCTAGCCTGAACATAAGTTTCCCAAATGTTTCCTTTGCCAGGAGGCAAATTTTAAATGTTACCTAGTGAGAAACAGTAGCAGTTGAAATCTGGTATCTAGGGCAAATAGTTATCAGCTAATAGAGAATCAGATCTCAGTTGAGCCTATCAACAAACATGATTTATCTGACTTAATGTTTTCATTTCAGGTCGAAGCTGCAGAGAAATGAAAACAGAGATATCAGTGAAGTTATCGCACTAGGTGTACCCAACCCCAGGCCATCTAATGAAGTCCAGTATGACCAGAGGCTGTTCAACCAGAGCAAGGTAAGAATACCTTGTTGTGGTTGTGTAGTTTTCTGTGACAGCGAGCGAACATATTGCACCCTAGTGGGCACATCTTGAGTCCAAAGGGGACCTCATTTTAATGGATGGCGTGGATGAGCTCTGAGAAGGCTCTATCTAACGGGTAGCAAGCTGCTAATATCCCTAATCCATACCTGATGCAACAAACATTGGGATATTCAGAATGTATAACTGGATTAAAGTAGCTTTTGTTTGTGGGGTGAGAAGTAGGAGAAGAAAGCTACTTTGCCTTCAAGCTGCAGTAACTTCACTTTCTTTTGTGTAAATGTACTGATTGAATAAGGAAAACGTGCTCTGGAAGAGAAGCAAGTAAACACTTGCCATTCTCATTACTGTTTATATTAAAAAACGTGCTGAAGATACAAATAGTTAACAGAAATGTTTGTCCCTGAAGTTCGTACTACTGAGAGATTGAAAAGAGTGATTAGGCTTTTAAAAGTCCCAAGATAGTCCTGCAGTGTATCAGTCATTCTTTTTCATGCCTCTAACGAAAGACTTGTAGGCAGAAGGGAAAGCTGACAAATCAAAATTGAACAAGCAGGCGTTTCTCCTACTTCCATGGCTTACATAAATTTGTGTGTGATTTGGATAAGTCAGCTTAAATCACATTTTCCAGAAATTCTGATTAATATGCATTTCTGTGTGGTTGCACTTGGCTATTATAGCCAGCTGTACTTGCAGGGCAGGCTGAAATGATGGGTTATTCTGAAGTATGAATGGCCTGCAGTCCTTCCTGCTGCTTTCTGGCAGTGCAGAAGTGGTTCTGACTGAGGCTTGTAAACATAGTGTTATGTTGTCTGGAATTAATCTCAGACCCAAAACTATTCATAGCACATGCAGAGCTTGAACTTGTTAGAAATAGTAGTAAATCATACTGTAGCATGTTTTTATATTTGCACAACAGCAAGCTGTATCTTGATGTTAAAATAAATGAGCTGAAGTTTGGCACTCATTTGTATTATACAGCTGTACATCTTTCTCCTTCGCAGGGTATGGACAGTGGCTTTGCTGGAGGAGAGGATGAGATTTATAATGTTTATGACCAGCCTTGGAGAAGTGGCAAAGACATGGCTCAAAACATCTACAGACCAAGTAAAAATGTTGATAAGGATATGTATGGTGATGATCTAGAGGCTCGAATAAAGACTAATAGGTAAGAACATAAACACAAAGTACTCTTAATTAGCCTTCTGAAGTCCCACTCAACTGAGCATAACGTGTTCTCCCACAGGTTTGTTCCTGACAAAGAGTTCTCTAACTCTGATCGTAACACCAGAGGAAGAGGCAGAGATGGACCAGTTCAATTTGAGGAGGATCCCTTTGGTTTGGACAAGTTCCTGGAGGAAGCTAAGCAGCACGGTGGTTCTAAACGGCCATCTGATAGCAGCCGCCCTAAGGAACACGAGCACGAGAGCAAAAAGAGGAGGAAGGAATAAGTGCCTCTGTACCTGGAGGAGCAAAGAAATGGACTCCAAGAAATGGACTACTTCATACGAAAGGCATTTTTAATACCACAGACGTATATAGGGAGAGTCATGTAAATAAGCAGTTCAGAACTCTTGTGCCGTGTGGGGATGCATACACACACACAAGTTTCTCTGTGAAGGACAGCTACCTACGAAGAATGGAGACCACTGGGACACGTTTCACAGGGGAACTGTTCTTTAGCAAGTACTCTGACTTTGATAATTCCCTCTTGCCCAGCATCTCAGGGTAAGAATGCAGCCCCTTCCCACTTCTGTAGATTTATTAAGTAGCTGAAGCTTTCATTTGTTACAAGTTCTCCCACTGTAAAGAATTACTGTGTCACACTGTAATAGATGCTAGAGAGCTTATGCCTGTGTTTCTGTGTGGTTCCATAGTTTATTTGAACAAGGAAGGGAAACAGCTGGATTCTGTTTTAAATCCAATACTCAGTTTCTCCATAATCTTTATTTCAGTTTCTTTACATTTAGTGAAATAAAGCCTCTTTCCACAGTTCAATCACATCGATTCTCTCTTTTGTTGAAGGTATCTTCTACCTTGCTGCTGTCTGAGAAATAGCTGAAAACAATGGAAATTGTTCACATTAGGCAAGGAGCTTTCACTTTATTTCTGATCTTCTGAAACAATTGTATTGGAAGGCAGACCTTAATGTGTGACAGCTGCTGAGTCCTGGAAGGAACATTTAAATAAGACTTGCTGAAAAGACCAGCTGTGGTCATGCAAACCACATCTTAGAAGCTTGGAATTTCAGGTGGAATTAACAGAAGTGCTCGTATTTTAATTCTAGAGAGGCTTGCTTTTTTATTAAAAAAAAATCCATATTGCCTCCTGTTACACTAAGAAGTATCTTAGCTCTTGTACCTCCTGTTACAGTCCTTGGTGTCGCTGGCAGGTACATGAATATGGCTGTATTACAGCTTCAGGAATACAACGTAACGCAGTTTCCAAGAAATGGAGAAATTCACAGGAAAGACTATGCTAGTCACAGGACTTATTTTGGTAATTGCCTGCAGATCTGCATTATTTTCAACTGAATTTACCAAGTAATAGCCTATTGCCTGGCTTAGCACATCTTAGGAGTGAATTCAGGAGACTACTGAAGTTTTGCTTTTCTTCTGCACTACTGAAAGTCACAGTAATATCATGAAGTAACACAAACGAAGGCATCTGTAGCAGTACAAACCATTTTAAGCAAAATACTTAACCACAGTCAACATACTGCAAGAACCCCTTTGGTCTCCTGCAAATTGGTTCTACTCTTAACACAGCTTGCCAGAACAATAAGGCCAAACTCATACCGAGTGTTTAAAGTCATTAACTGGCAGTGCCTGCTCCAGCAGCATGCTGGTTTGCTCTTTAGTGAGTAGCTAGGTGTCAGCTGAAGCACATGCAAGTCTACAATAAAATCTCCTTAGTAATCCATCTTTTTTACCACACTTGTGTTCCTTTAGTTTAGCACAGTGGAAGATTTTGATGTCTCTGGCACCTACTGCAGCTATATGACCCTAAGTAGTCAAGCTCAGATGGTGGAATGAGTAACTACAAACTTTAGGGACGCACTAGAATATCAAAGTGGCAAAATGGTTCATCCCACTTGAATAAGTATGGCATGAATTTGAAGTCACTGTGTCCAACAGGGAGCAGAATTGAAACCCCACCTGCCTGTGCTACTTCAATAAAGGAGTTACAACATTACCTTGGCACCTTCCAGCACATGGGAGTCCTTCTGAAGTGCATTCTGAGCCTCTTCAGGGGATGAGAATTTAATCCAGCAGTATCGTTTGTGAAAGCCTGTGTCTTTGTTCTAGTTACAGATTAAAGGAAGAAATTGGTAGTTAGTATTAACATAAGCTCAACTTCCTATCCATGTCCAATTTAAGGATTCAGAAATCATCAGTGAAATCAGTACGCTTGTTTCAGAAGTCTGCTTTATACTTTAAAACACTGCAGGGGCAGGGGGCTATCGGAAGCTGTTATGCATCCCCTTCCCTCAGGTTGAGTCTAGCAATAAACATTCACAATTTGAAGTTATATTTTAAGACTGGAATAAAATTGTGGTTACCTGCTATTAGGGTCAGTCACAACAGCAGTGTCAGTGTCATTTACACGGCTGCTGATTTGAAAATAAGCCTGCCCGACTGCTTGCAAGGCAGTCTGCAAGTTGGACGACAGCCTGAAGAGAGCCGTCAGTGAACGCACTGGGGTGAGGTGCACTCTGCCGCCTGCCTGCTACCCTAGGCTGTACATCCGAGCCCGCGGCGCCGGTGCAGCCCATCAGCCGCTGCCGCGGTACCCCAGCGAGGGCTTAACCATGGTGGCCGCAGCAGACAGCTGCTTTAAGGCGGCTCTAACAGCCCGCAATCGGTCGCCTTGCCCATCTCCACTAAGGCGCGCTGGGCACCGCGGTCCCAAACCAGCAGAGCACTCCGAGCTCCAGCGTGGGGGGAGCTGTTTCTTTAGGGCATCCGCTATGAGCTGCGCTTCAGTTCAAGGAGAAACACAGCGCTGACCGCCAGCTGAAGCCGCAGCATCCTGACCTCTAAAGCCAACCGGAAGCGTTGACCTTAGGAGCGGCCCGCGGGGGGCACCGCGCGCCACGTGGGGCCAAGGGCGGATACTTACGAAGGGCAACTGGCACCGCTGCACCGACCCGAACTGCGAGAAGTACTCCTTCAGCTCCCCTGCGGGAGAGACGCGCACCCGGTTAGACGGCCCGCAGCTCCGGCCCCGCGCGGTACGGGACGGAGCCGCGGCAGTCCCAGGTACCGAAGGAGGGAGGAAGAAAAGGAGAAAGGGAGAGAGGCGGCGCGCACTTACTGCTCGACACCGTCCAGGGGACCTCGGCCACGAAGATGTCAAAGAGCCGCCGCGCCCGCCGCGCCGCCGCCATCTTGTGAGCCGTGCCGGCAGCCCGCCCCGCCCCGCCCCGCCTCGCCCCGGCAGCGCGCGCCTCCGAGCGCGGCGGCGCGGACAAAATGGCGGCGGGGGCGGCTGCGGCGACGCTGGGCCGGGAGGGCAGGGAGGACGCGTTCCGGCGGCTGTTCCGCTTGTACCGGCAGCGCGACGCGGCCGACCTGCGGGGTGTGCTGGACTTCTCCGCGCCGGGGGGGCAGGTAACGTGCCCTTGTGCGCGGCACAGCTCGGCATGGCATGGCCGTGTTTGCTGGGCCTACCCTGTGTCCTAGGCCTGAAAGAGTGGGGAGGCACACAGCGGGCTCGAGGCTCGCTCCTCCCAGCTGAGGAACGCGCGGCCACACCTGCAGCTGCCTTCCCCTCAGCCACGTTTCTTTCTCTGTTGTCTCAGCAGCCGTCTGCTTTAGCTGATAGCGGCACAGCCTCTGAGAGCCTTTCCTGAGCTTGCAGCAGCCCTCCATCAAATGAAGGATTCTAGTGTTAAACTCTTTTTGAAAGCATGAGAAGCATCCATCCTCTCTCCGTGTCTTTTTCTTCTACCTTCTGGGATTAGCTGACAGCTTTTTAGTGAAATAATCTTTGATTCCTCTTCCTCCCAGGTTTTGCATGTAGTTTTTTTCCCTTAAAGAACAGCTGCGGGTCAGCCAGATTGGCCCAGATAGCGTTCTTTTTCTCTCAGAACAGTGCTTCAAGTGATAGAGATTTCTGGTGGAGTGTGACACCCCCAGCTGTTCTGCTGCAAGGCATATTTGACTCATTCAGCACATGTACCCTTTTGGTGTAGGGGCAGGTCTTGTTCTTGGGAAGCCCTGGCAGCAGCAGTTGGAGGAGACAGAGTTATGAGCAATAACTGTGATGTTTGGAAAACACTTTGAAGGTGTAAAGTGTTATGAGGACTAAACATTGCTCTCTCGTGGAGGTTGATACTCAGCAGAATGTTTTTTTTACAGATCGAGCTGTGAATGTGGAAGTGGTGCAGAATTTTTTCTTAATACAAATGGTTCTATATAAATGAAGGGTATCTCCTGATTCCTGAGGCTTTGCAAAAGCTGTAGGTACTAGCTCTGTTAGCAGCTCTATGTATCGTGCTCTGGTCACGGTTTTTCAGACAATAGTTCCCTTGTTTTCACAAGGTTCCTACTTTCTTTTTCCTCCCTTTAGAAGATCTGCTTTCTTTTAACAGGTGTTCAGATCACAGCTGAGTGTTTCTTCAGTCAGTGACCAGGATGCCTGCAGGGCAGGATTGCAGCCGGTTAGCTGCTGGAAGGCCTATGGCCTCAATGGATACCCTGGTAGGTACCTCTGATTTCAAGAGAAATCAGTTACAACCTTGTTGCTCCTGGTTCAGGCATTCTCCATGTTATCTTTCTTGCTCCATCTGACAAATCTGCTGAGGTAATCCAAAGTAGAATTGAATATTCATGGTGTTAGGCTTTTTTTTTTCTGTTTTATTTGTTTGGTTGCTTTTTTAAGTGCAGGAGGACAAACGGGTCAGTTAAAAATATGAGGTGCAGTGATATGTGGAGGTTAGAACAGAAGAACCAGTAGTTTCATGGCCTCTTACCCAAACAGACCACACCTTGTGAGAATGAATCCATATTGCCATAGCCTTTGATAGAAATTTTATACCTCTGCAGCATCAGTTCCTCAACATATATCACAAACATTAGATAAGTGACTGAAATACAGCTGCTTCAGGTCTGAAGTGTGGCCTTTCTTTATTTACTGATGTGCAGTAAGGGAATATTGACCTCTTCTCCTATTCAAGGTATAGAATAATTTCATTAGGCACATTGATAACAATTTCAGTTTTAGAAATAGATTTTCAGGTCACTTAGTAGAGTCATAGAAGGATGTCTGTCCCATAGAAGGTTGGATGGGACTTCTGGAGGTCTCTGGTCCATCCTCTCTGCTTTAAAGCAGGGTCAGTTTGAGAGTTAGATCAGGCTGCTAAGAGCTTTGTTTGGGTGAGTTATGCAAATCCCCAGGGACAGAAATTACTTTCTGCACACTTGATCCACTGCTCAGCTGTTCTCCTTGTGATTTTTTTCACCCTTTATCTAATCACAATCTGCATTGCTGTAATTTGTAACTTGTTCCCTACAGTCTTGCTAAGCACCTTGGAGAAGAATCTGGCTGTTCTTTGTAATCCCCCTTCAAGTAGCGTTTAGTCATACAGACCAAAGTGCAATCAGCCTTAATTGCCACAAGGGTGCACTACAGACTCAGGCTCAATTTGTCTTCCAAGACAAATTGGTTTTATGAGGGGTTGTCCTTGTTGCTAGTCACCTGCTTGTCTTATCAACACTGAGACTGGAGATCACTTGTGCTAGGTGTGAGTTAATACCTAATGTGCTGCAAGGTTCTGCTGCAATACCAAAACTGTATCTGCATCCTCAAGGCAGATTTTATTATTGAACAGATTCCCAAGGAATTCCTTACTTATTATTTCACTCATTCTTTCTTATTTCACTCACAGCCTAGCTTTTTCAAGGCCAAAAAGATTGCCTTCAACGCTTGGATTCTTGTTTTCAGTTGTGTGTGTAACTAGCCCTCCAGGCTTCAGTTCCTTCATTAGTACCTGGATGTGATACATACCTCATGCAGTATCATTTGTATAGGTAGTAAAGTGTTTTGAGAACTGCACATTAAAAGCTGTAGACACAAAGGGCAGTGTTATTACTCTGTTCTATACAGAGGCCAACAGAAAGTAAATTTAATGTTTCTAGCAAAGAAACTTGTAATCAGACTTGTAAGGCAGCTACCTGTAGACTAAAGGTGCAGGGAATAGAATGAAATGAATGACGGTGTCTTATTACTACACCGAGGGCTTTTTTTCTAACCACTTAATTTAATCTTTTGAGGACTGTGAGAAATGCTGGCAGGAAGATTTTTCCATGCTTTTATTACCACTTCATAAAGGCCACAAGACAAGTTTGTATCCTACTGAGACACTAGACTTGCTTCTTCCTTTTTCATCTATTTTTGTCTGTTTACCTTGATATGACTGAGAAGTTAAAAAAGACACAATAGGGCAAAACCTTTGAAATCTCCTTTTCCTTTGTTCCTGCTGTGTCCTTATCTTTCTTTGTATGAGAACATGTTGGTGAGCCTTACTGAGTTGACAGTCTTTGAAAGAATGCCTTGATTCTCAAAATAAGTACGGTATAGATTAATGGCATCTTCTCAGCACACTTATTCATCAGTGCTGTCAGTCCTGTCTTGAAAGGAAACACCCTTGGGGTGTTGGGGAAGAAATCTGGTAAAGAATCCTGTTAGCTCTTCTAGTAATGGCATATCTTATGACAAAGATTCCTTTCTGTTATATGGACCAAACAGACCCATTCCACCTGGGCTAACCCTCTTATTTGGGCTGTTGTTTGAACTCTGCTTGAAATGCTTGGCTAAGTCACTGTGCTCACTAGCTACCTGTTTTCTTTGTTTTGTTGATAAATTTTGCAGTCATTGTTAATGAGTAGACTGCAGCAACAGGCAGCTTGGAGTATAGCTTGATTTTTCATCCCATTTGAGTAATGTCGTGCAAAAGTGTAAAGATTGATACAACCACACTTGCTTGGAAATAAGCACAAAGCAAAGGAGAAACGTTGCTAAGAACTTGTTCTGTAGACTGCTCTCTGCAGGTTATGACAATGAAGGAGCAATAAGAAGACAGTTCTGAGACAGCAACAGGGTTATTTTGAAGACTAGTAGCTATAACAGCTATAACTTTGAAGAGTTAAAGAAGAATTTTGCTGAAGCATTTCAGTATCAAATTTACTCTGAAGCACCTCGCTTTCCACATTCTCACCCCTTTATCTACCTGCAGTCCATATGCCTTATGCAGATGTGCTATTGCTGTATTTTTTATATTCAGGCCAGCTTTGAGTGCCCTCCATGCCTTCTAACTTATAGGGACCGGTTTTTTAGACTGAAAAAACAGTAGGTCTTAACCATTCAGACCTGTTAATAGATTTGAGGTGTTCTTTCATTGCCTCCAACCCTTTTCCTTTCCTCTGATTTTATTAAAATAGGGGGTATGCCTAACCATACTTTCTCTTTCCCCCCCAACCTTTTTCTCTATGGTTAGGGTTTATTTTCATACAAAACCCTTTCCTTCCGGGCTGCCAGCATCACTGGGTGAAACAGTGTCTCAAGCTGTACACCCAGAAACCCAACGTCTGCAACCTGGACCTGCACATGGCTCCTGAGAAGACCACTGATCTGTGGGGGCAAAGCAAGGAAAAGCTGAGGTGAGTCCAGAACAACCTTTGGTCAAAACTAACAGAGCCACAAGTGCTCAGCTCTGAGAAGGCTAAAGAAAGATTAGCAAGGAGAGGAAGCTGAAAAACATTGTGTACTTGCTGGCAGTATGCAGATCATGTCAGACATGCCAAGTTAAAGGTGTATCTTTGTATAGCTTCATGTGTGTCTTTAAGTCTCTTCTTCTACATTAACAACATGATTCTCTAGTAGCAAATTATGCCAAATAAATCTATCAGTCTAGGGTAAAATAGCCACCCTGGCTGATGTTATGGTGGTCAGAGGCTTGCAAAGCTCAACTACAAGTGGAACCATGAGGTCACTTTAGACCTCAGTCTTCCTGAGGTGGAAAGGATCCTTTCCAAACACGCTGCACCTCCTAGCTCTTCTTCAGTCAGCTGCTGGATCTAGTGTGCTGTAATTGAAAGCTTGTATATTCACCTTTTTGTATATGCACTCAAGCTGACTAGTTTCCATGTTTTAATATTCATCCAATCTGAGATGGCAATTAAATGTGTGCCTTTTTAATGTCAATCCTGTTTATTTTGAAAGATTCCCATGGGGTCAGAGTTCTGTGGCAGATAAGGCTGCCTTTCTTCTCCCTGATTTGGAGGTTAATGGAGAATTTGTCTAAGTTTTGAAGTCAAACAGGAAATGTTAAAATCTAAGTGTTAAAGCTTTTTTTAATAATAATTGTAAAAATAAAAAGTTAAATGCTATTTATAGTATACAGTCATTATTTATTTAGGTATTTATCATTGTTGGTTAATTGCTTATTTCTGATAAGGTTGTGTCATGTGCTGTGACAAGATTTCCCTGCAGCTCTAATCTTCCACTACCAGACCTTCAGGAAACTTGCTGTGCTGAGAAATTTCTTAAAAAAAAAAAAAAAAGCCAAACTCTTAACACTCATGAAAAATAGATTTGCCAAAGCAAAGTTTGAACTTCTAAATATTCATACCTGGGAGAGAAGTTAGGCTGCACTTGAGTTTTTCAGGCTCAGCTGGAATTAGTTACAGAAGTTCAAATGTCTTTTTTTCTTAAGTTTTCTATCAAGTATGAAAAAAATGTTCTTTGAAAGCATTGTCAGTTGTGCACTACTGCTGAGAAATCTGGGTACTGTCCCAGCTTGACAGACCTTTCCCAGCAGTACCTCCTGCACACGTGAAATGATCAGAACAGAGGTTAATTTGCAGCTGAACCTAGTTCGTTGAAAACAGCATTTGAAAGAGCAGTGGCTGGCAGAAATACCATCAATTTTATTAAGCAGTTGGCTTAGTCTTTGCATCTGCAAACTGCTGTATCTATGTTTTACCTAGCAGGTCAAACTAGCCAACTTGTCTGCTACTAAGGAGCAGACAAACAGCATGCTTAGCTAGAAGTAGGTCTGTTTCCAAGACTGGATACAGCTTTAATGCTTTCTATCTTAACATCTTCTTTAAGGCCTTTTAATCTTCTATCAGATAGATACCTAAGTGTGCTTGGATCATGGCATATCTGCTGTTGGCAGGAATCATGAGGTAGAGAGAGTCCATACAGCTCCTCGAAATGTATGCTGTGCTCTTTGCAAAGTGGAGTATTTTCTTAAAGTGCTGAGGACATATGTTCCCATGGGGGATATAGATGTGTGTGTATATGTAAGAAAAAGGTTGGGAGGATTTTATGGATGGGATCATTTATCAGCAAGTAAAGAAAAAAAGAATGCTTCAGAGCAACTTCCCCCCCCCATAACTTTCAGTCTTGCTCTATTTCTAACATTGCTTAACCTGAATTTCTCAGTGTCTTCTTGCAGGAATGTCTCTGCTGCAAGCTTAGGAACTCATTGTTTCCAAATACCTAGCACTCCAGACTTTCCTCTTCTTAGGAGTCACATATGGTTGGGACCTACTGAGCTAGCATTCCTGCTTCTGTGTATATGACAGATAACAGTAGCTGAAGAAGATGAAGGGCACTTTCAAAAGTCAGGTGCTAAAAATGTTTAATTAGGAACATTAACTTATAATTTGAAAGATGCAGAGGAATGAGTTGTGGCTTCTCAATTTTCTAAATGCTGTTACTAGTTAGTAGGCTCCATAAATTGTTCCAAGTAGCATGTATTTGACATTTACGGTATTGCTGCGTTATGGCAATTACAGCTGCTATTATCCTGTGACAAAGAAGGAAACAGGAAAGATGACTTTCTTTCAATATTCAGTGAGCTATGGAAAAATCACTACAGGTAAAGAAACTGTCCTTTAACTCCAGTTTCCAGTTTAGCTTATAAGCTAAAGATCAGTAAAGTGAAGGGCAGAAACAAGCTGTGCATCCAGTAGAAATGCATGTTGAATGCACATGCTTGGCTGGCATTTGACCATGGCAGCACAAGTGCTATTAATTCAGTTTGGTAAAGGAGATCATGTCTTGCTGAACTAATGAGGCTATAAATGAGAGCCAGCCATCTGGAGCTACTGTTTTGTTCTGTCTCCTCCCTTTCCTTTCTTTACCATAACACATGACAGAGCAAAAGAAAAGAAACTGAGATTGCTGGTTTAAGTGGACTAGGGGGATATATGTGTACCACCTTTTTTGAATTTGTCACTAGCATGCTTCTGATTTACTACAGTAGTACTCTTTGGTGTAACTTTGTGAGAACTTTTCTTTATGCCATAGTAGAAAGCCATCCTTGAAGTCTCTTCCTGCCTTCTACATCTTTAAGAAGGGTAAATTGGTGTGAGGTTACAGGTCACTGCATTAGAGTTGTCACCTGAGGGAAACAGTTTGGATATGCGTTGTGCTGCTTTTTCTAAAAAAAAAAACCAAAAAACAATTCAGTGTGCTTTTTGTCCTATGTGACATCCTGGATAAGGAAACACCTGTAATCAGGATTCCTTGACATTACAAGATGCATGTATTCATAGCTAAAGCCACCTCACAGAGCTAATTCTGTGATTAAGTGCTGCTTGTAAGAGTACCAAGTAGAACTAATGGTCTTTTGCCTGGGAGGGTGTTTTACAGCCTCATGTACTTCCCTGTCAGCTAACATGCTTCTTTCTTGCAGTTTTCCATGTAGTGCCTGGAATATTTCATTCTTGTGTTTGTACCTTTTAGATCTTCACAGATTCCCTTTCAGCTGCACGAACAGTACATGCTTAATTCTGAGTTATACGTCTGTGGCAGTTCACTGTGCTGTCTCCATTTGATATCCCAGCTTAGGTACCACACAGCAGATACAACAGCAATTGGCAGCAGACTCTACAACTTGCACAAATTGCATGAACTGAGTTTTCAGTTCTGAAATTCACTTCAGAAATAGAAATTTCAACAACAAACAATGGCATAAAAGGAAAATAAAAGTTTAGCATTGATGGTTTTAACAGGCTCATGTGGCTGACTGAATCTCATTACTGCATACTGTGAAATCTCTCAGAAATTAGCATGTATCCTGTTTCTTTCCATTTTGTCTCTGCAGAATGAAAGGTTCTGGTAAATGTGAGCCCAGAAGCTTACTGGAGAAGCTGCGCTGGGTGACCCTTGGTTACCATTATAATTGGGATACCAAGGTATTGAAATTAAATTCTTCTCCATTACTTTTCTTCAATGTAAGTACTCAGAATGGCAGACAGAAAGAGGGTATTATGGAACAAAGTTCAGTAAGATTCATAGAGTCCTACAAGACAGTCTTAAGGAAAGGCTGTAACACACTGTGCTCCTAAGAACATTTTAGTCTTTCTGGATTCCCTATGGAGGATTTAACAGCAAAAGCCCATTGCTGCCTTCTTCCTTTGAAAGGTAACACTGTAGCATATGCTTTGCTCTAGACCTGTTACTGTTTCAAGATAAGTGAGCATTTTTACCTTTCTAAAAAGGATAGTATCAAAAGCACTTAGAGCAAGATTGACCTTTAGTGCTTGAAGACAACTGCTTCTGAGAAATGCTGCTCCGCAATGGAGGGGTGAGAGCAAGAAGAGTCTGCTTAAGATGTGACTTTGAACTTAGAATCTGAACCAGTATAGCACAGTCTCACCAACTAAAAGCTATTTTGGGGCTCCTCAACATAATGGAGACAGAAATAAACTTGTTCAGCAGATTGAGTCAGATAGAGGCTGAGAAAGGACGGCAGAGTGACTATGTATAGTCTGTCAGTATTTTACAGATACTTAACCAAATCAGTTTGCAGCCTTATATTTACCAGATCAGCGTATTATTTTGAGGCCTCAAGAAAACTTGATTACTCCCTTTCACTCTTCTCAGTCAAAATCACTTGAGGAAGAGAAGAAAATGTGGGTTTGCTATTGATGCCTGTCTGTTTTATCCTTCAAAGAAGGAGCAAAGATGTTTGTTTCAGAGCTCTGAAAGGAGCTCTGTTGGCAAGATAAAGAATTAGCCATTAGCAAAATTAGATGGTGACTGAATGACCTGAGGTAGATCCTCAGGATGTTGGTATTAATATACCAACTTCAAGTTTAATAATAATGATCAATTCCGTGATTAAAATCCCTGACTATTAATTCAGGCAAGTTCAGCATAGGCCCAGAATAAAATAATTTGAGGAAAACTTGCTTTCATTATATGCGTATGTTGTAGTCTTTCTTTATGACTGTTAGCCAGACTTCTGAGATATGATTCAGTGTTTGTTTCCAGTTGCATTTGCAGTTCTGATGTTCTAGGTTTGCTCTTTTTGTGTTTTTTGTTTTGTTTTTGTTTCACTTTCCTTCCTCCAGAAGTACTCAGCAAATCACCACACTCCTTTCCCCTCAGACCTTGCGTTCTTGTCAGAACAAGTGGCTGCAGCCTGTGGGTTCCGGGGTTTCCAAGCCCAAGCAGGGATCTTGAACTATTATCACTTTGATTCTTCACTGGGAATTCATGTGGATGAGTCTGAACTAGACCACTCACGACCCCTTTTATCATTCAGGTGAGTCCATTTCTGTTATTGAAGGCACGGTGGAATTATTATTTTTTTTTTGCTGTGATTGCATATAGTTATAGGAAGTTAGTATGATGTACTTAGTTAACTGAGTATGTAATCTTTATTCTTCAAAGAGCTGAGTATTAGGAAGCTGTAGCTCAAGGACGTAGGTTCCTTGAAGACTGCTTTAGTAGTATGGATGTGGCATCGCAGTGGTATTGCTGTTAGTACAGGGCATGGTTATGTTCTAAAGCAGCAGAGTGGCAATTTGGGCACTGACTGACAAGCATGAAATACCTTAGCAGAACTTCAGAACTGGGCAGAGCAACTGCTCACACTGTGTCTAAAGTAAACTAGTCCTCTTGGTCTGTTTTCTTTGTTATCTTTGTTGTAACAAGGAGTCCATCTGCATTTTTGGTTTAGTTTGTTTTTGTTGTTTGTTTTCTGAAGAAATACAGTTGCTGCTAGTATTTTCCTAATACATATAATTTTCTCTACCACATTTTTTCTCTTTTCTCTCCATCCTCATACCATCTTTAGTTTTGGACAGTCTTCCATATTTTTACTGGGGGGCCTGAAGCGGGAAGAGGCCCCAACAGCGATGTTGATGCACAGTGGAGATATCATGGTGATGTCTGGCTTCAGCCGTCTGCTGTACCACGCTGTCCCCCGTGTCCTTCCCAATCCTGAAGGGACACCTTTGCCTTCATGCCTCGACCAGGCACTTTCTTTAGACCTTCCTGCTGGCTCTGTCATTGAGCACACCTCTGATGAAGATTGGCAAGTCTGTGCCAAGTACTTGCGGTCTTCCCGTATCAGCATGACTATTCGACAGGTATTGGCTGAGGGTCAGAAATTTCCAGAGGAGGCTGGGACAGACACACAGAATCAGGCACGCTCTGAAGACAGTCACCATCAGAACAGCAGAGCCAAGAGACATAAACCAAATACTGACAGCTGAGACCTGAATATTATGCTGGCATGGACTGAATGGGCAACCTCAGTTGTACTCGGAGTCTTTGTCTATACAGGTATTAAGAAACAGCTGTAGATCAAAACGGTCCTTGCTTCTGTAAGGAAAGGGTTGCAGTCTGGGATGAAGAAATAAAATGGGAAAGGATACATTTAGGACTGGGACTCAGAAGTTGAACTTTGTTGTGGACATGTATTGTATTTGGTTCCCTTTATGTATCCTCTGCAATTTTCTGACCTGTATGTCAGAACTGTAAGCTTCGTTCGGTTATGTTTGTAAAACATCTGAAATAATTGGGCATAAAGTGCTAGCAAATGATACGGTTGCTATTTATTAAAGAAGCTAATCGGGCTAGTAAAGCTCAGCTGGAGTGCATTAACAAATGTCAGGTAGAGCAGGTTGCTATGAAACAAACCTGCAGCACTTCCAAGAGAATTACTTCTACAGCAAAAGCTGGTTCAGTGATCTAAAACTAGCAGCTCCCTTGAGCAGCGCATGGTAAGCTTGTTCTAGCCCTGTGCTCTCCTTCTACCCATTTGCAGCCCCTCAGCTACAGCAGAAAATGATTTTGAGTGGTATCGGGCTTTACTGCATACCTCAGATTTTAAAGGGAAGTGACATGAGGCAATGTTAGAATACCAGCTGAGTCTCTTTCTAACAGACAGTTTGTCCTACACCCCCCATTCTTTCACAGCTGCCTCCTCTAAGTGCCTGTAGATGAGGGTCCTGCAGCCTCGAGCTAGCATCTTTAAGTTACAGAGTGACTTTAAAGTAAAAGCAATGAAGTTGTAGACTAGGTACATAAAAAATACATTTATCAGTGAGTATCTCTGTCACCCAAAGATAAATACGTTGAAATAAAGAAAAGGATTGGCTTTTGTTCCTGTTCTTTTTAAGCCTGAGTCCTTCCAATTGGGTTTATAATGCAATTTTAATTGTTGGAGTAGAATGCTTTATCTCTAGGCTATTCTATTGCACTTTCCAATGAATAAACTTACACAGTTTTTAAATTAAAGATCTCTATCAGTTTAGGGCTTTTTTTTCTTTTTCCCTTTTCTCCATGTTAGTTATTTCAGTGTATTGTTCATGCTGCTGCTGCATTTGTACTGTTTCTTCCAGGCATCTTTTAGATCTATTGCTCTTCCATCTGCAGCTCTGGCAGAGGAGCCTTGTGTGCATGTCTGCACGGCCACTTCGCTTAGGAGCTCTTTTGGACTTGTTGGGTAGTTTCTGAGGGGGGTGGCCTGGGGTATCAAAATCCAATTTAGTATGCGTATGGTATCTTTTCCACACAGGGGTAAGTGTGTTTGATCTGTTTATTTCACTGCAGGTGAATATTGGTGTGTGCACCTGTGCAGTTTATTCTGTATACAATACTGCAATGTGTTCCAGTAACTTAATGACCAAAACAATCAGATCTGGTTTTTAGTATCTCACTTCCAAATTCCATGCCAGTGGAGTGTCCTTTCTATACCCTACAGTGTACTTACAGCTAAGCCCTAGGAGAGTGACTACCCTTACAGAGAAGGGTTACAAAATTACAAGAAGAGAAACGTTAACTGGCTGGTTGGTCAGACCACAGTGGAGCTCCCTTAGGGGCACCTGTGGAAATGAACGGCAATGCTTTCTCTTACGGGTAGAAAGCAAACTGTTCTCAACTCAGAAAGAAGCAAGAAATCTACTACCTCCCTTATCACTGTTATCACTGGAGCCTAGAAAAGATGGGATGTGTGGAACTAGACAGTTAAAAAACAAATTGGCCTGGATTTTGTTTTTTTTTCCCTGTATAGCAGGCTGATGTTGAAGTATCTTTGTACTTTCATTTCTTAAATGTCTTGAATTCCCTGCAACCATGACAAATGCCAAGCAATTACTTATTCAGCTATTCAGTTGTTCCTGTGATTTGAGAAAGAGAAGCCCTACTCTGAAATTGCAGTAAATGCTGAAAAACAGCAATAGCAATTGTTGATGCCCATACAAGCTTTTTTGTTTAGTGCTTTTTTGTTTAGGCTGTGCTGAAAACCTGAGTTACAAACTTGCAGTCAAGCTGATTATCCAACGCTACTGTGAGATACATTCAATATAATTTTGCATCATGCATCCAGAAAATGAAGAACCCAAAAATGAGCATATCAGAAATGCCCCCAAAAAATAAAGCCACTCATGTGTGAAGACTAGGAATATAAGAAGGGAGAACTTCCTGGGTAGCTGTTAGTGACAGCAGCATTAAGATTGCAACTATATTCATAGCAAACAGTAGAGTACAGACAGGCAAACCACAGAACTTCCACAAATTACAATCCTGAGCATGGTTTTGAAAAGGCAACATCCCTTGGACAACAGAGTAATAAGGCAGCATCCAATAAGCATTCCACTAATAAAAGTTTTCCTTCAAGGCAGAATGACTAGAAACCAGTGACCAAGTCAACACTACTACCGCATTGTGGCATTTGCACTTTATCTGTTAAGGTCTGCGTTGACCCACCAGGGTTTGTCATAGAAAAATTAGGGCTATCTATCAATACCACAAATATTTGCTTCTGTTCATGTGGGTATGTGCTGAGATAATCTCTGTAGTTCTTTATTTTTAGAAAGAAGCACTGCCCAAGGGCCACAAGCACAAATGCTTCAGTACCTGTCAGTACTTGGTATCTGTCTTCTAGGATGCCCTGCTATGTGCAGGAAGGAAAGAAGAGGTCATGTGGGCTAGCTCTGCAAGAAAATGTAGGTAATGAGCTGATTACTGCAGGATAATGATGTGTTTAATTCAAAGCCACCTGGAAATGAAGCATCTCATTTACCACATGTACTCTGTTCATTGTGTGATCCATAGATAAACTCTATCCAAAAGAATTTCAACAACTACTGATACTTTTTTTTAATATTCTACAGTAAAGGAAAAATAAAATCTACGGCTAAATCAGAATCAGTGTACAGTGGGATGAGTATTGGAAGTAGAAGAGGAAACTGCCTGTACAAGCTTAGCATTTCAGTCCTCCAGGGAGTACTGCTAGAGAAATTCACTACTATAAACTGGGCTGCACAGTACTGCCCAAGACAGATTTACTGCATGTCCTTTTCTTGGCAACCAGGCAGTAACTTACTGGCAAAGCTGTCCCTAGAGCTGTGCCTGCTGCCTTAAAGATTCTGCTCTTAGGTATTTTTCCTTTGAGAGCTTGTTGATGTTTTTTTGTTGTTGTTTTTTCCTCTGTTCCACACCAGATATTTCTGCAGATAAAAGATGGACTTAAGGAGTAAAATGGACCTAACCTCTGCTGTTCATGCTCTGCTGAGCTAGTGTATAGGAGAAGCTGGTAGACAGGGAAGAAGCTAGATGGTAGGAAATACCCACATGGCAGCACAGTATCTCAGTCTTACTGCTGTGCCTGGAAGTTCAGGCTGAAACTAGTTTGCACCTTACCAAATTCAGACCAGAGCTTGGATTTGTCTTCACTTACATACACAATTGCCATTCTCTGCACCACAGCTCAAGCAGAACAGATTTAGCATGAAGAAGAAAGTAATTAGTGACAAGACTTACTTAATTAGGATAAAAAAAAATTGAGTTACAACTCAGCATGCTCTAAGATTACTGTAGTTCTGATGAAATCAGAAGACTTGCCTTCATCTGAACATGTTACCTCAAGAAGCTAATAGATGTACACAGTGCAGGAATTAATGATGCAGAAAAATAAGTTGCTGGAGGCCTCAGAAGACCACTACATAAAAACAGCTTTGATAGAAGACTAGTGATATTCACCCAGTCTGCAATGCCTCTACGCATCCTAATAACCAAACCTAGTTGATCCAGCACAAGTGGTATATGATGTTGTTGATTGAAGTTTAGCATGGTACTAAGTTCAGCTATTTATACTTAGAAAATGACAATCACAAATACCTTAACAAAATAATTTTCCTATGCGAATAATTGAAGACTGCCTCATAATGTGTTCACATATGCTCTAATGGCAGTGGGGTGAAATCAAAGTTGCCATTGTGCAAGTTGCAGCTTAGCTCAGACAGGCTCTTTCCTTGCATCAGCTGATATCTGTAGTCAATGGACAACAAGTGGTTTAAAGGCACGTCTAGAAGTGTCTAGTCCAACCTGTCACTACAAAGAGTGCTGTTGCCAATAGATTATCCATGCTAGACTTTGAAACCTCCCACTATGACGACTGCTATTTATTTCAGCAACCTGTGTCAACACTGCCCACCTCACCTTATTGAAGAAGTTTTGTCTTATGTCCTGCCTGAGTTCCCCAAAACACAACTTGTAACCATTCCCTTGCTTTTTCTTACCAGCTACCAGTAAGAATTTGGCTCAACTTCTCTTGTAACTGCCCAACCCTTAGTCTCCTCTTTGCCACACAGAAGGACTTTACAATGAGAGACTTTATGATGAGGGGAAGTTCTTTGCGAGGAGAGTGGCGAGGTGCTGGAACAGGCTGCCTGGAGAGGTTGTGGATGCCCCATCCCTAGAGGTGTTCAAGGCCAGATTGGATGGGGCCCTGGGCAGCCTGGTCTAGTATTAAATGGGGAGGTTGGTGGCCCTGCCTGTGGCAGAGGGGTTGGAGATCCATGATCCTTGAGGTCCCTTCCAACCCGGGGCATTCTGTGATTCTGTGACTCAGTGCCCACAACAGTTACACCATGTGCCCTGTGTCCCTGGCCTCAGTAACCCTCCTCAACACCTTTTCCAGTTTCAGATGGTACACCAGTCTCTCAGCTAATGCCTTGTTTGTAACAATGCTGTTACAAACAAGGTGCCAACAACAAATGAACCACTGGATCCTAGTTCCCAAACCCACTAGATTCACTTAAATCCATTGGATCCTGTGGTGTTTTGCTTTTGGAGTCTCAGAGGACAGAGAAACAATCTGAAGTATAAGAGTAATTCTAGCCCAGTTAGCCCTATCAACATCCAGTTCTTGCTATTTTAAGTGTAAGAGCCATCTTAGGAGGCTCTGACTATGCACAGAGACTCTGAAGGAATTAACCAGCTAAATGCGCATCTCCCCAAGATGGTATTTAGAGGACAGCAAGGAGCCAGATCTGACATTCATTCACAGCCAAGGGTTTGTGCTCAGATAGGCACCACAGAAAGTACTGCACTACCACAAGGAAAATGACAGAAGAGATTAAGTGTAAAAATCTGCAGTAGCTTTCCCTCTCTTCAGAATAGAGAAAATTATTTACTCATCTGGACAGTGAAAGTTTGAACCCTGTTTAGGCATTTCCCATCTCATTTCCATTCCAACTCTGACTTTTTCCTATGTTGCTATATTCCTATGTTACTGATGAGCATCTTCTTCCACAGAAATTTCCACGTGCAGTGGAGCGTACCCTGTGTACTACCTGGGAGTTTCTTTGGGTGGACTCCCACTTTGTGTCTGTAATAACACAGCTTAGCACTAGTGTGAAATGAACTGAGCGGCAGAGCCCTCCTTCACAATCACTTGATGCTTCTTAACTCAAGTGCTCAGTGCTGTTGGCTGAGCCAAAGGAGGACATTTGCTCACAACACAGCTTCTCTAATCACGTTCATGTACAGATCTCTAGGCTCTTCCAAAAGTTAGGTCAGGACCATTACTCTTTGGAAAGTCAAGACCAAGGCCAATTTACAGTAAAATGTGCTAAAACTGAAATAGAATTAAAGCAAGGTACATTGAAACATTCTCCAAATGTTTCTGTTGAAACTTTACAGAGAGAATAAAACGTGAGTCGGGTGAGGAGACACACTATTTCTTTACTCTTTCATGTTGGGAAGGTAGCACTTTACACTGGATTTTAGCTTCCTTCTAGGTGAATTTAAAACTCATTCTGTATTTACTGAGATAGACCAGAAGAATCAATAAAGGGCTCGGCTTTCTAGAGCTGATCTTCTCACCAGTCATTTCTGTCTCTGTTCTGTGCTAAGGGCTTAGATAAGGTTTTGTTTTTGTTTTCGTTCTGCTTAATGGATAGGTTTCTTAATTAGGATGGGGGAAAAATGACTGCAATTTTGCAGTGGTAAATTAAAACCAAAATGAGGTAGCAAAGAGCAGGGTCTGGAGAGGAGGGGTGCAATCAGAAACAGCTATTGATTTTGAAATGATGGAGGAGGCCAGGGGAGAGCGCACAGACTGGGAAGGAGACTCATCTTTCAAGTGCTGTTCTTGAATAAAAACAATCAGTCCAGGCAGCGGTGTTGGCTGTTGCTGAAACTTTAACATAAGCTTGGTTTTCAAACAGAATTTTGGGAAGACTTGCCTGTTAATGAGGGGATGGCTCCTTAGACAAATCTTGAGATGATGTCAAGAAACTCTTAGCAATATTAGAAACATCAAAATATCTGGAAATAATTTCTTCTGAGAAGAAAAAACGTCACTGTTCATAGCCAAGTAGGCAGAGAAAATGCAACAGTCATATGCTGAACATAGGACAAGCTGCAAGATCTAACACTCTTCCCACTCACAGTTGTTACACAGTACGTCCCAGCTTTTCTAGAACAGAGAACTGATCTGGCATTGTCTTATCTTGTTGCAGTGACTGAGATCAAGTATGGGTACAGCTTTCTGCCACTCTACTCAGCACATTTTCATATATACTGTCCTTTTTCCCTTTGGCTTTTCAGACAGCATTTCTTTAAGAATGAAATCAGATGTTAGCCTGAAATTTTGTCAAATACAGCTAGCACCTGGACAGTCTGTGCGAACAGCACTAACCTTCTAGTAACTGGTTCATCTGATTGTTCTCATTGCTGTGATTGTCATGGTTTTATGATTTTTGGTACTGGTATTCCACATCATAACATCATGTAGTGCATTTAGAGTTAAAGAGTTAATGCTCCAGCTCCGTGGATCATCAATAGTTCCAGGTATACCTGTCTCAGAAGAGAAGAAGAACTCCATTCCCCAGAGGACTTTGCGATGCTTTGCGTTCTTACGTGTTTACGCTCAGAGGGAAAGATAAAAACTGTCTGCGGTCACGGGACACTCTCTTTCCTTTGGGATCGACTCAGCAGTGGGTGCTCGCTGCCGTCCGCCTTCAGCGTTAGCGTAAGGCCTTCGGTTTATCGGACACTCTCTCTCTTGCTCATTTTATTTGATTTATTAGCTTTAATTCCAATTATATTGTATTATATTGTGTTATTTTGCTTTCTGATATCTTATTTAGTAAATTAGCTTTCCTCCTCAGATCGTTGCCGCTGTTTTGTTCCTAGGCCCATCTTCCTTTTCCCTTTTCCCTTTCCCCCTTCCCCTTTCCTGGGGCGTGGGTCCGTGGGTCCCCCGCACCAATCGTCACGGAACCGGGCCGAACCTGCCCGTAAACCGTTGACATTTTTTGGTGCTCCAGGTGAGGCACGAACTCACAACCTCGGCATTATAAGTACCGAGGGGTGGACTTAACTATGGATGCTATTGCACAGGTTATCCATGACTGTGATACATGCGCCACAATTAAACAAGCCAAGAGAATGAAACCTCTTTGCGGGGAAGGGCGATGGCAAAAGTATAAATATGGGGAGGCGTGGCAGGTTGATTATATCACCTTGCCACGATCTCGCAGTGGTAAGCGTTATGTGCTCACCATGGTGGAAGCAACCACTGGGTGGCTTGAAACATATGCAGTACCCCATGCTACTGCCCGAAACACTATCTTAGGGCTCGAGAAACAAGTCCTATGGCGACATGGCACTCCAGAGAGAATTGAGTCCGATAATGGGACTCATTTCAAAAATTCTCTTGTAAATACTTGGGCCAAAGATCATGGCATTGAGTGGATTTATCATATCCCCTATCACGCACCAGCTTCTGGTAAAATTGAAAGGTACAATGGGTTGTTAAAAACCACATTGAAAGCAATGGGTGGCGGAACATTTAAGCACTGGGAGAAGCATTTGGCAGAAGCCACCTGGCTGGTCAACACTCGAGGATCCATCAATCGCGATGGTCCTGCCCAATCCAGATCTCTACCTACTGTAGAGGGAGATAAGGTCCCTGTAGTACATGTAAAGAACATGTTGGGAAAAGCAGTTTGGGTCCTTCCAGCTTCTGGAAAGGGTAAACCTCTCCGTGGAACTGTTTTTGCTCAAGGACCTGGGTCCACTTGGTGGGTGATGCAGAAGAATGGGGATGTTCAATGTGTACCACAAGGGAATTTGATGTTGGGGGAGTGCGGTCGTTAATTCCATGTATATACATATATATGTTGTGTGTATTTAATGCATGTTAATCATTGTTCTTCTATACGTATATATCAAACATGATGTAGTGATGTGGAATAAGGGGTGGAATGTCATGGTTTTATGATTTTTGGTACTGGTATTCCACATCATAACATCATGTAGTGCATTTAGAGTTAAAGAGTTAATGCTCCAGCTCCGTGGATCATCAATAGTTCCAGGTATACCTGTCTCAGAAGAGAAGAAGAACTCCATTCCCCAGAGGACTTTGCGATGCTTTGCGTTCTTACGTGTTTACGCTCAGAGGGAAAGATAAAAACTGTCTGCGGTCACGGGACACTCTCTTTCCTTTGGGATCGACTCAGCAGTGGGTGCTCGCTGCCGTCCGCCTTCAGCGTTAGCGTAAGGCCTTCGGTTTATCGGACACTCTCTCTCTTGCTCATTTTATTTGATTTATTAGCTTTAATTCCAATTATATTGTATTATATTGTGTTATTTTGCTTTCTGATATCTTATTTAGTAAATTAGCTTTCCTCCTCAGATCGTTGCCGCTGTTTTGTTCCTAGGCCCATCTTCCTTTTCCCTTTTCCCTTTCCCCCTTCCCCTTTCCTGGGGCGTGGGTCCGTGGGTCCCCCGCACCAATCGTCACGGAACCGGGCCGAACCTGCCCGTAAACCGTTGACAGTGATGAAACCTGACTTCTTAAAAATGCTGATTATCAGGTATTTGCGGCACAGAATCAGGAATATTTTAGCCCCACTACTGCAAATAATATGTAGCCATTCTAAATACAGCTGAATGCTATAAATAAATAAAGCTGAAAACAACTTGGATGTCCTCCGAAACTAAGAGGTTTGCTTCACCATGAAAGAAACATCTCTTCCACTCTTTACACTAACATCGCTCTACAAAATCCTTATCCAAATGCAGATGACAACACGGTATTTCTCTTGCTCCTCCCACAGGGGATGGCATTTTGTAGGAGTACGTCCTTGTTCATAAGCCTTATTTTTTTTCTCCAATTCTCCCCCAAGTAGTGCAACAAAACCTGTTATTTTCCCACTTCCTCCATCTTTGTAGCCAAGATTCTGCCATGCCACCTGTCCCCTGCCTGAATCCCGGCAGTAGGTAAGACACATAATTAGCTGGTAGTGAGAACTCAACATCTTCTCCTAATAGCCTGTCCTCACTTGAGAATGGCAGAAGCATACCCTTCCAACAACTGTATCTGTGGCTGCTCCTGCCTTTGACAGCTGCTCCTGGATATGAAGTGAGGTTAAGTATGTTCTAAGCCCTTTCTGGCTGTCATTGTGCTCTAGGAGAAATCTGGATTTGACACAGTCCTTTGATGCTTCAAAATTTACCTGGGCCAAAGGTGGAATCAATCTGCAGATATCTCCTTCACCATCACAGGAGTTTCATGCAGCATGACAATTCTTACATAGTCTTATCACTACCATTGTCAAATTCACTGCCAGCTCTTCTCCTAGGACAAAACAACAGGAGAGAAGTTAAAGGAAAGAAGGATTCCAGGTGAGCAAACATTAGAAGAGAAGATATGGCATGCTCCTGATCCCTGTGGCCTACTTACCCCTCCCCTGTAGCTGCAATGGTCACTGCATGCTTTTTAGGGAACAGCAGAGGCTGCTAGATGCTGAAGGCTGAAATCCTTGGCTCTGCAGATCTCTAATGCCTCCTTTTCCCTGGAATTCACAAAGGAAATGCTATTTTTTCAGGTGATATGGAAACTACCAAGAAACCCCGCATACCATCCTTCGATTAAGTGTGCAGATACTCAGTGTAGTTATCATTGGATATTATTTTCTGCAGCAAAAAAGCAGGAGAGAGAGAAAGAAAAATATTTGTCAGACTTGCTTAATTGAGATCTAATAGCCAAGGTCAGTGCTAAGCCAAGAATAGATAGCAGAAGCCTCCCATGATATATTTTTGTGTGAGATGTTCCCACAGACTGATCCATTATTGGTTTTCATTATAAAAAATGTAGCTCTTGCACGGAATATACTCAAATCTATTTTGCATTATTTCCTTGCTTTTTCATTTAAAAATATGTTTCTAATGAGACCTCATGACTGTGTGAATTAGCAAGCCTCTGCTGAGTAGAGAAATTGCTTCACCTTTCAGAAGTGCAGCTATCTGTTCTTCTGCCAGACCTCTGCAAGATGACAATACCTGTTTATCTGAGTCTAGCATGCTTTTCTGTGCCTGAAACAAAAACCCTTAAAGGAAAAAGGTGAGCAATCAATGGCACATCGTACAATACACATTTGTGAGGAAGAAAACTAAACCATTGCCTCTAGCAGTGTTCTTCATGTCTGCTATGTTACAATCCAACAGAAGGAACGTGATGGATTACAGCACCTCTCTGTTTTCCTGTGGCACTTCAAACTATAGACTGGAGAGACCACCTACCTGCTTTGTTCCTTCCAGCATTTTCATATGGGTCTGTAAATGATGCATCAGTGCTCCTCCCCAACCCAATCATTCCCAGACATCTTAGGCTACAAAGCCTTATTTCCACCTTTTTTTTCCCCTCTCCATGGATCACAAAGCTTCCTGCTCCTCAAATCTTTAACTGAGAACACACGAGGGAGATGGTTTACATGACCTCACAGACCTGCAAGTACTAAATCTAGAGAGCTGATGAAAGTTAAGTCCTCTGAAGATGAAAGGAATAAGGTCTCTGAGGAATGCATCTTAGCACATCTATTCACTGCAAGATGCAGCTCTACTTTCTTTTCCAGGGGCTACAGCACAGGACATGGTCTGATCTGACTCAGTAAGAACAGAGAACATGGTCTGTATGGGCATCACAGCAAATGTGAATGCAACAGGTGCAAGGAAGTGTTGTCTTCTGGTACACAGTTACCTTGTGTCTACCTTAGAGTCTTCCAGTGTCTATCACCACCGAGCTCCAAGCTCCTATTGCTGCTATGGTTGAAACTATTCACAGTGATGCTCCCTAGAGCACCTCTCTTGCAGTATGGGCTCAAGGTCCTCCAACAGACAGCTCTCTGCACACACACACACTATGTACCTAACAGCTGCCAGCTGGCTCACTTCACTGCTCCTGAGGACACTGTGGATGATGGTGTATCATAACAGTCCTTTTTTTGTACTGCATCAGCAACTTGTGTGGAAGGTGCCCAAACAGTGGCCCTCTTTTACTACACCCCCATGTTCACCATTTCCCCAGTCCAGAGAAGGGGCAGCAGAGTTCTCAAACACCCTTGCAAGAGCAAGAGTGGGTTCAGGCTTTCCAGAACAGCATGCAAACATTATTGCCTGGGAGCCTGGCATCTGGTATGGAGAGGAGAGCGCAGTCACCATGGTAATGCTGTGCCTCATTTAACTGCAAAGCAACCTCTTGTGTCCTTACATGCAGCCATTCCTGCACATCTGCCCTGCACACAGCACAGGCAGCAGATGGCACATGTAACCAAACACACACACAGCCTCTCGGCCCATAGCCACCCCACACTTGGAGGGCACAGATATATTGTACACCTCCACTAACCCCCATATACGATGCACACAACACACACTTGCTGAGCAATACACATTCCCTCAGCTCTCTCCCACTCACGTGCTCTGTGTCTAGAGAACCAGACAGGCTTACAGTCTCAGCTCCTACACGTCCCTCTGCTGCGTAGGTACAAGACGCTTTATAAGCACAAAATCAGTGCATAGTCTGCCAGCCACCAAAAGTTGCACACTCTTTGTCTCCCTCAGCCTTGCCACAACACCTGCCTATAGATGTCATGCAGTTTATTCTTGGATGCATTTTGTTTCGATTCCACAGCATGAGCACAAAATAAACTGAGCTTTGTCTCATTTGCTTTCCTCTGTTTCTCCCTGAGAGAAAAAAAGGCCCCAAGAAACTGATCTACAAGAAGGCCACATGCCTCTCTGCAGTACAAAACTCAAGGGAAGCTAGTGGTTAGGTTACTTGGTCTTCCTGATTGGACCATGCTGCTCCCATTTCTTGGCAGATAACTATAGGAAATCAACAACAATCCTGTTTCTCCTCAAAGAATCTCACGGTTCCCTGAAGGAAAGTTCAACTCTGTTGATTTATTTCATTTATACCACGACAGCATATCGAGAGATACACAACATATTCCATGAGTTCTTCAAGAAGGTGCTGGCATATCTAGAGCTTGGCCAGTGCCACTATGGTGAGCACAAACCAGCCCTCAGTGAGTTCAGGCAGCAAGTGGAAACTCCTCGGGTGTACACACACAGAGGTTCCAGCTAACAGGGCCTGCTGGCTCCAGCAGGCACAAACTTGCTGAAGCCTCAAGCTCCTGGTGTCCTTTTCTGCCTTGTGCTGCAGTGAGTTTTAACCAGTACTTAGCAAATGATGAGGTAGCTCATCTAGTGACAGCCACTAGGGTCCAAGCAGTTGCTAACAATCACATTCCACTTGCAGCTACTTAACTTGTGTGCTCTGTACACGCGGCCTAGAATATTATCAGAAAACTGCCTCAGGTAATGTCTCCTTAGACAGCAGGCAGGGATGCCTGCCCAAACCCTATTGGATCTATCCTCTTCTTTGTAAACCTCTCAAGCTCTCCCTGCTTACTTCAGCTCTCTTTTGAGATTCCCTGCCCCTCCCAAAAGCACTCCAGCAGGAACATCCTCAAGCCAGGTGTTCCTAATGGAAGAATGATCTGATATACCTGTACGAGCACATGGCTGAAGTATATTTCCCTACCTGGCTGCTCTGCACCTCTGGATAAGGTGGCCCCAGTTACCAGTATTGGTCAGGGTTGCATAGCACATCCTCCTATCTCTCCAACAAGTGGTAAGCACACAACTCCCATGCCCAAGCATCTTCTTTCTCTGTCCATCCCCATCATCACTACCTGTATGCCTGACTATAACTGACCTCGGGTACCTCCCTGGAAGCAGAGGCCCCACTTTGTGCCCCACACAGCAGGTAGAACTCAGGAAGGGTCTCTGCTACCTGCAGAGCCTACAGCCAACAGAACTGGAACTGCTCTGGCAGAGAAAGGCATCAAATGCCTAAGCACACACTTCCCCCCTATGGCCACGTCTGATACAGCAACCGCTCAGACCAGCAGCACCTTCACCAGGCTTGCGATTTTCCTGTGAATACTGACTGTGAATGTTTCCCATAGCTGCCTCTTACACTTGCCACATTCGCATATCTCTTCCTCCTGCGTTTGGGGGATAAACACAGAGCTACTCTTACCACCCTGCTTGGCTGATGCAGATCAACACACACATGGTGAGCAGCAAGAGAAAGCAAGACAACTCCAGGCTCTCAGTACATGACCTGCCTAAGGTGTCACACTGCCGGTCTGATGGAATCTGGAGCATCCATCCCTGGTCCTGGGGCACAATACCCCTACTGGAAGACACAGCCTAGAACATCTTTCCTCTCCCCAGATTAAACAGGGCTTTTACCTTTGAATCTGAATTGAAAGTTTTTAAGTATGCAGTTATGATTAATTATTCCGTTCAGTTGCTCTCTCCCTCCCATTGCACTGCATGGCAAAGCCCCTCTCTTCTTATCCAAGTAATAATGTCTGCATCAAAGGGAAAATCAGCAGTCTTTATAAGTCTTCTGTTTTCCAGTGCCCATCTTTCTCTCTGGACTGAGCTTCAAGTAGCTGTTTCTCTCTGTTCTCCCATCACCTGAAATACTGTATTTGTAATTCAAGAACAATTTGCTTCACAGATGGGTAGTTTCCTCTAACATCTAGCCTATAACAACCTCTCCCTTCTCCCAGCCACCTCTTATTTCTCTTCACTGCTCTGAAAGAAAATGAGTCAATTTTCTGGGGGATACCTTTCTGTTGGATCAGTGAATTGAAGTGACTTGTTGCAGATGGAGACTAAAGTGCTGCATGCTTCACTAGTAAGAGGAAGGCAGGTATTTATTGATACAAATAGATAGGGTAATTTGAACAATGAAGACAGCAACTAAACAAGATTCAAAATCACTAGATATCCTTGACTGTTTGCTATACAGAGAGTGGGGGGTGCATAATGAATCTAAGATCAAATCTTAGTGAATCTAGCATAGCTTAAAAATAATAAATCACTTGTCATCAGAAAAATACAAAAAGAAAACCTACTGATCCCTACTGCTAAACCGTCACACTTGCAACAAGTTTTTAAGCCACATCTTTTGTCAATTTGTTTACCTCCCTTCATCCAGGTTTTTCTAAATAGTAGAGGAAGGAGAACAAAAACCTGCAAAACTGCGTGGTACCCAAAGGGGGACAAACTGCTCCCTCCTTCATTTCTTCTCCAACCACAGGATTGGTCACTGCTCACACACTAGTGTACCATCCTTGCAACCTCTCTCCTCTTCTCTACAGGATGTTCTCTTTTCATGTACTGCCTCTGTAGAAGCATCAGGAAGGGATGAAATGAAAGCTATCAACGAAGACGTGTTTTCAATGGAACACTACAGCCCCATGTGCCCTCTTACTCCAGTCAGAGGACAAAATACCCAGTCTTGGCTCCTACATCATAAACATGTAATGCTTGTTGCCACTAATTCCCCAGCTGATCAAGCTCTTTGCCAGTCTGACTGACTTAGCTGGATACCACACTGCCCCTGACAGCCTTGGCTATTCACCCTCCTCCTGCTCTGAGATCTTTATGGCAGCTCTTCAATGCAAAATGCCTAGGTGAGGAGCTGTGATTTAGTTTCCTTAAGTTAAGGCATGATCAAAGGTCAGTGGCTCTTCACATTCCTCTTCCTACAGATTTGTACCAAGTACGGAAAGCACTCCCAGCTGATGAGAATTACATTGTACCATGATCCTCACGATCAGAAACTGGAGGCTATGGGAACATGGAGTTGAAGCAAAAGGGCAGTTATGGGACCAGGGATGGTGGCTGCAAAGGAGAAGGCTTCAGCAAAGGACAAGCATCCTCTGATTCTCATACATGCTGCAATCAAGGGGCTGCAAAAGTCAGGGGCTGACACAGCTTTTCACAACAGGAACAAGCATAGCACTGCATGGAGCAGCCTCTTCCTCTCCCCTATCAGTAGGGTCAGTGGCCTACAAGGGCTTTTAGTTCTGCTCTTCACATAGGACCAGGTGAATAAGGGGGAACCTGAACAGTTTCCTGTGTTACCAACAGTACTGTCAGAACAAGGAGAAACAGCTGCAGTTCTCCTTGAAGTCAGCCACAGCACCCTCTGCCAGGCTCAGTGCCTTTACCCGTTTCTCAAATTGCCTGCAGCTATTGACAAAGAAAGGGTACATCTGCTCTGAACTTGTTTGCCAGGGTGTTAGTAGGAAGAGAGTTTGGTTTCTCTTACATATCACTAAGTCTTAGCCCCAGACTATCAGATGCATTTAAGTGCCTAAAAAGAAGTTAGGAATTAAACTATCACGAGGCTCTGGGTCCCAATGAGGACGCAGTTATATTGGTATTGAATGTTTTTTGCTGATGCAGCTGACAGTGCTTGGAAAAGTTCTGCTAAAAAAAAAAAAAAGCACCCTATTCTGCTGACATAAGCTGCCTGCACATAAGGAGGGCTTCACTGGTACAACTCTGCTGCTACAGCGATATCACACACATTTACATGTAAATGAGGGCTTTGTTTATTATACTGCACAGATGCAGCCTTTCACTTCATCTTCCATGGAGAGGGTAATGGTCTCACTAAACTCATTTTATGGAATAAGAAGGCAAGCCACAAAAAATGAAAAATAAAAATCAACTCATTGGCTCATTATCACCCTACATGGATGGCAGAAAAAGCACAGAACGTGGTCACTGGCTACAGCAACAGGACTTTCCTCGGTGCTAGAGCTGGGGAGACAAGCGAGCGTGCCATTAAAAAGGAGCTCGCATCACATCAAATATACAGGATCAAATCCCATGTCTGAGGAGGGGGGGGCTACTAGTGAATGCTCTAGGGAACCCCAAAACTGGCAAGAGACTGAAGCCTGTTTAGATGCAGGAAGAACTATCAGCAAGGAAATGATTCCGATGCCTAAGGCCAGTTTCTGCCACACTGCTTTACCACTCACCAAACTGAGCAGCCACCAGCACAAGTGACAATGAATGTCCATGGAAGAATATGAAAGCAGACGCAATACAGGTGAGCGTACCACGGGAACCACGTAGGAGATCAGAAGCTGCTGAGATTACCATGCTTCCAAACACTATTTCCCAAGTATATACACACTTATTTCACCTCCATTCTGCCAGTACTTCTGCATCCTGATCACAGACTGTCAGGCCACATTGCCGCTAACAAAAGCTAACACAAGACAAGACCGATGGTAATGTAATGGGTTTCACCTCAGCTGTTCATTCCCAAACCTGCCACTCCCACTCTTTTAACACAACTCAGTTTTTGCTAGGATGGTTTTAACTCATATCAACTCTTCTCAGTGATGAATGCAAGAGTTTCAGGAACCACAGCCTTTGTTGGCCTTACAGTGCTAAAGAGAGAACTGAGAGAGGACACATCAACACACAGTTCCACTGTGGCAGCACAAGAATAGATTCAGACTTAAGGCTCCAGAAAAAGAAGGTGTTGCCAAGGGCTGGATGAAATAGTGAAGGTGGGCAAATGTTACTGCTGGTCTTAAGTTAGCTGTAACCAACAGTTCAGCTCCATTATGGAGAAACGTCATTCCCTACTCCAAAGCATTACACAAGACACTGATCAAAGGAAAGGCAAACATCCAGAAATCTGAATTGGTGGATGAAGGAACTTTCTGAAAACTATTTTGTACTGGAGTCTTGAAGATGGAGGATGTGAAGAAGAACAGATAAACCACAAAGAAGGCTTCAAACAAGGCCAGGATGATCTTGGCAGTCAGCTCCAATTGAAACTTGCTGAAAAACAAGCCTTTGCTATTGTTACCTACTTCTTTCTTAACTGAAAGATTAAAGCTGAATGTAAAAGGAATAATAACTGTAGGTGGTTAAGTAGGTGGTTAAAATCATTAATCCCCTCTAACACACTGGATTCCCTCCCATGCCCAGTTTTGCTGGCCAACACCCTGATCCTACATACATCACCCACCCACTCCTACATTAGTTTTATTATGGCTCATCAGACCCATATTTGTGCGTATATTTCAGTACCTATATCCTCTCAGGCCTCTTGCATTTCCAGTCACAAATCTCCCATCCCAACACCTTTCCCATTTCACTACAAGCTTGGGTAATATCTCCAGGCAGACACTCTGAGCAGCAAACACTCCACCATATTTACAAATTCTGATCCAAACCAGTGTGTAGAGAAGTGAAAAGGTAAAACAAAAGCCGCAGTGATCCTAGGACTGTGGCATTCACCACAGAAGGCCTCAGAGAGAGAGAGAATATCTCCAGAAGCAGAAACATAACTCTCAGCTTAGCTAAATTTAAACCAGCTAACTACATTGTTAAATAAATAAATAAAAACCCCTGCACCTATCTCTGCTTGCCTCCAGCAGAAGGAAGCAATCTTTCATGAACATTCAATATTTACCTAAGCTGAGGACAGAAGAATGGTCACTCATACACCAGACCAGCCAATCTCCCAAACAAGCATCATTCCCTCTTAAGAGCTACTCCAAGGCCTCTCCAGCTTTCCATGACATCTAGCTATTGTCTTGACAGATTCTCCTGGGACACTATTATTGCTCTGTGTTTTCTTAAACCACTATTTAATTAGCTATGAGATCCCCAAAGAGCTTTCCACACTCCTGCTGATTCTTCCCTTAAGCTTCAGACTCACTTTCAGACTCAAGCTAAAATTCAGTGCCTCCCTGGAGTTATTTCCTTACACAGACCCTGAAGGTTCAGTGCTGAGTTATTGTAACTGTAAAAGAAAAACAAGAAACAAAACCGATACCCACCTCACAGCTCTAAGTACAGCTGCCCAAACTGTAGCTGTTTTTCAATTACACCTTCAACAGTGAGTTCATGCTTCCTTCAGCTTGCACCTGGAGACTGAAGATGAAGGAGAGACACTTGGGACTGTGGACTGTTCCCTTCCAGAGCAGTCCACCTGCTACTAACTGCCTTGAATGCAAGCACTGATTCGACACTTATTCTGTCTGAATTGCAAAGTGAAAGCCAAAGATTTAGGCTTATTTCTGACTATAGCCACCTTGAGATTCCCTGCAGAGCTGGCTTTATTCACATAATTAGTTTTGTCTCAGCTGTCAATTCTCTCTTTTGTCAAAAGAAATTATAGCCCACAGTCAGAAGTTCTCATAATCTCTAATTATTGTAGAAGAAAGGTCCAAGTTCCATTTGGGACACTGAAACAGAAAATTTTCCTGCTACCTTACCATGTCCCACTGGTTACCCAACTGCTCCTTCCACTGTTTGTTTTCTGCCGTCTTCAAACTTCACAACTCTGCCCTGTGATCTCCAAACCTACAGATGGTTAGTAACTGTATGCACTGACTCATGCCAGTGATGTAAGCTGTCTGTCGATATGAGCTTGGAGTGCAGCAATCCCTGCCTAACTTGTTACCTATGGTCTGCCCTTTCATTTGACTCATTTCATTTTTCTTACAGTTTCTTGCTTCATTCGGATGGCTCAGTAAGACCATTTGCTTTGCCAGCTCACAGGAAAAGAATCATAGAATCATTAAGGTAGGAAAAGACAGCTAAGATAATCTAGACCAACCATCAACCCATCACCATTAAGCCCACCAAACCACGCCCCTAAGTGCCACATCTGCACTTCTCTTGGAAACCTCCAGTGACACTGACTCCAGCACTCTTGGCAGCCTGTTCCAATACCCCACCACCTCTTTTTGAGAAGAAACTTTTTCTACTATCCAACCTGAACCTCCACTGGTGCAACTTAGGGCCATTAACCCTCCTTTATCCTATCACTGTTACATGAGAGAAGAGACCAGCCCCTACCTCGCCACAGTCTCCTGTTAGGGAGTTGTAGAGAGCAATAAAGTCTCCCCTAAGCCTTCTCTTCTCCAGACCAAACAATCCCAATTCCTTCAGTCATTCCTCTTAAGGCCTGTGCTCCAGCCCCCTAACCTGTTTTGTTGCCCTTCTCTGGACATGCTCCGGAGCCTCAGTGTAGCAAGGGACCCAAAATTTTACACAGTACTCAAGGTGCCACCTCACCAGTGCCACATACAGAGGGACGATAACCTCCCTAGTCCTGCTGATTGCACCATTACTGATACAAGCCAGGAAGTTATTGGCCTTCTTGGCCACTTGGCCACTTTCAAGCAGTCATCAGCTAACACCCTCATATCCTTTTCCTCCATTCAGCTTTCCAGCCACTCTGCCTAAGCCTGTAGCAGTGCATGGGGTTGTTGTAACTAAAGAGCCACTTGGTCTTACTGAAACTCACACGACTGGGCTCAGTCTATCAATCCAGCCTATCCAGATCCCTCCGTAGGACCTTCTCACTCTAAGGCAGATCAACAGTTCCTCCCAACGTGGCATCATCTGCAAACTTCCTGAGGGTGTACTCAATCCCTCTGTCTGTATTATCAATCAAGATATTAGTCAGGGCCAGCCCCAGTATTGACCCTCAGGGAACACCACTCATGACTGTTTGCCAGCAGATTTAACTCCATTCACCACTGCTCTCTGGGCCCAGCTCTCCAGACAGTTTTTACTCAACTAAGAGTATAGCTGTTTATAAGCCATGGGCTGTCAGCTTATCCAGGAGAATGCTGCGGGAGACAGAGCTAAAGGCTTTACTAAAGTCTTGGAAGACTACATCTATAGCCTTTTCCTCATTCACTAGGCGGGTTGCCTGGTCACAGAAGTTCAGGTTGGTCAAGCAGGACCTGCCCTTCATGAACTCATACCAGCTAGGGCTGATCCTCTGATTATCCTGAACATGCCAAGTAATTGTACTCAAGACAATATATTCCACAACCTTCTCCAATACCAAGGTTAGGCTGACAGTTCCCCTGTAGTTCCCAGATCCTCCTGACCCTTCTTAAAGATGGATGTCACGTGAACAAGTCTCCAGTTGTTTGAGACACCCACAGTTGACCAGGGCTGCTGGAAAATGACGGAAAGTAGCTTAGCAATCACTTCCACTAGCTCCCTCAGTACCCTCAGGTGGATCCCATCTGCCCCATTGATTTGTGACAGTCCAGGTGGAGTAGTGAGTTGCTAACTCTTCCCTCCTGAACTATGGAGGAGTTACTCTGTTCCTTATCACTCATCTGCTGTCTTCAAGCTCAGCAGGCTGAGTACTCTCAGGATGGTAAACACTCTTTTTTCCTGGAGTCTCAGGAAAAGCTCCCTGTTCAAGCAGGCTGGTTATTTTCTGTTGGGACCTAAAAGGAGGTTCAGAACTTGAATTTGTTCTGAGTTTCTTTAGATCATCTGCTGTGCAGCCATGTAGTCCAGAGACACAAGCTGCAACCATCCATATACACAGGTAGCTCATCTGTCACACTGAGCCTGATCAGAGCTGCCCACAGGTATGACACCAGGAGCTCTGTGGGATGTGTTTGATCCTGCTTATGGCACCAGCTGTGTCCTATGTGGCATCCCCATGCTAGGACCTGTCCTCATTGGGCTCTTCTAGCACTACAACCTCAGGGTGAGCAAGGCTTTTCCTCCCCCTGCTCTGTGCAAGAAGAAGCAAGGTGTCCCTCAAGCACTATGTTAGCCTGGTGCACTGCTGAAGTCAGCGTGGGTCCTAGCAATACAATGAGGCCCCAGGTGCAGGGGAGCACAACAGTGGATGCATGAGACTTCCAGATCCTGCAGGAGTTTATCAGCAGGTCCCTTAATGTTACTTTCCTTCCCCTCATTCCTAAGCCAAAACTGAAACCTGTAGGAGTTTGTGCTAGTTGTGTTTAAGGACAGAGAAAGTAACCAATCTGCAAGTGCCTACATGTCTAAGGGATTCGGGCTCTCTAATTGATACAGGTAAGATGACAGTGGGATTCAGTGCCCAGAAGCTGAAGCAGCTTGTCTTCTCCCAAAATAAAGCATCAGCAAATGAAACTCCTGCATACACAGGTGGGCAGGGGGCAGAGGGTGTTGCCTCATACACTCCCTGCAGCTGCTGGCTAAAGCACCATCTGACCCCGTGGCACAAACCTGTCAGTACAATTCAATCATTTCTGTTCAGATGGAGAGAAGCCAGGAAGAAAATACTAACAGCCAACCATAGCAACAGGAGGAAAATTCTTCAAAAATTATGTGGTATGAGGGTCCCTAGTAAACTCTCTCACTTGCTCACTCATTTCCTTTTTTTCATTCATTATCCTTTCACGTTTCCTCAGAAGTAATTCCAGCTCTGCAGGAGCACTCTGCTCCTTCTCCAGAAAAGTTCAGCAGCAAGAGCAGCCTGTGCTTCACCAACAGCACTAACTGCACATCCAATGAAGCAAGTACACTTGCCACAAGTACCCAAATGTTAAGTACATGTGATTGCTGTTTTGATCACTAGGACCTTCCTAGCAGCACCAGCTTTCTGATCCTGTCTTGTAATATGAGAGAGGGGACATGGCCCATCCCAGCTGACAGCTTTGTCTCTGTGTACTGAAACCAGGTGATGAAAGAATGCTCCCCAGACAAGTCTGTACCTGCTCCAGTGGCAGTCAAGATATGGGAGCAGCCACAACCCGCAAGAATAGGAATATGGCCTCACACACATCAAACCCCACTTGGCCCCACACCCAGCCTGGACTTGCTATCCCTGAGCCTGTGTTTGTACCCTCATTATGAAAACCTCTTGTGTCCATAGGTGACTCAGAGATATGAAGCATGTGGACAAGTTGCTCCACCTATAAATGGTCCAAAAGAAGCTGTAAAGCTCCCCAAGCCTTCCTGAGGAAAGAGAAATGACTCCCACAAAAACTAGTTAACTTTTGCTAGGAACCTTACATTCGTATGCAATAAGCGTGCAATAAGCTTCATGACAGAGGCCCCAAGATGCAACAGGAGAAACAAAAACCAGTATCCACTATCAATAAAAGCAAATTAGACAGAAGAGAACAAGACTATTCTCTCAAATTCACCTGCCTGCTAACTTTGCTTTGTGCTGAGATTTACTTTCAAATTACATTCTAGTAAATACCACGGCCCTTCCCTCTCAATTACTCAGGATAAATCAAAGGTCAAACTCTTCAACCTTTTTAGTATGTACTTAAGCACGTTAGTTTTATTGCCCTACTCCTACCAGTTGTTTGGTGGTTTTCTTTTTGCTGGAGTTTGTTTTTGTTGGTGGTGCCAGAAAAATCTGGGAATAAAACTTGCCAACCCAAATGACAGGTTAGAAAGCCAACATTACTTCATTGCAGCACTGGGAGTATGGGCAAACACTCTGACCCAGCATGGATACCTGTGATTCAAAGCACACAGATTTTATACATTTTAACATGGGAACGTTCATACAATTTCTTTGAAGTGCCTGCCTATTTCTGGAATCACTATATATACTGGAATCTAATTCTACAAATGTAGCGTGTTAATTTATTATTCGAGTAAGATGTCACTGGTGACAAAAGGTCACATGTTACACAAGCCAGGTCCCATATATGGTCAGAAACCTATTTACAAAAAAATGGCTGTTGACTAAGTTTTTAATTTGTACTTGGATCTTGGTATGGCATTTATTATCAACCTCAGCAGGGTAGTTTAACTCTTCCACAAAGTTGGAGTGTCAAGACTCTGCTTATTAGGCTGCAGATGTCCTTATTTTATAGGAACAAAAACTTTCCCAAGAGAATAGTTCCGCTGAGACATTTGAATTAATTGCTGAAAGCCCTTAATTTATTGACAGTAAAGACCCAGAATTTACTGACAAGTCTCAGTAGTGATTTTTGTTTGTTTGTTTTGAGGGGAGCTATGACAATAAACAAAATCTCCCAGCCTGCAACATAATGACCACTCTTGCTGCCTTGTCCTTGGTAGCCCCTCAGCAGTGCCAAGAAGCAAAAAAGTTGTACAAAACAGTGTGCAGATTCAGATACTTTTTGGTTTCCTCCTCTGGTGTGATGTTTGCCAGCTCAGACAAGTAATATTAAGCCCTGCAACTAGTCATAGTATTTAGTTTGTCAGGTCCTGGGACAAATGCATTTCCAAACCCTGTCAGGAAATGCACGGTCACATATGCAGTGAGTCTAAACACAGGCAGTTATCAGCTCACCAGCAGCCAGGGTACCGCCCCAGTGAGGCACTCAAGCAGACGCAGCTTTAAGACACAATGTAAACGCTACCGTCTTGAGTTGCGCCTGGAAGCGGCCTGCAGGGCCACCTGTTGTCCAGGCAAAGAGGGGCCAGGACTCCTCGCCTCCCCTTGTGATCCCAGGGCATTGCAGCAACCGACTCTGACCTCCCACATCGCCGCCAGGCGAATTTCAGCCAGGAGCTTTCCCCTCACAGCGCTCACTGACGGCTTCCTTCATCCTTCACGAAGGCCACCGTGACCCGGCCCGAGGCCTGCAACCCCCACGTTCCGAGGGAGCCCATTTCCACGTTATTTCTTTCGCTCTCAACAACGAAAGCGGGCACGGCGCTTACCGGCCGCAGCCGCCCGTCTGCTCCAGCGATCAGGGAACCCAAGCGGAGCAGGCGCCCGCCCCAACGCGCTGAGACTCCGTCCCGCCCTAGCGCCCCCATTGGCTGCCGCCTCACCGCGGCTCTGCTGCTCCCTCCTCTAATTGGACAGAGCCCGCCACCTCGTGACGCCATTGGCTAGCTTATCCCCATTCCTTCGTTCCCGGTTCTGCCTCTGCCACGTGATTGGGCAGCTTTCACCCCCTGGCTCCGCCCCGCTCCGAACTTTCTGCTCTGCGACTGGACGAGCCGCTCTCTTCCCCTCGTTCCTCGCCCTCGGAGCGGCGTGCCGCTCTCTCCATTGGGCCGTGCCAACGGGTCCCGCCCCGTCCCCCTGTGCTCCACAGCACGCCGTTCAGTCGCCGCTCGTCTCTTCCCCGAGTGTGACGTTTGCACCGCCCATTGGGCGAACAAGCGGCTCGCGCTTCCGGTGCGGCGCGGCCGGGCGGGGGCAGCGGAGCGGGCGAGGCGCGGCGGGAGCGTACCCGGCAGCGGCGGGATGGAGCGGCCCGAGCGGGCGGCGGCGGCGCTGGGTGCTCAGCCCCGCGCCAACGGCTGCAGCGGTGCGGCCCACGGAGGGCTCCGCAACGGCTACGTGCGCGGCCTGCCCGCGACCGACACTCAGGTCAGCGCGGCAACAGCGCTCTGCCGCCCGGGCGGGGCCGGCAGCGCTGCGAGGGAGGTGGGGGGGGGAGGATAACGGCGGCTGGGGTGCCTGTCCAGCTGGATGCTGGAGTTCTGTGGCTTTAAACTCGAAGCTCGCTCTCGTGTGACAGGTCTGCGCTTTAGCAGAAAGCAGCGGTTAGTTCCTTAACGTTGCTCTATTGCTACAGGTGTGATGTGTCCTTTGAGCAGGGACTTCCTCCTCAGGGAGGGTGAAGGGTTTTGCATGCTTCTCATCTTGCTGTCTTACTGATGTGTTACTGTGTATTTGTACTTTCAGTTGTTTTCCTGCAACTTTCTGGTTATGTTGTTAGTGGTTCTCCCAAAGGCAGTCCCAGCAATATGGAACTTATTGTGTTGGAGGCCTACACCTGGTACTACTTCTGGAGAAGAGCCTTCCCCCACTGATGTCCTTCGTACTGCACCCTGTTTCCCCCTCCTGTGCTGTCCCTCCAATTCCTTAGGGAAAGTTTGTGCTGTCATGGAGTGAACCAGGCTGAGAGCTGATGCAGGCTAAAGGCACTCTTTGTTTTTTCTTCCGTGACTTTGAGTTTAACCCAGGTCGCTTCCTGCGTTTCCTTTCCCGGTGTGGGCACCCACGGTCTCGCCCTGGCACTCTGGAGGCAATGTCACACTGTTAGGAGTGAACAATCTGGGGAGGTTACAACACCTTTTCTTGTCAGCGGTGCCAGTTTATAGAGGTTTATTGTTGAGGAAGCTGTAGTGCTTTAAATCTTGCTTTGCAAGCACCAGAAACTACTAACTATGAAACCTTAGGTTTAAGTCTTTGTCCTAAGCACAAGTGGTGGTGGTGGTGTTTCCTTTTATTCTTTCCTTCCCCTGGACCACTCCGCACATTTAAAGTAGTTCTGCTTCATAAGTACAGCAAGGGATGGGGTGAGAGAACATTTTCTTCAAGGATTGTGTACAGCTGCGTGTTTGGAAAGCATGAGAGATGGAGCATGTGAATGGAAAAGCTGTTGATGTCAAACTGCAGAAGTTCAGTGTGTTATATGGGAATTCAGTTGTTGACTTGCATATGCAAGTGTGTTTGAATATGTCTTGCAAACCAGGGCCACTTGAGATGATTAATTCTAAAGGGAGAAAGGCTCACCGCAGAGCTGATGATTGTGAGACATCCTAGCAAAAAGCTGAAATGTAGTGATGTTCCTTATGTTCCTTTCTCCAACATCTTACGTCGTCCAGATCCATGACTTTCAAATTGAGAGTCAGTGTTAAAACCTTAACTGAGGCTTGGGACTGTTCAGGGTTACTTACTGTTTACAGCTTTTTCAAATACCATCTGTGCTAGGAGTTTAGAACCACTGAAGTTGTGGAAACATCACAGATTTGGCTATTTGTTTGACTTTTAAAAAATCTTCACTGTTCCATCTCTACATAGGAGGACGTGTTAATGCTTCTCGTGTGTTAAACATATTTGTCTGTGTAGGTAAAGGTTTACATATGTGTATGTACCATGGATAACATATTGAGAATATGCAAGTGACAAGACCAAGTGGAATGCAAAGCAATTGAGTACCAAAAAGGAGGTAGCTTATAAGCGCAGTAGCTGGCTAATAGGATAGAACAGAAAAGTAAAGGATAGTTTGGGGAAAAAGATCCTTTTTCAAGAATGCCTGTTTGATCCCCAAAAGAAATAAGAGGCAAGAAAAGAGGTAAGGTCTAGAGAAAATGTGTTGATGGAAAGAGGAAGGGGAAGGAAAGCCTTTGGTGTAAGGAAGTGTTGCAAGCACTGGTGATTTATCTGGAAAAACCTACAGCTTGTGAGAATATCACTGAGATACATCACGACGCCTTCCTGTAGGGCTTCTTAGGACAGGAAGGCTTTAGGTCTTTTTTTAAGAGTGTAGAAAAATATTAATTGTACCTACAATGTCTGTGCTGTAAGTTACTCAAGTAAGCTTTATTTTTTCAACGTTTTCCTGTATAAAAAAGTTCAGGTTAAAGTGTATTATCTTTACAACACAGATTTCAGGTTGTGCTTACAGCTCTCGCCACAGTGACAGGCTGATATTTAAAATGTAATTTACTCTACTGCCATTCCAACTTGAACAGAAGAGGGTGGAAATGTTCGCTTTAGTTTTTAAATATTACTTTGTCTCCTGCCGGGATCTAAACTGCTAATCCTGTTTCTTGCTAAGAGGAGAAGAAACCTGCTGTCCACTGGAATTATGGGAGCTGACTTTGGCTGCCTTAGAGATAATGAAATATAATCAATGGCTCAGAAAGGAATAATTTGAAAGTAGGATTTCAGCATATAAAGAAAATCATTCTGTTGAAGTACCAAGATAAAGAAAGAGCTGTTATTTTCCTTTCCTACGAAGTCCTGTGTTCAAAGTATTCTGATTCTGCAAACAATTGATCTCTTTAGAGATTCAAATTCAGTGAGTGCAACAATCTCACTGTAAGCTCTTTTGTTAAAACAGGAACAGTAAAAACGGTTGAGGAACCATCTAGCAATTAAAAACCGTGGGAAGTTAGTGAAAAAAGCGAGGTACTCATTTCTGACTCTGTGTACAGTTAGGAGTGTGTGATTAAAATAGACTCATCTTTGAGTGTAGCATTAGTCTACTGCCACACTAAGGGAAGATGAAGGCCTGACATCTCAGAGGGTATTGTCAAGAACTGAGAAAATGAACATAGCTGAGAGAAAGAAAGCAAGTCATGTAAAAGGATAGTGAGATTAACTCTCCAGGTTGTGTGTGATTCTGCTTTTTCTGTTCTTCTGGCCTATTTGAGAGGGTGCTGTGTGGGTTTGGTAGAAGAAATGGTACTGAAGGTCTACCAAAACACTTGTGGGAATAATGAAGGGTGCAAGCAAAATCACTTTTTCTTTCTGTGATACAATCTGAGACTGGAATGTGTTTCTCCAATGCAGTGTCTCTCTCTGAAGCAAACGGCTAATGATTTTTTTTTTTTAGATTGTGTTTGAATAAATAGATTTTTGCTTAGAGATTGGGACGTATTTCTTAAGACGAGATGCCCTTAGTTTCCCTGATGACTTATTGTAATCTATCCACTACGCTGAGTAGAAGTTCGCTAATGTGGTTTTCTGGACTTCTTAATTGAGCTTCTCACATTGGGATGGCTTCTTTTATAATTTTAGATTGATTTTTGTTTAGTTGAGATTATAATTATAATCTCAAACAAGTCTAAACCCTATCTTCCATATTTTGTTTTGTTTTCAAGTTCTTAGTTTCTGTTGTGCTCAGTATCTCCAAGTCATAGGAGCTGGAGCAATACAAAAAGTTTCAAATTAATGGATGATTCTGTGTTTTATCTCCAGATAGTGTATTGTATACATCCTTTAGTAAACAGGGTTTCACATGACTTCCTCAGGAAGGGAAGGAATACTTTGATTAAAGAGAGGAGGATGACTGTGAGAGTTGAATTCCTTTACAACTGTTAGAAGTCCTATATTCTCACAACATTAACATCAGCAGCATAAGCTTTTTACTTGTAAGTTTGGTGTGTATATGCTGAATAGTTTTTGTGGTCCTATGAGCTTACAAGTAATAAGGTTGCACAAACCATCTCATGAGGTGCTTAAAGGTGCAGAAGATTGCTAGATCCATTCTCATTTTATAGATGCTTTTGCAAGAATCAGAGTGAGATTTCTTTGGGAAACTGTACTTAGGAAGAGGAGAACAAATACTGTAAGTTTTTCTCATTACAGCGATGATATAATGATTGTAGTGATATAAATAACTTTTGTTTGAGGTGAATGAACAACCTTCACTTGAGATGAAGGTTAAGATAAAGATTTTTTTAATAACTCTCTATCTGCTTATATTTTACATTAACATAAGATTTGAGTGTGAAATCCTGTTTTTTTTTTTTTTTTGAGCCTGTATGCAAATTTAAAAATTCAAATACTAAACAGCAGACAGAAAAATTGGATAATGAATCTCATGAACTTACTTACAAGGAAGTGAGAATGCATGGAGCACTGTGCCCAGGACTGAACTTTGCATTAAGATACTCTCACGTCTGCATCAGTGTATGAAACCATTGGAGGGCTGACAAGTGGCTGAGGAGACTGAAGCACATGAGGTGTGAGGAGGGGCTGAGGGCTAGATTTCTTAGCCTAAGGAGGAAAAGGCCCAACTAGTTGTTTGGAGGTTGCAGAGATGATGATTCCAGGCTCTTGGAACTATATGGCAATAGGATGAGAAGCAACAGATGTTATTTGAAAGAACAGGAAATGTTGAATAGATATTTTGGATTTTATTTTATTTTTTTCCATGAGAACAGTTAAATACTGGAAGGAGTTCCACAAGAGACTGTAGTCTCTTCTTGGAAGTGTTCAGGTCTAGGTTGAATGTGGCCTTCAAAACCCTGCTGTGCTCAGACCTGCTTGGAACTGGAGATGGATGTGATGGCCACTGAGGATTTCTTCTGACCTGAGTCATTCCGTAATTGTGTAGATAAACTCCCGAACTGCAGAAGTGTGCCCTGGGTTAATAGGTTAAACAGTTATGACTGTTTAATCTTTGAACCCCTATAAAAATGTAGATGTTAGGGTTTTTAGTATGTGTTCTGAGGCTTGTGTCAGACACAAAGACATCTATTGTGTACTGTCTCTAGCTTGGCTTTTTGATTAACTACATGTGTTGCATCAGTAACATAAAACTGAACTGTCTAGAAAATTGGCTGACCTATAAAAGGCTGTGATCTCCTTCAGATGTTTTAACTGACAGAATTATTTCTGAAAAAGCCTATCTGTGTGTGAGGATACTTTCCTAATACCAAATGTAATTATACAAGTCTATAAGTGTTTGTGGAAGGAGTAGCTAGACAACATCTTTCTGGCTAAATGAGTGTTAGAAGCCATCATACTAAATTAGTGATCGTAAGTAACATCAGTGTCAGACTTATCTGAGAATTTCTTTGTCCATACTAGTATAAGAACAAACTCTCAGTTAACATTGATTGGCTTCTCTTAAATCTATGTGTGATACTGAGAAGCCAATTTGAATAAAATATTGAAATTATGTTGAGACTACTGTTTCAAATTTAGCTACTTTGTTCCTTAAGTGGTCTAATACCTTTTTATAAATATATGCAAAATCCTTTTCTGTTAGTGCGACTGTGTGAGTGGTGTCATTTTGTAAGAAGTTTTCCTGTCTTAAATGTACAGCAAAAGCTGTTTTTCTTAAATAAACATCATGCTTTCAAACTCTTGACCAGAAAACTAAAGCTTTGTGTTGATTTTTCTATTGACTTAAGTTTCTGTAGAGGGAGCATAAATTGGGAGCCATGCTGAAGCTGGGGGCAAAACAACCAGCCTTCATTTAAACAGCATTCCTTGAGGAGGAACTGTTCTTACTTGAAAAGTGCAGCCTTCATGACTGCTTACAGTTGAAGAGGCAGGAGCTGAAATATTTTGGAAGTGGTAGGACTTAGTGTTTGTAACAACCTGAGAACCTATGGCTTTGTCTGTTAGTGATCCACTGGACTTGTTCAGTCTTTGAAATACTACGTTGTGAACTGCACACTTAATAGCTGAATGTATTTAAGGCATTTTTTATCAAAATGCTGCATACATCAGTTTGATTGAACATATTAGATTAGGTAACAGATAATAAGATAGTAGATCTAAGATAACAAGAAACTATCAGGGAAAAGGTGTATGCTCAGGGGAGTTCAAATGGTTATATATGTAGCTCAGTACTAACCATGAGCAAAAATAGGCTTATTTGTATCATTCACTCATTTCAAAAAGGACACATTTAAACTGTGAACATGTATGAGGGCTTATTTATACTTCTTGTGTGGATGTGGCAAGTGCGTCTTAGTTGTCAAAGGTGTGCCAAATTTGTTGTCAAATAATATTTGCAGATTCAAATGTATGATAATACATACCAACAAGAAGAAATAATTACATGGGATTGCACCAGGATGATAAAGTCTGTCATGTAAAACAAGTTTACGTCCTGTGATTTTTATTTTTTTTTATTTTTATTTTTTGAAAGATTTAAATATGTCTCAAACCAGCGTCTTCTAATTTTGGTAGTGAATCTTAGTGCTTTTACCATTGCAGCGGGTTGAGATCTGAAGGCTGAAAACAAAGCAGCACAAGAAGAAAGACCAGAGGTTACAGGAAGAAGCTAGCACAGAATAAGTAATAGCTCAGATATAGCTACCTCTGGGAAGTTAGTGCTGTTAGTTAGTGCTGTAGTTTCTTTGGTTCTGATTCTCTTGATTCCTTAGAACAAATGTGACCGCTTTTGAGATGTGTGCCCTGTCATTCTATGTATTCCCTGTATTTGATGGGAATCTTTGACAAAAAAGCAAGCAACTCTGGAAGTAGCTTTGTTTTGTATGTTTAAAAACAGAAGCTTTATGTCTCCTCGTAAATTCTCAGCAGTACTTTTGGTATGTGTCATGAGAAGCTGCTACATTTCGGTAGGAATTTTGCAAAGTTGTCTTCCAGCAACTTTTAAGGTGTTTACATAAAGTCAGCTGGGTTTATCTGGCTTTTGTTTTAATTTGCAGCAAGAAGTAGAGCAGTCTCTTTAATACAGTGTGTTGCGGTTTTCCTAGGCTAGCAATGTAACTACTTACTGTGTTCATCTTTACTGTGCTTCATGTGTTGAGCTTCTGTAGCATCTTTTCTGCCTGAAGTGTATGCTGCTTGTGCAGGATATTTACCTTGGCAGATGTTTTTAATAAACAACATTAAAAGATTAATTGATTAAATCCTGTTTGTACTGTCTGCAGTAGTGTCTATGCATGTTACTTTGATTACACATGGCTTTTGTCTTCTTGCATAGCTTATCTAATGCTTTTGGAGCATTATGTGCTGTCCTGCCCTACCGTCTGAGTTTGGCTTCTGCATGCTCCTTTGTATCCATCTATTCCTACCATGCTGACTTTGATTAGAGGGAGCTCTTAGTCAGACTGGCTGCTGACACAGGTGTAGCAAATACACTGAAAACTCTTTCTCCAATTGACCTTGAGAAATAGGCTTTTCATGAACGGAAAGACAGGTTCAGAATAATGTCTACTTGATGTGTGACCTGTTTTGACTGCTGGCAATAGGAACTTCATACTCAAATCTGTATCTGTTTGCTGGCTTTTTTTTCTTCCCTTTGTAAATCCATGACAGAGTGAGGTATGGTGGTCCTTCTCTGAAGACCTGTCCAAACTGCATTTTTCCCTTACTTACTCTGGTGGAGTTGTCTGTGCATCTGGTAAGACAGTAGAGGTCTTTACTGGTAAAGCATGCAATTTGCCATGTATCTTGTGATTTTATGCTTAGTGGAGTGACTTAAATGAGAATTATGTCTGTATAGGTGACAGTATTCTGTCCCTAACATCAGATGGCCTGTAATTGTGCTAAGGTAACTGAAAGAGATATTGATGCAAGAGTATTATGTGAGAATTTGTTTTGTACTTGCCATTGAAGAATTTGCGTAACCTGAGACAAGAAGAAAAGCCTTTTCTGTGTGAAGCAGGAATCTGGTTCTGGTGGTCCCTGAGCTTAAGGCACTGCAAGATCTGATGCTATCTGTAGGACAGGGTGTTCTTTAAAGCACAGCTTTGCACAGCACTTGGGTAAGAATGTACACTAAGGCTGAAACTCATCACCCACACCTCAGTGTGCTCGCATCCACTATTTGGTCTCCATAAACATTCAGCAAGCATTGTCAATGGGTGCCTTTTTTTTTTTTTTTTTTTTGCATGGAGGAATTCAGTGACAAACCTTTGCTTCACCCACATTTCCATGACAGATCCCATTCTGTCAGGCTACCCCTCTGTTGCCATCTTCAACGGAATATTGTTGGGAAGGTTCAGTCTCATACCACCAACAGCGTCTCTGATGTTGTAGGCCAACAGAATAAAATAGGAGGCATTAATTTCGGAGTAGTCCTTATACTTTGTAGGAAGAGTCAAATCTGAAGTGATTTGGTCTGATTTTGATATGAAGTGACTGCCACAAAGACAGACTTTTCTGGCTGTTGCTGTTTGCTGCTGCTGCAGGTAATTGTTACTGTACTGTTTTATGCAGTGTAGTTTCCCCAACTACAGAATTCAGAATGCCCTTTCTTTGCTTTTTTATTACAAGTAGGGGCATCTCTAAGGACCTGGAAAAAAGGTTTACATGCTGTTTCTGATGAGAACAGAATTATTTTATTTATTCATCAGTAGCTATAGGTGATTAACCTTAATCCCATACTGTTAGGTTGCAACCTTCCATTTCTTCCGGATGAAATCCAGTAACCTGAGAAAGGCATTAGAAGCTTTGATGTGATCCCTGTTTATTATATACTAAGCTGTTTGAGTTGTCACTGCCATCTGTCTGCTCGTCCAGAAATCAGCTACTTATTGACAGCTATAGGTAGTAGATGTTTCGCATGTCCAGAGTAGCTGCTATTCACAGCACGGGCTGTCAGTGTGAGGACACCAAATTCATCTGTAATTCATTAAGTTTTGAAGCCGTAGTAACTTGGGGAACTGCATGATCTCTTACAGATCTGGATGCAGTAGAATTTTATGGTTTCACAAGTTGGAGCCATAATAATAAAGTTAAGAGGCCTTTGGAGTATTAGAGAAGAGAAGGCACTTGTTTTTTGTTTTTTTTCCTTGGCAGTGTTGGCTCATGGGATCTGCTGATTATCATTTACTTCTACCCCTCCCCAGAAAGCTGTTTGTTCTTTTTTGCTGAGATCTCTTAAATGAGTTTGTAGAACAGTGGTGTAAAGATTGTTAGCGTCTAATAAATAACCTTCTGCAAATCGTTGTGTTTCAAGCCTGCATCAGTTCCATGTTGTTGAAGAGATGCTGTGCTAAAAGTCAGGTTAGCTTTCATTGTGCAAGCCAGAGGGTGGTGCAGATGGTTCAAAGTGGGAGTGAGTGGGCAAAGGGAGATGTGTTGGTTGGCACTGTTCCTGAGGAAAGTGTACAGTGAAACTCTGGCCTTGATAAAACTTTTAAGTTGCCTTCATCTTAGCTGTGGTGTGGTAAGCCTGGAGGTTTCGACACGTGTTCAATGTTTTCTAACTTAAGCCACCACTGTAGGCAGTATGTTTTTAAAACTATTTCAGTATTAAACCTTGCCTCCAAGTGCTGCAATTCTGTTATTTACATCTGACATAAGTGCAGCTGTTAAGTTATGTTCCTGCAATGTCTTTATTTTGTTTCCACGCATGTACCAGTTCTCGAGTCTTCACAACCACTGTCACTAAATTGAGAAATTCTGTATTGCTTTGCAAACAGCTGGGTGTGTGTTGGCGAAGGAAAGAGGTAGAAATGTGTACTGGGGAAAGGTACTGTTGAAGTTCATGCTCAGTTATTGACTGCATAGCTGTAGCATGATTGTATTTTATGAAGCAGACTCTTGCTTCTAAAAAAATTAAACTCAAGATCAGGCTTGAAATACAGACTTGCTACAGCATCTGGAATGGTTTTAAAATAAAGCATTGTATGGAAAGCACATGTGCTTTAATTGATTTGTTAGCTGTTACAGAAGTTTCTACAACTGTGGCTTCCCTTATATGATAGTATGGATGCCATAGGAGAATAACCTGTGGTGTTCTGCTGGCCTCCACCCTCCATTAATCATTTGTTGTTATCCTTCTTGGTGTACTTAGGATCATCCTTTCCCCTAGGTGTTGATGTTTCTTTAATTAGAATATCTAGAAGTATAGTCAAATATATTAGGTCTAAACTGAAATTTGAGTACAGTCTGGAGAAATTCAAACATCATCATTGACCCAGCCCTTTGTTCAGTGTGCTGTTATTATTTATATAGTCATTTATTGAAGCTTATCTTGGTTTCCTTCTTGTCTTCCAGCCACTCCCTTGCACATCTGACAACACCCCTCGCAATATGTTTGGAGACCAGAAAGTTACAGAATTGTATACCAATAAGTAGCCTAGTTAAAACTGACATTTTAATGTTGGGTGAGCATTTGCCTTGTTATTGCAAAGATTTTCTGTAATAGTCGTAAATACAGTACATTCACCAAGCTTAAGATGCATGTGTGTTATGCAACTGGTCAAATTCTTATCTTCAGGAGATAGCTTTTAGGTAATGGGATGATGTGTCGTGTGAGCAGAAAGCTCTGCTTTGTTCTGTGTTCTGACATATATGCAGTGTTGAGGCTACGTATACAATGAGTTGTTTGTCTGTGGTGCCATGTCTACCACATGGATGAGTGCAGTGGTTATGTCAGCATCTTTAGGCTTAAGGCTATGGAGAGACACAGAGGATCCTTGTTTTCTTCTAGTAACGTAGGCTTCTAAAGCAGAGTCTCTTTTCAATATTGTCCTGGTCTTTAGATTTTGTAATCCTGAGAATATGTTGTTTATCTTATAGATCTGCTCATTTCTGTTTCTGGATTTTTGTGAATTTTCTATTTGGTTGGGTTTTTATTGCTGTTTTTTCTCTGTAGTAGGTCTTGGAACCCCTCTGCACTTTGCCTTTGGTTATATGAACATCTCGGTGGAAGGAGGAGGCTTTTTCATACAAACCTTGTGTATAGAGACTATAGCATTGGTCATGACTGAGCCTAGCTGGAAGAACTTGGAGTTGGACTAGGGGCAGGCAGAACCAGTTACAAGATCAGAGGGACTACTCAGAAATGCCTGACTGATGTTCCTTGAATGTTTATCTTACAACTGCCTCTTTTTGAATTTTTGCTTTAGATAAATCACATTGTGCACAATGGAGGATTATACAAAAGGCCTTTCAATGAAGCTTTTGAAGAAACACCGATGCTGGTTGCTGTGCTGACCTATGTGGGCTATGGTGTTCTCACTCTCTTCGGGTATCTGCGAGATTTCATGCGGCAGTGGAAGATTGAGAAGTGTCAAAATGCAATAGAAAGAGAAGAACAGAAGGTAAAGATTGGGAAATTTCAACGTGGAAAATTGTGTCTGAGACTAGAGATTTAAGTATTGATTTGAAAGGCAATATTGTTCAAAGTTTTCTGCTGTTTTCCCTGTATCCTAAATGCTCCATGTGTTATGCTAGTACTGTGGTGTGGTTAAACAAAACAATGTTTCTTCGGGTTATTGTTTTTGTGGTGTAGTTATATGGTGTGGTTCACTGGAAACTATATCAACAATTATATCAACGTGTTGAGTGATGTCTCAGCCGTGGAAACAAGGATTTGGGGGGAGAAACACCTCATATGCCAGCACCAGCAGCAAAAGAAATGCTTCTTGAAGGATCTGACTTGAGTTTTGCAGCAGTTATATGCTCTCTGATGCTGCTCTGCTGGTTGGCTGTTTTGATTTGGAAACATGGTATTCATTCTTCCCAGCCTAAGTAGCTGCAAAGAAGAGCTTGCAGTAAGAACTGTGCAAGCTGGATGATTTTAACTTAATATGAGATCCAAAATGGTCATGGATTAGCTATTAAGTAATTTGAGGCACTGACTCACTGTTAGCATTTAAAAAGAATTTTAAAAACCTATAAGTGAGAGCTTGTGTTACCAGGTAAAATGTCTTGCCATCTTCAGCAGTTAGACTAATGTAGATAATCTTAAATCGTTTTAAGTATTTTTAGAGGCCTTTAGTCCCCACTCAAGTTACTGTTAAGGAGCTGCCACTTAAGCTGACAGTTTGTAAGGTATTTCCTGCTAATTCTCAGTGTGAGCTGTCTTAACATAGTGTGAATACCAGTGAGCTTTTTTTCACAAGTCAAAGTGGATTGGCTTACTCTTGCTGACCAGGGTTCTGTTTTTCTCTGTCACTTCGGGGGTCAGATCTGGCTTACAATAGTTCAAGGCAGTTTGTTATTCACTTGCTGGTTTCTGGTTCTCTGATGCCACACAAGCATCTGGAACTGGCTAGCAGAAAATGAGAGTGGGGGGAAGCAGCTCAAGAATATAAACAAATAACTAGGGATAGGAGAGTGAAAGGAGCAAAGACGGAAGATGACTTTATTTAGAGGCAGAATTAGAGGGAGGTTTGTAGCATGCTGTGGTAGATGAGTTAAGATGCAGTAACAATGCCAAAAACTATTTTGTGGTAGCTTCTTTGTATAAGTAGCATGTGGTAGAATTAATAGTAAGGCACGTATTTTCAACAGAACAGAAATATTCTGTCAGGAATCTAATGAGAAATAGGTATCTCATGTTTGTTAACAGTGCAGGAAGCTAAATTTTTACTTCTTCCAAATCTAACTTCTGGAATCCAGAAGTGAAAGTTTTATTCCCTTTCAAAAGTTCCAATATCTGAATGAATACTGCTAGCTAAATCTCTATTTGTAATTTAATGTGTTGTTTAATGTTACTTGAGCTGCTTTGGTTTATATCACCTGAGAATATGGCACCATTGTGTTTTTTTACTTATATGCTAGAAATTGATGCAGAAAGAGCAAACAGCTGCAAAAATGTATCAGTGCTAGATATTAGAAGTTAAGTATTTGTACTCGTGATACTTGAGGATTAAAAAGAGGTAACTGAAAGTGTTGGTTACAATATTTCTGTGAAACACTTGTTCCCTTACCAAGTGGGTAAGGTTCCTGCTTACAGTAACCTTTCTCTGTGGGAGCGGTGATAACTGTAACAGAAGTGCCGACCTCAGGCAGCAGTTCTGATCTGGGCATACCTTATTGATATTAGGCTTTCCATAAAGGCTATCACAGAATACACAAGTGGAGAGTTTGTTAGCAACTGATTATCCCAGTTCAAAACTAAACTGAACCTTAGTTGTGTGGGTTTTTTTATTTTATATATTCTAGCATTGCATCTTCTCCTGAAAGACATTTGTTAAACAAGTAAACTTCCCAGACAGATGAATTGATGCTCCCTGTGTGTAGACCTTGGCTTTCAGGGAGGAGCTGCACATGTTGTGCACAAAGCAAAAGGACAAGATTTCCATAGAAGAAACTAGTGAGATGCAGTTTTATCTAGGCTCTATTTGATGTGTATCCTGTCGTGAATAGGCCAGTGAATATTGAATATGAATGAAAAATAAAGATTCCTGTTTAAAAACGTTTTGGTGTGGAAGAAATGACAGTGCAGTGTACTTCCCTAAATCATGTTTCTGGTGCTTAGGTTGGAACAGCTAATTCTGATGCTGGACAAACAGAAGTGATCACATGAGGTCTAGAACATACAGTACTTGACCTCACATTTTGGTGCTTTGAGCTTTTTTGTCTGCAAATGAACTGATAATAGTGTGTTGCAGTGTATCCAGAGTGGGAGCCAGGTTTTGTTGTGATACAAGGGAGTAGTCAGTGACTTGTTTTGAAACATTTTCTCATTTTCAAATACTTGAATCTCAGCAAATGGCTGATAGCCCAATGATCTTTTAGTGAGGAATTATAGATACCAGTGTGCAGGAAAAGCTTAAAAATCCTGTTTTTTTTAATTTTTTAAAATTATTATTAAATCAGAGAAGCCCTACAATTGCCCTGGACTAGTTTCTAGCAGATTTGTGACCTCTTTATGCATAGTAAATTGCACCTCTTTACATATAGTAGTATTTGTTTCATAAGTCTTAAATTGAGTATTATTTTCTTAGGAATCAATTAAAATGATTAAGTTTAGCTTTCTGAAATAGTTTATAAAATGCTTCGTAGGTGAAGAGCTCAAAGCAGAGGCTTTGAAAGTAACTGTGTGGATGAGCAGTATGAAGACGTTCTGTGTGAACAGAACTAAATTATGTAGTGCAAAGAAATGTTTCATATAGGGCTGAATAAATGTGTCCTGAAGTCATGGAATTGAAGTATGTAGATTTTTTTTCATGGTGTTTCTGAAGATTGTAGTTAATAGCATTGAGTAAGCTTCAGACTGGAATCTGGTATTAAAGAGAAAGAAAAAAAAAAAAAAAGGCGGGGGGGGGGGGTAGGGGGGAGGAGGGAGGTGGGAAGCCTTCAGGTTTTTTGTTTTGGAGAGCACTTTATTGTAGTAGCACAAGTTCTTCCTTAAACTGTCACATAATGTTGTGTTCACCGGAACTAGAAAATGAAAGTGGATGAAGATAATTGGATGAGTAGGATTTCTCATGTGTTTATTTTGGGACTGTCTCTGACATTGGGTAAATATCTTGTAGAAAAAACTACTATTCACTCACCAGTGCTACACAAGGTAAGGACTTAACTAGTAGGGATTACCAGGAAGTAGTCTTTGATGTGTTTTGGCTTCATTTAGAATATATTCATCTAGACTTTTCCTGGAAACCAGTAATTATGTAGCATATCCTGTCAGAAATGTTAGTGGTATGTTTTAAGCTTGGGTGAGTGGAAAGATGAAAAAAAAAAAGTTGTTGGTTACACTGGAATCAGTGTGTGCATACTCAGTTTAACCTGATGCTTGGTTATAACTTTCTTAGTAGCTGTGCTTGTAGTATTTCATAGGCAAAAGGAAAATCACTTATACACTTATCCTGATCTGACTTACCTTCTGACCCCATTGTCAATTTTGTATGTGGAAGCAACATTACAAATGGGGTTGCTAACTCTTTAACATACCTCTATGTACTTGGTAGCTTCTCAATGTCATACATAGTTCTGGTATTTGAAGCCTCCAAGCATTTCTGAAGTTGAATTCCTGTGAGTGAGTATGTTTGGGCTGGTAAAGTGGAGGCTTTTGCTCCATTTTGTCTTAGCATCTGCATGAGTCATTGTAGGCTTGCTGAGAATGTGAAAGTTACCCACAGTTGTTGCTACATGTTTTCTTAACCCACATAGCAATGAGATAGAACCAGTCTTTTTTTCTGCCTTTTAAAGTCCCGATATTTGATTCATTGACCTACCTGATTTCCATTCAGAGTTATTTTTGTATTATTAGGGTATGCATTAGGTGAATTGCAGGTAAGCCTTGTTGGTGCTCGTGGCACCATCTGTTCGCTTAGGTGCAATGCTGTGAAAACTTGGCTCTAAAAGCAACATAATTGCTGCGTTTGCATGTTACCATGTTCCAAGCTAATGGTTACAAAGCTCTTGTTATGACCTTCACTTGTATTACTAATTTACAATATGATGAAATCTTGGATTTACAAGCTGCCTGTGCAAAGGTGCTGCACCCCAAGGGAGAGTTTTATTCTTCCTTTGCTTCAGTCCTTATTGAAATTGCTATACTTTTCAGGCTTCTGGAAGATAACTAGTCCCTACGTTTACACATCTGGCATTGCTTTACTGGTAATGTTCTAGGCTTTTAATGCTTCTTTAGCACTCCTAAAAAGTAAAGCTAGTGTTCTGTACTGGACTTGAGTCCTTTTATCCATAATTTATTCCTTGAATTTCAGTTAACTTTTGAGTCACAGTTGTTTTTTGGGGGGTTTTTCTTTGGTCTTATGATAATCCATAAGGTTTAGAGAACTTCACAATGAAATCTCTTCAGAATTTAGAAGTTATGCTTCTGTCTTGTATGACTGTACTTGCATTATGTCTTGGTGGTGTCAGCCTGTCGTGAGTGATTAGCTTTCTCTCACCAGTTGAGCTTGTTAGTCTTCCTGCTTTGTTACCTTGTGTTTCAAAATAAAACACAATTTATCTGATCAGAAACATGAGGTAAGATTGGACTGTATCAGCCCAGGCATACCTGCTTGAGTTAGAACAATGACTAATTTGCAGCCTCTGTTCCTAGCCTAGAAACTTGGTTAAAGTTTCAGTTGGCTTTCTGGGTCACATATTGTGCTTCAATAACTGCTGCAAAGCCAAGTTCTTATGCAGAATCATTAAGAAAAGATGGGAGTGGTCAAAAATATCTAAGATTATAACTAAACTTGAGTTCAAATCTCTTAAATGTTGGGTTTTTTTTCAATATGCTAGCATTCTGTTTTGTTCTGTTTTTTTGCTTCCTCACTTCCTCCACCCTTATGAAAAATGCAGTAACAGAGGCTCTCAGGGACTTGTCAGTTAATTATTTAGAATCTGTTGCAAATTGGGATCTTAGTGTATTGCTCCAAGTACTGATGTGCTTATCACCACCCATGTAACTTTTCATATATGAAGTAAGCTTTTGAATGTGTCAAGATGTTTTGTTTTTTTCCATTGCAAAAGGGGCCAAGTTCGTTAGTGGTTCAAGCCTGAAACCTACCATCTGCTTGAGACAGATAGCTGAAGGTGAGGCAGGTTAGAGCTGCGTTGCTTCTTCAGAAAACTAATGATTTTCTAGAGCACTACAACATTATTTACTTTGTACCCTATTAATCTCATTTGACAGAAACCTTTCAGAGAAGACATAGCAAATGTGATTGCCAAACAATAGTTGAGTAAAGAAGTATGGAAGAAATAATTACCTTTCAGCACATCTTAACTCTTTAAAATCTTGTTCCAATTGTCTTCCCATGCTGAGGATGGACACAGAATGATGGCTTGGATCGGAAGGGGCCTTAAAGATCATCTAGATCCAACACTCCTGCCATGCAAAGGGTTGATCTCCACTAGTCCAAAGCCCCATCCAGCCTGGCCTTGAACTCCTCTAGAAATGGGGCATCCACAACTTATCTGGGAAACCTGTGCCAGTGCCTCACCATCTTCCGAGTAGAGAAATTTCTCCTAACATCTAATGTAAATCTTCCTTCTTCTAGTTTAAAACCATTCCCCCTTGCCCTGTCACTATCAGACTGCATAAAAAGTTGATCTTTATCTTTCTGTTTATTCCCTGAAGGAGAGATCACTGGCTATATTTTGTTTTTCCGTAATTGAGATGATGAAAATGAGTCTCCCTGTGCCTTTTTGGCATGTCATTATGCACAGGCAAATCAGAAGGGAAAGTAGATGCAGTTATAGCCACCTAGAAGCTGTCTTTCCTGTGCATCTTCAGGTAGGAGGATGTATAAAAAAAAAAGTTAATCTGGATGGTTCGTTTACGCTAAGCTGAAAGTTGTGAAACCATAAAACAAGGAAGGTAAAGAGAATAAGTACTCTACCTTCACTTGGGCATTGCAAGTAGAGACTTGTCAGGACTTATTTGCGTGAATTGTTGTTAAAGAAACTGATATAAATGCTCCCAGTTTTGCTTCAGTGTTAGAAATATTAGGCACTAGTATTTGGTCAGACAGATAATCTGTCTTGTTCTGTCACCTAAAATAAAATGTCTCTCCATATTTTCATTTATGTTGTGAAAAACAGGAAGAAATATGATAAAGGTAAGAGCCAGCATCACAAAACCTACATTTTCCTTTTGTAGAGTTTCACAAAGGCTTGTTTTTGGAACAGCAGCAAATGAATTATGTATTCTTATCACCACTGAATGTCAAACTTCCTTTTAATTTAATAGTAGTAATGGAATCTCATGACTTCCAAGCATTTTAAGTAGGCAAGAAAAACATCTTCTTGAGTGCTCAGATGTCCTTGCTCTCACACTTAGTTTGACATTCTTGTGTCACTTAGTTTTCCTGAAAAATGTTCAAGGGAAGCTAGAATTCAGGAAACTCTTATGCACAGAAATCCTGTGGGACTTAAGTCATGATAAGCTGCCTTAGAGGTGCCAGAACGTAGTTTAATTGTTTGACTTCTGAATAAAAAGATGTGCTAAGTTCCAACAATAAGCTCTGTAGTAATAGTAATGCTGCTTTATTACATGCAGTTCTTACATACAGAAAATACGGCGGAGTATCTCAACTTTCTCAGTGCTTTCTCTGCTGTGTACTTTGAGAAGTAATAATACTCTGTTTAAGAAACTTTGGGTGGATTTTTTTTCAGCACTTAAGAATGAAGAGTTCTCAACTTTTTCCTGCGTTTTCTTTATTTACTTTTCATTTTACAAATTACACTCATTGATTCAGAAAATAACTTATTCCAGTTTGCTGTATTGTATTCTTTCCTTTCACTTTGAGTGCCTTTTGTGTGTTTCAGGACTTTGTCCCACTCTATCAGGACTTTGAGAATTTCTATACCAGAAACCTCTACATGCGCATTCGAGACACCTGGAACCGTCCAATTTGCAGTGTACCAGGGGCCAAAGTGGATATGATGGAGAGAGTTTCCCATGACTATAACTGGACATTCACGTGAGTTAAATTGAAGAGAAGGCTGCCAACAACTACTACTAATTAGAGTCTCTGAAAGCATGTTGACGGCTTTGTGGTTAAAGGAGCAGTGAATTATGTTTATTTTGAGATAGACACCGGCTGTTTTGAGCCACATCTGGCCACCAAAATGATTATATAATCTTCAATGTTAACACTTACTTATGATTCTGCATGTGTTAAGATTTCATAGGTCTGTTCCTTTTTTGTGTGATGTCCAGAAACTGGATTAGATCCTTCAGATTGCACTACTTGTGACTTTTTGTGCTGGTTCAGAATCAGTCCAGACACTTGATGTAAATGTTGCTGCCCAAAAATGAGTTTATTACAATTGTTCTGAGTCACAGCTGAAATAGACATTTGAAACAAAACCAGAAATTAAAGATGTTTTGTTGTCTTCTGTCTTTTAAATTGGAAATGATGTGGCATGAGGCTTGATGTAAAGAGGTTTCCTGCATAGTATTTGGTGAAACTTGCTGCATCTCTCCTTGACTTTCAGGGGCAAAGTAATTAACAATTTTTTCTAGTAAACTTCTTGTTTAATCTCCTTGTCACGTAGCATCAGCACAAGAGTGCCAGATGTGTTTCCTTTCTGTGGTTAGAGGATATCCTGCTTGAGGGGCTGCCAAGTTAACTGCTCTAGATATCTTATTTTCTAATTGGAAAGCAAATTGAATGTTTCTGATGTGGAGGAGGGATCATGTGAGAAAAATTCTGTTTGAGAAGCCTGAAGTAATGTTTGATATAATAGCATAAATACCTCTTACTATAGACTGTTGTGAGAATTTCCATTTTTTGTTTGCAATTATGAGAAAGGGAGAACGTGTTTATCATTGCTTCAGCTTCAAAAGGATCACTGCTGAAAGAATTTAATTGTTGATTCTATATACTTTTTACTAATATTTCAAGTGCATATTCTGTGAAACTGGAAAAAGTCTTCTGTCTTAGTTTTACAATTTGGTGTATCCTGATTTTTAGTGTTTTTTAAATACAGGTACACGGGGAGAGTGATTAAAGGTGTTATTAATATGGGTTCCTATAACTACCTTGGATTTGCAAAGAACAGTGGGACTTGCCAACAGGCAGCAGCTGAAGTTCTGTCTCGGTATGGAGCTGGGGTGTGCAGCAGTAGGCAAGAGATGGGTAAGTTGGATAGAACATTCCTTCAGTGTTTGTTTCAGAGTATTTAATTTGTTCTCAAATCTTTTAAATATTACTTGTTCCAGGTCTGGAACTTAGGACTAAGCAATAATGAAGTCTTTATTTTAGCAAAGACAAATTGAGCTTCTGGGTTTAGTTTCAACAGCACAGCTGTTGATTTGATAATGTTTTCAGTGTTTCTGTTTGGTATTTTGACAGAAGACTGTACTGGTTGATGGAGGTGTTTCTTGTAGAATACAGCAATAATGAAAGCTTTTCACTCTGGATTTCTTCTGTTTTATGTGCAGGAAACTTGGACAAACATGAGGAGCTGGAAAAGCTAGTTGCCAGATTTCTAGGTGTGGAATCTGCAATGGCATATGGAATGGGGTTTGCAACCAACTCCATGAACATTCCAGCTTTAGTAGGCAAGGTATGGCTCATATTACTGGTAAGAGCACATGTAACACAGACAGTGTGGGCCCAGTTTTCTAAAATCTACTTGTCTATTTCTTTCTTCTCTGACAGCACCTGCAGATATTATCTGCAGAAATTGTAGGTCACAGTATGGATCACTACCTTTGTAAAAATCTTTGGGCAGCAGAATCCTAGGGGCCAATAACACTGCAGATCTTGCTCTGTTCTGGGACAAGAAAGAACAGCATAGCATGCTAATGGGTTACTTCCACTGGCTACTTGTTGGTATATTAAATAGTGCTGATTGACTTAAATGTGTTTTGATGCTTTTGAGGCACTAAGAAGTAACTGTCATTCAGACATATAGATGAGCTAAGCTGCATGTTGGTACATCAAGATTTATTATGTGAGATTATCTGTGAGCCTTTGGAGCTAAATCCTACTGGAAACAAGGTAGAATACAGGGACTGATTTATACTACTGTGCCCCATAAAAACAGTATACAAAGCAACCTGACTGTTTTGCATCTCAAACCAGTTTAAGGTATTGGAAAATGAAATGGAACATAGTTCTTTGTGTCTTCTGATGCAAAGTATATACTTAGCTTCTAAGCTGAGCAAAATAATAGAAGTACTGAAACAATTTTTTTCTCTTTGAAGATTATTCACACTTAGTGTAGTATTACAGATGTATTAGTCCTTGTGTAGTGAACTAGTTTTCCTTTATTTCACTAACTTATTTTTCCGTTTCCTGATATCGCTTTCTACAGATGATAAAATTGCTACACTTCTTCCTGGCAACTTTTCCTTGTGGTGATTTTCTTCATTCAGTAGCTGTAGTGTCTTCACATTTGTCATATTTGCAACTCTGAAGCAGCACAGTCTACTTAATGCCTCTTTGCTTTTGTCCTATTATGTTTCAAATGTGAGATAATTTCTCTAGAGAGACTTTTTTAAAATCTGATGCTAGAGAGAAATTCAGTGTTTCACATTTTTTAGAGTCAAATACTTCTTCAGTGCTATAGTTTTTAACAGCGTATCGTAATGTCTTTTATTTGCTTTTTGCTGTTTTTCTTCCCATATCTCCCTGATTTTTTTCTTCACCAGAAAAACAATTCATAATTTCTTTGAACTTTTGAATTTAGAAGTCTACTTACACATATCTGATTCTGTTTTCTATCTGTAGTAGCTTATCAGAATGCTCTTAAGATACCTTACTCAATTCTTTAGTTGTCACATGTGAATGTTTTTAACAATCAAGAATCAGAACAGTTAATTCCAAATTATGTATTGTAGCTGTTTCATGTACGTAACTTGCATGTTTAGTAATCTAACTCTTGTACTTGGATACAACAGTCTACGCTAAGTATTAAATAGCTAAGTAAGAAGCTTTAATCTCATAAGCCTAGAAGCACACTGGTACTCAAGTGAATATTCCAAACAGAAAACACTTCTGAAAAAAAAAATCTTCTTAAATGAGCAATTTTATTATTTGGAACATTCACTAAATGCTGCTTTTTTTTTTTTTGACTGCCCAAAGTTGTTCCTCACTGCATTGATTTTTTTTTTTTCCATTGTCTGCACATAAAGGTACACATAAATCAAATCTTGGAATCTGGCACCGCTTGGCGCAGGATTGGCTGTTTGCACACAGCCTGTTTGGCAGTGTTTTGTTAGAGTCCTCACTAAAGCCTAGAGACCTCCGTTCTTCCTTAAGCTTCTGAGTTTTCATCTCAGGTTGTAGATAAATTTTTGGATACAGTGTTTCTTGATACCTGAAGATTTGGCAAATAAAATCAGTAATGGCATTTGTAATAGCATCAATAATGGCATTTTGGCCACGAGCAGTTTCTTTGACAGTCACTAGTTTGACTTCAACTCTACCTCCAAAATCTGGTTAACAAAAGGAATTCAAAACCTTCAGCAGCATTACCCAGCCTTCTTAACAGCAGCTTCTACTAAGTGGATGCTGAAAACAAGTATTGTTTTTATACGTTGAAGGTTATATTTTAGCACTGTTATGGCATCACTAAATGCCAGGTCTTCCTGCACATTGCAATTTTCAGGAGAAATCCACTGTTATCAGTCATGTTATCAGGTGCCTAGTATGGCTATTGCCAAGTATGCTGAGTGAGGACTACAAGTAATGTGAGACTTAAGGGTTGTACAGTCAGAAGTAGTTAGACCATTTGAGGTAATGCTAGGCTCTGAAACTTGCCTAATTTGAAGCAAGTGTCATTACTGTTGTTGCAGTAACTAATAACAGCGTGTACCTGTAGCCCAGAGCTTTGAATCATAGCTCTAGTCTGTCAGAGTGTAAATAACAGAGCTAGAGTAGCAGTGCTTGAAGGATCTTATTTTGGCTATTAAGTAAACAATCAAATGAGCTTCCACGTATATTCAGTTAGAAATTAAGTGATTAGATCTGAATTCTTTAATTCATTTGTGTAGTGCTTTGTAATGTGGCTTTTATTTAAGTTTCCATGTCTGCCTTGTAGAACATGTATGGTAGGAACTTCACTGGCATATGTTTCTGGCAGTCTTTAATTAGTGTTGGTCTCCTCCTGGCTGTTCTCTCACAAATAAGTTTGCTGATAAATGCAACCAAAGCTTCTCTGTGGTATCAGCACTCCTCAGCTTTAAATATGATTATCAGCAATTGCTGTACTGAATCAGTGATTTCTTTGGTCACTTGTATTTCTCAAGCAGCAAGAAATATTAGGTTACTTAGACTCGAGTTTTAATTTATTAATTTATTTTTTAATCTAATGGAATATTCCTTTATATTAGGCCAAAATGAGGCTGCTCATCAGTATGTTGTATCTCTGCCAAATGCTCATATTTCTATTTAATGGGTCTATTCTCATTTTCAACTTCTTTTTTATATATATATTTTTAATATTCCCAACACTTTATGAAGGATGTTAGTACTGGATTGTTATATTCAGGTTTTGTGATATTTATGCTTAACAGTAGCAACCAGTAACATAATATATGTTCTCTTCTCCTGTATAGTAGTTCTGAAGAGCAAATACTAGTTGAAGATTTCAGCACTCATGCCCAAGTCCATGAAATACACAGAATGAACCTTTCCTGTAACAGCATTTGGAACACTGGGGAATAGCAGTCTTGAGCCTTCCAAAAACGTGGAATGCTTCTAGATACACTGCAGTTCCCTTGCAAAATTTCCTTTACTGCAGAAAAAATATTCCAGTTGTGTATGATACCACCTTATGTAACTGTAGGCAGTACCTTTCCACAGTTTGTTCTAGTAACTCTCATAGAAAAAGATTCTTTACTCTTCCCTCCACTGTCCATAGATAAACTCAAAATGGATGTATGTTTAGTCTCAAATCTTCAGCATCTCAACACACTTTCTGTATTTTTAACTTAGCAAAAGTAATTGCTAGAGATGCAATGGATTTGCATAGTTGTTGGTAGGAGCCAAGGCTGTTTAGAAATACTATCACACTCTTACAAACTAATCCCCCAGTGTTAATTTCTGTACTCCACAGCTACACTATGTGATAAAATGTTCACCATGTCACCTGTTGACCTGTAATCATTGCTGCTCTCAAAACAGGCATATCCAATTCTGATATTTTTTCAAAAGACTATTTTTTCCCCTTTTTTGAATAAATGAATGCATTTTATGTTTAAAGGCTTCAGGAAACTTATGAACGTCTCTCCTTGCTGTTATTTTTCAATTTGTGTCTCTTATAGATTGAGGTAACATACAAGGTACTGTATACTGGTCATAAAGGAAGTTAGTCTTTTCGGTACCGTTCTGAACATGACTTTAGTCAGTGGTTACCTCTTAAGTGAGAAATATTGCAGCTTAACGATAAAGCCATTATTACAGGAATTGGGTGCTCTGGGATTTATTTATTAGTATAGCTGTAGTCTTGTTACTCTGCTTTCTGTTTTATGAGGCTGTACTGAAGGATGTATACTAATTGTCATCGTGAAACGTTCAGACATGCTTAACTGTAGGACTTTGGGTGGTAAAACAAGTAATTATTTAAGCTAATGGCTGTTGTATGTCTTTATTTACCACATCAAGACTGCAAATCATTTCTTAGCTAGTCTTGCCTGAACCAGCTGCATTTATGTTGGCTTTTTTTTTCCTTCCGTTGCTGGGGGGGTTTTTGTTCTTAAATTATCTCTGTGCAATTCAGAGCTGAAAGGTGTTGTATGCTTGACTGTGAAAGATAACTTTTTCAATATCTTTCTCTTTTCCCTTCTAATTCAGGGCTGTCTAATTTTGAGTGATGAACTGAACCATGCATCTCTAGTGCTTGGGGCAAGACTGTCAGGAGCAGCTATTCGAATCTTTAAGCACAACAGTAAGTAACAAGTGGTGGACTTCACCTTTCTGCTGGGCCTTCAGATCAGGTGGAAACTCTTCTAATAGTTGGAAATCCCATTTGATTTATTAAATCGATTGCTGGTTGCCTGAAAGATCAAAAGACTGCTACTACTATTTAGTCATTGTGATTTGGAAATTATTTAATGTATTCAGTCTCAAATGGTAGTGCTTTCATCATTAAGCTGTGCTGACTTGCATCTCTGCATATGAAGAACACAACTTTGCTCTCTGGCAGGTTTAGGGGCAGTGGTGTTCTAATGTAGCTTCTTGTTACTTGGATAGCTCAGGACTGTTAAACTCATCTAATAGTCCATGTCACATAACATGGTCTTGTAGTGGTCTAGGTTGTGATGTGAGGGAGTAGGGAAGTTTTAAATTTTAGGACCAAATGCTAGCATGATCCTACATTAACAAAACCTTTAGAATAAAGATGTCATGGCTAAGCTTGACAACTGTGTGTACATACAAAGTAGTATAAAGGGGATTTCGGGATATGAAGCACAGATTAACTGTTACTTGCTTTGTGTTTTTCAGAAACAGATACTTAGAATTGTCATTTTGCTAGTTTCAGCCTCCTCCAAAAGAGAAATTTTATTTTTCAAATAAAAAAAATACTTTTTTCCTCTTAGACTCTGTGAAAAATGTACCATCTTCTTAATTCATGAAGTCACTACCTTCATTCTTCAGTTACTTGTAACTCATAACACACTTTTCATAATATCATTCTCTGAGATCACTTTGACTCTTCTTCCTTTGAAATCTCTGATAGTGTCAGCAAAGCTTAGGTGGCTAGTTTTTTTTCTTTCCTTGTCCTACTTGATGGTAGGTCCTTCATTGTGTTTCTTGTTTCTTTTGTCTTTATTTGCTTATTCTCTGTTGTTTGAGTACTTTTCCTTAAAGAAGTACAGAGTGTACTGGTAACACTTTTTTTGTTGTCCTTGTTCTTCATCAGTCTTGATTACAGCACTGTTTGGTTGCTGGGCGAGATCACAAAAGCTTTGCATTCATCTTCTGTATTCGTATAAGCATACTTCTGAATATTGTCCCACATTGCAGAATTTTAGGGAACACTCAAGAAAATATAGTCCTGGGTATTATGTGAGAAGGTCTTAGAAGCCCTGGCATTACAAGGAAGAACAGATGTGGGATTATAGGGTACAAACTAGCAATGGTGTGACTATTGGTTATTCTAGAAACTTTCTACTTGTTGGGGATCCATGAAAGAGGATGGAATAGCAGATTAGAATCAGAAGGCAAAATGCAAGCAATGAAACTGCATGTCTTTTCAGTACTATCTTTTTTATGGTCTATGCTGCTTTAATTAATCACATTTTTTCCAAGATACTAATGGCTTCATTCATTATTTTTAGAGAGATTTTCAGTTTTTCCCCTCCTCATTGTGCAGTTTGTCCTTTTTATTAAGGTTAGACCTATTTTGTAGTCCTTCTTTTCCTTGAAAGATTAGAGCAGAAGGCTTTTATTCTAATATTTTCCATCGCTGCACTAAATTCATCCTTTCTGCCGTGGGAGAGATATTGGAGACAGGGATTATTCCACTGTTTATTTGATTTTCATATTTTTCTCAACTCGTTCTAAAAGTTAAGTTGACCCATTTTACTCTCTAATTTCTAGTCTAGTTCTAGTTCATAAGCTCCACTTACTCCTAAGATTGCTTTAGTCTACCAGTCTACCTTTCTCATGATTTATGCTCTTCTTCATGCCCCTGTATTTGCTTGTTTCTTGCTCAACATTTTAGTATTTCTGGTTGAATTGCTGCTATATCTGTTCTTCCCTCACTATTTATTTTCTTCAGGACTGATTTCATGTGTATGCATTTGTTTACGTTATACTTTAGGTCTACTTGGATTATGTCAAGCCAAACATAATAAGGTTTCAGATTACGTGTTTACTAACAACATCATCATCTACCTAGCTTCTAGTATGCTTAGCATTCTCATTTTTCCTGTATCAGTTCTCCCTTTTTCTTCCCTGTTTATGTAGCTTCCTGTTCAGCTTTTAAACAGAAATGATTCAAAAACACACTTGTTATCCTTGTTCTGCACTTTGGTCAGTCTTCTGCTTGGATTGGTTATCTTTGAGCTTGTTCATTAATGACTTATTTCTATACCTAAAGACACTGTTGCCCCTTACATTCCCTTCTCTTTTCCTAACAATGAGATGTCTTCCTCCACCCCACATTCATTCTTCACCTGCCTCCTTACTCATTCTTGGCAGCTTGTGCTACATCTTGTACTTTTAATTTACGATTATCTAATTCTTCATCAGAGTTTGTGCAATCACTCAGTCCCTTTAATCTCATCTGTGGGCCTGCAGCTAGATTAAGCCAGTAAGCATAGGTTTCTGTGTGGTTTCTTCTGTACCTAAGCAATTCGTGTGCTTTTGGAGTATTGCTATCTTTAGTCATGTTAAAGCGCGACAGTAGCTGTTTTGGTACCATTTAACAGTAATTTCTGGTGCAGATATGCAAAGCCTGGAGAAGCTGCTCAAAGATGCTATTGTGCATGGGCAACCTCGTACACGGAGGCCCTGGAAAAAAATTCTTATCTTGGTGGAAGGAATATACAGGTACAAACTATTCTTTTTATTCCTAAGACCCTCTGCGTAAGGTCTATCTGCGTAGTGTTTGGGTTCCTTTGTCAAATCAAACAATATTATAACTTCACAGTTATTTCATGAATCTCTTATCTGAGATTAAACTGAAGTACGTATGCCTCACATCCTGAACTTTCTGTTGGTAGTACGGTATCTACACTTGGTATTATCATAATGTTTACCGCATCTAGATCAGGTTGTAGAATTTAATCTAAACTAATGATGAGGTCTTAAATTGCTTGTTTGTTACATTCTTTCTGTGATCAGTGGGTGATACTAGTGTAAATGGAATTATGCAGTGAGAAGGTTTATTTATTTATTTATTTATTAGAGAGTAGGAGTATGTAGTAGGTTTAACTGACTGCATTGAAGTCATCAATGTGACCTTCAGCACAAAGAAAAAAGTCTGTCCGTTCATAGCCCTGGAAACAATAGACAAGTAGAATGTCAGATCAAAATAATTATATTAGGACGGAAGTAGAAAAGGGATAATTCATTTATTAAATCATCAGTGAATACATTCCTTTGCCTCTTACTGTTACTACTACTGCTTTTTCATTATGTCAGCATCCCAAAGAGGTTAAACAGGTAAAATATTTTTACCCTGAGCACTAGGTACGAAGAGGATTTGTTTTTCAACTCTGCAAACAGAAATGCATATAAAGAGTTCTATGTGATCACAATTAATAAGAGTAAAGAAAAAGTTCAGTGATTTCTGGCTCTGCAAAGAGAACCCCAAACATTAAGTCAACTTACAGTTAATTTCTGTTTCTCAACAGTATGGAGGGATCCATAGTCCGTTTGCCTGAAGTGATTGCCCTTAAGAAGAAGTATAAATCCTATCTATACCTTGATGAGGCTCATAGTATAGGTGCTCTGGGTCCTACTGGACGGGGTGTAGTGGAGTATTTTGGACTCAATCCTGAAGATGTGGATGTTATGATGGGAACATTTACCAAAAGCTTTGGAGCTGCTGGAGGATACATTGGGGGCAAGAAGGTAAAAAAAAGAAAAATAACAAAATCTCATGTCTCTCCCAGGCTGGTGTTGTAGTGCTTCAGTAAGCGTTTCAATGTTGATTTGTTTCTTAAATTGCCTTTGTTGTCCATTTGTTTCATAATTTTATGTACTGTCTGGTACATTAGAAGTCTGTTCAATGCTGGAGAGCCCATTGTAGTAAAATACCTCATAATTCCATATTTTCCGTGTGGTCAGTGGAGAGCTCAGTTTGCAGAAAGTATGGTAAGAGTGTAATATCTTCTTAGGAACTGTTAGAATCCAGGAAGCAGGGATTTCTCAATATTACTTTTTATGAGATTAACACGAAGAGTTCCAAAAGCTTGAGTTTTTCAACTTTTTAGAAAAAAAATCCATTTCTTAGCCTAATGGAGATGATTTCCTCTGAACTTGAACTGCTTGCTCTTGAAAAAGACTTTTGTGCATGTGGGTACTGATTCTCTTCTATTGGAAGCCTATTTGCCTTTGTCAAACTCCTCTTTTTGGCAGGGTTAGTGTAGATGGTTACATGTGTCCCTTCTTATGTCCTTGCATGTATATTTCAGATGAGACTTATAATAAACCTTTACTTCAGAGTAAAACACTACCATTTTCCCATTGGGACAATAATTGTTTAGATGTGAATAGTGACGTACTTCATCTGAATGGGGATGGGACTTGAAGAGGTTCCTTTCTGAGATTTTTACTGCAGTTGGAATAAAATGAGTGTGACGTCTTAACCAGAATAAAGTACCATCTTATTCTTTTTCCAAGGTAGTGGAAATAAATTCCCTTGGTGTAAGGTGAAGCAGCCCAGAGTCCTTTATGACTGTATTTTAGGTGCCCTATTTGCGCAATTGCTTCAGAAGTAAGGGGCAGACAATAATATTAAATTGAATGCTTCCACATCTTTATAGTATGTTCCCTGCTTTTGCTGTGCACGGAGCAGTCTTAACAATTTTATGTTGGAATCTGTCCTGGCACTTGTACTGTTTTTTTGATATTTTACTGGAGTGGTCAGGTTATTATGAAAGGTTTTGATACTGGTAAACAACAAGCAGCCTAGATTTATGGTATGTTTGTCTTTTGTTCCTATATGACCTGTCCTTACCCTGTAACAAATCTAGAACATACCCTTAATTGGGAAGTGCAGGAATAGTAGTTGTGAAGTAGTTTGCAATCTTAAATAAAACAAAACATGCAATTTAGATCGTGCTGGTCAATGGAAGAAAGTAGTGTTTTGTAACCTGTGACATGTTTGGTGACTTTTGTGGGAAGCAATTATACTGAGCACTTCAATTGTTCATTACTTATACTGTAAAATAAATCCTTGAGCTACCTGTTCTTTTCCAGGATGTTCTTCAAGGAGTTTGTAAAATGGCCCAGCTTACTTTGTGGTTAAAGCATTACTCTGGAATGCTAGAAGAGCACTGTCTGATGGCCTCTTTTGTTTTGGTAGGAGCTTATTGATTACCTCAGGACTCACTCTCACAGTGCTGTGTATGCAACATCACTATCACCTCCTGTTGTGGAGCAAATCATCACCTCCATGAAGTGCATTATGGGTGAAGATGGTACAACTTTTGGTGAGTCTTTGAAACTTCAAGCATGTGGAAGATGCCAGACAAAACTCATTCAGAGAACACATTCATGATTGTCTGTTAGCTCATGTAGATGTACTATCCTGCTTGGCCTATCAGCCTAATAAAGTTGTAAAGCATTTTGAGCTAAAGGTAAGTCATCCTAGGATTACACAGGACAATGTTGTTTTGTATTGATTTTTTTGTTGTTGTTCTGTATCTAGCTTTTCTAGACTTTCCTCTCTCTTCCTGGTCTCCTGATCATTGTTATTTTCCCAGCCTTTTCAGGTATTTTGTTGTATATTTTACAGTCTTGCTTAGTTCCTGGAGGGGACTATGGTTTTGATTTTCATCTCCAGTATAGCTTGATGTTTTCACCTTGGTTAAAGTAAATGAGGACATTTTAAACTTGAGGAGCTAGAGGCAGAATTCAAGTTACATTGATTTAACACACTGAGGGAGGCACATTCAGCCCTCTTGATTCAATTCTTTCTTATTTCTACTGTGGAAAAAAAAAAAAAAAAAGGGAAGATCTGTAGAACTCTTGATTCATGCAAAATCCAAAAGCCAAATTTATGCAACTTATTTGCCTGATAGGTAGAAGTGTTTTCTTATTTATTTCATGCAAAAAAAAAAAAAAAAAAACAACAAAAACCTTACACATCACAGGTGCAGGATGCTTTGAAGCCCTAAATTGTATAGCACTTTGCACGTATGATACTTTTCCATCTTCATGGGTTCTTAAAATGATGTGAGCAGCTCACACAGGATGGCAGTGTAGCTCACCAAAGTTCTCTTTGTGGCTTTCAATTCACATACTCTTAGAATTCAAATCCTTGAATGTATTCAGTTATAGAAGTTTCAGGCATCTGGCCACGAGGTGGTGGTGTATACTGAAGAACTGTATTTTTCAACTTGGATAGTCTGGTCAGCTAACTTAGCTGATAACTCCTACAGTGGAAAAGTATGCTGGTAAAATAACTTCAGAATCAGAGTTGTCCCTGTTAATGCCCTCAGAATAGACATTAACCAAATGTCAAGCTACCTGAAAAGTTCTGCTGAACTGCTGGGTCTTGCTGTCTTAAAAGTGACTGAGCTCATCTTAGCTAATGATCTGCTCAAGTATTGATTGATTTGGGTTTCTTTCAATATCTGATTGGCTTAATGAAGTGCTTCATAGGCATTTTCTTTAGATGAAGTTAGCTAAACTACAATTGTGCGAACTGAAAAGCTATAAGGACTTCTCCTCATGTAAAGAATTTGGCTGAAAAACTTGTTTTGATTCTGTGGACTTGTGCTTCAGAGCCTCAAACATTACAGTCTACAATTGCTTTGACCACAGTAAGTCTGAAGTAGAATAGTGCTGGGGAGTTATTAATTGTGGAAGGCAAACAAGTAGGAGAAAATAGTGTTAAGCTGGGTTGCTGATAAGCATATCTGAATAAATAAAGCATTACTGAAGTTTTAACTACTTTTAAATTAGTCAAGCTAAACTAATGGGAAAGGTGGTCTGAGATAGGGTAGTGATTTTTTTTTTCTGGGGCTTTTTTAAAATTATTTTTCTTGGAGCTGATTCAGAACAATAAACTGCTAGCTAGATCCAAACCCTGTGTTCATTCACAACTAACTCTTCTAATGGCTTCAAGAATGCTTGTTTGTAAAGTCTTTGTGGGTTCTTTACCTTCTTGTTTCTGTTCACCAAGTGCTACTTTTAAAAGTAACCACTCTCTATGACATCAAACTATTGTGGAAACTGTGGTTTCAGATTGAGATGGTCAGTAGCTGAGGAATATGCCACAGGAAGTAATTAGTTTTTATGGACAAAAGTTTTTTGTGTATTATTTTGCAAGAGTAAGTTAAAATTCTCTTCCCCCATGTTTAGGACTATTTCTGAATCTAATAAAACATCTGGAGACTCTGGACTTTCAGTACAGGGCAGTGTAGTTACTAAAACCTTACCTAACTATGAAAGAAAATATCTGGTTTCAGATCTTTTTAGCAAGCTGCCAGTGAATAAGCAAAGTATTTGTAATCGAAAGCACAGGCAAAATACAGATGCTGTGGAAAGTTGTATGGCTGTTCACAGAGAACATAGAAATGACAGTCTGCAAATACACTGCTCGAACTGGGACAGCAGTCTCTTGTGTCTTGGATTCAGTTCAAACTATCTGTTAATTCTAGGTACTGTTGATGCATATAAGAGACTATCAGGCCTCAGTCTCTGGAAACAGTTACAGGAACACATCTATACGTGAATGCAAGTGTATTACTTCCCCTTTCATCCAGGCTGCAAAAAACATTTCAACAAACAAAATGATGACAGAGCCCTCTTTACAGATTTATGGTAACAGTTCTTCCAGTACTACTTCTGGAACTCCTCTAGGTTGCTGTAGTACATCTGTCCTATTTCACTTTGCATTACTTCTCTTACCCTTGACTCGAAGACCATTGTGTGATCTTGAAATAAAACATGCTTAACTTGTGATCATTTTGATAACTTCTTCAGCAGAACAGTCCTCAAGAGTGGTGAACGTGTCTTTGGGAAACTCCCCAGTGATAATATGCTTGGGTGTATCATTACATTTGGTTCTGATATATAGTAAAGTAGAGTGGGGAGAAGGGATGGAGAAGACCTCTTGCCACTAGTTAATTTTTGGTGCTGATATTTCAATTCAAAGTCATTATGACTGAGCTGTAAACAGGCAAGCATGGCAGAAACTTGTCAGTGGTTAATTCAGTAATATTAATTATGCATACAAGTTTACTATTATCCATCTCATTTTCAGCAGGTGAATATCCCAAACCTAATCAGTACTTACTAAAATAGCATTTGTAGAATAAGTTGTGGAGACACCTTGAACAAGGTAGCGTTTCAGATTTATGTGAAAGTTGGCTTCAGCACTGTATAGAAAACCACATTTACTATTCTACATAGCTGTGAAGTTGTAGGCAGTGGAGGTGGAAGTAGCACAGTTTGTCTGAAGTTCTGAACAATCAGAAACAACTAACTTTTGAAGGCTAGCCAGTTAGCTGCACGTAGCTTTATAGGTGTTTGTCATCTTAGCACCTTGGATGTGAGGAACTAGTAGTGTATCATCAATTTTAATAATTTTTAAAAAAGATTATTTCTGATCTTACTGTTGTTGTTATGCAGTGAACTTGAGTGAGTTTGATCAAAAAATGTAGTCAAACCAATTATAGCTAACAGGAATTAGGATATCCAGCTGTGTTATCAGGGAACTGTGAGCCTAACTCAGCAGTTCGGTAGACTGGATCATTGCTATAATGTTAATATTGTCCATATTGGAAACAAAACTAAGCCTGATCCCTATAAATTGTAAGTGAGAAGAGTTTGGAATTAGTAATTCACCTCTGTGTGTTTAATTAGGCCCTTGCGTGGGTGTATGATTTCAACAGCTAAAACCATCTGCCTCATAAGTAGTCATATTCAAGTCAGACATGGATGTAAAAATTTTCTTGTAAAAATGATCCAGAAATTTATGTAAGTGTAAAAGTAAGCATTAGCAAAGACATGACTCAAATTATATTAGTTGGTGTATAATCCCAAATAATTTGTAGCTTATTTGTAAATAAAGTTCGTCTCTTGTCATTGCTAGCAGTAGAAATGCAAATGGAAGCAGTGGCTGCTCTTCTGCTTGAAGGGGGAATAAATATTCCTTGTACAGGCTGAGGTTGAAAACGTTCAATTAGTGTTAAAATAGTTTCATTTGAATTTCCTCCAATAATGCACTTGATAATTTAACACCTCATTAACACTTTGAGAACCCAGGTTTCAGTCAAAACTAATTTGAGCGAAGTGAGAACTTTTTTTGTTGCTACCCTTGAGAATCTCAAGCTGAGCTGGGAAACAGTTAAAAAAACAAATACTCTGGGGGTTATAAAGAGAATTTCCTGCTTCTCTCCAGGGGACTGACAGCTTTAAACGTCACTCTCTGTATTTGTGCTTCCAGCTGGGGATCTTTTAAATCCAGCTTGCTGCTGCATCCTTACCTCCCAAGCACTCTGCATGGCAAACCTCTGGAAAAACTTCTTTAACCTGAGCCGAGGAAGAGAAATCCTTCAGCCATTGGTGCTTTGAGGTTTAGTGACATTAACAGAGCAGTACCCATTGTGTTCTGCATTGGAATGTGAGATTTCTTCAATGCCTGTTCTTTTGAACTTCAGTTAATGTTGTGTTTGTGCAAAAGCTCATAAAGCTTGATCACTTGACACTTGCTTTGTTCTTGTAAGCTCAGTGTATGCTATTTATGTTCCTATATCTGCGTAGCCTAAACATGAATCCATTGAAACAGAAATAAGACTAGGAACGTGGCTTTGCTGAAGTATTTTCATTTTCTTTCAGTTTGTTTACTGTGTTTGAGTTGAAATGTATGGCTCCCTTTTTCCTCTCAGTGCTTGGCGTTACTCTTCTACAGTATGTTTGTAGATCGTTGTTCCTTCTGGGAGTGGAGGAAGTACTGAGCAGCAGCTTGCTAGCATGCATTGTCAGCAGCAGTGTAACTAAAATTTTTGTTAGCCAGTGTGAATGTTGAAGTAAAGCATTTGAACAGAAGTAATCAAAAATAAGGTCACACACCCTCTTTTGGGCTAATGAGAAATTGAGTTCATGATTCAAAAAAGTTTACAGCAGAGTTGCTTTATTTTTGTTTTAAATACCCGAATGACCCACATAAATACTGCTTCTTATCATCAGTCCCAGCAGCTGCAGCGATTTTCTTTGTAGAATAGTAAGTACTAGTATTACAGTGTCTGCAATTATAGGTACGTGGCAAAACTTCATTCTGTGGTGTACATATAAGGCCATTTCAATTCAGAGATTACAGGGAGAAAATATATAAAGTAACAAGTTTTTGATGTATTAGTGAGATTGCAGGATTGTTTGAAGTCTGGCTTAGGCAACTTTGGAAAGATCTTATTATAGCACGAGTTTTCCTTAGGTTATAAATGCTCAATTACTTCCCTTCTGGTTCGAGGGTAGGTTAACATGCAAATATGAGGCCTTATATAGTCCATAGGTGTTTTTGTTTTTCCTACAATATGTCTGATGTTAAATGCCTTTTTCTTTGTCATTATCTATATATTTATGTATGTAGGTATCTGTTAAACATTAGCACTATACATTTTTTTTAAAGGGCATTGTATGGTACAGTTTTTTTGTATATTCCCAGATGAAAAAAATGCGGCTTACTACAGTATTTCTACTGCTGCAATGTATATGGGAATGTCTGTGCTGTGTAATTCAGGGTGAGCTCCAGCATGGCAGCAGTAATGCAAACAACGTATAGCAGTAAAATAGCTATTGTTTCTTTTTTCTTTTTGAGGAGGGTGGCTTTAGAAGAGATTTTGTACTGGTAATGCAAATGAGCTTTGGAGATGAAAGTATTTCTTAGAACACTCTCATTTTTGTGATTCTCGGACTTAAGGTGAACTTGAATAGAACTTGAATACTGAATATATCCTTACGTTTTGACTGTAGCTGTCTTTAAAATGTGAAAGTGATATCACTGGCTGATCTTTTAGCTGATATTCAGCTGGAAGTGGTAGTCCAAATGTTTCTGTTTAGCATTTTGTGACATTTGACAATGACTAAAGGAAGTTAGTCATGTTAGGTTAAACTAGATAAGTTATTTGCAACTCATCCTGGTTAAAAAAAAAAAAACAAAAAACAAAAACCATGAAGAAACCATATATTTGATCATCTTCTCTTGTACTCTAATGGCACCTTTCTTATGTTGATGTTTAAAGTCCCAAAGCACAATTAGCTTTGATATTAGTTTCCATTGTAGAAAACTGTGTGCATAAAACAGATGGTAGATATAGCTTGCACTCATTGCTATGTTGTAAAGCTACTGAACTGTCTCCATGGAAGTCTGTTATAAACATCCTTTATATAACATGCTTTGTCAAAGCTTGCACATTCCTTAGCTTGTAAAGAAATGTGGTGTTTTTATGTGTTCCTGATGTTCTTTCTCTCTGGTGACTTCCAACTGGCCTGCCAACTTACTTACATTGTACAAAGGTTTGAATATGTTTACATCTCTCTCCACTGATGCTTTGTTTTATTCACAAGGTGAAGAGCAAAGATATGCTTTTTAAGTTCCAGTGTCCAATGTACCATAATAAGATCAAGTTCTGTTTTTTTCTCCTTTGTGAGGTTAAGTTTCACTGAAATGATGTATTTTTCATTTTCTTCTTCCTCTTTGCAGTGGAGGCATCCTGATTAGTTCAGAAGGACAATCTGATCAGCACGTTGCTTCTCAGCAAGGCACAAGAGTAGCTGTCAAGCAGGTCTTGTCAATTTACAACTGTCTTAGCAATGGCTGTGAATCTTAGAATCACTCAGGTTGGAAAAGATCTTAAAGATCAAGTCCAACCATGACCTAACAGTCAGGACAATATTTTCTATGCCAGGATGGAGACTTAGAGTAACAGGGAGTTTCTGCTACTTCCCAAGTCCGAAGAATGTTATTCTCATGACTGCATTTATGAGAATGCGCAACTTGTATGTGCAGTGTATAAGCAGTGGTACCAGCAATCTCACAAATCCTTTCAGAGTTAGGTAATATGTATACTCAGGCAACATAAACTTTTTTTTTCTGGAGTGATACTCTTGATCTCATTTAAAATTATTGATACTTCTGATCTAATGCATTTTATATTCAACTTCAAAAGAAAGATGACTGCAAATCATTAATTATTAGGATGCAATGACTTTCAGCCATGTCACAGATGTTTAACCAGATTCAGTTAACGAAATACATTAAACACAAGCAGCTAAACATAAAGAAAGAATCATGAAAAATACTACTCCTATGAATTCTACTCCATAAATTGCTTTCCAGATTCACCTATGCAAAAAATTTCACTTGCTGTAGACAATTGAGTGTATCCTCAGTAAGTTTGCAGATGCCAGCAAGTTGGCTGGAAGTGTCAATCTGTCTGGGGGTAGTGAGGCCCTACAGAGGGATCTGGAAGGCTGGATTGCTGGGATGAAGCCAATGGGATGAGGTTCAACAAGACCAAGTGCTGGGTTCTCGCACTTTGGCCGCAACAATGTACAGGCTTGGGGCAGAGTGGCTGGAAGACTGTAGAGGAAACAGACATGGAGGTATTGGTCGATGCTCAGCTGAACATGAGCCAGCAGTGTGCCCTGGTGACCAAAATGGCCAATGGCATCCTGACTTGTATCAGAAATAGAGTTGCCAGCAGGAGCAGGCAAGTAATTGTCCCTCTGTACTCAGCACTGATGAGGCCGCACCTTGAGTGCCGTGTTCAGCTTTGGGCCCATCACTGCAAGAAAGACATCGAGGCCCTGGAGTGTATCCTGAGAAGGGAAACGAAGCTGGTGAGGGGTCTGGAGCACAGGCATCATAAGGAATGTCTGAGGGAGCTGGGATTGTTCAGTTTGGAGAAGAGGAGGCTCAGAGGAGACTTTATTGCTTTCTATAACTATCTGAAGGGAGGTTGTAGTGAGCTTGGGGTTGATCTCTTCTTTTTCCTTGTAGTGATAGAATGAGAGAGAATGGCCTTAAGTTGTGCCAGGGTAGATTCAGGCTGGATGTTACAAAATACTTCTCCAAAAGAATGGTCAGGTGCTAGAATGGGCTTCCCAGGTAGGTGGTATAGTCACCGACCCTGAAGGTGTGTGTTCAAGGAACATTTGGGCATTGTGTTAAGGGACATGGTTTAGAAACAACTATTGGTGATAGGTGGACAGTTGGACTGGATGATCTTGTAGGTCTTTTCCAACCTTGGTGATTCTATAATACTCTGTTCCTTAGTATATCTTTCAGCCAGTGTCAGAGTGAAGCTAAGTTTGCAATGTGATTTTGTTCCAGCTCTTACAGGATAATTTACTTGATGCTGTCTGAGTAGCTACTCTGTTTATCTACGTTATTCTGAAATGTACTTAAATTGCTTTTAGTAGAACTTCAACTCCCAGAAAAAGTTTTGTGAAAAACTACTTGATATCTTATAATGATGGAGGTAGGGTGGTTTATTGGAATCCTTCCTGAGCCTATTCTCCTACAGGCCTTTGAATGTACCGGAGAAGTGTAATCAGGTGTGTGGCCATGAAGCTGAGCTGTCTGCCCATGCAGTCCTTTGTGTATGAAATAGTTTTGTGTTCGATCTTAAAGAATTTTTTTTGATACATGAATATGTACTTTCACTTTCTTATTACCTTTTTAAAATGGTAAAGTACTGTTGATAGATATTTTTTGATCTTTTCTATTAGACGCATTATTTTGAACTCTGTGCATAATGGGACTTGTTTGTTTCTAACAGCCATTCTTAGCAGGTGATGGTTTGCTTTGTTTTGTTTTTCTTTGCCCTTGTCAAGATATGTCCTTGAACAACAACATCAGATCTTTTTGCTTATGTCTAGATTAATTTCTTGTGAAGATCAAAGGGCTGAAACATCTCTCCTATGAAGAGAGGCTGAAGGAACTGGGTTTATTCAGCCTGGAGAAGAGAAGGCTGTAGGGAGACCTCATTGTGGCCTTCCAGTACTTAAAGGGAGTTTATACTTAAAAGGAGGGCCGCGAAGTATCACATTCAATTCATATCTATATATATATTATTATAAACCATTATTTATTTATTTACTCTCAATTTTTTTTTCGTTTCTTTGTTTTTATTTTTTTCTGTCATGGTCTCTACAAGACAGAGGGCTTGCCTTAAGAAGGCTGTGGCGACCCAGACAGAGGGTCTGCCTAGAAGTGTGGCTACACAGGTCTCTGGTTGCAAGGAGTGTCAGAGCCTGCTACTACTAGATGAGGGTGCTAAGCAGTTCTCCTGTGCAAGGTGTGAGCAGGTGGAAGATCTGCTTAACATGGTGGTTGAATTGAAGGAGGAGGTTGAGAGACTGAGGGCCATCAGGGACTGTGAGAGGGAGATTGACTGGTGGAGTAACTCCCTAGAGTGCCAGAGAGAAAGGTACCAGGGAGATCCCCCACAGTTTCTGGTGGACTCCCTGACCTGTCCCCGTAGGGCAGAAGGGGGATATCTGAGGGATAGGGAGGGCTGGCAGAGAGTCCCTACTCGGTGCCGTGGGCGATCTCCCCCTCTGCCTCCCCAGTGCCCCCAGATACCCCTAAGCAATAGATTTGCAGCATTGGAAGTTGAAGAGGTGATAAGGGGTGAAGTGCAGGAAGATTCCCGCAGGAGGTCACCAATGGCAAGGCAGTCACCTCCGTGCATTGAGACTGCTGCTACTAAGAAAGAAAGGAAGGTGATCGTAGTGGGTGGCTCACTTCTAAAGGGAACTGAGGGCCCCATTTGCAGACCAGACCCAAACCGCAGGGAAGTGTGCTGTCTCCCTGGGGCTCGAATCAGGGACATTACTAGAAGACTCCCGGACTTGATACGCCCCACTGACTACTACCCATTACTAGTAGTTCAGGCAGACTGCAATGAAATATCTCAGAGAAGTCTGCGAACTATGAAAAGAGATTTTAGGGGATTAGGGCGATTAGTTCAAGGGGTGGGAGCACAAGTGGTGTTTGCTTCCATACCTTCTGGGGCGGTGAAGGACACAGAATGGGCTAGGAAAACACAAGTGATGAATAACTGGCTGAGAGGTTGGTGTAGAGATAGGCACTTTGGGTTTTTTGACCATGGGACAGTTTACTCGGCTCCTGGCCTGTTATCTGTTGATGGGACACACCTATCCCAAAGGGGGAAACGAATCCTAGCACAGGAGCTAGCCGGACTCATTGAGAGAGCTTTAAACTAGCTGTGACGGGGGAAGGGGATAAAACAGGGCTCTCCAGTAAAGAGCCTAAGGAGGCTGTGCTGGAAAAAGGGGTGAGGCAGATATCTCAGCTGAAGTGCATCTATACCAATGCACGCAGCATGGGCAATAAACAAGAAGAGCTTGAAGCCATTGTGAGGCAGGCTAACTATGACCTTGTAGCTATTACAGAAACATGGTGGGACCTCTCCCATGACTGGAATACTGGGATTGATGGCTACAAGCTCTTCAGAAGGGATAGACAGGGAAGAAAGGGTGGTGGCATAGCTCTCTATATCAAAGAGTGTTTTGATGTTGAAGAACTAGTGGTTGGAAATGACAAAGTAGAGTGTCTATGGATAAGGATCAGGGGGATAGTCCTTAGGAGTGACATCGTGGTGGGGGTCTGTTACAGACCACCTAGTCAGGATGAAGAAATAGATGAGATGTTCTATAAACAACTCGTAGATGTTGCACGATGGCCAGCACTCGTTCTCATGGGGGACTTCAACTTCCCTGATATATGCTGGAAATACGATACTGCGCAGAGGAAGCAGTCCTTGAGATTTCTAGAATGTGTGGATGATTGCTTCCTGACTCAGCTGGTGCAAGAGCCTACCAGGGGAGATGCCTTGCTTGACCTACTTTTCACTAACAGGGAAGGACTAGTAGGGGATGTGAAGGTTGGAGATTGTCTTGGCCAGAGTGACCATGAAATGGTGGAGTTTGCTATTCTGGGTGCCGTCAAGAGGGTGACTAGCAAAACTATTACCTTGGACTTCCGGAGGGCAGACTTTGACCTGTTCAGGACACTTGTTGCAAGGGTCCCTTGGGACTTGCTCCTGAAGGGTAAAGGGGTCCAGGAAGCCTGGATGCTCTTCAAGATGGAAATCTTAAAGGCACAGGAGCAGGCAGTCCCGGAGTCCTGTAAGTCAAGCCGGAGGAGCAAAAGACCAGTGTGGATGAACCGGGATCTTTTGTTGAGACTCCGAGAGAAAAGGAGAGTCTATGTCCTCTGGAAGATGGGTCAGGCTACTTGGGGTGACTACAGAGAACTGGCCAAGATCTGCAGGCAGAAAATTAGAAATGCTAAAGCCCAGCTTGAAATTAGGCTGGCTACTGCTGTAAAGGAGAACAGGAAACCCTTTTACAAATATATTAACAGCAGGAGAAAAACTAAGGAAAATTTCCCTCCTTTACTCAACGAGGCAGGCAATATAACCACAGATGATAAGGAAAAGGCTGAGGTTCTCAATGCCTTCTTCACATCTGTCTTTAATAGACAGGACAGTTGTCCACATGGTACTTGCCCTGACCTGGAAGTCCGGGACGGGGTGCATAATGCACCCCCTGTGATTCAAGCAGAGACGGTCAGAGATCTTCTCCTCCATCTGAACTGCCACAAGTCCATGGGGCCAGATGGGATCCACCCAAGGGTGCTGAGGGAGCTAGCAGAGGTGATTGCCGAGCCACTTTCTGCCATCTATCAGCATTCCTGGTTATCTGGAGAGGTCCCACAAGATTGGAGGCTTGCCGATGTGACTCCCATCTTCAAGAAAGGCCGTAAGGAAGACCCGGGGAACTACAGGCCTGTCAGCCTGACCTCGGTATCAGGGAAAGTTATGGAACAGATGATATTGAGGGAGATCACATGACACGTGCATGGCAATAAAGGGATTAGACCCAGCCAGCACGGGTTCACCAGGGGCAGGTCGTGCTTGTCCAACCTCATCTCCTTCTATGACTGGGTGACCAGACAGGTAGATGAGGGAAAGGCTGTTGATGTAGTCTACCTGGACTTCAGCAAGGCCTTTGACACGGTCTCCCACAGTATTCTCCTAAGGAAACTGGCAGCCCGTGGTGTGGACAGGTTCACTCTTCTCTGGGTGGAGAACTGGCTGGAGGGCCGTGCCCAGAGGGTAGTGGTTAATGGAGTTAAGTCCAGCTGGCGTCCTGTAACGAGTGGTGTCCCCCAAGGGTCAGTTTTGGGGCCCATCTTGTTTAATATCTTTATTGATGACCTAGATGAGGGAATTGAGTGTACCCTCAGTAAGTTTGCAGATGACACAAAGCTGGGAGGATGTGTCAAACTGCCTGAGGGTAGGGAGGCCCTTCAGAGGGATTTGGATAGGCTGAACAGCTGGGCTGAGCAAAATGGGATGAGGTTCAATAAGACCAAGTGCCGGGTCCTGCACTTTGGCCACAATAACCCCATGCAATGCTATAGGCTTGGGGCAGAATGGCTTGAAGAATGTAGAGAGGAAAAGGACCTGGGGGTGTTGGTTGATGCTCGGCTCAACATGAGCCGGCAGTGTGCACAGGTGGCTAAGAAGGCCAACCGCATCCTGGCCTGTATTAGAAATAGTGTAGCCAGCAGGAGCAGGGAGGTGATCATCCCCCTGTACTCAGCTCTGGTGCGGCCGCACCTCGAGTACTGTGTTCAGTTTTGGGCCCCTCACTACAAGAAGGACATTGAGGCCCTGGAGCGTGTTCAGAGAAGGGCAACAAAACTGGTGAGGGGCCTGGAGCACAAGTCTTATGAGGAGCGGCTGAGGGAGCTGGGATTGTTTAGTCTGGAGAAGAGGAGGCTCAGAGGAGACCTTATTGCACTCTACCACTTCCTGAAGGGGGGTTGTGGTGAGGAGGGGGTAGGCCTCTTCTCCCTGATAAGTAATGACAGGACGAGAGGGAATGGCCACAAGTTGCGCCAGGGAAGATTTAGATTAGACCTCAGGAAGCATTTCTTTTCTGAAAGAGTGGTCAGGCACTGGAATGGCCTGCCTAGGGAGGTGGTTGAGGCACCATCCCTAGCGCTGTTCAAGAAGCGTTTAGATGAGGTGCTTAAGGACTTAATTTAGTAGTTGGGTAGAGATAGTGATAGGAGGATGGTTGGACTAGATGATCTTATAGGTCCTTTCCAATCTTATGAACTTATGAACTTATACATGAAGAAAATCAACTTTTTACAAGGGTTGGTAGTGATAGGATAAAGGGAAATGGTTTTAGACTAAAGGAGGGGGGAGATATTAGCTTTCAGGAGGAAGTTCTTTCTTTCAGTTTCTTTTTTAACTGAGAGAGTGGTGAGGTGCTGGAACAGGCTGCACAGAGAAGTTGTGGGTCCCCCATCCCTGGAGGTGTTTTGGATGAGGCCCTGGGCAGTCTGATCTAGTACTTGATTTTAGTGGTTGGCAACCCTGCCTGTGGAAGGGGTGGGGGGGGGTAGAACTTGATAATCCTTGATGTCCTTTCCAACCCAAGCCACTCTTATGATTCTATGAAGAGTTCACAGTAAGCGTAAGTGAAGAATGTTAGGTATTTCTTCTTCAGTGTATAAATTTCAGTAAAGCTTGAAAAAACTGTGTGAAAGCGATGAGACAGTTGCTATTTCTAGGGTGTACCTGCCTTTTGATCTGGTATAACACTGCAGTTACTATTGAAATAAAATAGCACATACAGGCTAAACTTAATTCAAGTAGCTGTTAAATAACCAGTGGTAAACAGTAACCTTGTCAGCAGAAAGTCCTTTCTTGAGCCTTAAACAAACAAAAATACATTTACTTTACACCAGAGAAAAGTGAAGACTTATGTTATGCTCTCCTGTCTATTGAGAAAGAGTTCTTGGAATAAATACAAGTCATTGGCTTTACACTTGAGGATGTAACAGTTCCTTTTTTGAGTTAACTCAAATAGATTACTTATGTTGATATGTGTCTACTATTTGGCAGTTTCTATACCTTTAAAATCAGTGTTCTACTGACAATAAATAACATATTTTAGTTTGTATCCTATCTTATATAAGTTAAAAGATCATATAAACATGGAATTGTTCCTAGCTTCCTAAACAGAAGAGTTGCACATTTTGTTTATTGTTGTCTTTTTTTCTTAATGCTAAAACTGAGAAATAATGAATTTGCAAAGCAATGCTTGCCTTATGGTGGTTTTTGTTAGTTTAAGATAAAACATTGATATGTTAAGTCTGTTTCACTGCTGTCCTTAAACATTGTCCGTAACATCATGTTTGTGGCAGCCCAAGTATTTCCAGGGTTTGACAGAAAAATCAAACTTAAGGGAGTGTATATTCTGCTGAATAATCCTTCTTCTCTAGGTACTCTTCCGGAATTCAGAGACAGCTTGAGGCCAGCAAATATTTCCTTTAATTATCACACTGGGAGTCTGAGATGCTAATTGCTTCATATCCCTGTTGTGTGTCACTTTCTTATCTATGCAGAAGTAAAAGGCAGCTTTTTAAAAACAAGATGAGGAAGAAAAACACTGTAGCTCAAGTATTAAATCTTATGAAAGTTACTGCTACAAAATCAATGGTACTTAATGTTTCTTTTTAAAAGACTTTAAAATGTTAGAACATGTATTCTGTTGAATTTTTCGCAACTCGAATAGGCAGTTGGTGTCCCTTTAGCTATAAACTTCAGAAGATTGTGTGGTGCCTTAGAGAACACAGACATTCTTTTGAAATCTGGCAGTTGGACTGGATGATCTATCTCTTCCAACCTTGGTGATTCAATGAAATGGTCCCATTAAAAAAGTTCAAGACTTGGTGGCCCGATAATCTCTTCAGCAATGTGAGAACAAATGTGTAGGGGGGAAAATGTTCTGGGCAACATATCAACTGATGCACCATATTTGAGGGCACAAAAATACATGAGCTTTACTGACAAATATGTGACGTCTCAAATGCCACACTGGCATAGGAATTATCTGGGTATTATGACAGCTGAAGTGTTTCCATATTAAATTACAAATAATCCTGTCTTTTGTTTATATCAAAGAGTGGTGGTCTTCCTATTTTGAAATGGTATTTAAAATAAGAGAAATGTGAAAAAAAATGTTGACTAATCTCAAGGATGAATTATTTGCTGTTTTTTAGCTTTTTTTTGGGGGGGGGAGGAGGACAGAATCCTGAAAATATCTTCTGTTTTTTAAGAACTCTAGCTTGCGTAGGCTTTGCAGACTAATGGAACCTTGAAAATTTTGGACTCCCAAGAGCTGTACTAAAGTTCACAGTACATAGATCAGGAGGATTGACTGTGCGTTGTGTTACATTTTTCTGTTGTTTAATTTAATGGCATCTCAATACAAATATCCAGCTGCTGTGTGGCAGGATAGACCAGGATATTTCAATTAATAAGTTAATTCAGTTTCTGTCTTTAGAAATTTCAGATTAATTGGGAAATCTGAAATGCAAGCTAAGAGGAAGAATCATGATAAAACGTATGGCAAAACTGTGTAATACAGCAGAGCTGGAGAAAACAATATAGTACAAAACAAGTATAGTACAAAACAAGCATAGTATAAATGATTGATTGTCAAGGTGAGATGATGCAGTTAGCATGTTTTTTGCAAACAAACAATGACCCTTACCTTGTGTGCTCCTGTATTCACCTAGTAGGAGTCACCACACACTTTTCTGTGTATTCTTAGGAATAGCCTGCAAAATCTTCATTGAAAGCTACTGCAAAGGTGCAAGTAATGCTCAAACTCTTAAGGAAAGTTTGTCATAGTAGAAATAGATCTGTATTTATGTTTCTAGGGAAGCTTATTTGTTGCCTATGTTGTCTTATGCCCCATTGCACACATTCATTAAGAAAGAACTGTATAAAGACCTCATTGTCCGTTACCTACAGACTACAACTACTGGTGGAGTTGTGTGCAAAGTCATCTCTCCAATTTTGGGTTTTTTCCTCCTTTTTTTTTTGTGTGTGTGTGTGCATGTGTTGTTTTTTTCTACTAAGGCTGTAATTCATGTGTCTTAATTTGATCTTGGATGATCACTTGAGAGTAAATTGAGCTAAGCCATCTTATTTAATAACACTTTCAACAGACTTTGTTGCCTTTCTAGAATTAAAACTACATGAATGTTTCCATTCTATTTTGTTGTATGCATTTCCTGGAAATTGTCTAACTTGGACTTGTGGTTCTCCCTTATTTTCTCAGGCCTGACACTTGCTTTAGCTTTCCAAGATGAACAAAACATTCTGCTGTTGTGAAAAGAGGATGTGTTTCTTAATGACTTCGTTAAATACATACTATTGAGAGAAGGGGAAGACAGAAATTAAAATGTGGCTTGGAAGCGGACTTGGAAACGTTTTGTTCAAATAATTACTGCTTTTTAATTGGCAGAGTTTGAAGTTCTAGGGTGATAGAGTATGTAATGAAAATCATCCAGTCTCTTGCTTTGCTCAAAGTGAAGGTACTACTTGTTTTATTACCTTTTTAATTATTCTTCAAGTTCCAGTTCCCAGAATTACTCGAATGTAGTTGGAGATGTGTTTCCAGATGTGTCAGAGGAATGCCAACTAATAGTGTTTTGATCCAAAAGAGGTGCAAATCTGTTGGTCCTACTCTAGTTTCTTTTACTAGCTAGCATTTAGTTCTGTGTTTCAGGACCCTTGCTTACTAGTCTCCAGAGAATACAAGTTGCTATTCCTGCTTCTAAAATGCAAACAATGTGGAACCAGAGGAGGTACATAACCAGGGTAGTGATGATCTACTATGGCTTATTTAAACTGCTATCATTGTCATGGACCGTTTAATGAAGTACATCTAACTTTCTGTAAAACTTGTTTGAAGGAAATGCAAGTACACAGCTTTTAAAGATGATTGAAAACGTCTCTCTAGTTTTGTTTGTTTTGTTTTTATTGTTTGTAATTGTATATCATCAGTGTCCTTCACGAGTGACTTGTGTTATGCTTTTCAAGAAGTGATCTCCTTCACTTCTTTGAGTCTAATGAATCCTGGAGCTGCACAGTAGGAGCCTGACAGACTGGAAGTTGCATTAAACAGCTTTGGGGTTTTATTGAAAACATTGTCCTTGGTTCAAAGGGAAGGTAATTATTCTGCCCTGGAGTGATAGCAGCCCCTCCTTTTATTGACAGCACACCATCTGGTTGTGATAAATTACATGACCCTGGCAAGGCTGCAGCTTTTTTGTAGCAGTGGGTGACTTAAATGCTTCATGTCAAGATGGGTGGAAAGTAAATGTATATTATTTATGGAAATTATTTATTCTCCTGTCATTGGGCACAAAGCTTTCTCTTATTTTAATGTCTGTTAAACATACCTCTACCGGGAAAAAAAATCGGAAAGGAGGATAGAGCATGGGGTTTTCCAGCAGCTAATTCTTGCTGCTGGTTTGATTCCTTTAATCTATTGAGATAGAGCTGGAATAACTGGTGGTGAAGATCTTGTGTGCTTACTTGTAATTGGCACCGTTTATTGTACCTTACCACCCAAGGACCATTACTGTAGTAAGGAAAGTGCATATTATTATAGGGTTTTTCCTCAGGAGTGGTAGTATTTAAACTTGCAGGTTGCTGTAGCTTCAGGGAGGTAGGTTCCTTTTCTGAAAACTTGCCAAGTAGTGAATTTGCATCTGTAAGTAAAAGTTCAGAGTGATGTTAGACAGGTTGTTATCTAATTGATCCTCCTGGCTACAACTGCCTCTTGTTGTCCCAGCCAAAGTGTTATTTCTTCTAATCTGCCTATTTATGTGATGCACTCAGGCTCAGTTCTGTGCTCCAGCTAAATAAATAAATAAATAAATTCTGAGGCATTGATGATTGTTAAACAAATGTCTGCATGCGTCTTAAAGAAGAGAAGCAGCTTTGGTTCTCATAGTATCTAAATTACTGCTCCTCTCTAAGATAGGGTTAAATGCTTGCAAATGGAGCATAATGAATGTGAGACTTACTGTACTGTCTGATTTTTGAGGATGTTGGATGGTCTCCACTTCCAAATTCTAGTTTAATTCAGAACATGATGATTCTTTTGCCATGGATTGTAATTTCTGCTCCAGAAACTTCCTGTTTGCTGTTTGCATTTGCTATAAGTAATAATTGCAGCAGTGCTAAGTTGAAGCCTTTTCTTGCCAGGGTATGTTGATGCCTTTTTGTGAGGCTAATTGCTGCTGAGAAAAGTATCATCACCTAATACTGCAAAGCATTTTAGTATTTTCTTCACTTGGGCAAAGGTGGTAGTAGTAATAACGCTCATTACTAGTTCCTACATTCCTACGACTTCTATTTTTAGAGCTGGAGTCCTTGCAGTTATATTTGCACAGGGTAGCATGAATAACATTTATCTTAGATTTAGATGTAGAGAGAAAACACTTTGAACCTTGCTTTGCTATGCTTGTTATTTCTGTGGCTAAGCAGTTTGGACATTCATGGGGGGATTGGCCGTGGGTTAAAGTAACTGGAGCCATGTTAAGTTGTAACTAAAATTCAGCCAAGCATTTTATTCATAACGAGCAAAGTGCCCTGGCAAATTTGACTTGCTTTTTGTCTGCCAGGATATATAAGAAGCGGATGTGTGTTATTTTGGGGTTTGGCAGCTTAAACCTTCTTCTTTTGTGGGCAAAATACCTCAGCAGCTTAAATCCATTTGGGCTAGATGCCTTGTGTCACTTATGTGCAGCATGTTGATGAATAAAAAGTTTCAACATACTTGTTATTACTAGTCTGTCAAAAAGAAAGACTTGAAATGTCACCATCTACTGTGGGAAGTGGCTAAGAGTGCAAGATGGAAAGGAGTTAACATAGGTAACTTCGTTTTCTATATCTAGTAAATAATAAGTTTTAGGTAATTTGGGAATTTATCAAGGAGAATGAAGGACTTGGAATTCCTGAAAACTGAAACTTGAGGTTGTTCTAACACTGCAACTAGGCTAAGTCATAGAAGTTGTGGAGTCTCCATCTAGGACAGTAGTCAAAACCCAACTGTGTATTGCTGTAGCTTGACTTAAACCTTAATTTAAATCTACCCTTTTTTAGTCTAAAACCATTATTCAGTGTACCATATTTGTACATATCTTTGTAAGAAATAAATGATCAAAAGCCCTCGCTCCATCTTTCGTACAAGCCTCCTTTACGTATGGAAAGACTACACTGAGGTCTTCCCAGATCTTCTGTTTTAAGCAACCTCTGCTCTCTCAGCTACTCTTCATAGGAAAGGTGCTCCAGTTCTCTGATCATTTTCAAGGCTCTCCTCTGAACCTGCTCCAAAATGTCCGTGTCCATCTTAGGTTGGAGCAGAACATAAACCACAAAACACAGTACTCCAGGTGAGGTCTAAAAAGAGTGGAGCTGAGAGAAAGCAGCACATCCTTCAAGCTGCTGGCCGCATTTTTTATGTAGCCTGGGATATGATGGGCTTTCTGGGCTGCGAGCATGCATTACCAGCTCATGTCCAATTTTTGATTCAGCAGTACCCCCAAGTTGATTCTTGTCAGAGTTGCTCAGTCTGTTTATTGCCCCAACCCACATACAGCACTTAGTACTTGGCCTTATTGATGGGCCTACTTCTTAAGCCCAATGATGTCCCTCTGGATGACATCCCTTCTATTAACTTTCAACCAAGTCAAGATATTATCTTGCATTTTTTGTTTAAGCTTTCTACTTCAGGTCTGAACCTTTACTTCCCACAATAGAGAACAAGGAATTTCTGTCCAAGACATCTGTTCATGAGTGGCTACAGTCTATATACAGTCTATTAGGACCAGCTACTGAAGATTCTCCTCTAGTAGTGGAAGCAAACTCTGGTAAAATATTCTGACATAGCCTGAGCTAAATAAAACTTTCTTTCTGACATTTGCAGGTCAGTAAACTCATGTTTCAGTTGCAACTTAATAAAAATGTGTTACTGAGGCATCTGATAATGAATGGTATGTTTGATAAAGCAGCCCTTCATTCACATACTTCTTAATGACTTGGACCCACTGTTGGCTAATTGTAATGACAGGGAGTCATTCTCCCCTGTGTTTTTTTTATGTACCATTCCTACAGAATGCAAATATTGGAGGATGTGCATAGTAATCTCCCTCTGAGTTCTCAAATGTAGAATTTGGTAAGATGTTAAAAGTCTATGTGGGACACGTATTAGGCTGAATACCAACCTTGTTTCAGTTACGCTGGGGAAGATGCAGGTTGATAAACAAAGGCAGAAAGTGCAGTAGTTGATTACTGATGGTGTAAGTGTGTAAAAGAACATTAGTGTATGAGGTGTTTCCCACTGCTGATTCTGTGGGTAGCTCTGAAGTAGCTAGGATATAGTTCTAAAGACTGGAGTGACTAGTTCAACTGTATGCAGAATTGTGTGTTTTTGAGGGTGGTAGACAGCCCTTAAGCAAGGAAAGTACTTAAATCTTCATCTGCCACGTGGTGGAGCAGTAGAAGTTAACGGCTAGAGTATGCACATGTGTTACTTTTCTAGATCCAGAATCCTGGAGTCCTGTGTTACCCATTGCTGTTTTTGATAGCTGTTCATTTGTACAAAAATGGCACTGAGTCTAGGCAAAAAAATAACATTTTTACTCTATTGGCTAAGGATTAATAATTTTGAAGTTTCATTGTTTAATAAACTTCTCTAATGGAAAGCATATTTGTAATGGAACTTACTCCTTTTACGTATTTATATCTATTACTACGTATTTTGTTTATGCTGGTATTAAGCTGGTGACTTTAGGAACCAACACTAGCCAGGTTTGAAGCTGGAGCATCTTTTAACCCATCTTATTTTTGTGACTGTTGCATCAGTAGCATTGTACAGATTTACTCTTTAAAATTTTAGTCTTTGGACTGTCTAACAGGTATTTTCTTTTAGAAAAGCTCTCTCCTGTAGCTTGGCAAATATTGGCTTCAATCAAGTCAATTGTGTTTTAATACTGCTTTTACTTAACTCCTTAAAATATTTATTCATGTTGGTCTCTAAGCATATGTTATATGTTGAAGTGTCTGCCCACATAACGAAGCATGCTTTTTGAGGCAAAAAATGCCTAATCAGAGAACTGTAATACTATCAAGGCTGCACTTGAATGGGTGACCGTTTTAGCTGATTTTATTGCCATGTTATACTGCATCTTTTTTGTCACAGTTTCTCTGAAAAACTTAGATCTTTTTGCTGCTGTAAAGCATTTATGGTTTAAATGATGCACAGATGGGGGAATATGAAGGAATCAAGACTTATCCTATTAATAAAAATTCTATCTTCTTGGTTACAAAAAAAAAAAAGATAATACTTCCTTACATTGTCTTGAATGCAACCTGCTCAGTCAGGTTCCTTAGTTATCACCAGCATAGTCTTAATGGGAAGTTGGAGAAGTGCCTCTGTTACATGTCACCAAAGTTTTTGAAACCTCTTTTAAGTTTGTATATTTTAAATGGAATTTATTTAGCAGATCATATTTTTCCATTCACATCAATAGATTCATATGATCTATTTGTGGTGAGAGCTGTATCTCTTTATGATGAAGCTTGCGGTGTTAACAGTTTGTCTTGGAGTTCTCTGAATGCAGTTGGGAGTTGCAAACAAACTCAGAAAGTTTAAATATAAAAATATCCATCAGGGCTTTGGAATACGCCAAAGGCTTCAATCGCACCAGTGTATGTAAACTTAATGAGTACACAATACATGCGTCCAGCTGTATTTTGTCATGCCTTTAAACTCCACTGGAACTGTTTAGCTTAACAGCAAATGCAATGATAGATACTTAGTATTAACATAAGTTTTATTTCTCTGGGACCTTCCAATGCCAAGAATATTAGCCATAATTTTTCTTTTCTCATTTTTCCATCTGTATCTCTGGCTTTGCTGTTGCTATTTGTTTAAATCAGATTTAACTGCTTTCTTTCCTTTTCAGAACTGAGCATTTTGCCCTCCACTGTCCGCACTGCCACTCATGTAATCCAAGCAAATCCCCTACATACAGTTGTGTTACAAAACCATAGGCACGAGGTTAACTCAGAGTGGTCGTGAGCCAAGCCCTCCACTGTGGCTCCTAAAATAAATTGCTGCTAATGCTGCTGCCATATGGCCGACAAACATGAGCTCTCAGCGGTCTTTTGATTTCCTAGCTCATGCTTTCAAGTGTGCTGGCTCTTAAACAAGGCTTCTCCTCCCACGTTATTTGTAGTTTATCTCCTGAGTGGTGAACTCAGGAAGCATGCAAGTGTGTCAGAAGAATAAATAACTTGATTCAGCTGTCCACCCCGGTTAGCGGGCTGTCTCCTGGCTGCACCCCGCAGGGCTGTGGCCCGGCTGTGGCTCAGGGTACAGCTATGGGAGCTGAGGACTCTGGGCTCACCCTGTGTAGCACTGGCCCCTAGTGGAAGCTGCTGCACTCTTTCTCACCTCGTGTTCACCGTTAAAGCCTTCCCATTTCCCTGTTGCTATTAGACCCAAATAAGCGAGCAGAGCTGTTGCTTCTCTCTTAGGACCATTTTGCTCAATACTGGCATTTTGAGCTGTTGAGCAGCAGTGCACATCTGTGGCACGGAGTTAAAGGACGATACTAGCCACTTTCTTTCCAAGATTTCTCATGGCTTTGCCAGATTCTCTTAGTATTTGCATGCTTAAACCGATGCTTAGTAAAGTAATGTGGGAATATAGTATTTCACCTTGTGTGTTTTAATGTCTGTCTGCAATCTCAGATCACTTAGTGTAATGGTATATAATACTTACCTGAAGACTTGTAACAAAAAATCTGCAGACAGCATCTGAAATGGAAGATGTAAAATTCTTACTGCAAATATTAGCACCAGTGCAGCATTCATGAGTGCAAGTTCGAAGGAGATGGTTCGGTAAGCCACCTTGTTTCTAGAACTCAAACACTGGCATAGGAAACACATGTCAAAGGAAGTGAGGCCTGTGTATTGTGTGTGATAAAATTTTCACTCTCATTCCTTTTCATTAGCTTTTGTAGCATAATCTCTGTACAAACGAGGGGAGTATTTTTGTAAACCCTTTTTCTAAGCTTGTAATTCTGGTTTGGGGTTGCTTTGGTGGGGGTCTGAAAAAAGAAAAGATTGCTGTAAGGGAGCGACCATTCTGGCTCTGTGCAGGTGAGGGCCTTTGCTAAGACTGATCACATCAGTCAGTCTTGATGTCTTCCCTTCTGCCCTGGGATGCGAGTACATGTCTTCTTTCTGACAAATGATGTTACAAGCCTCTTAAAATTAACTCTAGCAGATATTATGATTCTGGGTCACACCTTCTCTGTAACTTTTTCTTGGAAGAAGAGTAGTATTTAATCAGAAATAACATGGAATTTTACTTGGTGTTCTGGTATTTTTTACTTTAAAATCTCTCTCCTAGTTTTCACCTTGCCAGCTGTAGTCCTCAGTTAGTTACTACCCAGCTTTAATTCTGCCCTGTGCTTCCACTCAGATGTTCTTTAACTCATGCCTGCCCTTCTTGCCATTTGGCAAATCTAAAAAACTTTTGCTCTTTTGTTTCATTGTGAAAATGTAACCACAAATCATGCTTTTCAGGATAAATGTTGAAAAGGGAATTTTCTAAACTATATATGAAAAAGACCTTTGTCTGTTATGACAACTTCTCTAAGAAGTTGTGTTTTTTAATGTTGAGATATTTACAAGTATAGTGTCCAGAAAATGACTTAATATGTTAGCATTACATATCTTCAAAAGCCTTCAGGAGGCAGCTTAGCTTCTGAAAGCTTAGTGGAGAATCTGTTAAATCAGCAAAAGAATATTGAGTTCCTGGTTGAGATTTGAAAAATGCTTGTTTCCAAAACAGAGTATGTTGAATTATGTCTTCCATTGAAACAGCCAACCAAAAGATAGAAATATAGGAATAATAAACAGAATGGAAGTATAAGCCTTTGCAAAAACAAGGGGATTTTTAATGCGGAAAAATTTACAAGCATGAATGTATTATAGTATCACTCAGATTTGAAAAACAAAGTTCTGGAGGATGACATATGTAACCAAGTTTTCGTCACCAGCTTGCGTGGTTAAATACTTCAAAATGTCAGAAAATACAGATTTTCTGAAGTGGAAGTTATTGCTGTCTGGCTTGTTGATAGAAACAGATATGGAGAAAGATTTTTCTTTCTATGCTAATGAAATAATATTCTATCTTCAGTTGTTGATGCTGATGCACTCAGAAAAACAAACAAGGAATATTGCAACCTGATCCATATCATTTTCAAGTAGCTGTATTTAAACCACTATATTTTCTGCATTTTCACTATATTTTTATGATCTTACAAATGTACAGGTTTGGTATATAAAAAAAAAACAAACACAACACTAATTTCTAAGCTGTGTGTGGTCAAGAATTTCCATAAAATTAGGTTGTTGGTTTGCCATGTCATTGTGGAATGATGGTTAATGCTTCGGAACAGTCTTTCCACTTTTATTTTTATTCCATGGAAAGATATGGAGGCTCAGTTGTTACCAACAGAGTCAGTAAGCATTACTGTACGTGTTATAAATACTTTTCAGTGTTGTTTCCCAAAGAAGGAGGTTGAGATCTGCTTCTTTGATGTTTTTTATACACACACAATTTCTCTCCACAGCTACCATAATCTGCACAAGCACTTTTATTTGACAGAGTACTTTTTTTTTTTCTAAGAACTCAGAAAATTATCTTAAGTCAGGAGAAAGCATTAATATATGGGAGGAAAATTGTTTATTACGTTCTCTAGATAGATCATGGCCATGAGGAGTGGAAGAAGGCAAGAAACCTGTCCAGGTAAACTCCCGTGAAATCAATAGATATTCTAGCAAATTGTTTCTGCTGAGGTCATTCTTACATAAGTACATCTGTGGTATTTTTCTCAGAGTAAACTTATTCTGGGGTAAAACACTTCCTTGACTGAAATAAGCCATGCTGAGGGAAATGATTCTGCCACAAATGAGGGGTGGTATGTTTCTTAGTAGATGGTTTAAGGCTTCTCACCTTCTGTACCTCTGCACTTGCAAGAGTTTGAAAAGTGGGATGCACTTGAAAAGTGTGAAACAAATTGCATTAGAGTTCTCATCTGAAAAAAAAAAAAAGCTTGTCTTGTGCTAAGATTAATATGCCCAGATTTTTATTTCTCATTGGTACTTTAAAATATGTCCTTAGTATGCTGCAGTCAATCTTCAAAATCTACTTGTTAGATGCATATTGTTTCTTACCAGAGGCAGCATGCAATTACTAGAGTATATCATCCAAGGTTCTCAAAGAATTCTTACAAATACATACTAGTGTTTGAATTCTGTTTCCCACATAATAAAAAGTGCAACTGAGACTGTTCTGTTTTGTTACAGCTTGAGCTATTTCAGTGAGACTGAGTACATGGAGCCACAGACATACGTTGAAAGTGGAATAATTTTGAATGTACTGAACAGCAATCTGTTCATATCTAAAGTTCTCTTTTTTGCTAAGTCTTTTGTTTAATCATTAAAATTGAAGATGCTAGCCTTCTTCACCTGGTGTGCAAGATTGAGATATGGAACTGCTCAGCTTAACTTCATTGTTCATACTGGCAACAAAATGTCTGTTTCAGTTAAGAATGCAAGACTAAAAGTGTGTTGAGCAGCTATAAAATTTGATAATGAACAATTATATAGTAACTTCAGTATAGCTGTCTGTTATGATATATTTTCCATTGATATCATTTGATCAATTAGAATTGTACTGGAGCTTCAGCATACTGATAAGTTTCACTGCTCAGGAACAGTTTTATAGGTATGTCTTGCTATGTTGCTTTGAAGCCTCTATATAAGAATTAATTTAAAATTTTAGCATTTAGCTTCCTTTGTACTGTTCCACATATCTTTGTTTTATATCCAGGTGACAGCAATCCCTAGTGTAACAAGCAAATAAAATCCTGCTTACAGGGTGGGATTTTTGTTTGTCTGTTGTTGGAGGGGCAGGGTGCTGCTCACCCCCTCCCTGAAGTTGGTTTCCTCCTCTAAGAGTGCAGTGTCAGTCAGCAGGCAGTCTGTGTACAATGCAACATGCTTTTTATTTCTCATGAAGCCTCACTGATGAAGTGTTGCATTGTTTGGAAGGGCAGGTTTGTGACTGTTTTCCAATTACTGCCTGGAGATCTGAAGAAGAGGGGAAAGCAAATGCGTCTTACTTGAACTAAATTCTCCCTTGAGTCCAATACCATCCGTGATATCTTATTCATCAGCCTTAATGGATGATGGGAGCATTACAAATATTAGATACTTGTAGTAGAATTTTTACTACAAATTCTAGGGCTTCTTTGTTCTTTGTGGAAACTATTTTTAACTTGGAAAAGAGACATTATCCAGATATAAAAGGAGTCCTTCTTTTTACTTTATTATTTTTTAACATAATTGTCCTGCCCATGCAAAAATTCTTGGGCAATTTTTATTAATCTTTTTTGCTAAATAAAGAATTGTCCAAGAATCCTTGCAGTATTTGTCTAGTTTAAGTATGAACTTCTGTGGTTTAAAGAGCAATGTGGCTAAATGATTGCCACTGTATTTAACTAACTCAATGGTGAACCATCCATTGCAGGAGTTTAGATCTGGTGTTGTGGAATGTGCAACCTTTTTTTGTTGTTTACCTTAGTTATCTGCAGAACAAAAACCATCAACTTCTGCTTCAAAATTCTTGAGGAATTACTTGCTTGAGTATCTCTTAGGTTGTTTTCACTATAGCTTATGTTTATTTGAATAATGTGACCCATAAAGCAGAGGTAGTAGCAGTGATGATGTGTCATCCATCTCACCTGTGGGAGTCTCCTGGCTGAGATACTGATTTACCTTGCACCAGTGTTATGGCAGATATCTATCATACGTGCGTTGGTTCAGCCAGTGGTACAAAACACTCCTGTTGCAGTTAAATCCGGTTTCAGAGTTTCTGTACTTGATGGAATGGGCAAGTAATTTGCTTAGAGTTAAAAATGTAAAAGCATGCATCTGGCATTCTTGGCTGTGTAGAGTTGATAGCAGCCACGGTGCTATGGGCAGCACAAAGGCATGAGAGGAGCTTTTAGTAACTCAGTCCTGCTGCAGTTCCCATGTTGTTAGTAATGCTTGGGGCAGGGGCTGCAGCTCCACACAACTATGGCTCTGAGCTGAGCGCTGTAAAGGGGGTGTGTTTCTCCTCCTTTGATGGTGTGTGACCTTTACTTCTAATTCCATGGTAGCATGATCTTTATGGGGACAGATGCAGGGTTTAGGTTAGATGATGTCCTGACTGCTTTTAAGTGTTTTACTAAATTGCAAAAGCAATCTTGTTAGGACTGCAGTAAACTTGTAAAAGGGTGAAAAAGCAAATGACAAGTTATTAGCTAATACTCCTAATTCCAGCATAGGTCTGTCAGTAGCTAGTTTAAGCTATTTACAGGGCCCATAAGGGACTTGAGATCAGTTGCTGTGATAAGGGGTTCTATTTTCCAGCCTTTTGAAGAATTCAATTCCAGTAATCCTCTTTCTTCCTTCCCTGAAGGTCATCACATTCCAGTTTCCTAGATTAAAGGATGTTACCAGAACTGTTGCACAACTCCTGTGCAAGAACAATTGGCAAGGGTGGTGTCTGAGCAGGCCTTCTCTGAGTGATCTTAAAATGAAGCTGCACACTGCCAAGAAAGCCAGCTGCTGGAGGAGTGTTGCAGGCCTGGTCATCTTTCTGGGCCTTCAGATGAGCAGATAGACAGAGTTCTGAGCTTCAAAACTCCCTTCCCAGCCCAAATGTTTTCTGAAATCCTGTCTGAATGTCTGAATGTGGTTTGGGTAGGAGTGGGATTAGCAACACTGGTACCTGGTCATTGCTGTCTCCAAGCGCTGTGTGCTTCAGCTTTGTGTTCATGGAGCCTATGTGAAAAACTGTAGTAGCAGTTAACAGCCTGCTACACCTGTGGGGCTGAACCCCAGTACATACTAACAAAGATTAAGATTGGGTGTTTCCTTTTTGCTTTGTATTGTAAACTGTACTCAAAATAACAGAATCCTTAGAGTTGGAAGGGATGTTTAAAGATTGTCTAGTCCAACTCCCTTGCAATAAACAACTAGATCAGGTTGTCCAGGGCCTGATCCAGTCACGCCTTGAAAATCATCAGGGACAGGGCATCCACATCTCTGGGCAGCCTGTTCCAGTGTCTCACATCCTCACTATAAAAGACTTCAAATGCAGAATTTTATGTTGGGGTAGAAGACTAAGCTCACTGATGCACAGAGGAGAGGAGCTGCATACAGTGAGGGAAAAGAGAAGCTGGAGGACAAGGAACCTGTGCCAGGCTCTTGTTCACACTATTTACGTGCTTGCCTTCCTTCACCATAACTGCCATTCTTTCTCAGAAGGTGGTAGTGATGCACAGTTAGTACTGAGAAGACACTGCTGGATATGCTTTTATGATCTCAGTAATTTTATTGTGGTCGCAGCGACAAGTTTTCAGAGAGAGAATCATTTAATTAAACTGATAGCTCTGGAGTAGAGTAAAAGCTGACAAGCTTCTCAGACCACAAGCCTGTGAAGAATGCAGCTGTCTTCCAGTTCTGTCTGTTGCTGTAATAGGTGCTTATGTGTCTGTAGAGAACTGTGCATGAAACTCGTTTATATCTCAAAGCACTCTTCAATCTGTATGGACAAATCTAGAATCGTAAACTCTCTTTATGAGAAAGAGTTTATGGAAGACTGTGAGGTGGTTGCCAACTACAAATTAAGGTTGCTTTTTTCACCTTTAGCCTGGAAGGTTCCTGGCAATTTGGAAAACCATAAAGGTGCGGAAGTTTCATCTCCTGCCTTTGGTGTGCTGTGAACTCTGTGCTGTGTGGTATGGGAGAATCTGCATTCTTGGCTGTGGAAGAGGGGCAGATCACAGCAGTTGCATCCAGCAGTGAGTGTTATCTCAGTGCTGCTGCAGCCATTAAATTTCATGTTTATTTTGATAGAATTATAAATCACTGACATGAAATGTTGTCAGAAGATATGCATTTCTGTACAGGGACAAGCGGATGCAGCTTTCTCAGGAAGTACCATGGTGGTATTTTTTTTCCCCATGCATATGGGTTGCTCTTCCATGTTGTTCTTAGACATTTGTGGTTTTATTGGTTGCCTGAATGTTAGAAATGCAAGTAATGCCATCTGGCCCATTATCTCTTGTCTCCTGGACTAGGTTTAGTTTGATTCTTTGTTCATGGGTTTTTTGTTGTTGTTGTTGTTTTAGGGTTTTGTTTTGTTGTATTTGTTAAACCTCACATTACAGGCTGGGATATTTAAATAACCTAGTCATTAGTTTGAAAACATAGAAAGAAGCTGAATCTCAGCTAGAGGATCTGATCTAACGTGAGCCAGTAACAAAACAAGTTTCATAAACACAAGATGCATTTTAATGATGTCTTGCTGGTTTGGAGGGGAGGAGAAGTGAGGAAAAATTAAGCTTCTCTAGAAACTAGGGGATAAAAGATTAAGAAAGCAAGCTCTTAGTGGAGGAGAAGGGATGTCTTAAATGGCAGCAAGTACAATTAAAAGTACCAGCTCCTACCCACAAACGATAGACCAAGTTTTGCAAACTTAACAAGTTCCATTCTTTTTTCTTATACTTCTTTGATGAGATTTTGCCTTTGATTGTGTGGTGGTGGGTGGAATGTCTGATGCTCTTGGCTACAATAACTGTATAGGTTCTTAAAACTACATTTGTTCTGGCTTGGAGCATAGCTATGTGGGTGTGAATGTTTCTTTGAGGCTTGGCGTTCCTTTTGGGAAATCACCTTATGTTTATCTACAACTTTAAAGGGGGGCTATTAATAACCAGCAGCCAACTTCACTGTGGCATACATCATCACTGCTGTAGATTTAGTGCATCAGTGTATGAATTACTCATTCGGTGAAGATGGTGTCTGGATGATCAGCTATCCAAAAATACACTGTGTGGACCAGAGGCAAGAAGTTCTAAGTATTGCCTGTCATTGTCTTGTGACTAGCATAGTGTTTAATCTTTTAAGCACATTAGCATACTATCTAATCAGAAATGCATTATTGTCAACTTCTTAGGGAAGATGGTACAGATATTGGGCAATACAGAAAAGTAATACACTGTGTTGGGTTGGAATTTAGCTGATAAATGTGTTATTCCATGCATACATGATTCCATGTGTAGCTGCAATATTTGAATTTTACCAGCGATCTAGTGTCCCATGTACTAATTTTGGCAAATGTCAAAAGAATCAATTCAGAATTGGCTGATCACTCGATAAATTGACTGCTGCTGCTTGTGCATAACAAGCTGGATTATCAGAGGTAATCTGTTTAATTTAAGCCCAGCTTACTTTCAGTGAGAAAGGTTATGGAGCAGCCACTTGATATGTTCAGCAGGCAGATCTAAAAAGAAAGTGGTAATTCCGTCAGTGCAGACAGGCAGGAAAATACATGGTGAAAAGCCTCACCTTTCATTAACTATTCAAACTGTAAGCAAACCATTCTTTAATGTGCAGGTATCATTGTATTTTGAGCAAAATTTGCAGCTTGTTTAAAAGCAGCTTACTGTGCTATTTTGCCAGCTTTGTATCTTCTGAAACAATTCAAATATGGAAAAATTAGGGGGAGTGGATTTGACAATTATGCTTGTCCTTCTCCATCCAGCAACAGCCACATCAGAAAGTGATAAATTAATCTTGATTAAAAGAGAATTCTAGTTTGCATTTAATTTTAATGTTTCTGTAAGCACAAGCGGTGCATTCATAGTCTGTACTTTAGTGAGAGGTCTTGTGCTGCAGTTACATGTGTGGTTTATGACTGTTGTCTGTTAATTTCTTTTCTAGGAAGAGAGTGTGTGCAGCAGCTAGCAGAGAACACAAGATATTTCAGGAGACGACTGAAAGAGATGGGCTTTATCATCTATGGAAATGAAGATTCCCCTGTTGTGCCTCTGATGCTGTACATGCCAGCAAAAATTGGGTAGGTTTAACAGGAGATTTTTTTGTCCATCTACTTTAAAGTTTGTGTGCTACAAGAACATCAAGACTTTTCTATATGTGAAGAAAGACTGGTTTGAAAATGGCATGTAGGGGCAAAGCTTGTTCTTATTCACATACAAAGAGATCTTTGCACCTTTCTTTGAAGTGTTTGTCATTTAGATGATCTTTATTTTTTGCAATTTGAGTGTTCCCATGATAAGCACTTAAAAAAGCAGTACATCCTGTGACTCTGTAATGTGCCTCAATTGAATTTAATTGGTAGAAACAAACAATTTTGAAATAGCAGAAGCATTTGCTTTGGGATGTTACAGCAGGGGGCATTCCTCATATAGTCAAACTTGTGAGCCTTAGTTTCTGTTTCCTATCAGAAGGATTTTCAAGCTTAGGTTACAAATCCATTTAGAAAGAGCCTGCTAAAAGACCCACATCTGCCACGTGTAATCTTTCAGCTTTGTTAGAATTTAATACAGTGGAAGCTTTTGAGGAAGACCACCATGGGATTGAATTAAAGAGAGCCTTGGTGATTAGGTGTTCTTTCTACCTCTACAAGAAAGAACTGGAAGCTTCAACTTGTGGTGTTACAGGCTTGTTTAACAAAGGCGTGTATGGGTAAACGTACCAAGACCTTTGTGCTTTCATTGCTCCGACTCCACTGATATCGTTCTGACCAATTTTCCTCATTTGTTTTTTTTTTTTTTTGGCAGTGCATTTGGGCGTGAGATGCTAAAGCGGAACATTGGTGTTGTGGTTGTGGGCTTCCCTGCAACTCCCATCATTGAGTCCAGAGCCAGATTCTGTTTGTCTGCAGCTCATACCAAAGAGATGCTTGATACGGTAAATGTCTCATCTCGTCTCTGTCTTGCTTCAACAGCCAGCTGTTAAAGAGATTCCTTCCCACCTACTTGTCCTATTACTTTTCCTGTAATTATGCTAATTTGATTGTTTCTGTTCTAAATAATTCTAAAGTGCTATTTTTGGAGAGCTGTCTCCTTCTCTCCCTTTTCTCCATTGTAAAATGAGTAGTACTAGATTTAGATTACTTGGAGCATGGGAATAGAAATGAGTGAATTGGCACAAATTGGTGAGTAATAGCTTCTGACCAGGCAGACATGGGAGAATGAATGGGAAGAGGGTGGGAGGAGGGGAAAAGAAGCAAACGTAAGTCTCTGAAGTCATATTCCCGCAAACTGAACTTCATCTTAAACCATGCAAACTTGATGTGCTGCTGCTGTCTGAGCAGTCACACCATCCTGCTGTCTGCTAGCCTGTCTTCTCCTAGTGACTAACTGGAGTCTTTATGTAGCAAGCTGGTTTCACAGGGTGTTTGTAAGCCCTATACTTGCTCTCTTCCAAATCCAATCTGCAATTTTTATTACTCCACTTAAAAAAGCTCTCTATTCCTATCAGTCTACTTACACACCTTCTAGCTTTCCAGAAAGTATTTCAAGTTTTGTGTGTTGAGCTCTGAGGATTCACTTCTAGAGTATACCTCTAGGTGCTAAATGCTCCAAACCAAGGAAAAAGCTTGTTTAAGATATTAGGGTTTATCTGCCTGAGAAGGTTAATCCAGGACAAAATGTATGAATTTTGAAGTGAATGAAGAAATCTTCATTTTTAGCTTGGTATGTGGAGGCTTTGGTCTGAGTTGGCATAAATGGCTTCAAAGTTTAAAGCGGCTGCATTCCTTGAACTCAGAACTCTGGCAATTGGAGTTAATAAGTAGCAAGTCTTTGTGTCAGTGACTGTATTCTGTTTTTCTGCTGACACAGTGAAACAGAATCAGTTTCAGGCAGCTAGTAATTAAGAGGACAGTCAGATCGGATCCCTCTGCTGAACTGTGGCAACAATATCCAAGAGGAAAACAAATGAAGTGAGTGGAAGTGGAGAGAGCTGGCACCGATTTCACAAGTCTTTGGTAGAGACGACTTGGTACCCTGTCCATGTGTGCGTGGATACTAACTAACGCTGTTATCATGGCATTTTTTTCTAAACAAAATTAATCCGAGTATAAAGCATGGGGAAGAGAACCTCGTCTTAGAAATGCTGATATTTGTAATGCTTCCTTGTTCTTACTAAATAAAACCATGTGATGGGGAATGGTTCTCAGTTACAATTTTAACCATTTTATGTAAATAGAACTTCCTTGCCTGAAAATATTTGGCTCAGGATCAGAGTGAGGTCCCTCATAACCTGCATCCCTGTGGGTTGGTGCTTTCTTTTTAGTGATGAAAAATATATATTACACTCTCTTAAAATCAGAGTTCACCAATGCCATTTCCTTTGTAGTCTATGTTAGTCACATGTCCCTTTTTGTTTTAAATTAATAAAATCCTAAATCTGCATTCAAGAATAACAGTTAACAGACTCTTTCAACAGAAATTAACTGTAAATTGTTTCCATATGGGGTCTTTACTTTAAGCTCTGGCAAACTGTGCCCACGCTCTTGTTTGGTTTTGTTTTTATTGAAGTCCAACTTCTGGTCTTGTCATTCCCCCAGATTTTAGAACGGAGAGGTTCTTGCTGCCAGATATAACAAGCATGAGGGGCCATTGTTTAAAGAAATAAGAACTTGGACTATTCATCCAGGAAGGAAAAGCATGTAGGGATATTAACCTCCATCTGCCAGCTATTCTCAAGAGACAGGCATTTGACCCAGAGCATGTTAGAACTGGAGTGTTGTTGCTGAATTAGTGGCACTCTGAAGGAATGCTGAATGTACCTATCTGAACAAATCAAAAATTTAAGGGAGTGCAAAATGTCAATCTTGGAAGTTCAAAAATCTCGCTTAAGTTGGAAGTCATCTTCTGCACCTATCTCTGTCACTCACCATGGATAAGATAGATAATTAGCATGACATACTGTTGCACGCTTGTCTGCAGCAACTGACTTATCTTAACCACCTTGTTCCAGGGGTGGTCTCTAGAAAAATAGAAGCGTAAGGTTTGACTTCTAATAAATCCTACTGTGAGCCAGTGTCTTATCAAAGAGATTGCATAATTATCTGAGCAGGGACTTTCCTCATTTCTTATGCTAGCAGGTGCTTGATCTCTGGAGAACTTCATATGATTTGCATTCAGATCATACAGTGAAAGGTTTTGCAAGCTCATTAGTGGTATTCTTGACCACCAGTTGGCTAGGTGTTGCCTCTATGGCTACAGTTAGAGAAAGCTTCTTTCCAGGAAGAAAAAAAAAAAACAATACTTGGGATCCTACCCAGAATGGCTTTTCATTCTTTGACAAAAATATCCCATACAATATTTATTGCATCTCTAGTTGTACATGGGCAACTCAATCCAATCAAATTCAGATATTTAAAAATGCATCAAGAAAAGCTGTTAGCATAAAGCAGCAGGCAGTTTTTTTGATGTCTTATAATTTAAAAAGTATGGTATTTCAGTAGTAAATAGTGTATCAACACATACTGACATTGTTCATATTGAACAATAGAAGAAAAGGCGTCAAACCTCCAGGTACACTTTCCTGTTTCAGCTATGTTATAACTCTCTTAGAAAGGGAGGAATGCTTTTCTCCATTGATCTGTGTATGGACAGGCATGGCTTTAATTGGGCTGACAGTGAAAATTAGGGTGGTATTGCTGGCTGCTGTATTCATGCTTTGCTGTTGGGATAGTCAGGTAGGTGCAGAATCCCTCTTGGTTAAATCATTAGTTAAATCACTTTGTCTGGTGGCCTCCAAATACAATAAAAAAATAGTTGTGCATACCTGAAGCTACATGCTCCTAGCCTGATAAATTTCCACTTGCTCTGTGAGCATGCAAAAAGGAAGATGTGCTTATAGTTTTTTTGCATCTGTTTCCCTTGTTGAAACTGTGGTGTCTTTCTCAGGCTTTAAAAGAAATCAATGAAGTTGGGGACCTTTTGCAACTGAAATATTCCCGTCACCGTTTGGTACCTCTCTTGGACCGGCCGTTTGATGAGACTACATATGAAGAAACAGAAGACTGAGCTCCTCCGTATGCCTTGGTGGGAGGGACACACCCCATGGGACACTCTGTGGCATGCAGGCCACAGTCCATGAACAACACACTTCTGAGTGCTTAGTGTAAAAGACATTTCTTCACTATACTGAAGTGGCCACATCAACTCTAAATGGCGTTTTCTAAACAGAGAGAGGAGAAAGGAAAAATATATATATCTTTGATTCATGTGTCTTCAGGGTCTGGCCTTAGAGGTGCTTGGCTTTATTTCTTCATGTTGCTTTTTTTATTTATTTGTCTCAATAAGTTCATGGCAATCCACGTTGGCTATGGCTAATCAGCTCAGACTTTGTATGCACCAATAGCCTCCCAGATGCTGGCTGAGATGTTGTGAGCATGTGTGACGCTGGCATGGCAGCATTTCCAGTGTCACTGCTGGGTGTCTGAACTTGTAGTAAGGGGTGAGCTGACCTATCTGTTGATTGGAGACTTCCTAGAGAAACTGTTGATTGCTAACTTTGACATGTTTAACAAGATTGATAATCAAACCAAAGCTTTTTTCTTTTGCAGTTACTTGTTTAAAACTTGAATATAGCTTTTTTAAAAATAAATGTGTTGCTGACACATCACTGACAGGACCATTGTTCCCAAATGTTATTTAGTTTTACAAGCCACAGGCAGTAAGACTTCTGGGATTCTAACTACTTTTTCTTCCCAGTATGGATACCAGATTGCCTTCTGGTTTCAACAGTAATTGTCCTCTTCGTATAGGGTAAGTGATGGAGAGATTTTGTTGTTGTTGTTGCTAGTGAATTTTAAAATGGGGATGATTTGTCTTCTGTCTGACATATTTCTGTTAAAAAAATAATAATTGGTTTTAATGTGTGTTGCTTTCATGGTTTCTCATCTTCACGTTACTTTGGTGGGTTTTTTTTTGCTTTAGAACTAGTATGAAACCATGACCAAGCATATCTAGTAGCTGCTAGGTTCTAGAAAGATGTTCTTGGAATTAAGTAAGCTGTAACAAGTGTTTTGCTTCCTGTTAAGACTGTGACCTCTGAATAAGCAGGCTTACACGATGGATTAGAACCACTTATCTCATGAAGAACTGTGAAAGAATGATTGCTACCCTCTGCCACACTAATTCACTGTTTCTTGTCATGTATGAGATGATCTTGTTGTGCAAGGCTCTTACTCAGAGTATGAATAGCTTGGATCTGTATCAGACACTTCAGCTGGCAGCTGTGTGTCATGTCTGTGTAGGCCTTTCCTGAAGAGCAAACATCTTCACAACTGCAATTAGTTTGAGGTGGCTACTCTTTTGTATTTCTGTTACTGTGAGGTCAAATCAATGTTCAGAGCCAGTTGCTATTCAGAATCTTTTTTTCCTTTTCCAAATTTCATGCTGTCCTATTCTGATCAAAGTTTTGAATAGTCACCTTTGCTTTAGCACACTTTGGAGATGGTTTATAATGTAGTTGTTGCATCTTGAGTTCTTTCAGTGAACAAAATGGGTTGTTTGAGTGATACCAAAATTATTATAACCAGGATCCATTGCAATGTAGTTCTTGGTGTGTTTTGTTTTTCCTTTTTACACACTCCCTCCTCCTTCCAGACATGCAGATTATCTGCAAAAATAGTAATGCCTGAACACTTCACAATTTGGTTTTGGGTTAGCATGATGTTCTTTGCAGGTAGTTGCAGAGGTTTTTAAACAAGTTCTTAAAGCAGAGTGCAGTTAGAAGTAGTGTGGTGCTTATGTAAGTTATGTTTACTCTTGCAAGTAGCAGGGAAAGAGCTCTTTGATCACTGGAACCAAGCAATTCTGCAATTACATCTTGTTGATTAAAGTAGAGTTGGTCTATCTTTTACGTGATATCTTCACATCTTTATAAATCTTATTATATGTTAATATAGCTGAAATTAGAAACACTGTTTTTACTTTTACCGTTGCATTTCAGAAATGTAATTAGACGAGAATTAAATCTGCTTTCAGAATAGGTTTGGGTTAACCGTTTGTGTTTCAGTCCCCTGCTTTGCTGGCCTTCTGGAGCAAGGTGTGTGTGCAGCCCAAGAAGTCTGTAACCTGCATGTGCAGCTATAAACCAATCTCTTTGTTCAGCCACAAAGTAAACTGCAGTTATGTGAGCTTACTTTAACTTTTGACCTTTCTCACCTGTGTTCTGCCCAGGTCAAGCTCTAACATTCCAGCAGATGACCTGCTTTCTGACTTGAAGCAGCTTTACCTCAAAGAAATGTTCTTTTCTTTCTTGACTGTAGTAGGGATCAAGAGGAGTTCAGTGTAGGAATCCCCCTTCCTGACTCCAGTCCTGATTCTGTTGACTCAGTCCTGGAACAGCTTGAGCTGACAAAACCAACTGACTCGGAGTCATAGGCCGTGGGTCAGTGGGGAGCAGTTTCAAGCCTCCCAAGATGTACAGCATGCTTGTATCTGTGGCACGGTCAGCCACTTTGAACCTTGTGTTGTGTTAAGTTAGGGATGGGTTATAACAGATACTATAAGTCTCTAGTCTTAATCTTGTTTCTGAAATTCAGTTTCAGGGCAGCTTATTTTTGGACAGGAAGAAAATAAATCTTAATAATTCAACTAACCCATATGTAATGTGTCTGGAACTGTCAGTGTTTAAAAATAAGCCACCATGTTGGGATGCCAGTTGTGCTTGTCCAGTTGTGTTTGTTTGAGGAGATTGTGTTCATGTTAAACTTCAGCCCTTTAGTATATTTCTGCTGTGTTATGCGTTCTGCATAGGACTTTTGAATTCCAGGTTTCAAAGGCATTTCAGAAATCAATCGGGCAGTTAGTAACATTTGCAAACTGCTTGGTTACATTTCATTGCCATGTTCTTTTGAGAAAGCAACATTTCCCACCCTAACATCCCCAGGAGGCGGTTATTCAGGGGAACCTGTTTTGCCAATCTCTGGTACCTGGTAAAACTGCTTCTGAAAATTAAGAAGTCTAACGTAGAGCACTTTTGTGTAAACAATTCACCAAGCATGGAAGCCAGGAAAATCATTTCACACCTATTGAAACGCTCTGCTCCCACAGGTAGAGGAGCAGGCCACTGCTGCTTTGTGGTAGGCAAGCCTACAGCATGCACGCTGTCACAGTGGTGTATAGAGAGGACTGCTGATCTGATGTATGTACTGACTAGAAATCTGTCTCCATTCATTTCTACTGTTAGGATAAAAGGAAAGAACCAATCTTGAGAGATCACAAAGGAAGAAAAGCTACTTGAGAAATAGACTCCAGTCCCTGCCAACTACTCTGAGACGTTCTAATTGAAAATGACTCCTGGTATTTCTTAAGAGGGACAAAATTCAAAGGAAAATGAAGGCTGCTTTTGAACAAAGGATTTTACCCCGTGCTGTTACATCATCTAAACTTATTCATAAATATACAATAGTTACCTTCTCCATACCTTTCTAAAGAACTTAGCAAGAAAGATTTTGCCTCTGCTGAGCTGAGTGAAGAGTTCAGAAGCTGAAGATCCTATTCTTTTATGGAAATATAGAGACTCTTATTAGCATCAGTAAAGAGTGAGAGATCTGCTTCTTGTTAGAGTTTGGCCTTTGCAAGTCAGAGACATTTGTCTTGAGGAGCCTGATTCATAATCTTTCTAATTTTTCTATAGTTCTTTGGCAGAGTGCAAACAAAGTAGGGTTTTTTTCTGTTTGTAAACAAGTATTCAGGGCTGTTTTTTTATTGCTTTTTTTTTTTTTTTTACAAAAGACATGAACTTATGTATAATATGTGTATAAGGTGTATTTAACTCTTTTGTCTTCTGTGATTTTTCTTTTCCCCTTTGAAGTAGCATTTTTAGAACTCTTCTGGTTCTTGGTTTGGTGGTGTAATATGCTTCCGCTTTAGGCAAAATCTCAGGAGTGAACCAACCAAGCATCTTAATGTGATGAAGTCGTTTAGGGAAGGAATTGCATCATCTGTCCTCTTTTGCTGTCTCTTTGAAGAATGTAGAAGTGGAACCTGCTGCACCTTCACATAGAACAGGAAAGGGGAGTGTTCCAGTGAAATCAGTGATCCAGCCCTGTGCTGTGTGCATGAAGGAATCCTGACTTCCTGATGCAGCGGGGATGGAGAAAGGGGCAGTCAGTCATCAGTATACAGGGATCTTTCATGAGTACTGGAACAAGGATCCTTAAGGTAGGAATGCAACTTCAGTGCCCAAAGGGATACTTCTCTAGAACTTTTCCATTCCAAGTAAGCAAATACTTCCACTCCTTCTGTGCAAATGTTTATTTCTTTATGACCAAAACATCCTTTACTTATTCCTGTTTTCTCTCTGGAAGCCGTATTATCAATTCAGGCAGATCACAGGAGAGGATAGAGGAAAGCCATGAGCATGAGCTGTCTATTTCATCTGACAGAGCACCTTGCAGCATTGTATTTGGAGTGCATAAGCTCCCTCAGCTCATCACAGAATGGAACTTGTGCAGATTTACTCCTATGTAAACTGCTCAGTCAAAATCTCTGCAGCTTGTACGCAGCCTGTGAAAGCCAAGCTCACTGGGGTCTGTGTGGGTTGCAGCTTCTGTCTGGAGCTCAGTGGTAGTTGCGATCTGTTGTAATGGTGGTGAAGCACTGAGCTGTCAGTGCCTTGTGCTCGCCGCTCAGCAGGGGAATTGCTGACTTCAGTGCTGCACATGGTGCTGGACCAGTAGTTGGAGAAGCACCAGTCATGTGTCCTGTGTCCCTTGAATGCGGTTTTAAGAAAACAAAACCCAGAACTCATCTGTCGTTGTGATGGCTTGCGTTCCTGCAAGCATTCCCTGTCTCACAAGCTGATTGCCTGTTCGCGGTTCAGGATGTGAATTTAGAGCATAGCCATGTTTGTGTGAGCACTGTGCTGTCCTTTGTCTTTGACTGAGGAGAGGTGTTTGGTACAGACACTGTTTACATCCCTGGAAGGGGCAGGTGTAGGAGCTGATGAGTTGAGGAGTTGAAGGCCTTCAACTGTGACTCTTGGTATGAAGAATTAAAATTAAAACTGACCTTGGAAGATGCAGTGAATTTTAACCCACAGAAGAATACTCTGCTCTTAGCTAAACATACATGCTTCTGTTTCCTTGTGAGGGAGAGGTCCAGCTCTGCTTTCTGAGCCCAGCCAGCAGCTGGTAAGGAGCTGGGAGGTGTCTATTGAAGGCCAAAAACAGTGCAGCTCTGCACTGATGTTCCTATGTAGCAAACATTGGTGAGAGCAGGAGGATAACTGGAGAGGGTCAGGGATGTCAGCAGCAATGGCAGCTAGCAACGATTTCAGTAGGAGGTGACCATGTCTCACCTCAGCATGCCACAGCTTGGTGTAGTTGCAGAAATGCCCTCGGTGATGTAAAATGTGCACCAAAGCAGCTGATTTTTATTATTTGCCAAATCTCATGCTGTCCAGACAGCGTTTCTGCTACCGCCTAGCGGCGTACTGAGCTAACTACAGCCCCGGCCCTCGCCTAGCAGAACAGCGAGAGCTGAGCAGCGCTGGAGCCTGAGGCTTTGGGCCATCAGCCCGAAGCCAATGGTGGCCCACGTTTCCACGAGCCCTGGGCAGCATTTAGTCACGGCACTTAATCCTAAATTGCACTGTGTTCCTATGCCTCTGTGTTGCTATAATGTACATATCTATCGGATTCTTTTGTAGATAAGACATTTTAGATAAAATTTTTAAATGGGCTCCCCCCTAGAATATTTTATGCCAGATGTCTAGTTTTTTTTACACTGGGGATTAAATGAGGTTGGATGCTGCGTGGGCAGGGAAAGGATAAGCGGATGGGTACGTTGGCTTTACAAAGGTTAACAGTGCATGTTTTAAAAGAAAAAATGGAAGAAAAAAAAACTGCTTGGAAAAAGAAAATCCATTCAAATATATTCTATGTTCTGCATAATAAAGAGTTTAAAAAGAAAAGCTCTGCCGTGCCCTTCCTTCGTGCCGTCCGCAGGGCTGGGCGAGCTGGAAGCTCGGTGGAGCAGCGCTCTGCTCCCCACGCAGGAGCCTTCCCGGGGGCGGCGGCGGCTCCGCGTCCCCCTCCGCGCCGCTCCCGCCCCTCCGCCCGGCGCCGCTCCCGCTCTCGCTGCGGCCGCGCCGCGCCCTCCTCGCGTCACGCGGCCGGGCCGGGCCCCGCCGAGCCGCGGCCGCCCCAGCGCCGTGCCCGGATTCCCCGGCGGGGGCAGCGCCCGGTGCCGCGGGGCCGGCGCCGAGGAGGCGAGCCGGCGGCCGGGAGCGCCGCGGAACAAAGAGCTCCGGGCCGGGCCCGGCGGCGGGGCAGCGCCGGGGAGGAGAGTCCGTTGGCGGCCCCGCGGCCATGCCGCCTTCGGGAGGGGAGGAGCGGCCGGCGGAGCCCCGGAGGGGCCGCGCTCGGAGGGAGCGAGGGGCCGGCCCGGCAGTGCCGGGAGCCCCCCGAGCGGGGCAGGGGCAGGGGCGCGGCGCGGGGCCCGGCCCGCAGCCGTCCCGCGACGGACGGCGGTGCCGCGGTGCTCGGCGTCGCCGGAGGAGCGGCGGCCCCGGGGAGTGACTCCGGTGGGGGAGGAGGAGGAGAGGAAGAAATCAGAGTGCCGCGGGCCCGGAGGGGGTGGGGAGGCGAAGCCCTCTCCTCCCCCCTCCCGCACGCACTTGCGGAGCTCTCAGAGTCGCCCTTCAGCATCGGCGGCACCGGGAGGCGAACCCGGCGGCGGCGGAGCCCGGCGTGCCCCGGCCGCGCTTCTGCATTTATTTTTTTTTTTGCTGACCGCTTTTTTTGGCTCTTTTTTTTTTTTCTTCTGGTTGGTTTCCCCGCTCTCGCCGGGGGCCGCCGTGCCCGGCGCCGGGCGGTCACGGAGCGATGCCGCTGCCGGGCGGGAGGGTGGTACTCGTCCTCGGCTTCGTTCTCCTGACAGCGCTCCTGGCCGCCGTGCGGGGGCTGCCCGTCAGCAGGCAGCGCGGCGGGGCCAGGGAGAGGAGCTCCAAGCTGGCCGAGGTGAGCGGGGAGCGCCCGGAGGCCCAGGTGGGAAGCGGGGAGCCCGGCCCGGCCCGCGGTGCTGCGGCTCCGCCCGTCCCTCCCGAGTGCGGGCGGCAGCGGGGGGAGCTGCTGCTGCCGGCGGCCGCTCGCGGGTATCCCGCGCCGCGGCGGTGTAAGGCGAGGAGCGCGGCTCCCAGGTGACTGCCGTGAATGGGGAGCGTTGTGCGCAGCGTCCCGCTTCCTGCGGCAGCGCAGAGCAATGAGGGCGCGGGTCCGGGGCGAGTCGGAGAACGGAGCCGTCCCGGCTCCATCTGCGCTGCCGCACGTTGCGGCGCGGCGGGGAGGAGGTGGTCGACGTCGTCCCGCGTCTACTAACACACGGGGTTGCGATTTGAGACGGAGTCCTCCGTTTCTGGAGCGCGTAAGGGAGAACGTTCGTCGCTAAGGAGTTGGACTGGGTGACCTTTCAGGGTGCCTTCCAGCTCAGACGAGGCTGTGGTGGTTCTGTGATGAGCTGGGAGCAGTCGTGCCCGGTCTGAGCTGCAGCAGACTGCACGAGCACACTAGTGCGGGTGGTTAAGGAAAGCCGGAGTGATTTTGGGTCATAGGCACAGATGGTTCGTGTTGCAGAGCCGATAGGTCCGGTCTCTATGGCAGCGGGGCCGCCACATCTGGAGTATTGGTTACACTGTGGGTAATGCCCTGCAGATGTGGGCAGGACGGAGGGGCCCGCGGGAGAAAAACAGAAGTGATGGAGCGGGGCAGATGGACGGCCACGGCGATTAAACATTTACGCGGTGCTGACTTATTCTAATTAAGCATCTTTAAATAAAGCAAACATTTTTTCTCTGTTTAAATTTAAATGGGATTTTTTCTAACTTCTACTGAGCCTGAGTTATCCTATAACAATTTAGAAGAGGTAAAAGGCCGTTGTCACTTTTCTGAGTTAGAGAGTCTTCTAGTTGCAGGAAGGAATGAGGCAAAGCATGCTTCATGGGTGAGGCCTCGCTGATGTGTCCTGGGTCCTGCACCCCAGCAAAGACTCATCACTTCAGCCCTTACAAATGGATGGAGCACTCACATTTGCTTTCTCTCCGCTGTGATACTGTGCAGAAGAGCTTTGCCCTAATTACTCCGAGTCCATCATAAGCCACAGATGCGACGAGAACATTTTATATTCAATCTCTTCAGCAGTTAAAAAGAGGGAATGCTTTCTTCCAAACCATGCCTGCAAATTTAACAAGGGAAGACATCTCCCCATTGTCTGTCTCTTTGGCCATATTTCAGGAGGTGTGTGGGCTCCAAAGCAGCGTGCAGTGACCAGCAGGGTTTTCTCCTGCAGTCTGGCTGCCTCGCAGCTGGACACTGCAGTGCCCCCAGCTCACATGCGGTGCTCCAGGTTTGGGTAACAGTGCTCAGAAGAGCTCATGTCCCTGGGGGGTCAGCTCATCACATTGCTTAATGCCTTGTTTATTTCTGAAGTCAGGGGGTTTTAATGCAAAATATGTTTTGATAAACTCCTTGGATTCCAAAATATTGGCTTTGAGCACTGTTGGTTGATGTTTGGATTCTTTCCGACTGATGCACATCAGTTCAGTGCTCTTCTAGGAAGTATGAAGTGAGCAGTGCTCCAGCACAACAGGAAAGCAAGCTCTAGAAGTGTTCAGACTTGCATTCACTGATACAGCCACTGTGTGTAGCTGTGCACAGAGGTACCCGTAACAGCAGCAGCACCAGCACTGTGCTGGCAGCATCTCCTGCAGCGCAGCCATGCCATGGGATGGAGATCCAGGAGTGTGCTGTTGGAGTGCCCGTGTCTGAAGCTGCCACAGTTGAGGCAGTCCTGATGACAGTCACAGGCAGCTGGCAGCCCAGGCTGGAGGAGCACATGGAATTAAGTGTGGCATCAGGTGATGTGTGCCTGGCACTGTGAGCAGTCCCGAGCTAGGTGTGTCAGCTGTGCTGGAAGGAAGTGGCTGGACTGGAGCTGCCGAGCCATGAGCCAGGTCCTCGGCACCTGGCAGTGCTGGCACGGCCGCGTGGGGACACTGCAGGGACGGGGGGGGGGGGGGGGGGGGTCTGGGTGGCACCGCGCCCCTGGAGCGGTGAGGGCAGCCCGGCTGTGGCAGCGGCAGTCACTCTGCCTGCGGATGTGCTTTTTACCTTTTCAGTTCTTCAGCAATTAAGCGTTCTTGTCCCTGGCTTTGTCCTTGGCGGAGGTCGGATTTGCGCGCACAAAACGTGCACTGAAGCATCCTTCCGCCCTGAAAGGGACTCTTTGTGCGCGGGGAGGTACTTTACCCTTTGTAGCAAATTTCCTTTTGAGAAGTGCCAAATTATCTTTGTCAACACAGTTGAAAACCCTCCTGCCCCGGGGCCGAGTCGGGCGCAAACAATGGGAGCTGGGTGCAGGGGAGCTGCGCGATCAGGGGGCTCCTTCCTTCTCACTGTGCAGATGGGGCTGTGCGGCCCCACAGCCAGAATCAAAGGGGTTCCTGCAAAAGGCACATGGAGGGGGAGGGATTGGGTGCAAACCTCACTGCAGGGCATCTCCCGGCCCTCCCTGGCAGAGCGGCTGTTCCTGGTGAGTCCTGGGGAATGCTCCTATCTGCTGCTGGCCTGGACCAAATATCCGCAATGCCCTGGGGATGGTGTCAGGCTCCTGCATACCTTGAAGACTGATGATGGCAGTTGTGCCTTCAGCCGCAGTCCCCTGAAGCCCGGCTGTGGCACATGATTAAGCTGGTGTAGGGCATGCGCCTGGGATTTCGTGCTGGTGTCAGGGAGTGGAGAAAGGAGCCTTTTGCTTTCCATGGAATCAATAAACATTTTTCAACTCAGAATAATTCCCAAACCATCCACCTGACACCGTCCCCATGGCAGGGTGAGGCAAGCTGGGCCGCTCCGTGTTCCCAAGCACGTGGCAGCTTTGGTCTTGGTGTTCAATGAAACACCAGAGCCAAGAGGCAGGGCAGGGCAGGCAGCAGCACTACTGTGTAGAAAAGCTCCCATTTCAGACAGAAGTTTGTAAAAGTGCAAGGACTTCTATATTAATATAACATTTTTGAGGGGGATATTCGGTAGGCTGTTTTACACGACCAGCTGCACACATTGGCTGCCATGGTGTGTTTCAGGGCTGCTCAGCTTCTGTACCTTCCCTGTGTGTCAGGACTCTGGAGTTTGTCTGAGGAGCTGTTCAGTCCCTTAGAGATGAAGACATCGTGAGGATAGTGACCCACCTGTCCAGCAGCCCCCATTAGCTCTTGGCTGTGGATTGCATTTGTCTCCCAGAGAAGAACGTGTCTTCAAAGGGAACAGAACACTGTCAGTTCATCCTGGTTACTGCTGCCTTTGCTGCTCCCTGGTGCTCCCAGCTGGGCCATGAACATGTCCCAGGCTGCGGCAGCCATCATTACACACAGACGTTCTCTCTTTGGGAGAAAGAGCTCCAGGCTGCTTGGCAGGAACTGCATTGCATTGGCTGTGGGGAGGAGGGATGAGGACACTTGCTCTGCTCTGTTTGGGGGTTTTGGTCTCAGGGTTCTGCCTGAGCTGCAGTGGTGGAGGAGGCAGCAGCTGGAGCAGTCAGAGGGTTGCAGTACTCAGGCTGACAAATGTATGTCATTAGCTGGAACAAGTTAATGGTTACTGGAGCACATGGCAACAAGTTAACAGGCAACTCAGTCAGATGCATTAAGAGCTTATGTGTGTTAGGGCTCAGCTATGTTAACCGGAAACATGTGCCCAAGCAAGGGGTTTGCCTGAGAGGACCAGAGGGTATGGCTCTGTCTGTCCCCCTCTCTCCATGGTCCCTGAGGGGCCCAGGTCCCTCACACTGCTGCACTTTGTCCCGGCATCTGGTCAGCTGGGTGGCAGTGGGACCCTTCTGGACAAGGTGCCCCTGCCTGCAGTGTGGCCTGCTGGGCTGGCCTGGGAGCACAGTCCCTCAGCACGAGGAAGGCTTGAGGCCTCAGATACTGCGGGGACACCGTGGCTGTGCCAGCTGGGCATACTGCTGGGCCCCACGCAGCTGCGCAGTGTCCTGGCTCCTCACAGTGCTGTGAGCTGTTTCTCCATATTGAGGTGTCCTCCCTGCTGGGGCTGGCTTTGCTTCAGAGACAATATAGTCCCAGGCCTTTGGAAGGGTTCTGAGACTGCAGTTGCCACAGTTGTGGCAATAAATGAGGGATGTGAGGAAGCCTTTGATGCTGCCTCCTGCAGCTCCCTCCTGGGGACAACTAGGCTGTGGCCATTTAGAAGAGAGTGTTTCCTTGTAATCTGAAGTATTTTGATAACTGTGAAAACTATAGCCATGGGAGTGTAATAATTATCTGTGTGGCTCTGTTTGCTGCCAGCTCCTACTGGTCCATTAAAAACAGGATCTTCCCACACTGGAGTGATAACCAAGTGCCTCATCTGTTCCACGAGCACTTAGAGCTCTCCCAGAATGTGAAGGGAGTTGTTTGTGTCATTATTTAACAAAACCAAACCAAAAAAGAAGTCACATGAGTTGATCATTAGGCGGACAGGCAGGTGGATCACCTGGGAGGTCTTGGTCCCATGCTTTACTTGCACCACAGCCCCTGTGCAGGCAGGAACGTAGCCAGAGTGGAAGAAGAGCAGTAGCTGAAGGTGTCTGATCTTCAGGAGCTCAAAAAATAAAATTCTGATCTCTGTTTGGTACTTTACAGGTTCATGAGCAGTCAGGTTTGCCACAGAGCACAAGAAAAATGGTAAAAATTTGGAGGGAGCTTGGAGGAATGAGTAGGAAGATGGCTGTGTAGACTCAGCTCTGTTCAGGAAAAGATTAATACTTCTTCTGGTTGGGTTTATCCTGGTAACAAAGACTAGCTCTGCTCAGCAACGCATGGAGGTGCAAGGAGTGCTGCCACTTGGGTTAATATGTAGAACCCCATCAGCTTTCAGCACCTATGGAAATGCTGTTGGGGGAACACATATTGGTGATATGGGTAGCAGAAAATTTTGTGAAAGGACAGCCTAGCACAGGGACTGATCTGCTGATGCTTTCAAGTTTTAAACTGCTTTTTTAACACAGGGTTAGCTCAGAGTCTCGGAGTTTATGGTCAAGTTGCAGATTTTAAGACCAGAAGAAATAGTCACGTTGCTGGATTTCTTCTCTAGCACAGTTGCTTTATGTATGTTTGAGCCAGTACCTTATGCCGGGCTGACTCCACAAGAGACAAGCCTCCTCCTTGTTAGCTTGTTCCTGTGGTTAGTCAACTGCAGTGTCAAAGCATGATCCTTATTTTTCAGCAAAATTTGTCTGGCTTTGACTCACGAACATTGGTTCCTATTACATGTTTCTGTTCTGGATTAGAGTTGCTGGTGCCTGATGGGTTGTTTCCTTAAAGAACCAGGAAATCAAGTGATTGCTTTATCTTTTTTTAACCTGACAAATGAATTGTGTGAGTCTTTCACTGGAGAAAGATTTCTATTCCCTGGAGCCATTCTGCAGCTGTTCTCTTCATCATTTTCAGATTTCCAGGCAACTTTAATAGAGGTGTTTGGACTAGAAATGGGAAAATAACAGCTTTTAATCTCTATAAATAATGTGGCTTTTCCCCACACCTTTTCCATATACCCTGTTACCCGTTAGGTGCAAAACATGCGTAGCACTGAGGTGAATTGCTCACAAGTTCCTTCCACTTCCAAATGTCTTTGCCGAGTTTGTGCTCTGAGGTTTTTAGGTGACCCTACACGTGGGAGAGCAGGGATTACTTGGAAAGTATTGCTGGGCTGGTAGGAAGGCAAATGTGATCTTGCCTCTTGATTTTTGTTGCCTTCAGCCTAAGCACAGCGTTCACAAATGGAACCATGTGCTGTTTCTTTCCCAGCCAGGGAACATCACTGGGCATCGTATGGACAAGGCAGGAGCTGGAGCTGGGCTGTGTCAGTTTCTGGTTTGGTTTTTCCTTTGCTAGTATAAGCTGGTTACAGAGGAAGGCTAGAGCTGCACAGTGGTCAGGAGACACTGACTGCTTCCAGGCACTGTGCCCTCTACTTGTGATGCATGGTGGCGAACTTGCTCTCCTGATGGTAGAAGGAGATGGGAGCTGCCTACAACTGGGTTTGCTGTGTTTTACTGATGGCCAGGTTTGGGCCAGAGAGAACCAGCTGGATACGACCTCATGCACAAATCTCATGCAAGGGCTCTGTAAACAGCATTATTTTAGCTGCAAACAGTCAAGGTTTTCTTTTTTGTGAGTCACCTGTGGGGGCCACCCAAGCAGACACCTGCAGAGGCCTTTGTGCCCCCATAGGATCTGGGAGCAGAGGGAGCTCTGTCTGCCCAGCAATACTACCCCAGCCCGCTATTCTGTGACACATCTACATTTCCCCTGTGGGAACAGTACTCTGAATTTCTTGAGCTTGTTTGGGCGTAAAATCTGAATTAGGCACTGAGTGTAACTTTGGAGACTTAGAGTCTGTTCCTGGCTCAGTTGCTGTGATGTCCTTGGGTGAGTTTGGATCTCATCGCTAGAGACCTTCATTTCCATGCGTATTAAATTTGGGTCCTCTGTGAAAGGGGCTTGCCCAGCCCCGTTAAGCTTGTTGCAAATTACACACAAGTGCCTGCGCTGTGCCCAGGGGCTGCATTCAGCACACTCAGCTGGAAGCAGACCCAGTGCTGCGGGCAGTGCCTTGTGGCCAGCACTTGCTGAGCAGGCGAGGCTGTGTCCTGCCTTCCTTATCTCCCTGGCAGGGGCTGGAGGCCTTGAGGAGGGGCAGCGGGGTGCTCTTCTGGTGAAGACCCATCTGGTGAAGTCTGTCACGGGCTGTTCCCTGCGCCAAGCCCGCTCTGGTCAGCAGCCAAGGGACCAGCAGTGTCCCTGCTGCTCTTTTCCCTCCCCCGGGGATGGGAGGGGGATGCAGGCTTTGATGTACGGGCACAGGGCTGGGGACAGGCTGTGTGTGCTCATGAGAGCCTGGCCAGGCTCCAGCTGCCTTTGAAGTGCTCCAGTGATCAGGATGAAAGGGAGGGGAGTCCTTCTCCAAACCATCTGGCTCTAATTGCAGGTAGAAATGCCTCTCTGCATCCCCCATGGGGAGGGGCATGCCGCTCTGTTCGTTAATCCCGCCACTCTGGTCTGGGCTGGCGCAGAGGGCAAGAGATTGGAAACAAAAGGGGGTTTCAGCCAGGCAGCCAGAAATAGATGCTGCTGGCAGAGCTGCCGGGGCTTCGGGCATCTCTGCACCCAGTGTGGAGCTGCAGGGCCCCAGGAAAATTCCCAGGGAAACCCATGCCATGACAGGGCTTGGCCAGTTGTTCCCATCTCCAATTTCATCCCTCTGATTCACACCCTTCAATGCTGGTGTGGAGGTGAGGGCTGTGGGGACACAGGGACAACCTAGCTGTGTGTCAGCCCAGGGTCCCTGCCCACTCCTGCCAGGCCACACAGGACTAGGCAGCAGTACTGTGTGTGTCACTGAGGTGTCAGCAGCACGCTGTCACTGGCAGTACATGCAAGTCGTTTGCTTTGTCATATTTGGCTGGGCATTCTTCCCATGGAAATAAAGACAGTTTGGTTATATCAACAGTTCTGTTTCCTCCTTGTAATAATCTTTGGGCAGCATCTTAAATCTCAGTTACTTAAAGCAACGTGTGTTTAGTTTTAAGTCATCTGCACTAGTACCGATACACAGAGTGATTTCTCTAGGTGTTCCACTGTTGTAAATCCCTTCACATGAGCTCTGGCAGCTCTGTGCTCATGAGCAACCCATAGCCAGGAACCAAGAAACAGCCAAAAAGGGAGAACAAGCAGTGGAAAGCCAGATGGCACCAGCACTGGGACAGCAGGGATGTGCGAAGAGAGGGTGGTTGATGGGAAGGGAGCACAACCTGAGCAGACCTGTAGCTGCTTGAGTGCAGTGAGATCCCAGCACAGTGCAGGCCTCTTGGTGTTAATTAATTGTTAATCGCTGTTCTGCTCCATTCTGCAGTGAGATGAGGCAGGGAAACTGTTCAGCACAGAAGAGCAGATCCTGCTTCGCTGGGCAGCAGCCACCCTCAGGAAATGGCTGGGTGAGTAAGGAGCCATCCGTCCTCACTGCCTCTTCCCCCTGCAGGTCTCTGCCTCGTCAGACCCCCGTGCAGCCGGTGATGAGGAGCTGCCACCATCAGGCAGGGCACGGGGCTTGCGGCGCAGTGGGCAGGCAGGCCCACGGCGGCACCGGCGCCGCGGAGCTGCTCAGCAAACAGTGAGGAGCCCGGTGCACCCCCAGCCCAGTGGTGCTGGCCGGGAGGAGAGCCTGCCCTTTGTGCTGGACCTGCAGAGCTTGCCAGGGCTGGCCAATGTCGACCTGAGCGCCCAGAACCCCAACATTCAGGTGAGAAACGGGAGTGAGTGAGATGAAGGTTGGGTGATTCCCTAACAGAAAAACTTTCAAGAGCAGCTTTCTATGGCTTTATGTGGTTGTGTGTCTTGGTATCTTGGCAGCTATCTCAGGTGCAAATAGCACCTCAGCCTCTGAGGGGCTCCCTTGGCCAGCCTGCAGTGTTGGCACAAACAGTGCCTTCCACTCTGACTCTGCTTAGTCCCTCCAAAGGATGAGATCTCCAGTGCTCATAGTCCTTTAGACCAAAGTGGCTATGACTGTCCTTATGCCAGAGGACATCCATAGCCAGGACATCAACCATGCCCTGACTCACCACTTTTGCCTCATATCTGGCTTTCAGGTAACCATTGAAGTGGTGGATGATCCTCAGGCTGAGATGGAGATGGACTTGTTGAAGGAAACAAGCAATGACTGGTCCTTGACGTCCTCTGAATGGTTGTCCCACAAGGACCTCTTCTGGCCTCTTTTCTGGGAATACACTGACCCCAGCGAGGAGGAAGAGGAGGAGGATGAGGATGACAATATTGATGTAGGGGACAGGGAGGAGGAAGAAGATGAGGAGGATGAGGATGAAGAAGAGGAAGAAGATTATACTGCAGAGTATGAGGAGGAGGAGTCCATGCTCAGTGGAGTAGGAGATGACTGGGAGCAGCGGTGGCCCGGTCAGAAGAACTGGATCTTTAAGGAAAAATATAATTATGGTAAGTGCTCTTGAGTATGGCCAGCAGCAGCCCACCCACTGTCTGTCTCACTGTAGAGTGAGCACCCATGCACAAAAGATCCTGAGCACCAGCGAGGTTGGGAATGTGCAGCGATGCCAGACTGGGTCTCAGTGGCCATGAGCAAAGCTGTGAGAGCCTTTGCTTGAGGGCTGCCAGCAAGGGCAGGGTTGGCTCTGGGCATCATGTGTCTAGGCACCACAGGTGGCTCTGTATCCCTGTAAATGGCATCTCAGGAACAGAGCAGAGCTGAGGAATATCTGGGTTGGCTGCTGGCTCCTTCCTGCTGAGGCTTTCTACAAGGTTCATCCCTCTCTGCCTGTCCTGTGCCACATGCAGACTATGAAGACGAGGAGGAATGGAGCCCATGGTCCCCTTGCAGCATCACTTGTGGCAGTGGCAACCAGAAGAGGACCCGGTCGTGTGGCTATGCCTGCACAGCAACAGAGTCAAGAACCTGCGACCTGCCACGCTGCCCTGGTGAGCCTTTGGCCATCCTAGTGCTCAAACACTGCTGGGACACTGTTCCATCCCAACATAGGTTGGTCCCCACGTTGCTGATGCTGGGCAGGCTGGGCCTGCTGCCAACATGGGGAGGGAAAAGGGCACAGGGAGCAGGCTGCTCTCAGGGCAGGGACACTCCTTGCAAACAGGTCAGCAAGGGGACCCTTGTTCCCAAAATCCACACGCAGGCCCTAGTTTTGGCTGCTTTCTCAGGTTTCAAGTGCCAAGTCCCTCTTATCCAGAGGATTCCTCATGGTTCCAGAGCTCACTAAGTTGGATATGGTTTGGAATAATGATTGTGGGTGCTTGTTTCCATGAAGAAACTCTGGTGGGGCATCATGGTGCCACAGACAGTTGTGTAAAGCGCAGGAATGGTGGACTGAGACCCAGCTCCTTGCATAACTCCTCACTTCTATCTCACAGGGCCTGAAACCCAATCCCAAGGTTTACAGAGAGACAGCTCTGTGCACCAAGGTTTGCATAGCCCCTGTGCCTAGGCCCTTGTGGCCCAGTTCGTCCTCCATGTCTTCATCCTGGAGGCACAGGGCCATGTCACCAAAGCAGTGGAGGGAGAGGTGCCCTTTGGGAGGGAAAAAAACCTGTCTTCCTTTTCTGGAAGTTTAGCCCATCTCCGGAGGCATTAAAGGTGAGGTTGAACAGCCTGATTTAGTGGATGGCAACCCTGACCACAGCAGGAGGTTGGAACTAGATGATCTTTAAGGTCCCCTCTGACCTAAGCCATTCTGTGATTCTCTGCTTTTTTTTCCCCTTCTCAAGGAGCAGAGGGAGAAATAGTCTTCCCTACAGAGGAGACTCCTTTCAGAAGTGACAACACCACAGAGCTGTTCAACTCAGGTCAGCTTCTGCCCCATCCTCGTGCTGGGGCCTAGGTGCTTTCGTACAAAACCCTGTGGGAAGATGCAGTTGGTGGGGGGGGATGTCCCAAAGGCTTCCTGGTCCTCTGTCCAAACCTTGCTCCTTTCACTGCCATGTGCAGGCTCAACTGAGTTGTATTGCCAGCAATGCTGGGACACCCAGTGACTCCCACAGCCAGGTAAGATAGGATAAAAGCGATCCTACCCCATGGTTTGCAGTGGTTGAGGCCAGCTTGCAGCCTACCCTCCTGCAGCTCTGTCATGCTGGGATGCCGGTGTCCTTCCCCTCCAAGGAGCCCGGTGGCTTCTGCCAAGTTTTGTGGGGTCTCATGCTGGAGCTGGCAAGGCAAGGAGTGGTACTTGTGCCCTCACCCTTTTGCTGCCTCTCTCCTAGATGTTGACAGCTGTGAGAAGTGGCTGAACTGCAAGAGTGACTTCCTCACCAAGTACCTCAGCAAGGTGCTGACGGACCTGCCCAGCTGTCCCTGCTCCTACCCGCTCGAGGCTGTTTACAGTGCCGTCAACCTGCGGGATGAGCGACAGGGCAAGAGCTTCCGCTGGCGGGATGCCAGCGGCCCCAAGGAGCGCTTGGACATCTACAAGCCAACAGCGCGCTTCTGCCTGCGCTCCATGCTCTCCCTTGACAGCACGACGCTGGCGGCCCAGCACTGCTGCTACGATGAGCACACTCGCCTCATCACCCGGGGAAAGGGTGCTGGTGTTCCCAACCTCATCAGCACCGAGTTCTCCCCAGAGCTGCACTACAAGGTGGACATGTTGCCCTGGATCCTCTGCAAGGGCGACTGGAGCCGTTACCATGCTGTGCGACCACCCAATAATGGGCAGCGGTGTGCGGACAACCCGGCCGAGGAGGAGTACCTCTCCCAGCTGCAGGAGGCCAAGGAGTACTAGCCACAGCCATGCTGAGAGGAGACAGGGGGCCACCATGCATCTGGCTTCTGACAGATCCTGCCCTGACTCATGCTGTGAGGGCTGGAGCCATCCCTCATTCTACTCTCCCTTGGGAGCACAGCTGAGCCCCAGCCTTGTTGGTGGGCTCCTCCTGGAGCCAAGTGGAGCAGGGTCTCATCATCTCAGCGAGGCGTCTCAACTCCCACCAGGTTTGTGAGTGTGCAGGAGATGGTCACTGTGTCACCTCAGCTGTGCCACCTGGGGCAGGTCCCCCACCACCGCTCCCTTTTGGGCAGTGCAGAGCCAGGGTGCAGGGGATGAGAGCCAGGGTCTAGTGTCAGGGGAAAAGGGATTGCTCCCTTGTACTTTTTCTAAGGTCTCCTCCATGGCCTTGTATTGCAAGCTGTGAGTGAGCATCTGCAGTGTGGAGTGGCCTCAGTTCCCATTGGTGTCATGCTGCATCTGAGGAGCTGGCTGACTGCAGGCAGAGCTGCCTGTTCCTGTTGGTGTGCCTGCCCTGGCACGTGCTGTCCTCTTCTACAAGCAGGGATTGTCCTTCTTGAAGGGACGGGACTGTCCCAGCACTGTATGGGGAAGGGAGCCGCCCCTCTCCTTGGCTATTTGCCTTCTCAACAGGGAAGGAAAGGGTGGAGGCTTATCAAGGTTTTGTGGATAAGTGACTGTATGTGGGGCAGGGGGATGAATAGCTGCATGGGCTTCTGTGGCAAGATCAACTTATTATCTCAGTGGTTTTGGCTGCTAAAGGGAGCACTCAGTGCTGGAGCATGAATGAGGTGAACCTTTGAAATAGCTCTTCACAGGAGAACTACACAGGTCTGCATTTCAGCCTCTCTACCTCAGTGCTTGGGAGAGCAAGCTGTCTGCACCTGTGCAAGTTTCATCACCAGCCCTGCTCTGTCTCAGATCCCTGGTGGCTCCCCAGCAGGCTTCAGTGCTTGGAAGCCAATGTTATATGGCCCAGTCCTACATTTCCCACCTATAGCAGCCAAACCACCACTTGGTGCTGTTACTGTAAGAGGAGCAAAAAGTTCTGAGCCAAGTTCCCCATGGTGATGAGGATATATCACCACTGGGAGCATGCAGTGTTGCCCTTTCTAGTTTGCTGCTCATCTCTTGTCCTTCTGAATGCATTCTCTATGTGGTGTTTACCTAGACCCTCATCAAGAGGCAGCCCAGAGAAACATGTCCTGGTTACACCCTGCTGCTCTCCAGGCTTGCTGCTTCGCTGGGCAAGCAAACATGGCTCCAAATGAGGAAGAAATGTGCTAATTGTCAATACATGGTGTCTGCCAATTGTGACAGTCTCCATGTCCACTTTGGTCTTGCCTGTTATATTTTTTTTTTTTAGTTTTACGCAAATTCTTGTCAGTTTCTCCTGTCATGTTTTTGGGAACTCCAGAGCTCCTGAACTTCCCACAGGAAATCTAGGTTGAGCACCTTGATCTCTGGACATTCAGTAGTTGAACCTGGCTGAAACTGTTCTCAACTTTCATTTAGCAAATCTTACGCATCAGAGGAAATAAAAAAGCGCAGTTCGAGCAAACAGGAAGAAGAATAAAGTCATTTCTGAACTAGAGATTTCAGCTAGGGCAGTCGGTTACTCCATGTTCTTCTGCAGAACACTGTTAGACCAAAAGATGTCTGTGTAGGTTCGGCTGGCCTTGACTTGGCCATCTTGTGCTAGCTCTGTCCTAATTCCAAGAGCCTTCTCCAGAATAAGTGAAGATCCATTATCAGGTAGCTCTTCGGGGAATCTATGTTATGTAAGCTGAGTATCTTTTGATCCTCTTGTCTCAGTTATTAGTGGAATACTGCATCCATAGACATCAGTAGATAGAGCTTCATTGCTGGTAAAACAAAAGTATTAGTCAAGTTATCGTGGAATTATTTAGCTGTTTTTTCACACTTGGATCCACAGACCCCAGTTATAGGTGCCATCAACATGTAGGCACACGTGATCCATTTTCCAAAAGGCAGGCAGTGTTAAGACGGCAGGCATTATGTAATGAGTAAGGAGAAAGATGCAACCAACAGGTGTGGATGGAGACTCAAACTGTGGTAAATTTTCATCACTACTACATGCTCTGTTGCTGAAGTGAATGTTTGATCCCTTCCTGTGAAGAGGTAGTTCATATGGAGATGGTCCCGAGGGAATGGCAGTGATCTTGCAGGTTGATTTTGGGAGCCTGAGACGTGTGTAAGGAGGCTCACTGACAGATACGGAGGCATTAGTACTGAAAGCAAATAAACTGAGCGCTGAGCTGTGGGAGAATGAGTTTTTTGCCTTCTGTTTCAGAAGACTTTAATTCCCATAAGACGTCTTAACTAATGCAAACAACCTTATGTTTCTGGTGGGCAGTATTGGACCTGTGCATGGAAGGGGGACCTCTGCAAACAGTCTTTCTTGAAAGAGATTTTAGATAACTCAGCTGATTTGTTTCACTGGCCCCTGAGGCAGCAGTCCTAATAAGGACTGTTACCCAGGTATTGCACCCTGCCATGTTTACACTGGGAATATCAACCAGTCTAATTCCCTGGAAAGAAACTGTAACTTCTGCAATAAATGCAGTTCCCATCCAGGGGCAAGTAGAAACATCTATTGCATTAAGCCCCTACTAAAATCTGATTGAAAGCCAAGTGGTTATTCTGCCTGGATGCCTCTGTGGACTGGAAGGTACAGGCATGAACTGGGGTAGAAGAAATGCAGCAGTAGTGTTCCCCCTTCACATGAGCACCCTACACACTGGAAGGCTTTGCAGAGCACCATAAGAAAAGCAGACATTAAGCAAGAATATATTTTTATATGCCATCAAATATTCTGTCCATCCCACTGCTATTTAAGTGATAAATCTCTTACCTTCCACTCCATAAGTTTATTCTTTTTTTTAATTAATATATAATATATATGAAATTTATTTCTACATGATTTCATAGAGAATTCTTTATTCTGACACTGCAATAAAGCACTTTATGTATGTGTGTGTTGCTGATGTCATTCAGTTGGGACTGATGCATCCACTGTTAGAACATTTTGATTTTTATGAGCAGGATGATGCTGCACTGAGCGTTTGAGTGCCTTGGGCCCCTTCACTGCTGTGTTGCAGGAACTTGGTGGCTTTGCTTCTTTATCACATGCATGTGGTGGTGCCGAGCACATTTCAATAGCAGAGATGCACACAGATGCTTCTGAATGTTGTGAACAGCAGTTTCCAGTTAATCACAAATGCTCAAAGGAATCCGATTTTCCTGACCCCGTTTCCAATAAGAAGGTGGCAAGGCAGAAGGACGCAAACCAGGACGCTGGGTTTCTTTCATAATTGTGTTTCAAGTCCTGACAGCTTGAATTGTGTAATGGTGCAGAAGGTTCAGGACTCGTGTTCTTTCCAAGCTTTGTCCATCCCCAGCATGTTATGTTACATGGTTCCTTCATATGCAGTGTTTATTGTGTGTGACAGTTGTGGTAGCTGAAAAACATTGGTGGGTGATGCCAGTGGACAGGGGTGCATGTGAATGTGTGCAAACTGACTGTAGGGAGGCACTGTTCGTGTGTCCCTCCACTTTTGGCACTGTTGTGTGTCTATTAACTTACCTCTCCTTCCCCATCTCCTGGCTTGCCTGATGCTGGAGCGTGGTGGGACACAGCTTTTCTCTGTCATCGCACGAGCACAAAGAAGCTTTAAGTTACTGATGAGGTTCAACTAACAGCAGTAACAAAGAAAGGTGAAACAGGAAACAAAGGGATGCCAGGGGAGGGCCACAAGAATTGAAATTCTGCTCAGAAGTATGGAAGGAAATCTCCTACAAGATCATTGTGTTCTGCTGAGAGGTATGCTGCCTGTGCCTCAGCCCTAATGCTAGGTTTTATTCCACACTCAGACCTTACAGGAGCACCCCCTTATAACAGGTGTCCTGCATTAGAGCAGATGAGAAGAACCCAGCATCTCCTCAGCTTGGCTCTACAGGAGAAGCAGCAAAGTCACTCTTCCCCAGCAGTGACAGTCAGAAGTTACTGCTGTGTACAACACACATTTATCCGTCAGACGAGGTTTCCTGTGATGCTGGATGCTGAGCTCTGCTCCAAAACTCTGTCCTACAGAAATCCCACAGGAAAAGAATGCGAAACAGGAAGAATTACTGCCCTAGCTCTGCATGTGAGGAAAGGAAGTGCCAGAACTGGAGGTGCCACCTGAGACCACAGCCTGCAGCAGGTTCAAGCTGTGTTTTTGCCTGCTGCTGTACACACACCACTTCTCAACTCGGTGAGTTGTCCCAACCTGGTTTTGCAGCCTAGTGTGTGGCTCAGCTGCACCACTTCCCTGGCACGCAACATGCAGCTGAGTGGAGCAGCCCAGAGCACAGGGTCTGGCCTTTGCTGGAACACAGCAAAGCATAGTTGTGATGACAGTCCTTGGGCCTTGACTTAAACCTGAGCCTCCGGAGATGGAAAAAATACCCTTCCAGGCAGGAATCAAGCATTCTAGTCTGCAAAGGGACCTCCTGTAGCGACACCATGCCACAGAGGATGGGCCCCCACATTCACAATTGGGAAAGGAATTTCTCATCCTCCTTCCCCTGCCAGGCAGCAGCCAGCTGCCCCTCAGAAATGCCAGAGATGAGCCCAGCTGACAGGGCCTGGCTCCTGCTTTGTTCCAGATCCCTGAAGGTATGTCAGCTATTCTCCTCACCCCACGTGGGGCCTGGCAGTGGGGACCACAGCCCTGCCTTCCCAGGTCCCCACGCAGGGTCCCCCAGGGGGCCTGATCCCCATCGGCACACCCTGTGCCATCAGGCCCTGCTGGGCTGTCCTGCAGGCACTGACTCTGAGAGTTGAGCAGCACTTGGTGGGACCACCACACCCTGAGGTACCATGAGAAAGGCCTTCCCAGACGTCATGGCCTCTGCACCTGAGTGGTGGACCACGGATAATGGATTTATGTGGGTGTATGGGAACTGTTGAATCACGGCCTGAACCACTGATTGGTCACCTGAAGCGAGCACTGAGTCAGCCACAGGGGCACAGGTGAAGGTAATGTACCTGTGTGATTGGAAGGGGTGAAGCCTGGCTCCACCTCTCCCAGACCCCATTTAAGGGCTGACCACCACCAGGGAAGGACTTCTTGTTGGAGATCCCTCCCCCATGGAGTTATCAGTGAACCTCAACCATCTGGAAAAGGTGAGCCTCTCTTTATTCACTGGTTGTCTGTTTACCATCCAGATAAGACTAGCAAAATATACCATCTTCTTCACTATTTTCTCTGAGTACCACTCTTTTAGGTTGTTCACTTTACAGTGGGGCCTCCCAAAACTACATCACCCTACTGTGAGGGTGAGATTAATCATCCATCACTAATGGGTCCCTCTCATCCCTGGTCTTAAAGCTCTCCCAAGATGGAAAGGCCACTGTAATCCTCAGCTTTACTGTTCTTGCTGGGAGTCACATTTTTCTAGCAGCCAACCTAAATCCTTCCTGCTTTAAGCCTGGTGCATCTTATCTGCAGTGGTCACAGAGAACATTTCCTTATTTGCTCCTACCTCTCATGTATTTGCAAACTTTTATCATTGCAATCCCTCTTCTCCTGCCTTGCTCCTCTATCTTCTCATCTCCAAACTAAACAAATGCTGTCTGCCAGGTTTTCCTCAGAAGCTGCACTCGTTTTTGTTGCCCACGGCTGGACCTTCTCCATGTAAGCCATGTCTTGCTTGATGTGAGCAGGCTCAGAACAAAGCTGTGGAACTTGAGTTGTCTTAATGCTCTGCAGAAAGATTTCTTCACAGAGCCTACAGACAGTGGCCTGCTCAGGCAGCTGTTGTTCTCTTCTGTCGCTATTTGTTCTCATTTGAGAATTTACCATAACCCACTCAGATAAGTGTCTTTCACAGACATGCTCCAACCCTGTCATTTCCCCCTGTGTGCATGTTATTGGTTGCTCCTACCTCAGTGCAAAGCTTTGCAATTCAAGGTCAAGTACATGTTTGTTTTCTCCTGAATCACTTTTTGATTTAGTCAAGAACATTTTCAACTCTAAACTTGCCTTGTAAGGACTTGATAGCACTGGTGGTGCTTTAAATTATTTTAGACTTTTATCAGTTATATTCTTCAGTAGTGAAACGTACTGGGGTCACTAGGGTTCTACTAGGCCTTTCCTGGTCCATTTGACTCTTGCTAGCAACAAAACAGATCTGCCAAAACCAGCATCCAGCCTCTGGTGGTAGCCAACAGCCAGCAACTAGAAAGAAAGTGCAAAGAGAAGGGCAGGTGTGTTGCTGCTTCCCTGAGGTATGTTCTCTGCTGCCAGCAGCTGGTGGCCAGGAGACTTCTCAGGACAGATGTGATGGATGTTTTGTTTAATAACCTTTGGCTGTCTTTTTCCCCATAAATTTGTCCACTCTTGTTCTGAATCCATGTAAACTGTTAGTGGCACACTAGCATCAGCTGCAAGACATTCCAGAATTCACTGTATGTCTTCAGAGACCAAAGTCTTATTGGTTGGGACCCCATGTTCATCCATTTGAGGGATATCCCTTACTCATCTCCATTGCCTCACAGCTACACGGTCATTTAGTATCTATCTTAGACCTCTGGTTGCTGTGAAAAGTTCACGGCTAAGTTACGATTTGCAGTTGTTCTATTATTATTAATTTCATTCACAAGACTTTCCCTCTTAGCTTGTGTCATTTTAGATTGTTGAAGGTCCTCTTGGCGTAGGAATATGAACTCACTTTTCCTTCTCTTCTTACAAACTTCTCCCTTCCTCCCTCCAAATAGAGGAGTGTCTGCAGACTGTGCCCAGATCTCCTAATGCTTCAAAGCAAAGGTCTAGGGCACCTTGTTAGCATCTGTATGGCTGCACCAGATGTCACCTTTAGATGGATAGGTGAATGCTTTGCCGAGAACAGGCAGACTTTCACTAGCATGATGTATAAACAAAGCGAGGCTCAGCAACAGTACTGTAAGGCATTGCCACTGCTGTGCCCCACTACAGTGAGTGTACCCTGATACCTCCTGTCCCTCGGTCTAAGTGCTAGCTTGTAGCCTGGTGTTTTAGCATAAACTTTCCTTCAGAGGTGGTTGAATTCATGCACTGTGTTGAGAAGTGCAGCCCCAGCCTGGCTACCTGTCCTGTGGGGGTTGCCAGACCGAGGGGCATGGATCCAGCCAGGGCAGCACTGGCATAACTTGCAGCATCAGTTCTGCTGGAGGATGAGTCCTCTGTGACAGCCTTTGAGCAAAACCCAGAGCCTCAATGCCCATGCTGCTGGCTGAGGCCAAAGTGTGTCCTATTAGAGTAGCAGCAGGATGCCCAAAGTAAACCCTGTTTGTGATGAAAGGAAGGCAATTAAAATTCCACTTCAGCTGCCTTCCTGTCACACTTCCTAGTTTTCCAGCAGCAGGTGACTAGCTCAGCCTGCTTTCTTCTCCCCTCACTCAGCTGTGGCAGCAAAGCCCCGCAGCCAGCAGCACTGCTGCCGCAGTGTGGTCAGCAGCCAGTACAGCACAGTTCAGGTATCAGGTTTGATTCAAATTAACTTAGAATGAGCTCATCTTCTACATTTTCAAATAAACTCTTCCCTTTTTAAAGTTCTAATCTTCTCTGTGAGCAGACTCACTAGTCCCAGTGTTTCACATTTCCCATGTTTCAGCCCAGGATTTTGTCTAAATGCAGACACATGCTATGCAGTAACCTCAGTGCATGTATATACCATGTCAGCCTCCTGCAGCCTGCGAGACACTTAGAATAGCTCACCCATGCACAAGAACCCTGGGAGAATACCTCCATCACCTTTCTCAGACAGATGTCCTTGAAGGGTGCACTGAAGAAACATGGACCCAGTCTGCAGACTTAGCCTACATACAAGTGGCTGGTCCTGCCTATGACTTCCTATTCACTCATACAGAATTCAGATTACTATCGTGCTCTTGATGTTAAGTAAGTACTATACCATAACCACTTCAGAATAGTGCAAGAAAAAATCAATCTACTGATTAAGCATTGACAGTTGCAAGCAGAATTCATCTCTCCTCTTCTGAGACCTGGATACGTGCTTTAGAAGACACCTCTGAGGACAAACTGTACCAGCAGAAGAGAATAAGTCAGTGTTTTTTTCTTCCTCCCCCGCAGAAGCAACAGCTGAAGTGGGGTCAGCCAGAAGAATTGTACCTTGTTTATTTTAGGGGAATAAATCCCACCCCCACTGAGAGCCTAGTTTGTTTTGGCCTGAAGCTCTTGGAGGTAGCTGAACCTTGCTGGAACCACCTCATAGGTGGGATTTTCCCCAGCAGTGGTCTGCTTATTTTCTTGGATGCTGGGTGACTAAATGATTGGCATTCTCATAGCGCTGGTGTAAGTGCATGAAAGGACTGTGTAAAGAGAGGGATATGCAAGGGAAGAGAGGCATGGCTTTAACAAGATCTTAGATCCCTTCAAAAATGGCAAGGGTTTGAAACACTTATTAGCAGATCAAAAGCAGTGAAAACAAGCAGCTGCTCAAACTAAAAACTGCACCAAGCTTGTGGCCTCCACTCATTTAGAAATGAGAAGTAAATCACGTTAGGATCAACAATCCTCATTGATCAGTGTATTTCCAGACAGATCCCTCCCTCAGTCTGGCCACTAAACCTTTGAACTTAAGCCCATCTGAGGACACAAGTACGCGGTGTTTTTTAAGTTAGGTTTATTTAGCAATAGAAGTATGTACATGTAAGAGAATCCCCTGCAGCACGAGACATGCATGAAGCAGTGAGGGACTGAAAGTGGTGCTGCTCAATGGCTTTCCTCATCACCTGTCATCCCACTCTACCCAGCAGCAAGGCCAAGATTAGAAAGGGAGAGGTGAGAAATTGATCAGTCCACGTGGCAGAGTCTTCAGGCAGCGTCTTCCCATCAACCATTATTAAAACAAGCGGGCACCATAGCCAAATGTCTGTTTAATGCCCTCGAAGTAGTAGCGCTGCCAGCCTTGCTTTGTTCTCTCTTCCTCACTGGCAGGAATTCCCTTGCCTTCCAAGCACACCTCTGTCTCACCACCTTTGTCAGTGAAATTCAAGGTAATTGTTGCAAAGTGCCCTAGAGGAAATAAAACAAACCTGTCAGCAGGGTGCAGTGCACTGTATGATGGCCTGAGGAGCTGCTCTGCTCCTTCTCTCACAGTGCATCACTTAAAAAGACTCCTCGGGATCCTTCCAAGAAGGATCTATTTATGACAGCTGCAGGCCTTCCTTTCAAAGGAAGGCTGGAGACAGCTCCATTTTCACAGGGTTCAAAGCAGTTGCAGTCACAGCCAAGCAAGCTGAAGCCGCTACTTCATCGTTCCTAATCCCCAGCTGCTGCTTTGGTAGTAGCTCATGACTACAACTTGACCGTGTAGGATATGAACCTGGCTAAGGCACCCTGGTCAATCCCCAGAGTGAAGTGTGGCAAGCAGGGCTTGAATTCTTCAAACCCAGGCTACAACTGTAATACCATAGTCCAATTTGGACTACTTACCAGCTGGCCAAGACTTAAATCTCCATTTCATAATAAGTTGCTTCTCAGGGACCTTAAAAACAAAGAGATTGAGAATAAATATTTTTTTCACAAATTCTGCAGTCTAATTGAAAACAACTATAACTGTGCTTGATCTGAAGCCTTTAAAGAGTGCCCTGAGAAAACCACAGCCTGAATCTAAGTGGCCATTTCTTTCCACCCATTGTACAGGAAGGCTGAAGCAGATAATGAACTCAGCCCAGAAGAATAAAGTGACTTCTGTCACTATGAGCTAAAGAGGGAAAGGGTCAGTTAATTATATTAACACTTCTCCCACCCTCAATAAATAATTAAAATCGTACAAACACAGGACAGATGCAGGACTAGACAACAGATTTTCTCCCAGACCTAAGTCCCACACCCAGACCCATCCTCTGAGTAGCCCTTCAGTAGCCACAGCAATTACAGGAAACCACTGGGTAACAGATTTGTGATTAGCAAATTGAAGGACTATTGCAAAATTGCTTTTTCAAAAACAAAAAGGCTGCCCCAAAGCAAGACACAGCTGCATTAGTGCTGCATTAGCTAGTACTTACGAGGTCAACAAACTCTCCTGTGACACTGCCATCCAGCAACTGAAACTTGCCTCCTTTATCAGCCTCCAGGGCTGCGTGTGCGTGGGTGAAAGCTTGGACCATCTGAAAAGAATTTAGGAAAAGACCTAGATTACTTGATGCTACCTGCTTGCAAAATTGTTGGCTAACACCTCCCATCCAGCTATGAAACTTCCGGAAGAAGAGGTAAGAATAAGTTCCTTCACCAAGAAAAGACAAAAACACTGCCCTGGCCAGAGAAGCGAGGCTACAGCTGATACAGCAGCATTTTGCTTACCAAGGGAGAAGAACCCCTGGCTTTCACTGAGCGTTCTATGCCTTGTTCTCTAAACCACAATTTGATTAACCTTCGAGTTCTTTAAACAAACCTTTAGTTTTATAAGTAGGGGGAACTGAAAACTAAGATTTTAAATAACCGTAAAAAACGACTATGTATTTTACACAGTATGTAAGGGAGAGGAATCTATTCCATAATTAGGCTTTGATAATACCTAAACTTAGAAGTTAAACAAAAAAATATCAAAAAGCACACAAATGTAAATCCCAATCCAATCTGATCACATGCAGAAGGGATACACCTACAGATAGGTGCTGACAGCAGTCTGGAGCTGGCTTCCGGATGGCATTAATCCACTCTTGTCAACTGTGTGAAGAAACGCACACGCGAGCTTTAAGCAACTGTTCTGCAGACCAGCTTTCTTATCCCATTCTCATGGACTATGAGAGTCCAACAGAATGTCTTAAAAAGCTTCTTAGGAACAACCTCCTATGTGCAGCACACAACAGTTCTCAGAAGGAGCCTGGAGTTACCTCTTGAGTAACGAATACTCGGTAGAGTTCCTCAGGAGATGTTAAGAACGTGTCCTTCAAGCTGATCTTACATGTAGGGATCTTCACTCCTATGGACTTGGACTGTGCTGTGGCAGTACCGCTGCTCGCAGCCGCCTAGCAAAACAACAAACAACACTGGAACACACTCATATATTTTTTTCTCCAAAACCCCAACAAGCAGCCACATATCCAAGACAAAAACAAAGGCCTTAGGAAAAGATGCAATACTTTATTTCAGTTCAAAAAGCAGATTTATCAGTCTCCTTGAATAAGGCCTGCACCACAGACTGCTGTTTAGAGAGTATGCATCACATGAGCAGGAGAAGCTGCTCTTATAGCCCCAGTATTGAATACACCATGCTCTTTGTCAGAGTCCCAATGCACATGTGCAGTTTTATTTACCTTGCTGTCTTTCGCTTTATGTGCCACCTGAGGTGTTGTTTCCATATGTTCACCGTTCACTGTGGGCAGTATCATGCCCTGGGTGAATTCTGGAAAGACAAGAATGTGCTCACGAAACTAATAAAAGATCAAGCAAACCTTTTATCTGCTCTTTGAAATACACAACTGGAAAGGCCTGCTTTTGCTAGCACCCACATCTTGAAACCAGTTAAAAGAAATAAAAATAAATAAGAAGATAACAGGTCTTATGCTACACCCACTACTCCCTACCAAAGGTTAAAACAAAACCTGCCTATACCTAGCCCAAACATACACCATCTTACACACTACTTTCATATCAAGGTTCGCTTTGCACTCACATTGCTTTTTTTCCTCTCTCTCCAATACAGATAGCAACTAGATTTCAAATGCTTTTATCTTGATCTAGATAAATCATACTTTTCCATTCCTTTACAGACCAGACTGCTCGTCCCTTTCTCAGATCATTATAGTACAGAATCAAATTACTTCCAACTCCATCTTTAATTTATCTTTTTAAGCAATAAGGTAATAAACCCAGAAGCCCAGGGGAGGTCCAACCAGTGGCCTGTCCAGAAGTACTTCCGGAGCTCCACTAGAAGTTTCGAGCCTCTTTCATCATCATGTTTGCTTTTTATACAGCTCTGGCACTTCTGCCTTTACCAATTATAGAACAGTTGGCTCACTCCTTCCTCTTCATCTGTTCACACTGGCAAAATTCCATCATATATCAGAATGTTATTAAAAACTGTATAACCTTGCATGCTGCAATACTTATTTCCCACTAACTAATCTTTGTTCCAGCCCACAAGATCATGTGAATCTTTCCTAACAGCATTCTCATCTTCTTTTGGGTGACTGTACTTTCCAACTTGCACACAAACTTAACACCCAAGGATACAGAAACGTGAGCCAAGAACAGCAACCAACAGAACTTGAACAACAAATGTCTGTGGCCTAATACAGTAAATGAGATATAAAAGGAACTTGCGCGTTTCCACCTCATACTAGAGAGCACAACTGAACTCAGCCAAAGCATACTGCTGGAATCAGTTTATATTCTAAAAAACCCACTTTGTTCCAGCTGCTGAGACAGCTCAATCACTGACACCAGCAAAATCAGCAGAGCAATTTCAAGTTGTCAGTAGTTCTCAAACCCTAACGGCACCAGCTGCCTTCAGCAGTGTGGCAAAAGAGAAAAGGCCATCTTCAAAGGGAGACAGCAAGATGAAGGCCAGATTGTGCTACACATAGTAGGAGATGTTCTGCATCAGCGTGGTAGCAAACGTATCTTACTGGTTTCATTTTCCTTTATTGCTGAGCTTCGGTACACAAAGGACAGTCATAAAACACTGTTAACTGTTGGATTACCACTGAAGAAAGTATTTCTGGGCTGTGCTACAGTGCCCAGAGGTAGCAGCACTTCTTGCCAACTGCAAACCACTTCCAAAAGAGACGGATAACTGGTGTTGCACAGACCACCCTCCTGTGGAGATGCGGTGAGGAAATGGTATTCCTTCCTCTTTTCACATTCAACACTAACCTGTATAGGTCTTACAACACCTCTTTTCACATACCTGTTTTGAGAGTGCTGATGTAAGTTTTTATTGCATCTCTGATTTTTTTTGCACCCTCTTGCTTCATCAGGGTCTTCAAGTCAGTGTCAGGCTCATCTTTAGCAAGGCTGACTAGGATCTAAACAAGAAGGATTGGTGCTAGTTAACAAATCAATGCCTGCACAGTCTTTCCAGTGCTTGATTCGACATCACAGAGGGACTTGTGCTAAACTCTCACAAGCAGCAGCACAGCTTTGTGCTTCACCTGCTGTCAGCCTATGTTGACATGCATATATACCTAAAAAGTTTCATATCCTACCAATACTGTGTATCTGGACAACTGACATCATATAATGATACAACACAACTGTAGCAGCCTCTAATATTCAAAGCTACCATGGAAAAGATACTCCTGCTCTGTGAATTCCCCCTAACCAGAGGGGCACCCAGCAGTACTGGCCTGCAGCTAGGTTTACCTCCACTTCATCAACGTCATTCTCATCTGAGAGATTGGGAATCTCCACGTAACCTTTGTATTTCACTCCCGTGGTCGAGGTACCTGCAACGATAATGGTTTTGTTCAGACTAAAGGCTCTCGTTCCAGTTCTACACACAGTCTCGTACCACGGCACAGCACTTTGTAACTAATCATCGTTTCACACTTGAACCGGCTTTGAAACGAGAGCAGCTGCCGCCACTCACCCGTCCAGGCCAGCTTGATGGCCCACTCGTAGAAGAAGATAAGCTTCCCCTTGCGGTTGTTGATGGAGGCCTCCCCGTCCAGCTTGCTCACTTCGGTCACTTCGCAGGCCCCCTCGTCGCCCTCCACCCTGACGGGCAGCAGGAGCGCCTTCAGCCGCTCCGTGGACCAGTTGGACGCATCGCGCTCCGTCCTAAGAGAACAGCGGCCGACGTGACGCCCCGCGCCGTGCCCCGGCCCCCCCCACCTCCGCGTCCCTCCCGGTGCTGCCGCTCACCAGTGCCAGTTGTTAACGTTGGTGGCGTCCGCCCGCTGCTCCACGATCCAGCGCGGGTCGCCCTCCCCCCACTTGGCCATCGGGACCGCCGCCGCCGCTCCGACCGCCCGTGGAAACTGCTAGAACCGCCGGCCCCGCGCCACCTCCCGGCTTCCGGCACCGGCACGGTCCTTCCGGCTCCTCCCCCACCCCCTCCTCGCCCTAGTTTCTCCGTTCCGCCGGGCGCTCCGGCCCTGCACCGCTCCTCCCGGAGCCGCCCCGAGCCCCGCTGCCGCCCCGCAGCCCCCAGCAGCCGGCCCGACCCCGCGCCGCCGCGCAGCGCACGCCGGGACTCGCGGTGCGGCGCGCAGCCCGGTGCCGCGCGGGGCACGCCGGGAGCTGTAGTCCTCCGGCGGCGCGGGGCCGGGCGGAAGGAAGGCGCGTCCCGGAGTGCCCCGCGCGGCGGCCGCCCTTCCGCCGCTGCTGTGTCGCTGCGGTACCGCCGCCCCGGGAGGGAGAGGAGCGAGGGGAGGTGAGCGGCGGCTGAGGGCCGCGTGGTGCCTTGCAGATGAGCAGGGCGCGGGCGGACGAGGAGGAGTACTGGCACAGCTCCAAGTTCCGGGCCTTCACCTTCGACGATGAGGATGACGAGCTGTCCCAGGTGGGTGCCTGACTCCCCTCCGCCCCGAGCTGTTGGGCTGAGGCCTCGCGCTGGCGTGTGCGCAGACTGTCTTCTTCCCACAGCTGAAGGAATCCAAACGGGCGGTGAACAGCCTTCGGGACATCGTGGACGATGACGATGATGACCTGGAGAAGGTCAGCTGGAGCGGGGAGCCCGTGGGAAGTAAGTGCGGGGTGCTGCGGGCTGGCCGTGGGGCTGGCCGGCAGGGCTCTCCCATCGCCCTCACGAGCCCCCACGCGTCACTCGTGGTGTCCCCACGTGGGTCTGCTGAGGCCCAAATAATAAAGAGATGGAGTGCAGACAGGTGGATAAAATTCATTTTGCTTTCCCCAGTATGCATCTGAGCTTAAAGCAGATATTTCAGATGCAAAGCCATAGCTTCATTGTGCTCTGCACATCTGTAGGATTCTCTTTCACATCACTGTCTGTAATGTCACTATTTAACATTCTCCTATTCCCTGCAGCGCTTTAAGGAGGCGTTCCATGGTTCAGTGTGTGTGTTAAGCTGTCTCCTGTGGTTACAGTCTGAAAGAGTGTTGTAAATGTGTTCCTAGGGTTGACAGATGTGAGCTCACAAACAGTGCCCAATGTAGTCTGCTGGATTTTGGAGTTCATGACCCACAGATAATGGCAGCCAGTGAGCATCTCTCAGAGAGTGAGGTCTTAAAACATGGGTCGCCCACAGGGCCTTCAAGGAGCCTGTTCCTCTCCTGTGCTGCAGCTCCTCCTACCAGTTCTGACCTTTCCTTTTCCCATCTGAAGTCTTTACCTATCAGGTGTTTTGTTGTACCACCATGTCTCCAAACTTGTCTGTGTTGTGCAGCCACATGAAAAGAGGAGACAGCTGTGTCTCAAAGAAGCAGGAAAGAGAAAAATGCACTGTGTCAGCAGTATGTGTGCATTGACAGCTGTTTTGTCTGTGCAGTGAGGAACATTACCTTACCTTTGCAGTGCCCAGGAAGGTGTGCTCTAATGCTTCTGTAATTCAAGACAGAGATTCTTTGTCTTGCTTTGTTCCTTTGGGTTGTGCTTTACCCCCATACAATGACACACAAATGTTCAGTGGGGTGTACTTTTTTTTTTTCCTCTTTTTTTTCTCCCCAGTATAAGCCATAGTGAGCTGTGCAACACTGCTGAGTGCAACCATTTATGAGGAGCAGTAGACAACTGTATGACAAGCAGTATGACATGAGATTGAAATTATGTGCTGGGGGTCTAGTTTTGCTGATATACTAGTGCAGAGCTGTCCAGGACATGCTTGGTAATATTCCTGCCCTGCTACAACATCTTTATTTACAGAGTGTTTCTTTTCATTCTGTGTTCTAAATGACCTCTGTCTGTGCGTAGGCATCTCCTGGTCTATCAAAGAGACAGCCTCCAGCAGCAGCTCCCTGGAGGGCCGAGACACCAGCCTACAGAAGGGTTCTTCCTCCTATGCTCTTCCCAAGCAGGTTTCCTCCTACTCCCTGAGCAACCTATTCAAAGGTGAGGCTCCACATACAGGTTTTTCCCTCAGGAGTATCAAGGAGAAATTGCGTTATCTTACGTAAATCATTTCAGCGTGTTACAAAACAGGGAAGCTCTAATTATTTTTCTCTCATTGGTCAGAAGGTGGTGACTGTGCCTGTCTTGTGCAGAGGTAGCCAGCTCTTCCATTAGGGGACACAGCTTTGAGGATTTTGTGGAACCAAGCTTATAAGAACAGGAAGGTAGAGCACAACACGTTAGTGCAATCTATTTTCATAGTGGAAAAGAACAGGCTACAAAAGGGCTTGTTTGATCTGTGTAGGCTTCATTTGACCCTCAGCACTGCAGAGAAGACAGCTAGTTTGATTGTCCTTTATTTGGAGCCCATCTGGCTGCTATTGATTGCTTCTGCGGACACCAGGTAGCAGCAGTGGTGGTGTAGCTGCTGGCTGGGGATTGTGCAGCAGGTCACTGGGCAATTAAACAGCTTGCAAGAGTTCAGCTCTGTTACTTCACAGGACAACAAGCTAGCTTCTAGTTTATCACTTTCTGGTGTTTTTCTACTGATGTATCTGATAAGACTGTGATAATTAAAGGCATCAGAATTGTAGTCCTAGTGAATGAAACTGTCCGTGTTGCAGTGGACTAAGCAATACTGCATGCTGGAGCCTCTGCTATGCAGGTAGATGAGCAAATTAGGCTCTCTAACTTCTGTTAGCCATGGCAGTGAGGGGGAAGATAGAGCTAGGATACAGTATGCTTTGTGATGCCACAGGCTATTTCAAAGACTCAGACTGCAAAGCAGGTGAGCCCCAGCTATGCCCGTAGCACAAATGACTTTATAGGGATGGCTCGCATAGTGACAGCTCACCAGGTTGCAGTCTGAACCTGTGTTCCCTCTGCAAGAGGTGTTGCCAGTGAAGAGAATTTTCATGACATTTGTTTTGATTGCAGGACGAAACAGACTTCCGAGTTTATCATCCCTTTCAGATGGTAAGTTTTGAACCCGTCTCATTTAGAGAGAGTACAAGTTTACATAAACCAAAGTATCTCCAAAAAAGTGCAGTGTCATTTTCCTAGCATTGCAGAAATCAGTTGTCTGAGAGCTGTTCAGGAAACCAGCCAAAGTGTTGGCGTGATCATTCGAGGGAATCTGATTACGTGCTGATGACCACTGGGTTTTGAGCAACTTTATACTGCCATTTGCTGTTTGAGTTTGCATCTACCACAGATGCAAGAAAAGGGCAGTTTTGGAAGTGGGTGTGAATCAAGATTTTGATGTGCTACTCAGTTTTGTCTTTTTTTTTCCAGCCTTCTCAGACATGGGAGTTAAGAACTATGCCCCAGAACTGCGCAGACCAAAAGCTGAATACAAGGTGAGCAGCTCACATGACAGCACTGTGTACTCTAAGGGTTTCATAAAAAGTGATTGATTGCTGTTTCAGACAGCAGAGGGCGATGCAGGGATTAGGAAAGGGAGCTGCAAAACGTAGAGTCGGTGTTTTCTGTTTCTTCCCCAAGATCAGGAATTTTGTCGGGGGAGATTAGTTATTCCTTCTTGCCCAGCTGTCTCTGTGAAAACAATTGAAATGCACTTCTTGTAAAGGATGCAGTGATGGCCTTTATCAAAGCAATAGAAAGATTTTATGTTAACCTCTGAGCCTTTTTCTCCCCAACCAGCATATAAACTCTGAATGCCCAGCATCTGCACCAGAAGACTGAGGATGTTAACATGCTGTTAACCATCCTCCTGGAGCACCTGAATGAGAATTCTGAGAAATGGCACCTTAGGCCATCACTAATCCAGCACAAATCGAAACTAGGTTGGGAAGTGCTGTTCTGAACTGGCCTCTTGAGCTCTTTGTTTCTCTCATGGCAGGATTACAGCAATGACTGGAGCCCCAGAGATACGGTCCGGCGAATGCAGAGGGGCAAGGTCAGGACTCTTCCATCTGCTTGCTAGGGAGCGTGAATGCTCCCAACCTGTTACTGGTGTCCTGTATGCTTACTTAAACCTCTTTTTATCTCCAGATCTGTTCTCTAGAGAGGTTTCGCTCCCTGCAGGACAAGCTGGTACTCTTGGATGAAGCTGTGGCGGGACATGATGGAAATGTCATTACAGCTGTGAGTCCTGCTGGGTCCATATAGGGCTGGAATTTCCTGAGTGACCCACAGAGGGTGCTTGTGTGAATACAGTCACTTGGCAATTTAATCCTGCAAGGTTGGGGTTGTTCTTCAGTTCAAAACAAGAAGTTACTGAAAATTGCCAAAGCCTATGGCTGAGAAGTTCCATATTGCTGCTGACTTTCCTGCCAGTCTGCAGAATTTATGTCAGGCACTAACAGTGGTCAGCCAGAAATTGCTCTTTGCAGCAATTTCTCGAGGGCCAAGGTTTTATCTGCTTATCACAGCACAGATTTGAGATACCTCTCCAGTTCCTGATCCAGGTCTTTTAAGCCCTTGGATCCTTCAGGGGAAGGTTTTTCTTTGTAAATCTCAGTCTCACTTAGCTAAGCTGTGTCTGCAGGTAGCAGAATTCACCTGAGTGCTGTAAGAGCTGTATGGTATGTGCCTTCACAGACCCTTTGCATAAGATTCCCCAGGCCTTGGCTAAGCTTGACTGTGTTGTCTGTCTTAATTCTGGTGGAGACTGTTATGTTCAGCTGAGAGCTGCCCCTCTGTGCTCACAGGTCCTGATATTCCTGAAACGGACGCTAAGAAGAGGTAAGTATGACTAGGGCCAGGGTTTCTATAGTGTGTTTCAATTAAGGGTAAAGGTGATGGTTTTTGTACTGGGTGAAAGTCCCAGAGACAGCAGCTGAAGTAACTCTGCTTTGCTGAGCATGAAATATTTCTGTGGAGAGTGTGATGTGGGAGGGGGTTGGTGATGCCTGGGAGAGTCCCAGGGAGGAGCTTTGAGCAGTGGTGGTGGTGATAGGGTAAATGGAAATGATTCTGAATGGTAGCACTGCTGTGAATCCACCTGGCAGCCCAGTGAATAGTCTTCTCCTGTGCTCTAGACTCCAGGCTTTGAGCTGGGTTAATACTGCTGAATCCTACTGAAGACTTGCAGCTCCATGCACTACACTTAGCCCCATCAGTCTTGGTCATGCTAACTTTGTTTACCCCCCATGTGTGTACCCGTGTACCCCCCTTTCCTGCAGAGATCTTGTTTCGAGAGCTGGAGGTGCGGCAGGTTGCCTTATGTCATCTCATCCATTTCCTCAAAGAAACGGGTGAGCAGAAGCTGCTTCTGGATCTGCTCAGGTGAGGGTTTGTCCAGCTGTGTGGCAGGGCTGAGCACTCTGCTAGGAACCTGCCTCCAAGTTAATGCTTGCTTGTTCTGTTTTGCAGGTTCCTAGACAGGACTGAGGAAGTTGCTGTGAGTATTCCTTGGAGCAGAAGCTCCCTCTCCTTGGCAAAGGAATGCAGTGCATAGGAGAGGGAGGGAGAGGCTGGCTGCGGGATACCTGCTTGTTTGGATAAGCTCTGCATTCCTGTTTTGCCCCCTGAGGTTCTGAATGTCCCAAATCCATGAGAACAGACTGCTTCTTTTCCCTCTCTCCAGCTCTCACAGTATCGGGAGCATTTGAACATCCAGGATGTAGAAAAGAGGAGGGAATTTCTGAAAGGCTGCATTGGGTAAGAAAAAAGTGTGAGAGAACATAAGTGGGTGCTTCACAAAAGCTGATAATAAAGAAAATTAGACCTCTGTCCTGGCACTGCATTTACGTAGTTCCAGAGCTGATAATGGTTTTACCTCAGTGGCAGTGTTGTATTGTGGACATAACAGAGAGGAAGAATTAGCATCTTTTGCTGCTTACTTCGTGCCAGAAGTGCTTCAGAGACATTCTGAAGGGTGTGAAGGGTGAAAGCTTGGGTGCTTGAGCACTTAAGGAAATTGATAACATCAGCTTTAGGTGGTTCTAGGGATGCCACATAATTTTTCTTTTTCTGGAGCCTATCTAGTAGAAGCCAGTCAGAGAGGGCAGCAAGTGCAGAGTTGGTGGGGCAGAAGCTTGAGGCTGTAAAGCTGGGAAGAGTAGGAAGTGTTCCCAACATCCCTGTATGCGGAGAGATCATTCAGCAGGGAAGAACATCTTTCCAGGTGTACTAAGCTGAGAGCTGCTGACAGTGTTTTCTTCCTGAATGTATGGCCAGGCTGCCATTTTCAGCCGAGGATATCTCACACATCCAAGACCATTATACCCTGCTGGAGAGACAGATCATCATTGAGGTATGAAACCTTTATTTTGCTAGTCAGAAGGTGGCTAACTAACTATGAGATCTCTATTTGTCTCAAACTCATACCACACTGTATCTAAACAGCCTATCTGGCTAGTGTAGTATAATTGCTAACTAAGCTGCTGTTACAGGTCCATGTGTGGAATACCAGACCTCAGACTTGAGGGCTCACTGGGGCTGTGCTGGTGCTGTGCTATCACAGCACTCTACTCAGGTCTATACTCAATGACCAGGTCAGGCAGCTCACCTGACTCATGTTCTCCCTCTGTCCTTTCGTTTCCTCAGACCAGTGATCGACACTTGGAGATGGGTGGGCAGTCAGAGATATTTCGGAAATACCCTCGCAAGGCCTCAATTCTCAACATGCCACTTGTGACCACTCTCTTCTATTCCTGTTTTTACCACTACACAGAGGCTGAGGTGAGGATAATGTAAAAAGCAAGGGTTATGTCTCATCCCAGTAGCCCTTAGTATGTGGAGTGGTTAAACTGTGCTTGTTATGGAAGGAGAAGGAGGTAGGTCATATTTCATCTGTAAGAGAGACAGGAATTTAGCTCCCCTTGGCCTTCCAGGGCCAGTTTGGAGATTTCTTCTCTAAGACAGGACATTGCGCCGGGGAAGATTTAGATTAGATTTGAGGTAACGTTTTTTCTCTGAAAGAGTGGTCAGGCACTGGAATGGCCTGCCTAGGGAGGTGGTTGAAGCACCATCCCTAGCGCTGTTCAAGAAGTGTTTAGATGAGGTGCTAAGGGATTTGGTTTAGTAGTTTAGTGGGTAGGGATGGTGTTAGGAGGATGGTTGGACTAGATGATCTTGTAGGTCCTTTCCAACCTAATGTACCTATGAACCTATTCAGCCTGGAGTGGCCTGTCAGGGCCTCAGCCTCCTAAAAGAAATAGCTATCTTATGCTGCAGCTTCCAAGTGGACAGAATTAGCTCTCAGTCACATAAGGCTACTGGTCTCTGAAGTACTGGAAGTGCACCAGCCTCAGAGAGCTAATGGGGTGGGTTAACTGCTCTCATCTGTCAGTTCTTCCCCGCTTTGTTGCTGTCATGAGCAAAAAGCTTGAAGACTTCAGTAGCAGGAACATTCATCATGTGCAATTGAAGGTGTATGAACCTCTTCCTTGGTGTTCTCTGCCTGCTTTGCAATTACTGTTTTCTTTCTCTAGGGAACATTCAGCAGCCCAACCAATCTGAAGAAGACATTTAAGGTATGTGAGTTTCCAGCTGGTACAGTAGCACCAGCTGAAAATGTGAGCAGCCAAACTGTATTTAGCAAGGGGACAGGGTAGGAGTTTGAGGGTCTCTGCACTGGGGCAAGGTGGGGAACACTGCATTCTTCTTGAGTAGGGCCACTGCGGATGCTTAGAAAGGTACACTGAATGGGGGCCAACTAGCTGCAACATCACCTGTAAACCCCACCTCCTGCTTGGTGGCCATGACCTCAGGCAGTATCTCACCTCCTTGCTTGGCTGTTGTGAGTTGTGACAAGGTGGAGGCAGGTGCTATTCTCCTCCATGCCACACTATCCTCCTAAGCTGTGCTAGTGCTCTGAGTGCAGCTTTCTGCCTTGTAGATTCCTGATAAGCAGTATGTGCTTACTGCCCTGGCTGCCCGTGCCAAGCTACGAGCCTGGGAGGATGTGGATGCACTCTTAACCACCAAGGTGAGCTGGGGAAAGCCTTACTGAGGACTCAGTTCCACGTACTGATGTCTGATACTGATAAACTGGCTTGCTACTTGTTTTATTTCAGTAGAGCCCAGCATCTCTGCTGCAGGGTGTTATGTGTTCCTCCCTTCCCTGAGCTCTGCTGGGCCTGAACCAGCTGCAGCTGCTGGGACAGAGAAGGGGGCTACCATTGTGCCCTGTTACCAGGTGGTTTGCAGCCAGCCTTAGCTTAGCCACTGGATGAAGGGCTCTGCCATTGGTACGTGTGGTGGCTGGCATATGGGAAGATGTTATTTCTCCCTTCACTGGGGAAAAAACTTGTTTCTTGCTTTCAGATTCAATCTGTAGCAGCCATGTTCTTTGATTCCAGCCTCCTCTGGCAATGTTTGGAAGGATTGCCCTTTAGGATTAATTTGGGGTTTGGCTGTCATTTCAGAACTGGCTGGGCTACACCAAGAAGAAGGCACCTATTGGCTTCCACCGGGTGGTGGAAATCTTGCAGAGGAACAATGCACCTGTCCAGGTGAGCAAAGAACCACTGCCTGTGTCTTCTGCCCTTCGTTGAGATTTATAGCATGACCGGTGCCCCAGGGGATCTGCATGCAGAGCATGCTCTCCACAGTGTATTGACAGCTGTTTTTGCTACTTAACTTTCCTTGTGTTTCATCTATCGGGACGGCTAACTTGATCCATAGGAATGAGATCACACAGGACTTGGGGCTTTCTGAGGAGAGCTTTACTGTTCTGGCAGTTCTTAGAAGACTTGTCCTAGCCCCTTGTTACCCTGGGGTGGAAAGGGTCAAGTCTGTGTAACCAGTGCCCTTGAAAGATTTTGTAACTGGTGTGAAAGAAGGAGGCAGGAAGTACCTGCAAAAGGGAACTGACTGCCTTCCTTCCCTCGCAGGTGCTGCAGGAATACGTGCGCTTAGTAGAGGATGTGGAAACACGGTTGAACCTTGCCACCAAATACAAGTGCCATGATGTGGTGATTGATGTAAGTCTTTGCTGTGTTTATGAAGAGAGAGGACAAAAGCCTGCTTTTTCTCCCTAACATTACCATGTCACTCTACTGTCAGGTGCCTTGCAGGCTTTGCTTATTCCTGTGGCTTGGGAACAGCGTATTGCTCTTAGTGAAAGCCAAGTGAGCCAGGAGCATGGCTTCTAGGGTATGTGCTGTGCCTGGGCCTGTCTGCTTCTGCAAATGGACTGTGCAGACCTAAGCTATTGATTGGAACTTGAGGGGAGGTTGAGGGGTTGACACTTACTCATCTGCAAGGCACCACCTAACTGTGATGAAGCGTCCTCCTCGCTCAAATGGATGCTGGTTTGTTATTTATCTAGACATACAGGGATCTAAAGGATCGCATCCAGCTGATGGCATATAAATGCAAGGTGGAGCGGGGCTCTGCAGAAGAAGAGAAGATAAACAGTCTACTCAATAACATGGTAAGAAGCACCTACTTTTCCTAGAAACTCATTGAAGACAGCCATAGGCTAGGTATGCAGTAAGGGGATGAATCCTACATCCTTTTCTCTCTGCTGGGAAGTTAATGTTATGTTTGGAGTTACACTGATAGAAGTAGCATCTTACTGCCATGGTTGTGCTTTTCATGGTCTGGGCCTTGCTAACTTGGCCTGAGGGAACTGTGATCAGCCTGATGTTAGTCATACTTTGTTCTCTCTTTTAGCAAATCCGGTGGAAGAACTGAGCACCAGTGAAGCAACCTGCTTGGACATTGCCTTGCCAGTACAAAAGGAAACTGTAAAACCTGGTCCAGTGCCAACAGAGCAGCTCTGTTACTACTCATTGCATGATCAGTGTTTGTCAGTGACACTGGGTGCTCGTGGGACAGAGGCATTCAGGCTGGTTGAAGGCAGCTGCTCTGATACATCCCGTGAAACCATGGTACTGATCCACGAGGGTTGATTCTTTTTGGAATCTGATTCTCTTTGACCTGGTTGTAAGCCAGGGATGATTTTTGTTTATGGAGGGAAGTTGCTGGACCAGGCAAAGTTATGTTTGCTTATTGTGGTGTCTGGGCTCACTCTAGCAAAGGAACAGGTTGGTCACTCATGGGTCTCCAGTAGACAGTGCTGACCAGTCCTTGTAACGTTCAGGCTGGCTTGGACATCACCAGTCATAGCTGTGGAGAGAACAAGGCCTACTGGACTGTGTTCTCCCTGCATCAGTGTGAAGGGGGGAAGGGTCAGCTGCACCTTGAAGTCTTTCTTGGTTTGTTGTGGCTCACACCAGGAGAAGAGGTTTTTTATGAACTCCTGCAGTGAGCCAGGGCAGCAGCCTCTGCCAGTATCCCCATGCTGGCACTTGGCAGCTCTCGGCTGATCCCTTCATCAGGGAAGGGTGGGCACCATGTGTGGAGCTGGTCAGAGCTGTGCTAGGTTGGATGGAGAGCAAGAAGGGACCACTTTCACTTAGCACAAACCTGATGATCCCAGGAAGGATTGAATTGCACTTCAAAAATACAACTCCTCAGGCAACTGCTGGCTTCATCCTTCCAGACCTCTTGTCAATTCTTTAAATAAAGCTGTCTCTTTATCCTCGGGCTGTTTATTTCCTTCCCGCATTATGCACTTTGCTGCTCTATGCTGACACTGAGGAATTTATCACACCTTCAAAGTGAGTATGCAGAGTGTTTTCTCATATCCTGAAATGCACAGTATCACCATGAAGAAGCCTTGCTTGCAGCAGTACCTTATTTCACACCTATGCCATCGGCACAGATTAACTCATTTCAGTATTGTAAGACCATTTGCTGCCCTGGAGGTGGTCACACAGAGCTGAAGGTTGCATATAGCCATGTACCAGACTGAGGGCAGGTTTGGGCTCCTACTGCACTGTGCACTAAGTGCAAGCTCAGTTTCTGTGGTCACTCTTGGGTGGTTGTTTTGTTTGTTTGTTTGTTTTCCTCTCCCCCTTCCCCAGAAAATCCTAGGTTTGCTTAGGTTGGAAGGGATTTCATGATCTACTCTACCTTCTCAGGTGTGTTCATCTGGAGCAGGTGGACCAGGACTGTCTCCAGCTGGGTTTTCAGTATCTCACAGCTGGAGATACTGGCTTCTCAACCTAGTTAATTCTGTTCCTGCATTTGACTATCCTCACTGTTAAAAAAATAAAAGGATTGTGCTCAGATAAAATCTCACATGTTTCACTTTGAGCCCAGTGTGTCACAATCTGTCACCAGGCACCATTAATGAGCGCCTGGGTCTCTTTTCTTCATTTCCTCCCATCAACTATACGTGTTGATGAGTTTCTCTGAGCCTTCTTTTCAGGCTGACCAATCCTAGCTCTTGGCATCTTATATGAAAGATGCTACAGTCCTTTTGCTAAACTCTAATGTATTCACGCCTCTTGCACTGAAGAGCCCAGAATGACGCGCAGCACTCTGGGTGGAGAGGGTGGACCACCTTTGACCTGCTGATGCCTTTCTTCCTAATGCAGTCAGGATCCTGCTGGATAGGGTAATGCTTTCTACCAGGCTTACCCATCTACCCCAGGCCAGGAATTGCTGGGTTGTTGCTAGTTGGAGTTTATGCTAGGGAGCAGCAGATGAAGCTGAGGTCCTTGGAGGAACGTGGTTAAGCCAAGAATAAATCTCACCTGTGTTCCCCAAGCTTTGGAACACATGTGCCTACTGATCTCCTGAGCTTGGTGTGCAGAATGCAGTGCTTCTGACACATAGATATTGGATTCTCAGGTAAATGCATCCCATTGCTGAAGAAGGTGGGTTCTATGCAAAAAGTTTAAGCAGCTAAAGGTCATTGTACAGGTCATAGCCAGTGCTGGGTCCGTGGGCTCTGAGCCCTGTACGCCTTGCTGCAGCAGACCTGTGGAAACTAGGGCTCACCTGCTTCTATGACAACGCACTGCTGGCGGCCTGGGCAGATGTCCTGTTCCTCTGCTGCCTGCCATCACACAAGCTGTCTGTCTGCTCTGCCATCCGGCCAGCCCTCCAGGAACCCTGCATGGTGTACAGCCTCATCACCGCTGTCCCTCTGCCCAGGTAAAGTGGACTTGCACATACTACCATTCATCCCAAAGCTCACGGGGCAAAAACAGCACGGTGCTGGCACAGCCATTGCTGCATGGGAGCACAGCTGTTACAGCATCTCATATTTTCTTGTGAAATTTGCTTCAAACATGGTCATAGTCAGTTGCTCCCTTACTGCTGGTCACAGGGCTGAAGGGGGGGGATGGGACTCTGAAAGGTGAGCCTAGACACCCTCCTCCTCTTCTTGGTCTGCCTTTGCTTTCAGGTTGAAGCAACTTCTTTGCTACAATGCTATCATGAGGCCACAGTACCAGTGCCCTGGCAAGGAGCCTACAACGGAGTGGGGGACAAAAGGAACCATCACAGAGGTGCTGCAAGACCTTGCCATTGTGCAGGCAATGTGCCCCCTAAACTCCCAAGGTACAGCCTCTCGTTTTGTTTAAACTCGATAGTAAAGATTAATTCCAGCATTCTTGCCTAAAATGATCCCAAAGCAAAGATTTCAGATAAGCTTGCTCTGATGGCTAATGCAATTGTTTACAGGAGAGAGGGCTGAGAATCTCTCTTCACACCTGTGTGCACACTGGTTACTGACATTTGATTTTCGTTGTTGTGCAGCGAAAATAAAAGTCAATGGCAAATGGCTGGTGGGCATTTTCTATGCGGCCCTGAATAGCAGCATGTGGCAGAGCCTGCCTCACCAGGAGGCACTGGCATTGCTCAATGACCTCTGCTTTCCTGAACATTGCCACATCTGTGCAGAGCAGAAAGATTCCCGCCCACGGTTTATGTGCGAGAGTTTTGTCAGCAAAAGTTTTGCCTCTTCAATGACTCAAGAGGAGTAAGGGCTGGATGCTGAGGTACTGCTTGCCCAGGCTTTCTCTTTGCTCTAAAAATAAAAGACCCAGACTGCCATCACTGGTTTGTTTTGCCCTGGTCCCCTGTTCCTGTCTGTCTATTGTTCAGGACTGACTGAAGCCACAGGTTGGGACTGGGGCACCAGATACAGGAAACAAAATCCTCTGGGAATATTTGAAGATCTTTCATGGGTAACTTACTTCAGTTCACAGACGAGATCATTGAGGATGTTAAGTCAGGCAATTATGCTTGAGGGATCTGCTTCAGGATCTCTCTACAGTCATGTTCAGTTTTGCTTTGAATGGTGCAGTAACATCTGGAACCTTAGATTCAAGCCTTGGAGTATGATTGTTTCCCAAAACCGAAGAAAGAGACAAGTAGTCAGTTTTAAAGATTTTAAATAAAACTGATATTTGTTAAATTTTTAGCAAGCTGGTACAGATCGTTATTGCTTATAGAAGATTCTGATTATTTTTTCTTCTCAGAAGCTTCCCATGGTTTGACCTGACAGCTGCACAACTGAGGGAGTCTCCCTTTAGCCAGCTGCTAGAAAAGAGTGAGACTATCCAGAATCATCTTGCTCTGCTATACCAGGCATCTTTTGGAGACTGGTACACGACCAGCACCAAGACTTCTCCCATGTTAGCTGTAGCAGAACCTGGCATGATGTTGGATCAGGACTCCTCACTGTCCATGGCTGCTACAAATGTTTTTTTCAGAAATTCCAGAAGAAACTACTGACTGTTTTTCTAAATCCTCATAAACCAAAATGAAACCCATGACAGAGTGCTTTGCTGAGATCTTGTACTAAAGGGATGAAAGCCCAGAGATGCTGACAACTCTCTTCCATTGATTTCCCTTGCTGGGCTCAGTAGTATCTAGAGAAAGAACAGACTATAAGGACTTCATACTGCCAAGCAAGAATAATGACAAAAAAAAACCAAAGACACCTTTATTATCCATTTTTCAGTCATAATGCAAAACACTGACGGAAGTTGGTAAAAGTTTATCCAATAGAATTACATTGTCTTTACACTCCTTTTCTGCCTCTGAGAAACTCCATCTGCAGCCTTGCCAAATGTAACAACAAGTTCCCTTACACCATCACTGACATCTGTTAATTTTCACATTTTGAGACAATGTGCTTGAGGCCTAAGACTGGTTGCTAGTAAATTGCTGCAGGTGGCTTTGGTAGTGAACACAGGCCTTGTTGAACAGCTGTGGAACAAGGTAATGACTGCTGCCTCAGACTGGGCTGAGAGCTGCTAGAAGCCACAGTAGTTGTTCTTCAGCTCTAACATACTCCAGCCGGTACCCATATGTACTTATTTGCTTTTACAAGTTTCATACAGCTTGTGCAACTTTCTTCATAAACTAGCTTCTTTCTAAATCTGCCAGAATCTGGCCTGATTTTAGTCTGAGCTTACTTGTCACAGGCCAAGATGTCTGTGTGATCTGATTCAACTCCACTGGGTTCCTGTTGCTGTTCCATCAGAAAACTGAATTACAGTTAACTTGTGGTGGTACAGCTTTGACCCAGAGAACCAGACAAGACTGGGGTCCATCTTTTCTTTCCCATGCAGGATCTCAGGGAAATCTGTCACCAAAAAAAACCTGTGAAGATTTAGACTGGAGCCCTCCTTCTGTTGAGCCAGGCTTTAACTAATATTTAACTCACAATTTCTTGTTGGTGACAGTACCTGTTCCAGCTAGGATGTACAATTCAAGACTGCTGTTACAGATTCTGTGATACCCTGTTGAGCAAAAAAGAAAGATTTAACTAACTATACATTTTGTCCAAATCCACTCAGGACAAATAGAGTTTCATTTTCCAACTTCTCTACTTAAGCTTACAGTATTTTCTCACAGTTCCTGCCTTGTGTTGCAGTACTGTTTACTATGATAAACCACTGCTTGGTCCCGTTTTGCACAAAATCAGTTCCATGATTAGGACAAGGATTGGTTATTTATTCTGTAACTTGGCACCTCCAGGTAGCTGATAGCAGCAGGCAACACAAACCAGTCACTGTGTGTGCCATTTGTCTTATCTCTGGGGTTAGCAGTGTTCCCAGTCAGCAGATGCTAAAACCTGTGAGAAATCTATTCACTTGAGCAACAGGGAAACTATTAACAATCACTGGTAATTAAAATATGTCTAGGATTGATTTTTTTTTGTCTTTTTAATCAACTGTGAAGCAGAAATGAAAGACAGACCGTTAGTGGTAAAGTCACACCTGATTTATGTGTTTTGCTTCACTTAGTTCCTGGAAGCAAATGAACTGCAGAGAATTCTTATGGAAAAGAGCCAATGCAGGGATGTGTTTGTGTCATCAAATGGCCAAGAGCTGCAATAGCTTTTTATAAAGTGAAAAATGAGAAACTATACCACCCTGGATAAATAGCAAGCTAATGAGGGTGTATACTGCTGTTATGGTTTTCTCCAGGTGGGGTTCTTACACAAGTGGAACTGCAAGTGTGACTCTAATCCTGACTCTGTGCTCTCTGTGATAAAAGGAGGGCATCTGTTTCTACCCCAGTCTGGGCTTGTTGCAAAGGAGGACATGTAGAGTGGGATTCTAGGCCTGCTTCTTGGACAAACTGTGGGAAAGTGAGGGCATCTGCTTTCTGTCCTGATCGAGACTTTTGTTCCAGGAAGAGACCCATGTTGTCTCTGTACGGGAGGGCAATGGATCTACCAAAGACAGGTTCCTCAATTCCCAGCAGCTCCCGCACATGCAGAGAAATCTCCTGAAACACAAGACAAAAACATCAGAAATTCTCACTTTAAAGGACAGTAGCTAATACCATTCAGTGCCAAAGCAGCAAAAAAGGAATATGAGGTTCTGAATTTTGAAACACTTTCACACTTGAAGTTCCAACTCAGGAAGGATCTGAAATCATGATCCTGGTATGACACGGTAAAAGGAGAGGAGACTACACGTTCTCCAGATTTACTGTGGGTGACAGCCTCACAGCTGCTTTCTTTAGTGGTGCAAACAGCCTGGCTTTCCTGTTTGCACTTGCAGAACAAACAAGTTATGGATGAATGAGCTGGAGTTTGCCTAATGCAAAAACATTGCTGTTTGCAAAGTTATATTGTCAATAACTGGGTCTATACATAGAAGAGCTGGAAAAACTAATTAAGCCAGTAAGCCATATTGCTCATTAAGAAAATCAGAGGTGACTGTGGCTGTCTGAGCCAGCTGTACTGGGACTGTTGGTGTAGAGACTTGCTGTTATTCTTGTTTCTTATTTGATTGAAGTGTTGAAATGTAGTTCACAAGGTTTTATTGGTCTTTCACAGCATTTCCTCAAAACTTTCCCCCAAGCTCAGCTTGAGCCTAAGGGGCAGTACACTACGTTATCTGCAATCAAACAAACAATGGAACTGGTATTTTCAGTGGCTTTGATATACTTTAAAATACAAGTACAGTGGAATTAAAATCAGCAGTAACTTCACTTGACCATGCCAAGCTGCTTTCAGAAAATTTAATGTGTAGTTTTTTTTATCAAACTGCCATTTCCCCTATATTGCAAAATGTTTCTGTGTCATTGAACTGATGCTATCATGCTCATTTCTATAGAAACTATCATGTTTTGACTGCTATCAGCCTTTCCCTGATATTTCTGGTTGGGAAGTTGCGTGCCCCCATCTGCAGCATTGTGACATTACCTTTGCACCTTCTCTACTACACTTTTACTGAGGGCCCCAGGTGGGCCCAGTCAGCTTGAACCTCTGTGAACCTAGATCCCACCAGAGTAGGGCAGAGGTAAAAGTCACAAGAAGGCAGCAGGATGGAGAGTGATTTTCAAGAATATTTAGGTTCTTCTGAAGTTTGAGATGTTCCTCACTCACTTACAAGCTCTGGAAGACATCCCAGATAGTCTAATTTGTAAGCTTGCTGGGGTATGCCAGCTACCACTTATCCTGGCCTGGTTAGTCTCTCCTTCAGTTTCTACTGGAGAAAGAGCAGGTTTTGCAGTTGATTTCCTATGGCTTAGTTTTTTTAATCTGTTAAACAACTACCATACAAAATCCCTATAGCCCAATGAGGGGCTGGGGATTAAAAATCATATAGAGAGCTTGTCACCTTTGGCAAGTGCAGATAACTGACTACAGAAGCTGTCTCTTCTTGCACTAGGGCTGCTCTTGGGAGGTTCTGTATGAACAAAGCCAGCATTGCAATGCCTTCACCTCTGAACAACATTAAAACCCATGGTTCTAATTGGTATTTTTGGTGTCATATTCAATTTCAAACAAACAGTTGATTGCTCAGCCAGAGGGAAGCTTAGAGGTGAAATTGCTTTTTGGTACTCTAGAATAAAAAAGCACTGTTCGCTATTTACCAGAGTACAAAGATTTTCTCTCTCCCTGGTTATTTGAACTTCTACCTTGTGTTCTCTGGGGAAAACAACTGTAAATCAAATGTGAAACAATTGGCTTGGATCAGTAAGTGAAGCCTCAAATCCCTCTGGATCAGTAAGTGCAGCCTCAAATCCCTCAATTTCCATTATGGAGAGGAGAGAGGGAAATGAAATGTAAGTCAACTTGTTCTGATAAAGAATGGGATCAATGAATCAATTCCAGCAGTACTACAACTGGGTAAATTATCCTTTCTGACTCCTGAAAAAAAAACCCACAAAACCCACAACTAGATATCACCTTTCTTTTGAAACCAGAAGACTTTTCCTATCTGTGACCCAGAAGAGTCTTTATTCCCTGAAGAGATTTGCTCTCCTAGGAAACAGCTGCAAGTATTCTGGATGTGTTTTATCAGTTCAACTTTCTGTTATGTTTTCTCTTTAAGGATTACTTGTGTGGTCTTTTTCAATTTCTCAGCCACGTATTCAAAATAGGATGAAATGACAAGCCAGTAACTAAAACCAAGTCAAGTCACTTCACAACTAAAGCAAAACCTCATTTTTATTCCTAGGCTTGTCTAAGATTCACTACCTGATTCTGAGTTGGTGTTTTTCATTTTGCTCCTACATTCATACTGCTACAAAGGCCTCAGAGGAATGCTGACACTTATTACAGTCACTCTGTCGTTCCAGTCTGAGCTCTGCTGTCCCCTGGCTTCTCATGCCAGGTCTCTGCGCATCTATGCTTTGTAGGCTCAGAAGGCTCTAGTCACCAGGCACACGGGTACCTGCTTTGAACTGAGGCTTGTGTTAAAGCCTAGCACCTTTTGATCACAAATCAGACCTCCTCTTGACCCTTCTGTATTAGCTGCATTTCTGATGTGTTTTTTTATATCAATAACTTACATCACTGGAAAGCAGTTTTATCTAGTTTTTCTCCTACATGTTATTTTAAGGCTCTTTTTAGTACATAAATATACTTCTTCAATGACAAAGTCTATGCTACCTTTTGTTTGGATTCAAGATAAGGAAGTTTGACTTTGCAAGAGACTGGATTTGACGGTCAAAGGGGAGGATGCATTTAAGGGGAAGCATGTGATCAGGGCAACTAAAATCAGTCAATAGTGGATGACCGTGATTCAGACAGAGAATCCATTCCTGACTGAAATATCTCCTCCCAGAACTTTCAAACAAACCTAAGCTCATGCTTCTCTAGCTATGACTACTGTTGCACGGGATACATGCTGTTAAGCATCTCAGCATTCAGTAGTTTTCTTTCTGATGCTGACTTTAAGGTGATGGGTAACTTTAAGTCACAGCAGTCAAACCACAGGTCCCTGGCAAGACACATCACTATTAACTACTCTATTTCACACTTTATAAAACACAAGGAACATCTGTGCTACTTCCTAAGTATATGTACACAATGGTAAAATGTAAAATCTCTTTTAAAAATCCAGATTTCCTTTGGCTAAACCCAGAGTTGGCTAAGTATTAGTGGTATACTGGAAAGTAAACCAAAACATCCAAATCACAAAAGCTCTAAGTTCTATTGGGTCCTTTACTATTTTTATGTTAATCCAAAATTCACAGCCAGCATCTCTGGTATCACACGCCGTTCTACTGCTGCTGGTTTTAATAGAGTTATGGAAAAGAAGTATGATTGAATTAAGAGTAAACCTCAGTGTATTTCAAATACTGAGCTGTAATACTCATGCAACATGTTGGTGAAGTTTCTTGCATTTTCTGTGGCCATCCCTACATGAGGGATAAACAGATGGAATGAGAGATAAATAAAAGATAAAGATAAATAAATAAAAGATAAATAAAAGACACTCTCTTCCATCCAGCTCTTTCCATGGTTAGTGAAAACTAAATGAATTCTAAAGGATACAAAAATTACCTACATATATTGTAAGCATGAAATGCTGCACCTCTGAAACTTCAGGAATCTTTGGAAGGCCAAGCTGCAGCCCTAACCTTAGCTTATCCATTGGTAGTTTTACAGAAACAATGCCTTGAAAGGAAAATTACCAGAAAATTACATGTTTATAAAATGGGGAAGAAGCAGAGCCATTTGTGTTCAGCAGAGTATAAAACAAGGAAGTAATAATGAGTTGCCCTTCTGCTGCTTGAGAACTGTGGTTTGACTGTTGCAGGTTAAAGCTGCCCAGATTTGCAGATGTTCTATAAATTAAATCAAAGAGATTAGTAAGTGGAAAATTACTGGAAGGAAATTCTGAGGGAGCATCTAAGGAAGACATTTGCATCTTGCTAAGTGATCTTCTGGGGTCAGAGGAGTAACATAAGCTAAAAGAAAGGCAAAGCACTTCTGATGTGCTGATGTCCTGGAAAGGCAGCCTGCAGTCCTCAGTCAGCTATGGAGTTACATCTGCCGACTTGAACAACACAGTCATTGGATTGTTTGTCTGGTTTCAGGCTCAGTGCTAACACACATTCTGCCCGGGCAGATGAGTGACAGCATCCTGGTAAGCAGATGAGGCCAGAGCTCTGATGGGCCGAGGCAGCCGCAGCACCTCAGCACACGTGTGCACCTGCATGTGTCTGAAGTCAGTGACGCCCAGGGCTGGCAGGCTGGAGCAGTTCACCAGGATGAGGCGGCGGCCGGTGATGGCGTTGGCTCTGAAGCACTCCTGGGCAGGGAAGCAGAAGGGAAGCTGATGGGACATCAGTAGACCTCGGCCATCCCCCGCCAGTGTTGTAGAATCATACAGACACAGAATGGCTTGGGTTGGAGGGACCTCAAAGCCCACCCAGCCCCAACCCGTGCTGTTGGCAGGGCTGACCCCAACCAGCTCAGGCTGCCCAGGGCCCCATCCAGCCTGGCCTTCAGTGCCTCCAGGGATGGGGCACGCACAGCTTCTGGGCAGCAGTGTCACTCCTCTCCGTCCTCTGAGTAAAGAATTTCCCCAACATCTAACCTGAGTCTCAAGGAGACTCGGTTAAAGCCATTCCCCCTTGTTCCATCACGGTGTCCCAGGCCTCTGACCCAGGCAGTGGCGGCCCCGCACCTGGTACTGGGGGAAGCCGAGCCCCGCCACCCACTCGGCCACCTCGGCGGTTCCCCAGGCCAGGACCGGGGGGGTGGGTCCCCGCCCCGGGGGGGTGGGTCCCCGCCCCGCGCTCGGCCACATTGGCGGACGCGCGTCCTCCCCACCCCGAGCCGCGTTGCCACGGTAACCGCCACATCCTGCGGCGTACTCCGCTTTCCCTTCCGCCCCCCCTGCCCCCGGCTCTGCGGAACCCGCTCTCCATTGGCTCCGTTGTCGGGGGGGTACAGTAAAGCATCGGTAACCCGCACACGCGGCGCTCGGCTCTTTCCGCCTCTCTCCCCATTCGGCTGTTTCCGCCGGCGACGGGAGCGGCGCTTCGGCTTCGCTCGGCTGTTTCCGCCGCGGCAGGCTGCCGCCCTGGGCCCCGCGCCCGCCGGCCCTGCCCATGTCGGACGTGCTGGCCGCCGCCGCCGGCTCCCGATTCGAGCCCCCGGCTGCCGGGGCGCCGGGCGGCTTCAGCGGCGCCGATCTCTCCTCAGGTACGGGCCGGGCTGCGGGGCCGGGGAACAGCGGCGGCGTGGGGACGGTCTGCTCGGGGCTGGCGGCAGGCGGGGAGCGCGGGGCTCCTCGTCTGGACGCTGCCCGCGCGACCTCCGGTCCGCGTGGTCACAAGGGTGGGCAGTGATTTCTCCCCCGCGTTCTGTTTGTCGTTAGAAGATGAAGCCGCAGCCCGGAGGACGGAGCCCGCAGAGCAGCGGGGTGACGGCTCGGAGCGCAGCGCATCGCCGTGCGGGTAGGAAAGCGTCCGCTTTGCCGTGTGCCGTCCGTTCCCTGCGCGGGAGCTGCCACTGTGCGGCTGCAGAGTGGGGGCTGGAGACCCTTCTTTCGGGCGGTTCAGCATAGGAGGAGCTGCCCCTGCGAGCTTGCGTTTTAAACCTATGAAATAACAAAGTGTAGCTTATGGCTCGCCTGTTCACGGTGCAGGATCGACGGGGTTGGAGACAACCCCAGAAAGTTTTGCAGCTCGTGGCTTGTTGGAGCTAACGAGCTTTCACGAAATGTTCGGGGTGGTTCGGTTGTTTTAAGCACTTGCACTGTGTGGAGGCTGAGCAAACGTATTCCTAATGCTGTTTTATTGACAGCGTTTTTTTGTTCTTCAGCCTTTGCCTTCCAGATCAGCCTTCCCCTAATGCTGCTGCCCGCACTCCTTATCAGATGCTTGGCTTGTTGTTACCGCTGGGCACATGAAGTTTTGCTTACACGTGTTGCTTGTGACACAATTTCAGAAAACTGCAAGTTCTGTTTGTCAGAAAGTAGATCATACTATTCTTTAAACAACAGCTTCCTTAATAAAAAAAAAAAAAAAAAAATATATATATATATATATATATATATATATAAAAGACAACAACAAGCAACTCGTTAGAATAGCTATATGATGTCCTCTTAGTTTTATGCAGATGACATCAGCCTTCTTGACTCCAGGCATTTTTTTTATGTCACTCTTTATTATGGCATCCAGTTTTCTTCAAGGAATGAACGCAGCCTGTGAACAGAATGGCCAGGGTAGTTGCTGGGTATTCATGGCTCTTACTTGATGAATTTGGGTATGTTGAATCTCCTTTGAAAGGAAGAGGTCCAAAAGGGATGATCCAGAACAGCTGCTTGAGGAGGAATTGGCAGAACGTCGTAGGTCTGTTTGTGAGGCTTACTCTTGGTTTGCCCTGTTCTAGTTCTACTCTTCTGTACAGATTCAGCATGGAATGTGTCTGAGTGGAGCTGCAGTCTTTGTTAACTATTCCACACTAGATTAATAGTCTGATCCCTTGCTAATGAGACTATCTCTCCTCTGTGAAAGGATGTATTTATTTATTTTACAGTAATGTAGAAAAGAAATCTTCAGCAGGGCCGGAATTTCAGGAATGTTTCATTTTTTGCTCATTCTTTTCATTCTTTGAGCCTCTCTTTTTGTTCTAATATGACCCCCTCATCACAGTGCAGGTTTTGGACCTCTTTACTGTTGCTGTGCTGCTGTTGTTTGGTGTACAGCTTGCTTGCCTGTGCAGTATATTTGAATACAGCAGAGGGACCTGTGTGTTCTCTGCATTGCTTGGAATTGCTGATGGGGAAGGTTGTGGTAGGGCTCTTTCAGGATGGCTTTCAAAACTGTTTTGAATATTTTCACTGATCTGATTGGCCTCTGACGTCATGTAGTAGCTGGCATAGCAGGAGGTGTACTTTATTGAGCAGAAAGTTGCTGCTGATTTGTTGCACTGCTCAGTTCAGTGTTAGCAAGTGTGTGCAGTAAATCACTGTTGTTCAAAGGACATTAAATATGGAATATCTCTCTGAAGTTGCTCCCTGTCTGGTGACAAGGGCAGAACTGGGGTGTGAGGCACTAACGGCAGGATGCTTGGTGCCTCTGTCCTGTGTCCTGAGTTCTGGTTGCCTTGGAGTAGTCCTTCTCACAGCTGAGCTCTGCTGCTTTTGACCTTAGTGTAGGTGCTGAATTGTGCTTTTTTCTTCTGAGAGGTCGCAGATTGGATCACCCGTGAGCGCGGATGCAACAGAGGGTTCAAAGGAAGACAGTTGCATTTTGGAGGACCAGAAAGTGGCTGAAGCAGAAGAGAAGCTGCCTGACCAAATAGAGTCCACCAAAGAGGTAGGTGTTTCTGATGTCTAAAAGAAAGGAAGGAGGTGCAGCAGCATTTCTTCCACCCTACTGCTTGTGCTTAATGACTGCGGGAATGAGGCTTTAAGGGTTGTGTGAAGATGAAAGTAATAGTGATGTCTTCCTTATGTTAGTGAGAGGTACAAGTTACTAACTTGCTTTGCAAAATCTCTCTTGTGCCTTCTGCTGGTCCTTGCTTCCTTGCACATTTTTGCTTGCCGAGGTTTCAAGGTTATTCTCACCTTCTGTCTGTTGTCTGGGTCTTCTGGGGATTCCCCTCATGCATATTTATAGCATAGGGAGTGGAAGGGATTCTGCCATCTTTTCTTTTGTCGAGCAGCCAATTTATTTATATTACAAATACAGCTGGGAAAACCTGTACCAGTGTCACACAGCTCAGGGGCTGTGTGTTTTCATATATGGAGTGAGGGCTGGCCCCAGTAATCCAGATGGACCTTCACCTAGGACGAAGTTGATGTCAGTGTGATTGTGCTGCAATGTAGATGCAGACAGAGCTGAAAAGCACTCCCTAGAGAGGAAGCGTTTTGGGATTGCTTTCCAGGAGCAGTGAGCTGCATCTGCAAGGCTGTTGCTTTGCTAAAAGGTGGCAATTAACTCTTAGGAAGATGCAAACGTGTGCCTGCCCAGAGACTCCTGGGGAGTCTAAGGGATGTGTGGTTTGTGACATTAAATGCAGCATGTGACTTCCAAGTTAATGCTGGGGAAAATAATGCGCTGAGGTACCTCAGAGCAAGGTGTTTCTTTCTAGCTCTAATAGAAGTTTCTGCAGTATCTGACCTGACTTCAGCCTGAGTTACTACTGAGTTATTGTAAATGGATCTTGGGACTTTCTTACCATTATATTCCTTGTGACTGGATGTATGTGCTTTGTGCAGGAAGCTCTTGTTCGAATGACCAAGTACCACATACATCAAGGAGCAGGGGATATAGTCATGATTCAGTCAGATCACACTGGTGCTGTGGATATCCTTTCAGCTGAGCTGGAAACTACAGACCTTCTTGGGGAGCAGAGAAAAGGTGAGTCCTGGAAGGATATAATTTGTTAATTACACTGTGGCCGCTTTTTTTTTTTAAGTGCCAGTGCCTACTTTGGCCAGAGAACAGTAGAGGCTGCCTTGGAGGCACTGCTGGTTCCTGCTGAAACTGTGGGCTCCTTGATAGTGATGCGAGAAAACTTCATACCCAGCTCCAGAATACAAGAGCCATAACTGAAATAGTGAAGCTATTTATGGTAATTTGGCCAGTAGTAAGATAGCTGATTATTTTTTTCTCTTTGTTTCAGCTCAGCCCCCCCCTCTGGCTCCACCTACTACGTGGACCACAGGGAAGATGAAGGAATTCAAAGTCAAGGTGGGAAAGGAGAAGAATGGTAGGATGGTGGTGAAACGAGGTGAGGTGGTGACAGTCCGTGTGCCAACCCATCCTGATGGGAAACGTGTTTGCTGGGAGTTTGCTACAGATGATTATGACATTGGATTTGGAGTCTATTTTGACTGGACCACTGTTACTAGTACTGCCATTACTGTTCAGGTCAGTGAATCCAGTGATGAGGAGGATGAAGAGGAGGAAGAGGAACTTGAAGGTTGGTGCACACTTGGAGAGTTATTTTGCAGTGCTCATTGCCATGCTGCTGACAATGTTTGTCAGATGCTGCATTTTCTGTCTACTTTGCTTACCCAGTCCTTTTTGTTATCTCTGCAGTCTTTTTGGGTTTGGTTAGGCTAAAATGAGAAAGTGGTTAGCTCTTCCTGTTTCAGCACTTGTCATTGGCAGTCCTCCTCCAGGAGCACTTTTGAAATTTAATACATTGAAAAACAAAGGAGAAATCACTCTTCCAGCTGATAAGCTTTTCTAGTTGAGAAATTTTTGGTGATAGATGATAACAAAGTTTCATGTTTTTTTTTTTTTTTACATTGTCCCAGTGTATTGTTAATTCCTGCAGATTGCTATTTATGCCTTAGTGCCTGTGAAACATATTGCCCATTCTGTGATTGCAGTATTAGTGACCGGTGCAGCTTGGGGTTTGGTGTCTGAAATCAATCTTGCAAGTTCTCCAAAAGGTATAGGTTCATGTATGAGGAAGGAGTGAATTGAGGGTGTACAAACCAAGTGAAGTTACAGTGAAGACCTTTCCCACCTTTCCTTTGCTCCATGTCAGTAGCACCAGGCCTCCTTAAGAAAACCTGGTTGTGGCATATATAAGAGGAGTGAACTGTCTAGAGGGCGAGTTCAGGGATAGTAGGCGAGGCTGGCAGGCAAGTATGTACTGTTTCATTAGTGTTGCAAGAAGAACTGATCTTCAACACGTCCTTTTGTAGGAAAAGCTGGGCTTTGTAGGTAGTATTAGCAGAGGATAGGGCAGTCACTACGTGTAATGCTATCATAGGTAGCCCTCCTTATGTTTACATGCCTCTATATTCTGGTATTACTTAAGTTTTTTATGGGCCATCTAGTAGCTTAACTGATGCTTTCTTACTTTTCTCCTCTTTCCCGTTCAGGACTTGCCCCTGTTGGTGATGTGGAAAGGGGCTCCAAAAGCTATCTGCGGAGCCGCTATGGAGAAATCATGCCTGTGTATCGAAGGGACAGCCATCGGGAGGTGCAGGCAGGCAGCCATGACTACCCAGGAGAGGGCATCTACCTGCTGAAATTTGATAACTCGTACTCTCTCCTCCGCAATAAGACTCTGTTCTTTCATGTCTTTTACACTAGCTGAAGGGATGGGAATGGGCAGGGATGGCAGACAGGAGGCAGTGAGCATAGCGGGCTGCCACCCAGCCCTGATACTCCCTGATGGTCACTTTTGTGTGACAGAACCAAGGCACAACTCTGCTAGCAACTCTTCAGACACAACTTGGTTTCTCCCCACACCCTCCTTCCTAGCTGTCCCGGTGGAGAAAGGTGGTTGTGTCTGGTTGTCTGCAGGCAGCTGTTATTTCTATAAAACTCTGGGAGTACTGCTCTCTGTAGGTATAGTGTTTGGCCTTTATCACAGCCAGTGAATGCTCAGAGGCCAGGTGCAGCTGGTCTTGGTTTCCTTCTGTTGCAGTGGTACAAAATGAAGTCAAAGTATTCTTCATCTGTTGCTGTTTTGTAAATAATTCTTCAGGCTCTTCTGCTGTATCTGGATCACTAGAGGGCAGCTGTCAGCAGCAGTGAGACAAAAAAAAAAAACGTCTGGCTTGTCACTTAACCACTGATAATTTTATCACTTACCACCACTATGTGTCACCAGCTGCCAGCACTTCCTTCGTTCCTGTATGTGAGGATGCCAGTGGCAGCTGGTGCAGATGGCATGGCCCAGCAGCCAGCCCAAACCTATGGTACCCACGTGTTAGAAAAGGGTATGGGGCTGGGGAGGGGAGTGCATGAATACAATTTCATAGGAAGATTTTTCCTGTGGATTAAAGAATTGGATGTTGCATCTGTAGGTTGTAGAGATATAAAAATTATGATTAAAACTCCAGTAACCACAAAGTTTTTTCTTGTTTTACATCTGGATTACAGAAAAAAAAATGGTTTACTGCTGTACTGAATAAATGTGGAAAGGTTGGGATACAACCAACAAATATACAAAAATGTTTCTTTGTAGCAGCACTTGGTTCACTGCTATTGCTGCCATCTGGATAATAGCGTATATAGTAAGGAAGATGCTCCCCAGGGAAGCGTGGTTTCTTAGCTGCTATTGCTGTTGCAAAGGAACAGAAACTCAAAAGGGGTGAAATTTACCCAATCCTTTCTGTAAACCAGAATGAGCGAGGCCATTGCTAGCCCTGATCCTGTGGTGAATCATGGAGTTTCTTGGCATGTTTTAGTGGCTAGTGATGGCAGAGTTGAACAAGGATTACGTTAATCCTTCAGAGATGAGTTTTAAATCACATTTATCAGCAACTATTGTTTATTACTTAAAATCATGTTCTTTTTAAGAATAGTAATGTGTTTACATTTTGATACCTCTTTGCAGAGACACAGAATGGTTATTTGCACAGTGATCCTAGTGGAATTCTGAGTTTTATTTTTAAATCCTCTAGGTAAAGCACCTCTGTTCAGTCCATTCCCTTTACTGCGAGGGAATGATAAGAAAATCATTTTGGGGTAGTTAAAGCCAAAGACTTCACTGTCCTAGGAGTGCTGCATATTTCCTTTTAAGGCTATAATGTAATGCTGTGGAATTTTCCTTGTGTTCAAGCTATTCTTCCATCTCTGCTTACTTATTCATTGCCTCAGAGCACTTAGTAGGTCAAAAAGATGTGTATGTGAGAGAGAAGTTTATAGTACAACAGCCCAAGCTTGGAGCAGGAAGAATGAAAACCAGAAAACTGATTGGAGCATGGTTGCTCCCTGGGTGAGCAGGCAGGGAGCAGAGCTGGTCAGGGTAAGAAGTGAGCTGCTGCTCTTCTGGGCCCTGAGTTGGAAGCCTTTCTCAAGGGAGGGAGAGAAGAGAGAACCTGGCCACAGGGGAGCTGCAAAGCTGTTCCTCAAGCAGAGGGAAACATAGGGCAGCCTTATGGGAAGGTAGAACTGTAAGACTTGGTAGAGGGAATATTATTCTTGGTGAGATGAAGGACTATCTTGTGGCCTTTGTACAGCACTTGAATCAGGCCTGAGCAACTTGCATAGGGCTCTCCCCGATTTTTTTTTTTTTAACCTTTGCCCCTGAAGCTCTTTGACACTGAGATGACTTTTCATTGTCTGACCAAAAATGTCAGTGCTGCCCAGTGTGATGGCTGCCTTCAGTCCTTTCTGATATAATCTGCAGGGCCCTGTGTGCACTTGCTGGTTAATGTACGAGACACTGTGTGGCATCTGATCCACTTTCTAATTAGGATTTATTTATGATAAAGGAAATTTTGACCTTTACGTAGGATAAATATTCTACAATTGCTGATCCTCAGTCTCACAGTTTACTGTGGGATACTATTATTGCCACTATATAAATGTTTCTCCAATAATGTGCCCTCCCTATTGCTAATTCACAGCCACTTCCCCTCTCACTGTCTGTATTTTGAACACATTGTCATTCAAAATACATCTTGTCATCTTGTAAGAGGTGAATAAGGCCTGCTTGACTACAGTTCTGGTTGCTTACTGAAACAAATAGCATGTGCAAGTTATTGGATACTAGTTAGTGGTTTTAGTGTTGTAGATGGTGATCCTATTGCTCAGTTCTAGCTTTCTGAAATGTGGACCAACCTTTTAATGAGGCTCAGGTTATTTGTTTGGAGCTGTCCTCATCTCATAGTCTCACTGACTTAAGCTTAACAGAAGCATTGAATCTGGCACGTTATCCCAATCTGTATGTGCCTGTCCTGCAAAAACACAGTGCCCATAAATAGACCTGCTGTCGTGGAACTGAAAGTATCTAGTGTGCATTATTTCACTATTACGCTTCCCAGAAGTACGTGGTATCTCTTATGAACACAAAACAGTTTTTGGCATAGAATATTTCATCTGCAGGAAACAGGAGCTTTACAGTTATGCAAGATAATTACCCTTGCTTATTCTTTAACTTTTACATCACATAAATGTTTCTCAGGTGTTAAAGAATCATTCATTATTTAAGCGATGACTTCTTTTAGGAAGGTTATGTAGTCTTTATTCATTTTCTGATAAATCCACTAGCTTGGACGTGTGGCTAGTGGTTAACAGTGGCCGTTTGCATTCAAAATTGAACTCGGTTCAAAGAAGCAATCTCCTTATTTCTTGTGTCTTTTTTTTCTGCTATCTGTGTATCCTGGATTATATCCAATCCTGCTGTGTGCTGAGGCATTGGTGGGAGCCCTTCTTGTTTATAATTATAAACTTGTGGAACTAGATACTGGGTTTAGAAAGAAAAATGAATTTAAAAGGCATTTTCACTTCACAGAGGGAAATTAATCCTTGAGAAAGGAAAATTCCCAATCCTTCCAGAAGGAAGATTTTGGATCAGTGGATGTGCAGCCAGAGACATAAAACAATCCTGTAGCTTAGGATTTGCATAAAAATCAGGTTGCGTAATTGTCTGTTTGTAATAATGGTAACAATCTGTTGGGTATCTTTTAATGTAAAATCAGGTAATAAGCTACCTATTGTTTTATCTTATTCCTTCTCCCTTGGCAGTAATGTAGCAGCAGGAGTTGAAAGCGTATGCAGTTCACAGTTAAAATTGCTTAAATCAAGGACCTCTTGTACTGATTTTAATTTGCTAACTGACTCTGGAGGCCTGTAGGATGGGTTCATGTTAAAGGTTATTTGAGTCAGATGTAGGCTATTTGCAAAGTAATATCTGGGGCTCATTTCACAGTTATATTAATGCCACCACTGACCTACCTATATGAACAGTAAGATGAAAATGTGTGCTTAAGGAGAGTAAGAGCTTAATTGACTGACTTGAGGTACGAAGGCACACCTTTCTTTTTGGTTCTATTCTGTAACTGTGTGCATATAGCCATGTATGGCTTGCAATGGGGCCAGTTGTGCTGCTGGACATGGTGGGGTGGGCTGGACCCTTGTCACATGTCTACTTGCTGAAAGAGGTACTTGTTCCTGTGAACTGGGAATTGGGGGTAGAGAATTAATCTGAGTTCATTTTATCCCTACTGCATAAGACTTGTCTTACTACTCCCTAGTACACTTTGCAGAGGGTTTATCACAAGATGCCTTAGGAGCAAGGAGCATGTCTGAAGTAAGAGCCAAAGATGTCATTATTCCATGGTTTTTCTTCTTGTTTTTCTCTCTGTTTGTGTAGAGAGGAGGCACTAAGATCAAGCAAGGAGAGTCCTGAGGATTTGAGATGTTCATTAGTCTGCCTTCTTGCTGTAAGAAGAGTAGGAGAATTGTTAGTTTCCTGGCACCACAGGGTCTTTTGCCTTTGGAAAGAAATCATAAGCTGCTGCAAAGTATTGTGGAACACCAGAGGATAGCTACTTCTGATACTCTGATGCTAAGCGTGACGACCAGAGAAACAGCAGATAGACATAGATAGGATTCCTTGTAGCCGTTCATCATTTTGCCAAAGTGAATCCAGTGTTGAGTGGTGTTGTGTATTAAGATTGGATGAGAGACCAAAGCAACAAAGGTGTTTTTAATCTGCGAGTGAGAGAGAAATCACTTTCTCTGTTTCTTGCATCTGGGGATAATTATAGATATGATGTTTAATATAATGTAGATATAGTGTAATATCTGAATTGGAAGAAGGGAAAACTGTGAACTGATCTTTTTAAATACATAAGCCAATTAGGCTGTGAAATAAGCCACAAGTTTATCAGGAGTCCAGGTGTGAAGTCACTTATTTAGATAAGTTAGTAAACCATAACTAAAGTTTTAGGGTGAACATCAAATTGCAGAGTCCAAACACCTGTTGCTAGGAGGAGAATTACCTGTGGAACTATTCCACATCTGCCTCCAAAGAGTCTCTGGCACTTTATTCTGAAACACTCGTGTTGTTGCAGCTGAAGATAGAACATCAGGCTGAAGGGATGGATCTGTGGTTTGTCAGTAAGGGTTGTCTGGTTTAAACCCACCTGGACTGGTGAGTGAAGTCTCTTAGGCACGAAGCTGGATGTTAACCATTAAGCTCAGAGCTAGAGGCTTTGCCTGACTTTTAAGTTTAGAAGATGTTCTCGGAAACTAAATAGTTGGAGATGATCTCCCTGTAACTTCCAGAATGCCTGAGTGACTAACTGCTGTCCTCAAAAGTGAAGCAATCTGCTCTTAAGTCCCTGCTCTAAGCTGCTAGCATAGTCTTTCAGTAGAGAGTGTCTTGTAGGTGGTCATTTCCTTCTTTTTTCCAGACATACTCTTGTAAACTGTGACAGCTGTCTCTAAGTCCTTATGTATGTGATGTGAATACATTTGTTGTCCTAGAACCTCAAAATTCATTTATCTGTGCCAACCTGTTGCTTTTCATTGCTGAAGAAATTAGTTTTAAAGGGAGGTTACTTCAACAAGATGTGGCACTGAATCTCTTGCTGAAGGGCACATGTGAAGATTTATTTATAGTGTGCTCACTTTCCTTCTAGGCTTGGTTTGTATTGTTTATATTCAATGTTTGTGGCTGATTTGTAATAATATATTGAAAGTTATTCCCTTTAAATAAACTTTTCACTATGCAATCACAATCTTTGTCTTTTGTTTGAAGAGTCTTCATATGAAGAAGTGAAATACAGACTTACAAAAAACCCCAACAAATACAAATACAGTTAAATTTATTTTTATAAGCAACAAAATAGCAACTATTCCAAATGTACACTGCAGTATACTGGACACTTCAGTTGCAAATGGATAGGAAAATGTGCTGTTGTCAGCTAGTGATCACTGCTCTAGCTAGGACATTCTCTATTAAAAAGACTTGCAGTGGAGGATTTATTACTTCGGTTTTTTAACTCTTCAAATTTTCTGTGACACTTGGACTCCTGCTGAATGTTTGAAGAACTGGAGAGGAACAAGCAAGTAGCTAGGCTCATATAACTGGCCCAGACAGAATCTGAATGGTCTACCATTAGTTGCTTCATACTGGTACCTTTCACCTCCATTTGCAGGGATTGCTTACAGCTAAGTATTCAGTTACTAATGCTTTCAATTTGAAGGATTAAAAACATTTCTTCAGTTATCAGATACTGATGAGATCTTCTACAGAAAAGTGATTGCCCTTTGCAATTTCCTCATAGCTGCTTGACTATCAACTTCAGCTTGCTATGCAGACTCTATTTATGTAGCCTGAGGAGCCATCCTCTGATGGTTCACCTGCTGGTCAAAACGAGAACTAGGATGGCTAAAGCTGCGGATGCTTTCCCATTTGTTGTTTCAAAACCCAGTAGGGCAAGTACAGTATGAGTTTAGATGTCTCTCTTCTCGCCATGTGTTCGCTTGGAGCATTTCTACAAAATGACTGATGGGCAGGATTGATCATACAGAGACCAGAAGGATAGATGGTTCTGCCGAGTTAAAGGTGCTTTGTATCCTTTTAAGAACACAGAGAAGAAACAGTGCTGCAGCTATTCAATTGCATTTAGCTCACGCTGAATCTCTGCCATCTGCCCTGGCTTGGGCATGCGGCCAAGGGGACCATTCCTTGGTGGGGATGCAGGGAAGCGATGTGACATTTCACAACGTTATTTCCCAGTCTTTCTGTAACTAGAGAGGCTGAGATGCAGCAGGATCCGGTCTCTCTGGCAGCGGGCTGTGCTGGCCCTACCTAGGAGGCAATTTCCAACTGCACGTATGGAGCACGGTTCCCTCGGCCACTGGTGTCAGTGTTACTCGCGGGGACGGCTGCTCTTCGCCGCGTCACTGCCCCGGGAGCCTCGGACGGTCCCGGCACGGACGGCCCTCTGGGCTCCCTCGGCAGGGAAAAGGCGGGCGGGGCGGCTGATGGCAGCCAGCCGCCCACAGCTGCGCCGCCCTCCGGCAGCTTTATGGCGGCCCCGCACGACCGCTTTTCCTCGTCGCAGCAGCCATGCTGCCCGCATGCCGCGGCCCCGCTGCCCGCGGTGGGCTGGGAGCGGGCGGTGCCGCCTGGGACAGCGACCTCAACTTCTACGTGCTGTGGGCGCTGCGGGAGCCGCCCCGGCGGCTGAGCAGGTACGGCCCGGCCCGGGCCGCCCCTCCACGGGCAGCTGCCGCTCTGCGGAGCGAAGGGGCGGGGCTGGGCCTGTCCCCGTCCCCGTGCCGGGCGGGGCACGCCCGCGGGCCGGCTGGATACGGCGCGGCCTTACGGGTGTGGCTGCTCTCTCTTCTGAGGGCAGCAGCGCTTTGTCACATCCTCGTGCAAACTGCTTTTGAGCAAAACAAGCCCTTTTTAATTTTTTTTTTTTATCTACGCTTCCCTGGTCTATTTTTGACCCTTCCTGGTACTTCTCTGATTTTATGTGTTCTTGTTTGCTCTTGCTCCTAGCCAGTCTAGCAAGATGGGCTACCAGGCATGGCTGCCCCTGCCGCTGCCCAGGCAGCTGGTGGTGTTTGGCCTGGGGGACTGGAGCTGCTACTCCCCAGACACGAGTGTTGCCGTGGACGTGCTGGTGGCACCGGGCATCAGGGCGCAGCGGCTCGGCACACTGGGGCCTGCCTGCAGGTAGCAGTGTGACAGGCAGTGCTTGGCCTGGCTTTTCCCTTTCTTTCATGGCTTTATATGTAGGAGACCAGGCCCTTCTGGGATGGCTCTGGGAAGGGTGAATGTAGCAGAGGCATAGCCAAATGCTACGGGTGTGTTGTTTACATTAAAGCTGTTACAGATCCTGTGGAAGAATCTGTTGAGAAAAGAAAATCATAGCTGTCTAGTATTATGGTTATTTGGATTGGAAAGAGTACCTGTTTACCTCTTAGGGGTTGTGTTAGTTCCCTAGACCTGTTTCTCACATCTCATTGGTAATAATGTGAAAGAGAAGCAGAGACAGTCCCTGCCTTGCTCTGCTTCATGAGGTTACATTTGTACACCCAAACATACATAAGCTATGCTCTAGAGCTTCTTGTGATGTTTCCAACTTTCAGCTGCTTTCAGAGTTGGTATTTTTTGGCTTTGAGGTGCTACCAGCAACTATAGGAGCAAGAATTCCTCAAAAATTGATGCCAGCTGTGGGCTGAAAACCCATAATGCTCTGTGCAGGTCTCTGGTGTGGGAAGATGACTGGAGGACAGACGTATTCATGGCCTCGTTGAAAGAAATGAATGAAGGCAACCCTGTGAAGCTTGTCCTGACTGTCCATGGACAGGTTAAAAGAAGTGATAATCTCTCTTCGTGTCCTGGTTTCCAAACCACTTCAGCTCTGCCAGCTCTGAACTTTAAACTTCATTTCTCAACCTCTTGTGTTTCTTCTCTTTGCTACTTTAAGGCAGGGATACATTGCATAGATCTGTTAATGCATGTCTGGTTTGAACCTCAGCCTTCCTTAATATTCCAGTCCTACTCGCTAAACACAACTTTGCTAAAACACATCATGTATTGTATCAGATACACAGTGGAGAATGGCTCACTTCCAGTTCTACTTTCCTGAATTTGTGGTACATTAGTGATTGTTTTACAGTGTGCAGAAGTCTTTGGATTTAGTGTTTTGCACTGCCTGGCTTCGTTTTCCTTTTTATTTATTTGTTTATATGTTTTTATTTTGTTGGATTATGCCAGAAAGATTTGGGCTATTCCCTTGCAGGGAACCTGTCCCTTGCAATACATATTTTTGCTCACCTTCTGTGGCTGACAGCTTGCATGGACTTTTGTTCTAATACCACCTATTGTTGCTCCTGTTCCCAGTTGCTCCGGGGAGTCTCCAGCAGCACACCTGCACACTCATTTCTGGTCCCAGAGACCACCCAGTCCCCAGTGCTCCCTGCTGCTGCTGCTGATGGGCCCCTTGATCGGGACCTGGAGGATCCTACTTCTGTAAGTGTAGACTGGGTCCTTTCTCTCATCAGTTCACTCCTCAGTATGAGCTCTGTCACCTGAAACTGCTCAGTTTGTATCCAGCAACAGCATTTGCTGTCTTTCTCTTAGCAAATACCTGGCTAAGCAGGTTTTGGAGTCAAAGGTTCGTTTATGCTATGCTACAGAAGTTAGTTAATATGTTTGAAGGTGTTGAATTTAACAGCCCCTTATGGGATCACTGATCCATTTGGTGACTGCACCGATGCTCCTTGCCTCTCTGGTCACCTTTGTGTGAGCTTGTCTGTGGCAGCCAGTACCTGAAAGTAGGCCACTGGCTGGGCACATAGCAGTTGGCAACTACATGGCTTGGTATGTGTTTGGCAGGTGATATTGCTGGCGTGCTGATCCTAAACAGGAAGACAAGCCTGAAAACAGCCAAATTTGCAGTAGCCTCAAGTCTTTCTCTTCATAACTGCTTTGACTCTGGCTCTTGTCACAGGTTAAGAGTCAGAGCTCTGATATGGCTGCAAGAGCTTCCTGGCTTTGCAGCAAGGACTTCCACACACCACTAAGGAGCTTGGTGGTACCCTGCGCCCTGAAGCCACTACCTCATGAGATGGAGCCCAGCAATACCTGGAGGGAGTGTCCTGTCCCCAAGAAGCCCAGGAAAATTTTATTTGAACCCAGAGTGTCTGAGAGAGAGCTTGACATAGAAGGTAACTGGCAGCTTCTGGGTGTATTTTATGGGTCTTGTCTGCACTGTCTCCCACTGCTGATGGCAAAAGATTCCAGTGTTTCTTGGTGTGCCTCCAAGGCAGGGTTGGGCTTGTCTCTGCCTGGCAAAGTACTGAGGACTTCTCCTTAGCCCTGGATAAACTGCTTGAGCAGTTTTTGTCCATTGGGAAAAGGATATAGAATTTAGCCAATATTCTACACTGTAACATAACATGCCTTATCTCTTCATGCAAGTGTTATAAATGAGGGCAAGTACAATTAGCCTTGTCTTACAAAAGAGTGAATTGAGGCAGAAAATAGTAACCTACTACAATGTTCTGTAACCTCTCTGTTAGTCTGTCTCTTCTCCTACCCATCAGCATACTGCTTGGTTTGTAGAAGACATTGTTTATTATTAAAGTATAGAGGATAAAAGAATAAATGTGTATAAATATAAGTAGTATAACTGTACTGAGTGAGTGAGGATGTAGCTGCCAAGGGTTTTGGGAATTAAATCTTTAAAAGCTTCTGGAGAGTGAATTTAAGTCAGCTCCAAGGTGTGACCAAGCTTGTGTGCAAATATTTGATAATAGCTCTGTGGTCACCATGTGAAATCATATACTGGGACTTGCTTCTTACAAAGACAAATGTATTAGGGGGAGAATGAGCTTTTCATGAGTGATGTAAAATGCAATAGTGATGGCATGATAGCACTCAAAGGAGGTGTGACTTGTTCTTATCTGTCTTCTGCATTGCTTCTGATGAGACTTTCTTCAGGATTCTTGGTCTTGCAGCTTATTTGTTGCCAGCAGGTAGCTTTGAGCAGGGGGTTGAGGAAAGAAGGCCAGAAGGTTCTTAAACCACAGAGCTTATCATTTCCCATAGTATGTCTGCTTTCTTTATGGGGCTTTCTCTGTTTCTTCTGCAGATCTGGCGGTGGAGGAGTTGCAAGGTGAGGATCTGGATTCTAGACCCTGGTTTGTCTTTTTACCTACCCAGTGATACTATTCCCTTTGACATCACAAGCTGCTCATGTTCAATCCTTTTATCTCCCCAGGAATCAATAATAGCAAGCACACTGTGTATATATATTGTGTGCCATTGTGTAGGTGCTTCCAGCACTGTCAGGCTCTCTAATATGCTTCTGTAGCCCCTTTGAATCTCAGGAACGCTTCTGGGTGTCTAGCTGTTGGAGACAAAGAATTAACATACAGAATAAGCTTTGATAAAAACGATTTTTTTAGCTTGCTCAGCCAAATGCAGGGGTTGGGATGGGAAAGGAGGAGGAATATCTCTGGAGGCAGCTCCAGGTTTTGGGTTGTTATGTCTTAATGTGCTGACAAGCTCTTAGTGATAGCCCTCCCTTGTGTTCTCACAAGCAGTAATACAAGGAGAGAACACAGCTGGAATTTCTTTCTGGGAATTAGATGCTCAGTGGGATCCAAGCCTACCCCTGCCTGCCTGTCTCTGAAGTGGCAGCTGTATGTGTCCTACATACAGCCAGACCCCTCCTGCTGACTTCTTGTGATGACTCATCTAGTACAGTACTTCTTCCCCAAAGAAAACAGAAAATCATCCACAGGGAGCTGTGCCCTTTGCCACCCCAATGATAAGAGACCTGCAGTCTTTTATTTCCCATTTCCCTCTGAGTCCCAGCTGCATTATTCTGTCCAGTTAAAGAAATTGAGAGGTGTCTTCTGACTGCTTCCAACACTGTGCTCTCCCCTCCCCAGGCAGCCCCAGCCCACGGTGGTGCCATGCCATGTGCCTCAGTGATGTGAGAACAGCTGTTCTAGTTGGTGGAGAAGGCATCAATCATCAGGCCTGCAAGGATGCCCTTTGGAAACTGGAAATTGGTGAGGAGTTTAAGGCTGTCAAAGGCAATGGGGTGGGTGGGAATAAAGGATGAATTGTATGGGAGAGTGTCCTTTGGGGTCTGTGCATGGGGAGGGAACAGCAGAGGGGTCAGAGCTCCTAATGCAGTCACAGCCAGTTCTAGGTAGTGGCTGGTGGTGATGCCACTCCAGGTGATTTCTCAGTGTGCTGGGAAAGAACTGCAGGATGCACAAACAGTTTTCATGCTGCCTGCTGCTGTGCCATGCCTGTCAGGAAGCTTGCACCTTGGTAAAGGGATTATGCTGCTCTGGATGAGCAGACGGGAGAAAGGGAACGAAGAACATTTAATTAAGGTCTTTGTGTGTGAAGTAATGATGTCCCCATATTTAAACTCACCTACCTATTTTCTGTTCGGTGTTGCTCCTCCTACAGACAGCGATTTCTGGTTTCCAGTGAGTCTCCAGCAACAAAACGCAATGCCATCATGCTTACGTGGTCACACAGCTACCTATGACCCAGACACCAAGCGTATCTACATTTTCGGGGGCATGAGGGAGGACAAAGACTATAGCAGCATCTACATTCTGGACACAGTCAACTGGAAGTGGCTTCTTGTGGCTGTAAGTTACTGCAGCTCTTCTAAGAGAAAAGCACATAAAGTGTGGCAGGTCCTGCCTGAATGTAGAGATCTATGTACTGATGTCTGTACTCCAGAAGTCTTGGTCTATTGTTGGTGCAGGTTGCCTGAGCTGCTTAACCTTCTTGTGTCTGTCAAACTCAACTATGTTGAAGGGCCATAAGCTTGGCAGAAAAAGAGGGCATGCCTAAAATGTGGGAAAAAAATGGTTGCTGCAGGAGTGCTGTCTGGTCAAGGTGGTGAGTGGGAGGCACTTCACAAGTAGCAAAGGGAATTGGTGTCTCATTCTTTATGGTGCTGTTGAGAGCTACGCTGGATGCTGGGGAACTGGTCTTTTGAAGTCAGAGAGCCACTCTGAGCATGGCAATTCTTTAAGCTCTTTAGATTGCCTGTCCTGTTCTTGCCCAGCAGGCCCTGTCAGCTAAGGACTGTCTCTTTCCTGGCTAAAGCAGAAGACTGCTTTTATAGAATAATAATGGGATGAGATCTTTCTGTTCCCTGTCTTGTTTTGAGACAGCTGAGTTGCAGGTTAACTTCCTCCTTTCATCATAGCAATCTAGTGGTGCAGAGTATGCAAAGGATGTACTGCCTGCCTGCATGGCAAAGATCTGATGGGGGAGCCAATAAAATGAAAATTGAGACTTGATGAACTCATGGCATGACATGGAACCCTTATGGTCATGCAGCAAATCATGCACTTATTATAACAGATGTATTTCTAGGCTAAAGGAAGAATGCCATTGCTGACTTACCACAGTGCAACCATCTATCGCAAGGAGCTCTTTGTTTTTGGAGGGGCTTTCCCTAAAACAGCATCAATGGCAGTTGGACCCTGCAGCAACGTGCTCTATGTTTTCAATCCAGAACATGAAATTTGGTACCAGCCCATCTCAGAAGGGGAGAAACCTCTACCTAGGCTTGGGTGAGAGTGCTCTTGCTCCAGTACTCCAAAATAGAGCAGGAAACCTCACCTTCCCTCCCACCTCAGTGCAATTCCCTAAATATAAGGTGGTTGTCCCCCACAGTTTTCTCCATTAAGATAAGGCTATGTTTTGAGTAACGCTGTCATGAATCCTGATGGGGCTCTGTCCCTGGGCTGCAGTGGCTGAGGATAGACAAGGGTGCAGACAGAAGCTATTGCAGCCAGCTGAGGCAGGCTGAACAAAGGCTAACACATTGGGGAGGGTGCTGAAGGCACTTTGCTCATTTGCTGCTTCTCTGCTCAGGCATTCAGCTACCCTACTGAAGAACAAGCTGCTGATCTTTGGGGGTCAGAGGTCTTGTCTCTACCTCAGTGATATGCACATCTTGGATCTGGGTAAGAAAGTCTGTCCCATCTTTGAAGGTCTGTTTTGAGCAAGGCAAGGGCTGGGAAATGAGGCCTGTAGAATGGAAAGACAGAACTAACACTGTAAAAGAAACCTGACTAGGCAATGGAGATGGAAAACTCTGGTTTAGTAGGGGGTCAAGGGGATGGGGAATGGAGAAAAGCAAGATATTTCTCTTCTGAAAAAGCTGGGCAACAAAGTAGAGGTAGCTGATATGACAGAGTTTAGAAGTTTTTGTCTGATTATAAGGCTGAGAAATATTGCTAGGAGTGCTTTTTGGATATTTAATCCACCTTTCTCCTGGCTGTCAGGTTTCATGGAATATACCCCAGTCCCACTCCATGCAGGACAGCCTTCTGCACGTTGGTAAGATCCTGTTGTAGATCTAGAAGCATTTTCTTTCTCTGTCCTTTCTCTGTGAAGCCAGGTTTAAAAGGTGCTTGTGATCAGACCCAGTTGCGTGCCTTTGTCTCACTAGTCAAAACACACACTCTGTGTGGCCCCTCTGCTGTGGACCACTTAGTTACCTAAGCTGAAATCTGAAAGGGATGCTATCTTCCATTAGACCAATGATTTAAGTCAGACATAAGCCTGATGTATTATTCCATATTGCAAAACACAGAAGTTTTGTTAGCTCCTGAGGTAATGAGGTACTTTTTAGGCCTGATTTATGCCATCATCTGCAGAGAGAAACTAACAGCTCTTTCAAGGTCATTCAGCAAGTCAGGGCAGAAGTTAATTTCTATTCTTCAGCTTAAGCCCCCAGTCTGCTCCTGAAAATCTGCTCGCCTCCGCCAATTGCTGACTGATGCAACCCCACCTTTGCTCTGGTCCCAGTTTTCATGCAGCACTTGCTGTGTCCGACTGGAAAGTTCTAATCAGTGGAGGCTGCAATGCCAAGGGAGCCCTGCAGGATGCCTTTGTTTTTCACTTAGGTGAGTCAGTCTCCTGCCCTATTTCCATAGCTTTTGGTGACAGTGGACTGCAGTGGTGTTTCTGAATGCATAGTCTGGTTTCACTCCTTGC